>NC_141698.1:11422799-12022799 GCF_964263255.1 Lissotriton vulgaris | reverse complement strand
TCCTAATGAGGCCCTTATTTTGGTGTGCGTGCAAATCCTGCATTGCCGAGCCCTGATGACTTGCAGCGACTCCTGCTGAAACAAGGCCAATGGAGGTACCAATGGGTGAGGTTGATGGAGCAAGGATTCGCACGTAAAGCGCCTTGCTCACATACAAGAACCTCGCCAAAGTGTATAATCATATTAATCCAGTTGTTCGTCATTTATTAAACGTTTTTTCCAAACACGCGGGTGTCCCAGGATGCTTGCTTGTATGTCTTTCCCATACTAACGAAGCTTGCACTAAAGAAACGGCTGCTTCGCTGAAATTCGGTCTGCGCATGCGTCGGTCATACCCATGTGATGTGACGCACTCGCATTCTGGAGGGAGTCTATTGCACATGCGCACTGCTGCAAACATGGCCGCTTGTCTATTACCACGCTCTGTGCTTGCTACAGCTGCTTTAGCCTATCTGTCTTTTCGCACTAAACAGTAATGCTATAGTTATTATAAAGTAAGGGATGTTTAGAATTTCATCATGGTATACAGTGTGATCATTTTATATGCGATTTTAATTTGTTCTCGCTTACTTTTCATGTACCGCGTCTCTGGGGCTGGGAAATTCGGGAGTGGAGCCATACTTGAGGCTCTGCTGGGCACCATCATGTGACCGGGGAAAAACTCTACTGCGCAGAAGCTGAAACAAGCCAGCTGGCTCCTGAAGCACAATGCGCCTGAGAAACTCTCTGGGAAGAACAAATCTCACCTTGGAAGAAGCAATACTGTTGCTACCTATTATGAACTTTACTGTACTGCTGTATGCTTATGCATGGGAACGTGAACCCAAGGGGCGGGTAGGAAAATTTTAATATTTAGGGTGGGAAAGTCGAATTCTAGGAGGTGGTAATGACCGCACCACCTCTCCTGACCAATCATAATGTGGGAAACTGTCACTTGCAACATTAGTGGGTGGTCTGAGGGACCCCAAAACAGTATAACTGCCCTAGTTTAGCTTAGGAAAATTGTCCGACTTGTCCGAGTAGCAGACCTGTCACTGACCCTACGAACTCTATAGGTGCTCAAATCTAAAGTGCTGCGGAGCACTCTGTCCATACTTTCCACAAACTCCTAAGGGGTGGAAATATTCCTAAGTGCTGGCGAAGCACTTTGCTGGGAAATTCGAAAACCCAATCGGGGTTGCTGGCGGATTACTTGCAAGAGAGGGGTAACGCAGGCGTTGCTGTCCGAAGCTGTGGGTGTTGGTCGTACCCTGGGAGGCCCAGTCTTAACCCAAAACCTGAGGGGTATCCTGTCCTGACTGTCCTTGGGCTGTGTCTACTCGCATTCTGGGAGTCCAAATCCTTGAGGGTCCTTGTCCCCGTCTTTTCCAAACTGACCCGTGGCCAGGGTTAGTTCTCACTCCTAATTAGGTAAATATGAACTGTGGGTTTGCGTCTTTTCCATAGTCTTCTCTCACTTAGACTCATATCTTTTTCTCCTTCTTAAGAGAATAATCTTGACTTTGAGATTGATTTCTGAAATGCCAAACTATATACGTTTTGCTTATTAGAATTGTTCCACATCTCTCCCTTCCTTTAGAACTTTGCTGAATTGTCGAATTTATTAGTATGTTCCAATTTTTTCCCCTACCTTTAGTATGATTGCGGTGAACTTAACAAGAATAGTCTAAAGAACGTAGGTTAAGTACATGTTCTAGGTCCCATCCATGTCCTATGTCCTAGTATAAAGTTGCAGTGACTAGCTCTGTTCTAAATTCCTACCTTTAGTCTTCCATATACTCAAATGGTCCTAGTTTTAATTCATAGTTACCTGGTGGTTTTGATACTGATGATTGACGTATTATTCTGCATATCACTTATTGCCTTGTCATATTTTCTTTGAACTTCTATATAAAACTTTTAACATCATCAGGTGTCTGTGGTCATTTTGCAGAAATTGTGGATAAGTATGTACTGATTTATAAAGAGTATTTTTCTTAGGCCCCTGTCTACTATTTCCCTGATAGCTCCAGATCTGTCATAAGTAATGTGCCTGTGGTAAGTCGGGTACATGGTAAGCAGAGGTAAAACCAAACTTTAATTGCTCGTAGCAGCGTGCAGGAGGAGAAGGAAAAAACGGTAATCTTCACCCGGTTCACCCAAATGTCATTATTGTATCTAGATTTGCACGCCAGGGCCCAGTGCGTGTAAGAAATTGGTAATCTCGGTGACACGGGTGGACTGCGCGCTCTATCAGTAATTTTCTGGTAACCAGAGGATGGTTTGGACTAGTTAGATTAGGTAGACAGGATAACTGATAAATAAACCGTGAAAATAAAATGTGCTGCTGAAATTTCTATGCTGCTGATATTTTTTTATTATTACATTGATTTAAAGATTTTGAAATTTTTAGGATATATATGTCTATGTATATGAATATTGCATTGCTGCTGTTAGTGTGTATGTAATATTAACAGAAAAATTGTTTGTAAATGTTCAGTGTAGTCTGAATCCCCGGGGAAGTATTTAGCTAACGGTGAGCAGAATCCGGTTAGCTGTTGAAGTCACTGGTTTTGAGTCATTAGTGCAGGGTTAGGAATAACTGGAAGCGCTAATTAGGACCTTTGTTTGCATCTGAAGTAAATGATAGCTACGAGTCCTTTATAAAACTTTCATTGCGATATCACCTAGTAAGGGTCGCATACGGAAGAAGTAGTAGGGTCTCCGAGGCTTGAATGGTAAGTAAATTAGTCCGCTGGTGAAAGCCTGACTTAGTATATATCCCAGGAAGAAGTGGATAAGTCAGGGGAATAACAGGTTCTATTTTACGTATGTAAAAGGTTAGGCAAAGAAGTCTATCCGGAGTGAATGAAAAGTAGACAGAAGTGGTTTACTAGCAGTGAAAGAAAATTCTTTTATCTCTTTAGAACACTCAGACATAGTGGCAAACGTTGCGTGTTGTTGACTAAGATTTGCATTCGCACTTTAGGGAGAGTAAAAAGTTTCCGTTACCTTGTGAAGGAGGGAGTCGGACGGAAAGCTGCTCTGACGTCACTCCGTGACGCGCTGGTATTGGTCAAAACAGCGGGTGTGTAGTGGAGCTGAATTTGTGAAGGAGGGGTGAGTGCCGAAGCGTGAGACTCTGTCTTGCGGAAAGGCCGCGCACCCATTGGTTAAGGATCTTTTGTGTTCTCTGAGTTGATTGGGTGTTACGAAATAAAAAGTCGCGCTAGCATTGGAAGCACAAAGGTAAACAAAATTAATCAGGCCGAGTTAGAAGCGAGTCTGGAAAGTTGCATGTGGTATCCAGATTTCATACCGAATCCAAAGTACCTAGGATTTCATAAGGATCAGCTTATACGAGGTAGACCGCACATGATGTATGGAATAAAAAGGAAAATGTCATTTACTGATAAAATAAAGAATTTTTTCAAAACTGACAAGCCCATTAGAACGAGGGAAGGCGTGCTCATTCCCCCGCCGAATACTCCAGCCTCTTACATGATGTTTGATAAAGGGTACCATACCTGTGTATGGTTAGAAAACTGGGCAAAGTATACCGCAGATGACGGAGTCCTAGCCTTCCCTGTTGAAGGTACATTTAATGGTCGGATTCTGTTTAACTTAAGGACCCGCATGAATGAATTACATCCTAGACCTAGGTTGACCCAGTACGAAGCCCTGGAGGAGTGGGAGATTGAGGCTCTAGAGCGAGATAGACCCCGGATGGACAAGGGAGTAAGTAAATGGTATCCGAGGGTTCAAGCACAGACCAAAGAGCAGAAAATGAAACAGTGAAGGCAAACCTTGATGACCGAAGGACTGTTTCCAATGATGGGGGTGTTAGAAGAGGGGAAAGGAAAAAGTAAAGAAAAGACCCATCATTTAATGCCCGTGGGGGACTCAGAGGATGAGCACCTAGAAGATTTGTTAATGAAAAATCCACCTCCCTATGTTGCAGAATCAGAACCTGTGCATTCTCCAAACCCTTTTTCGAAGTATCCCAGATGTCGGAGGGATAGTGATACAGAAGGAACGGGTACGGACAGTAAAACCAGTAATGGGGATGGGTTTTGCAGACCAAAATGTACGGTCCCAAATTATCAGCCGTTCGGAGAAGATCCACCTCGGTTGGTCACTCCGACTGCTCCAAGTATTTATCCTCCCTTGGTACCTCAGGTATTGCATGACAACTCTGCAGAAAAGGCTTTACGAGAGAAGGAGAAAGAAGCCCTGGCTAGACAGCGAGATGATTTAGTTCGAACCATTGCCCAGATACATCCCCATCCTGATTCCCTGACTATTCCAGTAACTATTGTTCCAGCTATTCCACTGTATAGAGATGACCTGGCTAGTCCTCGTCCTCCTGTTATCTCCCCAATACTGCCTACTCCTAGCATCCCTCCCCCGAGGAAGGAAGTATTCATAGATGATGATCAAGAGAGTGAATGTGAATCTGTGGTCCTGATGGATTTGCCCATTAGAGAGCCTAGGACTAGTATGTCGGGGGCAAGAAGTCAGACTAGACCCAAAGAGGTGTTGATTGAAGGTGCATCTGGGGTTAGGAGTGCCACCGTAGTATCCCCAGAAGAATTAGACAGATGGACCAAGGAGCTGGAGAAGGAGGCCACTCCCCAACCGAAAGCATTAGAGATATATAAATTGAGAATAGAAATAGAAGAAATGATGGCTGGAAATGTAGGAGTTGAGCGCCTAAGCTCGTACAGTGAAGAAGAGTTACTGTTTATCAGCAAAAATCTTACCCGAAATGCTAGGTTGCTCCATGAAAGGATAATGGATACAGCCACAGAAATGGGAATTGATGTTAGCCGCTCCAAAATCCTTCAGAAACCATACAGAGTAGACTTTTCAGACAAAGATTTAGAAAGCTTGAATGTAGTGGGAAAACAGATCCAGATAAAGGAATTGTTGAAGCTCTTGCAGAAGTGGGGAGAGGTGGGGAAATGGAGAACCCGGTGGGCAAAGAAAAAGGAAGACAGCAGGGCTAAGTCTCAGGCTTCAGAATTTGTGTTAAAAGAAGTAAAGCCGACAGAAAAATTGTGCCCCATGAGAGAGGTCCCAGGAGGAAAATATGTACACGTCCCTTGGTCCCGACAGGATATTGTGTCATTTACTAATGACTTCCCGAAATTACGGGAGAAACCAGTTGATTGGTACAGGCAGGTAGAACGCTTCATAAAAGTTCAGAAATGTCTCTTGAAAGACCTAGATGGGTTTTTCGACATTGTGGTCCCTGTAGACCTATGGACCGAATGTAAAATTGAAATTAATTGGCCCAATGATGAATATCCCAGGGATGAGAAAACCGGAGCTCCCTCACCTGAAGTAATGAGGAAGTATGATCAGGTCATACAGTACCTGAAGAAAAAGGTGCCTGCAAAAGAGACAGATTGGACCAGAATAGATAGAACCACCCAAGAACGTGATGAAACTGTACATTCCTTTTATGAAAGGTTACTGCAAGTATTCAAGACTTACAGTGGAATCGATAATGTAGACATGAAAGACATGACCCATTTCAGGTACAGATTTGTGCTAGGATTAAGACCTGAAATATCCCAATGGATTCGAGATAATAAAATCAGTTGGCAGGGAAAACCCATAGATGATGTCCTGAAGTATGCAAAGTACTGCGAAGATGAAATCGAAAATAAAAAGAAGGCTCTCAAAGAAAAGGTAATGTGGGCACAGGTGAAATTAGCTGAACAGCAGGAAAAACAGTTAAGTAAATTGACTTCTAGTAATAATGCTCAGAATGCCACTGCTGGGGGAGGAGGAAAGCCCCGAGCTAAAATGAGTCGGGAAGAGGCCATGAAGAAGTTTCCTTGCCATGGGTGCGGCCAGATAGGGCATTGGAGAGACGAGTGTCCACACCTGCAGGCCGGTAATGCCCCTGTAAATGGTTTAAATCCACAGGTGCCGAAAGAGGGGACAAGAAAGAACCAGCAACAGGTAAAATTACCTCCAGTACCTCGCGCTCCTAGACAAAATTTTAAGAATCAGGGTCAGCAGAATGAGAGGGCGGAAGTATGGGAAATCGAGAATGAAAGAGATGCCATCATTCCACAGTATTTGTTAAATGATACCTTCCTCCGTGAAGATCAAGATTGACGGGGCCTGAGAGGGGAGGACGAGGAGTGCGTGCTTGGCGCCTCCTTACCGGTAGACCAGACTGGACCATACATTGAAGGAAAGGTTGAAGGAAAAGACGTCACCTTTCTGTTGGACACTGGTGCTACCAGATCTACTGTAAGAACAGTGGATGTTCCTAACCTACCCCTCTCGGGAGAAGCGATCCAAGTAGTGGGTGTCTCCAATCAAATAATAAGTACTCCAGTAACTGAACCAATGGAAGTTTCTATAGGAAATTTCAAAGAAATGCACAGATTTGTGGTCTGTGATTCTAGTCCTGTGAACCTGCTAGGACGTGATTTGTTGTGCAAGATGAATTGTACCATCTATTGCACACCAAAAGGCGTCGAAATTCAGACCCCCGATGAAGATGGTTTGTACAAGCTGATGTTGGTCAGACAAGATTCTGATATCAAACCTTTAACAGTTGAGGATTTACCTGAAGAGCTCCAGTTAAGAGTAGTTCCAGAAGTGTGGGATTTCACAGGAAAAGATGTAGGCTTAATGGCAAATGTGGACCCAGTTAAAATAGCAATAAAAACCAATGCTGTATACCCCAAAACCAGACAGTACAAAATGAGTGCAGAAGTAAAAGCAGGAGTAGCGACTGAGATTACCAGGCTGCTCGAAGCAGAAATAATAGAGGAAGTGATGAGCAGTCCCTGTAATTCACCTATCATTGGGATCAAAAAGCCTAGTGGGAAATACCGGGTGGTGCAAGATTTGCGCAAGGTAAACCAGATTGTTGTGCCTTGCTGTCCTGTGGTGCCTAACCCTGCCGTGATACTATATCAGATTCCCTGGAATGCAGAATGGTTCACCGTCATCGACCTGTGCCATGCATTCTTTTCCATCCCATTGCATCCAGAAAGCAAGTTCCTTTTTAGTTTTGAATTTGACAGTCATATCTATGTCTGGAATCGTGTCCCCCAGGGGTACACCGAAAGTCCATCGATTTTCAACCAGATATTAAAAAAGTGCCTTGAAACCCTAGTGCTGCCAAGAGAGTCTGTTTTGGTACAGTACATAGATGACCTGTTAGTGGCATCTAAAACCCAGACGGACTGTGTCACAGACACAATTGCCTTGCTGAATCACCTAGGAAAAGGAGGACATAAAGTGTCACCTGACAAGTTACAATTTTGTAAGAACTCAGTGAAGTATCTGGGGCACCAGATAGAAAAAGGAATCAGGAAAGTTACTACAGAAAGAATCAAAATAATTAAAGCAATGGAACTGCCCAGAACGCAGAAAGAGGTGAGAATGTTCTTAGGAGTTGTGGGTTACTGCAGAAAATGGATTGTAGGATTTGCGGCTCTAGCAAAACCCCTGATAAAAATGACCAAGAAAGGAGTAGAAGACCCCGTCAGTTGGGACAGTGAAAGCATGAACGCTTGGGTAACTCTGAGAAACTGTCTATGTACCGCTCCTGCATTGGGTATGCCTGATTACAGTAAGCCCTTTGAGCTATTCTGTGACACGAGAGAGAATTGTGCTCTTTCAGTCCTGACCCAGGAGCACGGATTAATTAGACGACCGGTGGCCTATTTTTCGGCCACCCTAGATCCGGTGGCTGCTGGATTACCTGGATGCCTGAAAGCAGTGGCTGCTACTTGCGTCAGTCTGGAACAGAGTGAGAACATTGTCATGGGACATCACGTCACTGTATATGTTCCTCATTCTGTTGTAATCCTACTGACAAGAACTAAGACCCAGTACCTCACACCTAGTCGGCTGACTAAGTATGAGAGAATTTTGATTGGTGCTGAAAATGTAACCATTTCCCGGTGCAATGTCCTAAACCCTGCAACACTGTTACCTGTTCCTCTGGATGTAGAAATTGAAGAGGGAGGGGAACATAATTGCATCGATTTAACTAAGTTCAGTACTAAGCCCCGTCCGGACATCCGTGAAATAGCATTACTTGATGGGGATAAGACAATGTTCGTGGACGGCTCATGTTTGAGACATGAGAGCAGGGGTCTGTGTGCTGCCTATGCTGTGGTCAAATTGACGGAAACCATAGAAGCATCTTACTTATGCGAAGTGAAATCTGCGCAGGTGGCAGAGCTCATTGCGCTAACAAGAGCATGTAAGAGGGGTAAGAACAAAAGAATAACTGTTTACACCGACAGCCAGTACTGTTACGGGGTTGTTCATGACTTCGGCCAATTGTGGTTACAAAGAGAATTCATGACTTCCTCAGGCACCCCTATCAGAAATGGAAAGGTGGTGCATAACTTACTGGAAGCTATCCAATTGCCCAAAGAATTGGCTGTGGTCAAGTGCGCGGCTCACAAATCTGGGAATGATGATGTGACCGCCGGTAATAGGTACGCTGACCAAATTGCCCAGTTTTGTGCCCGATACCAAATGTCCCTCCAAATTGCGTTGTGGGGTGGAACCAGCTGCCAACTTATGTTGTTTGAGAATGTGTCAACATGGGAAGAATTAAAGGATTTGCAACAGGCAACAGACAGGCAAGAAAAAGGCAGGTGGGCAGCAGAGGGATGCAAATTGAGAGATGATGGTGTGGTGGTAAACTCGACTGAGGTGCCTGTATTGCCTGACAGCCTGATAGACCCCATGGTCAGAATGATACATGAACCAACACATATGGGAAGGGACGCAATGTGTCGAGTGTTTGACAAGGTGTTCTGTAATTCAAAATTCAGGAACCAGGCGGAAAGGCTTTGCCAGAGGTGCCTAGTGTGTCAGCAATTCAATGCAGGAAAGAGGACTGCAGTAGAACAGAGTACTATTGGAAAGGCAGTAGGTCCCTTTGTCAGAATACAAGCAGACTTTATAACAATGCCTAGGTGTCAAGGGTATAGATATATCTTAGTCATAGTTTGCCTATTCTCCCGGTGGGTGGAAGCGTATCCCGCAAAGAAAAATGATGCCCTAACTACAGCCAAGTTATTGCTCAGGGAGTTGATACCTAGGTACGGAATTCCCGAGACAATCGAAACGGACCAAGGTGGGCATTTTGCCAACGATGTCCTAGAAGAACTCTGTAAAGCATTTAAAATGGAGCAAAGACTGCATTGTGCCTACCGTCCAGAGGCTTCTGGGGTAGTGGAGCAAATAAATGGCACCCTGAAATCCAGATTGGCCAAAATGTGTGATTCCACAAAGATGAACTGGATAGAGGCTTTACCCCTTGTGCTGATGAGTTTGAGAAGTATCCCGAACAGAAAAACTGGCCTAAGTCCCCATGAAGTGTTAATGGGAAGAGTGATGCGACAGGCATGGGTACCCGGACACAAACTGCTAAGCATTTCTGATGATATGGTATTAGAATACTGCAAGCAGCTGGGTGACCAAGTGCGTTCTCTCTCTCAGCAGATTGGAGAGACAGCTGACGAGTGGCCAAAGACTCCAGCACATAAACTGCAACCAGGAGATTGGGTGGCGTTAAAGAAACACACCGGGAGCAGTTGCCTGAAACCAAGGTGGGGAAAGCCACGACAAGTGATCCTCGTCACTACAACTGCTGTAAAGTATGCTGGTGTACCGAAGTGGATCCACGCCAGCCACACAAAGCGGGTAACTGGAGAAAACGCGACTGGAGCTGAAGGCAGCGCAGCTGAAGAGGCTTCCGAGGAGGAAAGTCCGGAGCTAGCTGACATCGAACTGCCGAGCACAAGTCGAGACGTTGAATGGTTCCCCGCCGACGACCAGGTTCATGACCCAATACGAACCAGGAAATATTCCTACTTAGACAGTGAGTGGGATAGTCCAGGTGAGCTAGAAATAGAGGAAGAAGGTCAGGTCAACGAGAATCACAGTACACCTGATCAGGAAGTAGGCCAAGTAGGGTCAGATCAAGACATCGAAACTCCTCCTGAAACTCCGGAGACTGGAGAGGGACAGATAATAATTAGAGCTGACGTTCATGCAGAAGAAAACGAAGAGATCGAAGAGCATGAACAGGAACAGATAGAAATAGACCAACGTGCTCAGACAACCGAAATAAAAGCAACAAAAAATAAAAAGCAAGTACGATTTGAATCTGAGCAGGGTCAGATTAGGGACCAGGCAGAAGAAATAGATGAACGACCTGGAACTAGTCAGACAGGCAGGGAAACTGAGGTGCCACAACAAAAAGTAAAGAGAGTGCACGAAGAAGGCCAAGTTTCCTCAACTACTGGGAGGCACGGAGGCAGAAGTGCACCCCGATACGTCAAGAGACTGAGGCTCAGACTAAAGACAGTCGAAGAAAAACTGAAAGACCGAAAAAGGGCTGAAAGTGAAAGAAAGGCAGCCCAAGGCAAGTCGCTAAGAAAGAGCGACAGAGTAAAGAAACAGAACCGACTGTATCGGAGCCCTGAATGGACTTACTTTGTGTTGGAGGAAATTGACGAGCCCCACCACAGCGGCAACAGTGACGAAGAGTCCATCGCTGATCGGAGTTCTGACGAAGACCCTCCTTGAGAAAGCCCCGAAGTGAGCCTCTGGTACAAAGAAACGAAGAGGGGTAGCAAAAGCCACCTGTAAGCTAAAAATGTCTGATCCGAATGTCTCTGGAAGATCCAGATGTGGGTGTCTTAAAACTTGCTGTAAGATATGCTTGTGTAGTATAGCAATGCTAATAGTAATGTGGATAGGACTAACAGTTTTCCTACCTTTTATGATAAGTAAAAATCCTAACTTGTCCCCTACTGAACCAGCAGCAGTAGACGTAGGGGCTGTACAGACTGAGGAGACACCACGAAGCTTAGAAAGACGTGACAAACAAGTAAGTCTGACACTCACACAACCTAATTTAGAAGCATCAGATGAGGATGGACTACACCTTCACAAAATGAGAAACAAGACACATTTAAATGTTTTTGCTAACTTGTTAGTGCATTACGTAGAAGCTATGGAAATAGAGGACTGTTATGTCTGCATGAAGCTACCCACCTCAGTGGCTGAAGGCGTGACATATCACCACCTACCTTTAACCTATGGAATTTCTTGTAGTATATTAGCTAGCTTGTTTTATAGGAGCACTTTGCAGTACTATTATTCAAATGCTGGCGTAGTATTTTCTGAGCTTCCTATTAGAGGACACTTGAACCTTGTACATATTAAAAGTGACGTGACCCGTTATATGGGAGAATATTTTCTGACTATAGGCAACATAGATTTAGACGAAGCAAGACAAGCTAATCTGACCTGTTCTCTGCAAGAGCAGGAAAAGATGTTCATAAAGATGGCAGACAGAAGGAGAGAAAAGTTTCAGAAGAAAGCAAATGACGAAAAGGATAGAGTCCCTAGGTGGGCTGAGCACATGGATAACACCTCGCAAGGCGAAGCTAGTCCTGCCTTGTTGCTGGATTTTGAACGAAAGGGGAAACTTTGTATCCACAGGGAAAAGACAGAGTACTATAACAATGTATTCATCGGTTCGAGCGAGTGTGAACATAATTACAAGGTAATTGGAGGTTGGGGTTTCAAAAATGGGTCAGAACCTGTGTTTCCCGGAATATATTATATATGTGGGAACAAGGCTTATTTCAAATTGCCGGATCACTGGTATGGAAGCTGCTACTTTGGCATTGTTTTCCCGAAAATATACCATGTGAATAATGCAGCTGGAAGCGATGAAGAGACTAATGGCTTAGTGCGTAGTAAACGTGAAAGTGTAGGTGAAATTATAGGTGATATTTTTAGTGCACTGATACCTGGAATGGGCGTAGTTCTGAACACTCATAGAATCTGCAAATTGTCTACAGTAGTGGACCGGCTATCAACGGACACTGCTGCTGGATTCCTGATGGTCAATACTGAAATGGTTGCGATCAGATCAATGGTTTTGCAAAACCGTCTTGCTCTTGACACCCTATTAGCAAAAGAGGGCGGAGTCTGTAGAATGCTGAAAGCGCAACATTGTTGCCCTTACATTCCTGATAAAAGTATCGAATTAAAACAATATGTGAAGAACATAAATAATTTGGAAAAAGAACTCAAACCATTGGAGGTTGACAGTGCCTGGACAAGACTGACTGGAGGTCTCTCCTCTATAGGTAGTTGGTTTACTAACCTAGGTAGAAATCTTTTGTGGAAAATACTGATGCCAATAGTTGTAATAGGCGTAGTTGTATTGATCATTTTCATTTGCTGCAAATGCCAGAAATGCAAAAAGAAATATACAGTAAATAAGAGGGGGGTGAAAAGAAATATTGATGAACTAGAATTAGAAGAATTAAGGAATGAAATCTACAAAAAGGTGAAAAATCACCACTCTCATAGAGAAGCTGAAAGAAAACTCAACAATAAGTTTGTTGAAATCCAAATGAGTGATGTGGATGAATGAGAAAAAGTTGGCATCTGTTTCCTTTATGTGGTGATGATAGTAAATATCATCAAAGAGGGGATTGATGGAGCAAGGATTCGCACGTAAAGCGCCTTGCTCACATACAAGAACCTCGCCAAAGTGTATAATCATATTAATCCAGTTGTTCATCATTTATTAAACGTTTTTTCCAAACACGTGGGTGTCCCAGGATGCTTGCTTGTATGTCTTTCCCATACTAACGAAGCTTGCACTAAAGAAACGGCTGCTTCGCTGAAATTCAGTCTGCGCATGCGTCGGTCATACCCATGTGATGTGACGCACTCGCATTCTGGAGGGAGTCTATTGCACATGCGCACTGCTGCAAACATGGCCGCTTGTCTATTACCACGCTCTGTGCTTGCTACAGCTGCTTTAGCCTATCTGTCTTTTCGCACTAAACAGTAATGCTATAGTTATTATAAAGTAAGGGATGTTTAGAATTTCATCATGGTATACAGTGTGATCATTTTATATGTGATTTTAATTTGTTCTCGCTTACTTTTCATGTACCGCGTCTCTGGGGCTGGGAAATTCGGGAGTGGAGCCATACTTGAGGCTCTGCTGGGCACCATCATGTGACCAGGGAAAAACTCTACTGCGCAGAAGCTGAAACAAGCCAGCTGGCTCCTGAAGCACAATGCGCCTGAGAAACTCTCTGGGAAGAACAAATCTCACCTTGGAAGAAGCAATACTGTTGCTACCTATTATGAACTTTACTGTACTGCTGTATGCTTATGCATGGGAACGTGAACCCAAGGGACGGGTAGGAAAATTTTAATATTTAGGGTGGGAAAGTCGAATTCTAGGAGGTGGTAATGACCGCACCACCTCTCCTGACCAATCATAATGTGGGAAACTGTCACTTGCAACATTAGTGGGTGGTCTGAGGGACCCCAAAACAGTATAACTGCCCTAGTTTAGCTTAGGAAAATTGTCCGACTTGTCCGAGTAGCAGACCTGTCACTGACCCTACGAACTCTATAGGTGCTCAAATCTAAAGTGCTGCGGAGCACTCTGTCCATACTTTCCACAAACTCCTAAGGGGTGGAAATAATCCTAAGTGCTGGCGAAGCACTTTGCTGGGAAATTCGAAAACCCAATCGGGGTTACTGGCGGATTACTTGCAGAGAGGGGTAACGCTGGCGTTGCTTCCGAAGCTGTGGGTGTTGGTCGTACCCTGGGAGGCCCAGTCTTAACCCAAAACCTGAGGGGTATCCTGTCCTGACTGTCCTTGGGCTGTGTCTACTCGCATTCTGGGAGTCCAAATCCTTGAGGGTCCTTGTCCCCGTCTTATCCAAACTGACCCGTGGCCAGGGTTAGTTCTCACTCCTAATTAGGTAAATATGAACTGTGGGTTTGCGTCTTTTCCATAGTCTTCTCTCACTTAGACTCATCTTTTTCTCCTTCTTAAGAGAATAATCTTGACTTTGAGATTGATTTCTGAAATGCCAAACTATATACGTTTTGCTTATTAGAATTGTTCCACATCTCTCCCTTCCTTTAGAACTTTGCTGAATTGTCGAATTTATTAGTATGTTCCAATTTTTTCCCCTACCTTTAGTATGATTGCGGTGAACTTAACAAGAATAGTCTAAAGAACGTAGGTTAAGTACATGTTCTAGGTCCCATCCATGTCCTATGTCCTAGTATAAAGTTGCAGTGACTAGCTCTGTTCTAAATTCCTACCTTTAGTCTTCCATATACTCAGATGGTCCTAGTTTTAATTCATAGTTACCTGGTGGTTTTGATACTGATGATTGACGTATTATTCTGCATATCACTTATTGCCTTGTCATATTTTCTTTGAACTTCTATATAAAACTTTTAACATCATCAGGTGTCTGTGGTCATTTTGCAGAAATTGTGGATAAGTATGTACTGATTTATAAAGAGTATTTTTCTTAGGCCCCTGTATACTATTTCCCTGATAGCTCCAGATCTGTCATAAGTAATGTGCCTGTGGTAAGTCGGGTACATGGTAAGCAGAGGTAAAACCAAACTTTAATTGCTCATAGCAGCGTGCAGGAGGAGAAGGAAAAAACGGTAATCTTCACCCGGTTCACCCAAATGTCATTATTGTATCTAGATTTGCACGCCAGGGCCCAGTGCGTGTAAGAAATTGGTAATCTCGGTGACACGGGTGGACTGCGCGCTCTATCAGTGTGGACCGGCCTCAAGCGTCTTGTGACCTCAGGGACAGAGTCACTGTCGCTCTAGGGTGTGCTGCTTCGTATGCCTGCCGACACGACTGGAGGTGAAACTCAGTATGGAGTGCCTTGAAGATTAACCCACACTTGCCACCCCTAGGGTCCACCTGCTGATGCTAAGACACCGGGCTTCTAAGGTCTAGGGGGGCCTTCTTAGGTCTGGCAGGGGAATGTGCTCTCTCAGGAGAGTGGTCTGGTGGACTGGTCATGAAGGCTGAGCCCGGTTCCCCAGTTCCAAATTCGGCAGCTCTGGCCAAAGAAGTGCCACATCCGGAGAGTATGGTGTCCCACTGGACACCATACTTCCCCATTTAGAGAAAACCGCACTGCTTTCCACTACAACCAAATTGTGCCGCTCTGTAAATACCTAGATGAGATTCAATTCAAATTATACACTAGACAAGATTAATGCGCTGTCTGAAAAAAGTAACAACATTCTGGAAAAAGCAAGCACTCATAGGGAATACAATTTAACACTTTTACACTCATTATTCAGAAATCAATGAGCGTTTTTGCCTGAAAAGTTAAGCACATGACTACAGGGCTCGGAAGGGACCCATTTCAATGTCCATTGCTTATATCCTAACAAAACATAGGCAGTATGGTTTAAAAAGACCACATCCCTGAACACAGAGCTGCGGTACACATTTTATGAACTAAAATAGGGAAAGCAACTGATAAGGATCACATTAAACATTTTCCAATCCACTCATCAAGCAGGTATTGCAGCACCTCCATGAATGGCACACTTCCCCACTTGGGGAACAATGCTGTTCAAAGAAAGATGAGAAAAGAAAAGTAGCGCTTCATTGGCAAACGCTGTAAAGTGCCGCTAATGTGTTTGGGGGGTGAATAAAATCAATCAGACCAATTTGCGGCTACTCTCTCTTGCTTTATTTAGTTATGTATTCATTGTTCAAATTTTAAACCTTTTTTTCTCCCCTCCCGAGGCTACATAGAAAAATGTCAGAGAAAGACTATTGCAGCAAAAGTGTTTCCTCTTTTTTTGAATCCATTTCAAAGACCAAAATGGATATAAGTGCTGGCCCTTTGACACTACAGAGTGGGAACACTTCTGGACTAAGGACATTCTGCCAGGAAGAAGAGCTGTTGCGCTGCCAGGAGGGACTGCCACTTTGCTGTTTGCTTAGCTGTGTTGGCCGGCTGCCTGCTGCTTCCGTCCGGAGAGTGAGAGGACTGGACTTGGTTCCCTACATCCTGATTACTCTAGTTTGTCCAAGGGCTTGATCTGAGCTTGCCTTCTGTTGGAAGTCTCAGGGCATCAAAGACGTCATCTGTAGCACCTGGGCTCATCTGCTGAGAGGCTTATTTTAAATGTGGGACCAAATCCAGATCCTGGGCCCTTGGAAGTGAGTGTCAGTGCTACAAGAAAAAAACGATGCAGCGCAACTTTGGAACCGGGACCTCTCTGCACTTTGACGCCTGGCCGCTGCCTGCACTGAAGCTTGCTCCCTGCTCAATGCAATGACCGCGACTTACAACACAGGCTCCAATGAGGGGCCCCTCTGTGACGCAGGGGCTGCATGGGCTTGTGTTATGCCCATGTGCTTTAACATGTTCAGTTGTGTCTGTGGCCACTACCAGTGGCATGTTCAGCCTGTCACCAAGAGCTCTCCATTTCAGCGGATAAAAGGTCAGAGGCACAGTAAAATAATGCAATTTGCCCAAGATCATACAATTTGGTCAAGTGGAAAAGCTGTGAGTCAGGCCTCCTGCTTCCACAGGCAGCACTTAAGCCTTTGGCACACCTGTCCCCTGAAAACGCAATGCTTCTCTCTTCTGTTGAAATGTGTAGTCAGCAACTGCCAAGTCAGACGCAATCGAACAACGCCAACACAATGAGAACACTGCGTCGCGTCTTCACATATCTTGGATACCAGGCAGAGATTCAGAGCCGGCTGAGGAAAGGCGTCTTCCCAGTTAGTCACGATATAATATTTTTATTTACAAATCAAGGGGCACACTCACGTTTGGAGTATTTAGGGTCCCAGTTTGATAACGGAGTGGCTGGTATGCATAGCCTTGCTGCTCCTAGCACGTTATAGAGCTGAGTGTCCAAAAAGAGTGAAGTGGCAGCACTTGAGTGCAGCCCTGATGAAACTGCTCTACGTTATACAGCAGTGAAACATGTCGGCACTGTAGGTAATGGTACGCATGACTAGCTACCAGCCTTTTTAATACTCAATAGCACGCAATCACCACCCTACGAATAAAAGTGGATA
This sequence comes from Lissotriton vulgaris, assembly GCF_964263255.1. Lineage (NCBI taxonomy): Eukaryota > Metazoa > Chordata > Amphibia > Caudata > Salamandridae > Lissotriton > Lissotriton vulgaris. Next base: position 12,005,892 of record NC_141698.1, on the reverse strand, counting down.
AGGGATTGGTGTGTTGTGTGTGGTTTTAGGCACTTTATCATTATGTTTGTGTGTGTTTGTCACTAGCAGAGTTTTCTGCACTTCACTGCAGCACTTTATATGTTGTTTGTTTTGGACACGTCTTCTTTTCTATCACCTTTATTTTCCCGAGGAGCGAGTGACCACCGATGATGAGACAGGGGCCTGTCTGGAAATTGCATACCAGTTACCCCGCTTGGTGGTGTTTCCGTGAGGGGTCACTTGCTTCTCGCACATTTTTCCTCTATTTAGAGTAAAGTCCAATGTGTGGTGTGGACTGTTGTGAACAACTAAGAGTGAGGTCACTCTGAGATCTTCGCTCTGTTGGGTTGTCGTGGAGAACAGATATTTTAAATAAGGCAGAGCTCAGTGCATTATCTCATTATTATGTGGATAAGAGACTAGTGGGGAGTGGGATGTATTTGACCCCCCATATGTCACTGATAGATTTGCTCGCCAGTTGGACTGGGTCTCATTGTATATTAGAGATTCAGAGCCACCAGGCCTGACTATGCCAACAGCCTATACCTTGGCACACCCAGATTCATAATATAGAAAATACAGCTTCTCCAATCCTCTGCCACAGGCGTCCTTCTCTGCCTTCACCCTAAGGAACGTGACTCACGTCCTGCACTGGCGAGCTAGGGTTGAAGGGCCATCTTCAAGGCACTCTGCATTCATCACAGAGCCTCCAAGATAATATCAAACAAGTTAAATTCAAGCAATACAAACAAAGCAGGACACTACGCTCCCGGTTGGTACCACTAATCATTGTACCACCTTCCCAAAAGAAATCAGCAGGAGGCTCTGCTGTCTCGGTTCAAGCCGCCGAGCTCTGGAACTCTCCAACAGCCACCACCAGAAGCACCCAGGAGCAAATACACTTCTGTTTCCAAGATAACAGCACCACCCACACCCGGCCGCGGAGCCCGGAAAGATAATCGTATATTCAAGGACAATCTACAGTTCACAGCTCACAGATATGGTACAACCGAAGCAGCACATTACTCTCTATAGCCTGCCGCGGTATGTAGGGCTGACCTACGTCTAGCCTGGATATTATAAAGTAATGTAAATTCACGACACCACAACTCTGAGCCGCCCCGCCCGCCGCCCAATTGCGGTCTGGGAAACGGCCACTACAACGAGACCGTTTCAACGAAAACCTTAACCACGCATGCATTCCAACGGATGCGTGGTTACAACGACAGCCTTTACCACGCATACGTTTACTACGAGGTACGTAGTAAAGGCATGTGTGGTAAAGGGTACAAATAAAAAAAGGGGGGTGGGGGGCTTCCCCCCCAAAAAAACACTAACCTTTAGACGAGATGTGCAGGCAATCAGCGTTGCAGAGGAAGGAAAAGGCCGTTTCTTTTTTCCTACGTATGACGTCACCACGAAAAAATACATAGAGAAGGATAAGCGTGAAAATAGCATTCCGAAGTAACGCATGCGTGGTAAAGGCATGCGTTACAACGGAGTTCGTTGTAAGAACATACAACCCTGCGGTCCATACGCACTACAGAATGATTCCCGTGCACTCCTGGACCCGCACATAACACGTATGTGCGGCAGGTCACGTCGTCACTCACTCATGCGCCCGTCCATAACAGTAAAGTAGTGATGTGTGTAATACTCATAATGTGCTTTTGTGAAAGTAAGTGAAATTCCGCAAAAATTATAGGAAATTGCACAACATTATGAAAAGTACGAAACCGACATTTAGCACTATCTTTTAGAGCCAAATTGACACTTGTGTCTTATTTATTTATTTATAAAGTTTTATATAGCGCGAACAAGACCCCGAGGGATATCAGAGCGCTTTCCAACAGGATGGGAGGAATAACAAATGCAATATCGATATCGGATAAGACTACCAAGCAGGAATAGTCACAACATTACAAGACAAATGAATCAAGGAGAGTAATACGATAAAGTGGTATATAGGGGTCTACTCAGGGGGGCACACTATGCAGTAAGAAATAAAGGTACAATGATTGCAGGATCAGGGACTTCGAGCAGGTGAACCTAGCTAAATTAAGGTAAGAATTCGTTTATTAGGAATCTTTTGTCCTCCAGTTTGAAAGCCGCTCTTGAGGGGATTCTGCGAACTTCCGGTGTCAGAGAGTTCCATATCGTTGGGGCGGCGCCGGAGAAGGCTCGTGACAGGTTCTCTTTTACTTTAAAAGCAAGAATGCCTCCGGCGCTACAAGAATAGTGCAAAAAACACAGGTGCAGCGAACAGCAGCAGCTTGTGTCCTGGTCATTCACACTGTTGCCGTGCTGCTGCAGTGAAATATTGTTGCAAACATGGTGTAGTCACCCCACGCGACATACTGACGCAATCCCAGTATTTTTGCATTACCATCGTAAGTAGACAGTGCATGAAACTACGCCGGTTTCCTGGAAATGTTACCCATGTCTACAACAAACCACCCGTCTGCAAGCGAAGAGGCTGGAGTGACTGAAGGGATCTGACATAATGCTGGCCAAGGGAAGGCTCTTAGCCACAACTGCCGGTTCCAACTAACTGCAACCTATCACCGCCCCGCCACATCTCACAACAACAGTCAAAGATAGCGCGATCGCGCCCAGACCCCGCGCATCCGCCGAAGCCGCAGTGGGGACCGCTCCTTCTCCTACCTCGCCGCCAAGCCCTGGGACGGCCATCACCCGGCCATCACCGTCGCTGACGGACTTCATTCAGGCTGAAGCTCAAGCCCTGGCTGGGCGGCGGAGACCTGCAATCGTGCGCCTGGATACCCTCACGGATGACTAACAGCGCTATACAAATATTTACTGATTGGTTAATATGAAAGTCCCACCCTAGGACATATCCACAGCATCTCATTATGCCTACGTTAAACTTAGTAAAATCAAAAAGCCCTGGTAACACCAGACCGAAAATAAAAAACTAAAAGCACTGGAAATTCGTATAGGTATCACCTTTATAATGTGAGTGTCAAGCCATTGGCGTTGCCAATGTTGGTCTATAAATATTTTTTTAGAAAAAATAAAAAATAAATCAATATACTGATGGAACAGCAGACATATCTTGCGGCACCTCAAAACTGTATATTGATTTCAAAGTTTGATATCTGAGCAGGGGAAGCAACACACATTGGAGCGAGCTGGAAAACACATGCACTCCCAGGGACTGCTGGATAAAAAGAAGAAGGTCTATGAATGTGACCAGTGGAAGGACACAAGCCTGGCAATCCAAAGGACGGCAGAGGGGCTATGCTTCAGGGTAGGAATAACACAAGAAGAAGAAGACAAGCCCTCTAATGAGAAGCAAGGAAATGAGCGTGCATTAAAGCCAACCAATAGAAAGCAATGGGCGGGCTCTCAGCCCACTATGAGCTTGCCACAGGCCTCTCGCAGTCAATGCTTGATCTGGAAAGGGAGATCTACAGAGGCCACACCGTTGGTGTCATGCTGTAAGTATAAATGAGTGACGCTGCAAGTATAAATGAGTGACGCTGCAAGTATAAATGAGTGACGCTGTAAGTATAAATGAGTGACGCTGTTAGTATAAATGAGTGACGCTGTTAGTATAAATGAGTGACGCTGTAAGTATAAATGAATGACGCTGTTAGTATAAATGAGTGAAGCTGTAGCTGTTAGTATAAATGAGTGACGCTGTTAATATAAATGAGTGACGCTGTTAGTATAAATGAGTGACGCTGTTAGTATAAATGAGTGACGCTGTTAGTATAAATGAGTGACGCTGTTAGTATAAATGAGTGACGCTGTTAGTATAAATGAGTGACGCTGTTAGTATAAATGAGTGACGCTGTTAGTATAAATGAGTGACGCTGTTAGTATAAATGAGTGACGCTGTTAGTATAAATGAGTGACGCTGTTAGTATAAATGAGTGACGCTGTTAGTATAAATGAGTGACGCTGTTAGTATAAATGAGTGACGCTGTTAGTATAAATGAGTGACGCTGTTAGTATAAATGAGTGACGCTGTAAGTATAAATGAGTGACGCTGTTAGTATAAATGAGTGACGCTGTTAGTATAAATGAGTGACGCTGTTAGTATAAATGAGTGACGCTGTTAGTATAAATGAGTGACGCTGTTAGTATAAATGAGTGACGCTGTTAGTATAAATGAGTGACGCTGTTAGTATAAATGAGTGACACTGTTAGTATAAATGAGTGGCGCTGTTAGTATAAATGAGTGACACTTAGTATAAATGAGTGACGCTGTTAGTATATATGAGTGACACTGGTAGTATAAATGAGTGACACTGTTAGTATAAATGAGTGACACTGTTAGTATAAATGAGTGACACTGTTAGTATAAATGAGTGACACTGTTAGTATAAATGAGTGACACTGTTAGTATAAATGAGTGACACTGTTAGTATAAATGAGTGACACTGTTAGTATAAATGAGTGACACTGTTAGTATAAATGAGTGACACTGTTAGTATAAATGAGTGACACTGTTAGTATAAATGAGTGACACTGTTAGTATAAATGAGTGACACTGTTAGTATAAATAAGTGACACTGTTAGAATAAATAAGTGACACTGTTAGAATAAATAAGTGACACTGTTAGAATAAATAAGTGACACTGTAAGTATAAATGAGTGACACTGTGTATAAATGAGTAACGCTGTAAGTATAAATGAGTGACTATGTTAATACAAGTATGTGACATTGTTAACAAATGTTAGTGACACTATAAATACATATAAGTGACACTACTAGTCCATATTAGAGACTCTTTATTAAAACTGTGTGACAGTTCGTCTACAAGAGACAATAATAGTAAAATGAATGACATTCTTAATTCATATTACCGTCAATGTAAATTAGGATGAGTGAACGCTTGTGTCCCTCATGTGGGATGCTGTTAAAGAACTAGGAACTGGACTGTCCCTGCGAAGAAGTGACAAAGAAAATCCAAATGAAGATAGCCCTGCTGAACCTGGCACTGCCAGTACAAATCACTGGCACTGGGCATCCAAATGAGTGACGTTGGTAGAATGAGTGATGCTAGTAGAAATGAGTGACAGTCTCACTGAATGTCCCTGTTAGCCCAAATAAGTGATTTCTTTTGTGTCCACGTCGCCAATACTTTTATATAATCAAGGGATATTGTTAGCACAGGTTAGAGACAGTCTTATTCCAAATAAGTGACACCTTTATTACAACAAAAGGCATTTTAGACACTGGTCGTTTATACGAGTGACACCTTCGTCCGAATGAGTGACATTGCTAGTTAAGTGAATGCATTCTCAATCCAAATGAGTGACACTTTGTATGCACATTGCATGAGCTCGTGATTGTGTGTGAGGACAGCTCGTGGTTGTCAGTGTGTGAGGGCAGCTCGTGAGGGTCAGTGTGTGAGGGCCGCTCATGAGGGTCAGTGTGTGAGGGCAGCTCGTGATGGTCAGTGTGTGAGGGCCGCTCGTGGGGGTCAGTGTGTGAGGGCCGCTCGTGGGGGTCAGTGTGTGAGGGCAGCTCGTGAGGGTCAGTGTGTGAGGGCAGCTCGTGATGGTCAGTGTGTGAGGGCAGCTCATGAGGGTCAGTGTGTGAGGGCAGCTCGTGATGGTCAGTGTGTGGGTGCAGCTCGTGAGGGTCAGTGTGTGAGGGCAGCTCGTGAGGGTCAGTGTGTGAGGGCAGCTCGTGAGGGTCAGTGTGTGAGGGCAGATCGTGAGGGTCAGTGTGTCAGGGCAGCTCGTGAGGGTCAGTGTGTCAGGGCAGCTCGTGAGGGTCAGTGTGTGAGGGCAGCTCGTGGTGGTCAGTGTGTGAGGGCAGCTCGTGAGGGTCAGTGCGTGAGGGCAGCTCGTGAGGGTCAGTGCGTGAGGGCAGCTCGTGGTGGTCAGTGTGTGAGGGCAGCTCGTGGGTGTCAGTGTGTGAGGGCAGCTCGTGAGGGTCAGTGCGTGAGGGCAGCTCGTGGTGGTCAGTGTGTGAGGGCAGCTCGTGAAGGTCAGTGTGTGAGGGCAGCTCGTGGTGGTCAGTGCGTGAGGGCAGCTCGCCTCTTGACGTCACTCCTTACCTGCCTGGATGACCTGCAGGAGGCCGGACTCTCGCAGCTGGGCCCCTCTGGCGCTCGGAGTCGGGCTGGCTTTGGGGGCCCTCCTGACTGGCCGGGCGGCTTTGGCCCCTGGGCCCCTCTCCTTTGCCAGGGTGGTCGGGGCTCCCTCCTGCTTGGGGCCCCGAGCACTCTCTGGGGCCCTCTTGAGCCCTCCATGACACAGGCCCCACAGGCCCAGGGCCAGCAGGGCGCAAAGCAGTCTCATCTCGGCCCCGGGGGTGCAAGTGGGATCTCTCTCCGGGCTGAGGGTCCCCTCTGCGCTTCCGCCTCCCTCCCTGGGACCTCCTGTGTGCCTCCGAGAGATGAGGAAACGTCACATGTGAGACAACAACCGAAGCTGAGAGGAAACCCTGGGTGGGGTCTAAATTAAGCTGCGACCCCCAGAGCACCTCCGCTTCACACCGGCCGGGGCTGTCTGAATACCTCAGCTGTCAGTCCCTGGGGCCCTCGGTTGTTCGTCCCTGGGGCCCTCGGATGTCCGTCCCTGGGGCCCTCGGATGTCCGTCCCTGGGGCTGTCGAGCGCCTCCTGTCTCCAGCACAGCCCTCGGCTGTCAGTCCTGGGGCCCTCGGCTGTCACTCCCTGGGGCCCTCGGATGTCACTCCCTGGGGCTGTCCAGCGCCTCCTGTCTCCAGCACAACCCTCGGCTGTCAGTCCCTGGGGACCTTGGCTGTCACTCCCTGGGGCCCTCGGCTGTCACTCCCCTCCAGGAGCCGGGACTCCCTCTCTTTGGGGCAGTAGATGAAGAAAGCCTTAGGAAGTCTGGGTGCAGCAGGCCCGGGGTTTATGAGGTGCGGGGCCCCAGTCCTGCCCCCACACCTACGGAAGCCGCCGAGGCTGCTGGGCTCCGCGGCCTAGCGCCATGAATGAGGCCTCTGTGCTCACCGAGTGCCACCTGGAAAATCCCCAGCCCAGGAGCAGCGGGGTCTGTCCGGCCCCTGAAAGGGCCGTGTGTGTGTGAGGTGAAAGGGCCCTTTCTTCCAGCGCTGCCGTGTGGAAGTGTGGGCTTCCTGGCGCTACCTGGGCCTGCGGGGAGGCTGGGCGAGGCCTCTGATAGGCCAGCCTGGCCAGGACAGTCAGTCACATGTCAGGCTCTCATGTGTCGGACTGACATGTTACTGCCTTTGTCATAATCCCATCCGCCCTTCACACAGGCTGGCTATAAATAGTGCGGCAGGTGCAGTGGCACAGGGGCCCGGGAAACTACCATCTGAACCACAATTAACCCTGTATTTCATGACCTAATCGGGTGATGTGCTTGCATTAGAGCCCTTGGCATCTTTGCTCGGCCTCTGTCCCTCCCCTACATCATGTGACTGCTTCTAGTGTGCCCAGCCCCACCGGCCTTTCAGAAGCGCTGTACTGAGGTGTAGGACGTGTGACTGGCTCTGTCCCAGCCCCACCGGCCTTTCAGAAGCGCTGTACTGAGGTGTAGGACGTGTGACTGGCTCTGTCCCAGCCCCACCGGCCTTTCAGAAGCGCTGTACTGAGGTGTAGGACGTGTGACTGGCTCTGTCCCAGCACCACAGGCCTTTCAGACTTTCAGAAGCACTGTACTGAGGTGTAGGACGTGTGACTGGCTCTGTCCCAGCCCCACAGGCCTTTCAGACTTTCAGAAGCACTGTACTGAGGTGTAGGACGGGTGACTGGCTCTGTCCCAGCCCCACAGGCCTTTCAGACTTTCAGAAGCACTGTACTGAGGTGTAGGACGTGTGACTGGCTCTGTCCCAGCCTCACCGGCCTTTCAGAAGCACTGTACTGAGGTGTAGGACGTGTGACTGGCTCTGTCCCAGCCCCACCGGCCTTTCAGAAGCACTGTACTGAGGTGTAGGACGTGTGACTGGCTCTGTCCCAGCCCCACAGGCCTTTCAGAAGCACTGTACTGAGGTGTAGGACGTGTGACTGGCTCTGTCCCAGCCCCACAGGCCTTTCAGAAGCACTGTACTGAGGTGTAGGACGTGTGACTGGCTCTGTCCCAGCCCCACCGGCCTTTCGGATGCACTGCACTGAGGTGTAGGACGTGTGACTGGCTCTGTCCCAGCCCCACAGGTCTTTCAGACTTTCAGAAGCACTGTACTGAGGTGTAGGACGTGTGACTGGCTCTGTCCCAGCCCCACAGGCCTTTCAGACTTTCAGAAGCACTGTACTGGGGTGTAGGACGTGTGACTGGCTCTGTCCCAGCCCCACCGGCCTTTCAGAAGCACTGTACTGAGCTGTAGGACGTGTGACTGGCTCTGTCCCAGCCCCACAGGCCTTTCAGACTTTCAGAAGCACTGTACTGAGGTGTAGGACGTGTGACTGGCTCTGTCCCAGCCCCACCGGCCTTTCAGAAGCACTGTACTGAGGTGTAGGACGTGTGACTGGCTCTGTCCCAGCCCCACCGGCCTTTCGGATGCACTGCACTGAGGTGTAGGACGTGTGACTGGCTCTGTCCCAGCCCCACAGGCCTTTCAGACTTTCAGAAGCACTGTACTGAGGTGTAGGACGTGTGACTGGCTCTGTCCCAGCCCCACCGGCCTTTCGGAGGCATTGTACTGATGTGCATGATACTTGACCGGCTCTTCCCCAGCCCTGCTGGCCTTTCAAAAGCACTGCTGAATCATGGCTGCCCCTTTGCACTGTGGCGCAAGGGTGTGTGTGTTGGCGCAGCGCCGGCGCTGCGGGACAGAAAAAAGCCCCATATTTTGTCAGATATGTGGTCTCTCCCCTCTCTTCCTTTGACTCAGGCAGCGCAGCAGCTCTCGGGCAGCGCAGCAGCTCTGGGGCAGCGCAGCAGCTCTCGGGCAGCGCAGCAGCTCTGGGGCAGCGCGGCAGCTCTGGGGCAGCGCGGCAGCTCTGGGGCAGCGCGGCAGCTCTGGGGCAGCGCGGCAGCTCTGGGGCAGCGCGGCAGCTCTGGGGCAGCGCGGCAGCTCTGGGGCAGCGCGGCAGCTTTTGGGCAGCGCGGCAGCTCTGGGGCAGCGCAGCAGCTCTGGGGCAGCGCAGCAGCTCTGGGGCAGCGCAGCAGCTCTGGGGCAGCGCAGCAGCTCTGGGGCAGCGCAGCAGCTCTGGGGCAGCGCGGCAGCTCTGGGGCAGCGCGGCAGCTCTGGGGCAGCGCAGCAGCTCTGGGGCAGCGCAGCAGCTCTGGGGCAGCAGCGCATTAGCTCTGGGGCAGCAGCGCAGCAGCTCTGGGGCAGCAGCGCAGCAGCTCTGGGGCAGCAGCGCAGCAGCTCTGGGGCAGCAGCGCATTAGCTCTGGGGCAGCAGCGCAGCAGCTCTGGGGCAGCAGCGCAGCAGCTCTGGGGCAGCAGCGCAGCAGCTCTGGGGCAGCGCAGCAGCTCTGGGGCAGCGCAGCAGCTCTGGGGCAGCGCGGCAGCTCTGGGGCAGCGCAGCAGCTCTGGGGCAGCGCAGCAGCTCTGGGGCAGCGCGGCAGCTCTGGGGCAGCAGCGCAGCAGCTCTGGGGCAGCGCGGCAGCTCTGGGGCAGCGCGGCAGCTCTGGGGCAGCGCGGCAGCTCTGGGGCAGCGCGGCAGCTCTGGGGCAGCGGGGCAGCTCTGGGGCAGCGCGGCAGCTCTGGGGCAGCGCGGCAGCTCTGGGGCAGCGCGGCAGCTCTGGGGCAGCAGCGCAGCAGCTCTGGGGCAGCGCAGCAGCTCTGGGGCAGCGCAGCAGCTCTGGGGCAGCGCAGCAGCTCTGGGGCAGCGCAGCAGCTCTGGGGCAGCGCAGCAGCTCTGGGGCAGCGCAGCAGCTCTGGGGCAGCGCGGCAGCTCTGGGGCAGCGCGGCAGCTCTGGGGCAGCGCAGCAGCTCTGGGGCAGCGCAGCAGCTCTGGGGCAGCAGCGCATTAGCTCTGGGGCAGCAGCGCAGCAGCTCTGGGGCAGCAGCGCAGCAGCTCTGGGGCAGCAGCGCAGCAGCTCTGGGGCAGCAGCGCATTAGCTCTGGGGCAGCAGCGCAGCAGCTCTGGGGCAGCAGCGCAGCAGCTCTGGGGCAGCAGCGCAGCAGCTCTGGGGCAGCGCAGCAGCTCTGGGGCAGCGCGGCAGCTCTGGGGCAGCGCGGCAGCTCTGGGGCAGCGCAGCATTGAACCAGCTTTGACAAAGTAATTGCCCAAAGTACCTGTGGATGGCCACCAGCCTGCATGGTTTTGCTCCTCGTTTCTCTAGTAGCCATAGTCCTTGGGCAAGCTCAGAATGGAAAAAGAGGTGCTCAAAGGGAAAGGCCAAGGAGGGTGGCCCGGTCCGGTCTCGCCCGTGCTCGAACGGGCCCGCCCTTGGCCCGGGCTTAGCGCGGCGCCTGCCCGGCAAGGACTGAAGTTAAGCCTCCCAGGTGGGGGCGTGGCCACTGAGGGGAGAGGCTGCAGGTGTGGCTCGCTAGTCCTGCTGGACCTCGCAGTCCCTCCGTGGTGTATCCGTGTCCTTAGTAGCGGCGCCCGTGCAGCGGGGCCCTAGAAAGCGGCAAAGTCCGTGGTTAGTAGCCCAGCAAGTGTCCTTTCAGGCAGCCTTTGATCCGGGGAAAGGTTCAGGCATGAGGTGCACCCGCGCAGATTTGGATTTCCATCTGTTCTGGGGGGTTTTCTTCTCCAGAGTAGCTTTTACTGCTGTTTGGGGGCTCCACCCTGCTGTGCCTCCTATCAGGGCGGCCATTGCCTCACTAGCACCCTCGGTGGAAGTAAGAATTTGTGTCACCCTCGCAACTACTGGTGAATACAATGAGTCAGGAGATGCTTTTCCCAGGTCAGTCCCTGGCCGGCTACATCAAGGCAGCGGCTTGCCTCAGAACACACATTTCTGCACCTCCCTCAGCTCACCTTATTCACCCACACCTTAGCTCCCTCCGACAGGTTCCAAGCTGTTTGCTGGGGGGTGAGGGTGTTGGTGTGTGACGGCAGTGGTGAGAGGTAGATGGGAGTGCAAAGTAGGGGGCTTATGGGGTGCTACGAAACATTGATTTCAGCACGTTAAGAATGATTAAAAGCACTTTAAGCTGAATTACTGGAGCCAAGGTAGGTGGTGTTGCTATTTGCAGGACCTTTCTGTAAACTGTTCTTTAAGTCCCTCTGAATATTGGCCGCCTGAGCCCATGTCGTCCAATCCAAGGCCGGCCCTGCCTGCTTCTCTGTGGGCCTCACCTTTGCCCCCCAGACCCCGTGGACACAAATGAAGCCTCCGAACGCCTTGGCCTTTCCTGAGCCCGGCAGCCACTGTTTGATTGGATCGTGCTGTGAGGCAAAGTTTAAATGTTAAGTCCAAGGTAGGTCAGTACATGTTGCGAGTGCATAGCTCTGGGGGGGGGGGGGGGGGGGGGGGGGGGCGGGGATGACACCTTCCCACAGAAACACACTGACCATTTGTTCACATTTTTGAGATTCTCCAAAGGGCTTGGACGTGATCCGTAAATAAAACTTAATGTAACATTGTTCATTTTCATTTCAAGCATTCCCTTTCTGATTTTGTTTACTTTACTAACTTATCGATCGGGTCATATGTGTAACTGTGAACACATTTTAAACTGCATTCGTCTTCTATTCGCTCTTTTAGATATGGAAGGCGAACATTCAAATTCCAGTCATGCCTGTATAAGAGCGGCTATGAGGCCCCCTGAGTGTGGGGAGGGGCACCCCAGAGGGTTGGATATTGAGCCGCAGCCCAGAGACTGAGGCAGGGGTCTGTGCTAGAAATTGGCTACTTGGGGGGGGGGGGGGGGGCTTAGGGTGAGGATGGGCCATGAACCCTGGTAAGTAGAAGATAAAACAGAGATACCAGGGTGCAGCAGGTGCATGGGCACCAGGGCCCGGTGACCAGAGGGGGCCACTGAACCCTGATAATTGCTGCATTTCACAGTTCAAATGGGGACCCAGTTGTTTTCTTGCGCTAGGGGCCACGCCGCAGGGGCGACGCCCCTGACCGCGGCCAGAGATGAAGACTCTTGGAGGTGAGGCTTTTTTCACAGAGTTTAATATTATAGAGGTGTCAAGGCGCTGGGCAGACATGAGCAAGGGAGAGAAGCGCGACAGCAGATTAAGAGGGGAATAACCATGTTTTCAGGAGTTTCCTGCAAGCAGGAAGAGAGCTTACATTGGCAATGGCGGGCGGAGTGAGTTCCAGAGCTTGGCAGCGGCAACTGAAGAGGAGCGGCCACCCCATCTGGATCTGGGACATCTGGGCGAGACCACTTTGTGCTGTGTGGATGACCTCAGAGCCCTCCCTGGAGTATACCATTGAAACAAGGGTTTGAGTTGGGACGAGCCGTTGCTATGCAGGGCCTTATATACTGTGCTTAACCTCTTCGACGCTGATGACGGCTCCCAGCCGTCATGAGTCACGGTGGGCGTGTGCTGATGACGGCCGGGAGCCGTCATGGCCACGCCCGCGATAAGAATCTTCAGCACTGGCGCGGAATTCGCACCGCAGTGATGAGGTTAAGACCTTGAATGCAACGCGCTCCCTGATAGGGAGCCAGCGTAAGGAACGGATCCCTTCTCTGGCAGACTGGTGTGTGGGAATATTGAGAGTCAGTCTTGCTGCTGCGTTCTGTACCACCTGGAGCTTATTCAGTGATGCAGCGGTGATGTTAAGGTCTAGGGCGTTACAGTAATCGAGACGAGAGGTAATCAGTGCGATGATAGTGGCCCGATGTAATTCCGAGAGAATGAGTGGAAGCGCCTTTCTGAGGGTTCTTAAAATATAGAAACATGTACCAACTGTACAATCGACTTGGGCATCAAACGTCAGATCCGATGATGTGAGAACTCAGCGCACTTTTCTCAGAACTGCAGTGGGGGGGGGACGGCTGGTGTGGTGGGACCCCATGAGATTAACCCAGAGTGAGTTACCATGAACCTGATGTCTGTCCGTTACGCTGCCCGCACCCAGCTTCCTGTCTGTCTGGGATGAAAGGTGGCATCTTGTTGAGGGGCCTCATCTTGAAATTATGATGAGATGGCACCCTGACTCTCAGGGGATAGGAGCTCTTTGGAGGTGTACTGTGGTTACTCTGGGTTCACTCACTTCTTTTGGACCCTCAACGTTTGATCGCAAGGATTTTCTCCTGTACATCTTCACATTTTGAGTCTCTGCTTTGCCACCAGTTCTTGTAGATTTCTGTTATGTTAACCTATTATTGTTTATCTACCTTATTCCTTTTACTCAGCTCCTTGAGTTGGAAGAAATGCAGTTTTAACACTTCCAAGTAATATGGTGTTCCCCAACTCCTGTGCACAGGACAGGAAGATGGCAGACTGCAGAGTTGATGGCTTCAATCTCACTTCCAGCAGTTCTGGCCAGGCCCCATTCCATTTAGGAAGCTTTCTGTACGTAGCAGAAGCATTCACCTGTGTGTAGGATGAAAACCTCCCTCCATGTAAACATGGTCATTGTTTCCAGTCCTCCACTTCAAACTCACAAATCATTGGTATTTGGTTTTTGTCTAATGAATTCAATAGAAACAAAGACTACAACAAACAAAGGGGCCGATTCCGATCCGGGAAAAAAACGTCCAAACGATTTTTATCCGGAGCCATCGCCGTACAAATCATACCTGTCCGTCCGAGTCGCGTAGTACGATCCATATTCCGTCAATCTGTCCGAATCGTCGTGATCTGTACATATTGCAGGGCTGAAACAGTGAACCGTACGACTCGTACACATGCTGTACGACCCGACGAGTACGATCCGGCCGGGGAATCGGCACGCGATTCATGCGGTCCACGTCAGGTAAGGGCGATTCGTACGGAAAAGTGCACAATCACATACACAGCGTACGGCACGTACTTCCCATGATCGCAGGGGTACGGCACGTACCCCTGCGATCATGGAGGATATGCTCCGTACCCCGCGTTCGCAGGGTGTGCGCACCGTACACCCAGCGAACATGGGGTACGGTGCGTACACCCCAAGATCGCGGGGTACTGCGCGTATCCCCCATGATCGCAGGGGTACGGCGTGTACCCCTGCGATCATGGGGGGTACGCACCATACCCGTGGGGGCCGTTCCGTACCTGTTTCGGGGTGAACTCTGCTTTTACGGCTCTTTTCAGCTCCCATAGGAAAAGGGTCGTACGGTGCGTACCCGAGACGAATCATACTTGCCGGGTCGGAAAAAGCAGCCGCGAACCGTACAGATGTCGCGTACAGCGGGTTCCGAGGGAGATTCGTGCGGGGATTCGAGTCGTACGGTCTTTGTACGATTCGTAAGGAGTCCTGCTCCTGGTACGAATCGTACTTTGTCGTACGTACGGGGGACGTTGCAGGGTACGATTTGTACGGGAAAAGCGCTCCGAACGGCTGTTCGGAGCGGTTTTTCCCGAATCGGAATCGGCCCCCAAATGTGTACATCCCTTTACCACTATCCACCCCATAATCCTAAATTACCCATACATCCAATTACCACTACTCACCCCTAAGCACTAAAATTACCCTTAGCTCAATTTACCACTACCCTACCCTCAACCTGCTCTGTATACACACCGGATTTGACATGTGTATCATGGTGCCTGTTTGGAAGTAGATATGATGTATCTAGGGCTTGAAGGTTATCTACAGAAACGACAAAAACTGGGCCAACGTGTCCAACGCGAATGCACCCCTGGCCCATCTAGATGAAAATTCTGCAGCCGGCCCTGTGCATTACACGGAGTGGCCAAAACTCCACCAGCGGAGCATAATTTATTGCCCACCCCTAAAAGTGTCCCTGTTGTTACTTGTTATTTTTCAGAGACTAAAACCCCCAGAGCACTTTATTTTAAAGTGTTGTAGCAAAAAAATAGATTAAACAAAAATAAATCACAAAATGATCTTACTATTTGAAAGGCAGATCTCACTTTTCTCTGCATCCTCAGTCCTCCTGGGGAGCGCAGCAGTTAGTGTCTCCTGTGTGGTTGCGGCGAGAGTGCTACAAACGTAGCCAATCACAATGCTGCTTTCATGCTCTGTATTTTAACTCAAAGCTTGAAAGACGCATCGCGATTGGCGGAGCGGGGCGAGCCAACCCAGCGCTCTGTTAGAGTACAGGTGGACTGGGTCTTTTTCCCCATAGCGCTGTCATGCAGCAAATATACAGACAGCAAATATACGCATTTCAGGTTGGGCACATTGAAGCTAGCGGTCAATCGGACGTGTATACTTAAGGCAGCAGGCAACATCCAGATGGAATATGTCACATGGTGCACTGTGACAGGGCCCGCCTCCTCATCCTACATAATTGGGGTCACAGTACTTCAGCCTGTCCCACTCCACACTAAAGGGTATTTAGTCGCCATGGATCATACCTGCAGTGTGTCACAGCTACATCGAGGGAGGGGCACTGTCCCAAATGCCCCTAAGAGGAACCACCCCTGTCTCAGAGTAGGAGCTTGCTTTGGTAAAATAAAATCACATTGTCCTTAGTCCCCTGGGAGTTGTCTTCCTTTTTTTCCTATCCAATTCCACCACACAAGCGACAAGTATGAAAAAAAGTCTGCATGCATGGGAAGGCTGACCCTACATAGATTGGGTCTTCAGACTCCACTTCAGTCAATGATGAAGCTGCGGAGAGGCATTGGCTGTGATGAAGCCGAGGAGAGGGATTCACTGTGATGAAGCCGTGAAGAGGGATTCGCAGTGATGAAGCCGTGAAGAGGGATTCGCAGTGATGAAGCCACAGAGAGGGATTCGCAGTGTGTTGTAATCTTCCTTTCTGTTTATGTATTCAGGTGGTACATTCCTTTCCCGCCTCTCTACCCTTCCCCTGTTGGTATGTCCCACTAGAGCTTGCCTTAGAATGTTGGCATCCCTCAGGCAGTCTTGGAGAGTGGGTGACAGAATAAAGGTCGTTCTTCCTGCGTCAAGCGTCTTCATTACAACACTGGCGATGAAACCGGCGCAGGGGGGCGTGCTGTCACCTCCCCTTTCTGTACTCTCTCCATTTGCTTCGAGTTCAAGGTGAAACAGATGTGCTATGTGAGGAAGGTCACCTTCTGATGTTGATGAGGTGAAAGATGATTATCCTTGGTGACGGGTACTTCGGTGATCCTCGTGCTGGTTCCTGCAGATGGTGAGGGTCCTGGCGGAGAAAGTTGATTCTACCTTCAGCTGCTCAAGGTCCAGGGAAGCGTGAGTACAGCTGTGGATTGTGGTTTCCCTTCACAGTTCGTGCCATCTGATGCCACATCCCTCCCTGTGCCGGACCCTGTGTTCACGCGGTGTGATTGACCTTGCCGCGGTTCCTGTGAGGTTGATGCCTTGTCAGTGGCTGCCCTGCTGCGAGAGGATTATTCCTCCTGTCCGAGCGTACGAGTTTGAGAAGTGATAACCTGTCATCGGATTAGTCATAGTCATAGTCATAGTCATAGGTTCTTATACAGTGCGCAAATCACCAATAGGTCTAAGGGCGGATTCTCCTTTGCCACCTTCCAGGTCCTTGTAGTTCGTGAGTGCCAGGTTGCCCCTTCTTGCCGGTTCAGATAGCCTTGAATCCTGTCAGCAGCGCCTGTCATCCTACAATTACGGAGTGTGTCTCTCTGTGGGGCCGGCAGTTTCCTTTTACAGTTCTCCTCACAAAAGGCCCACCGTAGCCTGCTCACCTTCGTTTCCCCGCTGTTGTGCCCGTGGGGAAGGCGAGTTTGTTCCTAGCTGCCTCTGAAGAGTTTCCGGCGTCAGGGGCGGCTCTGGGCTCATGGTGGCCCTGGGCATGGAGCGTAGGTAGGGGCCCCTGGAAGAGGGGGTCCGGGCGGGGCTGCAGGGAGTCAGGGTGTTTGGAAGTGGAACAGAGCCGGAGGCTGCCACGCAAATATGTATCCCTCCTCAGAGGATTATTACATTAAGGATATATATTGGCGTGGCGGCCCCTGGGGTTTGGTGGCCCTGTGCAGGTGCACAGCTTGCACGTGCCTAAGGCCGCCCCTGCCAGCGTGCTGGTGTGGCCCCGGTGTTTATCCTGACTAACGCGGATCTTTACGCCCCGGCCGCTTGTTCCGGTGTTTCAGCGCCTGGGAGCACGCGTCGGCGGCAGCCTGTGTGTTCCCCTTTGTCCGCTGCCCTCTCGTGTCTGATGCAATCCTGTGCTCGTGTCTCAATTGCCGCTCCAGCTCCTCGGGGCCGCCTTTTCAGGAGTTGCCCTTGGTTTATAGCGAAGCTCTCTTCATAACTCTCGTGTCAATTTCACTTAAATGAATCAAGTGAGACTCTTGGTTTTCTTTCACGTCATCCTGAAGCAACATATACTTTTCATGTGGAACAATTTAGGGGCCGCGGAAAAGTGAGCTGCGAGGAGACTCGGTAAACTATTATTTTGAGTGTGTATCGACGGTGGTACGCGCACCTTGCTAACAACTTAGGGACGTGGTTACTATTTCTAGCAACTCGGTCCATGTTTGAGCAACGGTTCGTGCCAGTGAGTCACTACATTCTCCGCGGTGATTCACACACCATGTATATCTTCATTTATATGCGGTATTGCCTCAGTATAAACCATTCTATACAGGACATGTAAACATTCTACTGTAAGTCAATCTACTTGTAGTATCCTTATAGTTACCCCTACATCCCAGTGTGACCTGTTCTCAGGACACCCCGCGCCGCATGGCCCCCAGCTGTGTGTGCCCCCTCGTTGCCGTAGCTGCTGCTCACAGCCTCGTTTTGCCCTCTGCCTGCCTCCCTAGCTGCCGCCTCACGGTACTGTCCCCCAGCTGTGTCTATTTCATTCTCACAACACAATGAGGGAGATACCCTAAAGACCAGTGAGGGACCGGGTAAACAAATATGCAAAAAAATACAAGATGTCCCTAGAGGACCACTGCCCACGCGACGGACCTTCGACGCCGCCACCCTCAACGCACTCAACGCCGGCCGTACCCCTGCCTGCTGCCGAGCCACCCCGAAACGCACCCACGGACCATTCACCTGCCAAGCCTGCAAGTTCACCTGCATCCGGACCTGCACCGCACCCGCCAAGCCGAGCACCAACAACAGCCACCTCAAGTGCATCCTGCTCAACACCCGCTCCATACACAGACACGCCATCGAACTTTGGAACCTGCTCAACACTACCTCACCAGACGTCGCCTTCCTCACAGAAACCTGGATGAACGCCTCCTCCGCACCCGGCATCGCCATCGCCATCCCAGACGGATACAAGATCACCCGGAGAGACTGCGTCAACCAGACTGGAGGAGGCATCGCCATCGTACACAAGAACACTATCCGCATCACGACCGACTCCAACAACACCTTCGCCGCCGCTGAGCAACTCCACTTCCAGATACACACCGACCCAAAGACGACCCTCAGAGGCACCCTCATCTACTGACCACCAGGACCACGTACACAATTCTGTGAAGACATCACAGACTTCATCAGCCCGCACGCCCTCCGCTCCGCTGACTACATCCTCCTAGGGGACCTCAAATTCACCTGGAGAACAACAAGGACCGCAACACCTTCGCCCTGCTGGACAACCTCGCAAACCTCGGACTCAAGCAACTGGTCAACACCCCCACCCACTACGCCGGCCACAAGCTTGATCCAGTCTTCTCATCCAGCAAGCGCATCACCTTCAGCCACTCCACAGGACTTCACTGGACCGACCACAGCTGCTTCCACTTCAGCTTCAGAAGAACCATGACCCGCCACCACCTGCAACAGGTTCCTCAGAGGAGCTGGAGCAAGATCACCGCCGAGCAGCTCACCACCTTCCTCAGTTAGAACCCACCCGCCAGCTCAACGGACCCCACCAAAGCAGCACGCAACTTCACAAAGTGGCTGACCGACTGCGCTGACGACCTCGCGCCACTAAAGAACCCGACGAGCAGACCCAGAAGCAAGAAAGCCTCCTGGTTCACCGATGAACTCAAAGACTCCAAGAAAAACTGCTGCACCCTCGAGAAAGCCTGGCTCCTCGACCAGACTACAGACAACATGACCACCCTCAAACACGCCACCCGCAAGCACCACCAGCTCATCCGCACTACCAAGAAGAAATCACTGAAGGAACGACTGGACAACAACGCCCACGACAGCAAGGAACTCTTCAGCATCGTCAAGGAGTTCTCCAACCCCAGCACCGGCAACAACGACATCACTCCTTCACAAGACCTTTGCGACTCTCTCGCCTTGTTCTTCCACCGCAAGATCGCCGACATCCACAACAGCTTCAGTGCACCATCAACGCACCCAACCGTCGAACCAATGCCCTCCACCGCCACCCTCCACACCTAGACCACATGACCACCGAAGACACAGCCCGCACGATGAACACCATCTACTCCGGATCTCCGACCGACCCCTGCCCCCACCACGTCTACAACAAGGCCGACTCCATCATCGCACCACAACTCCGGGACGTCATCAACACCTCCTTCAACACCGCCACCTTCCCGGAGAGCTGGAAACATGCCGAGCTCAACGCCCTACTGAAGAAACCAAAAGCTGACCCCACCGACCTCAAGAACTTCCGCCCCATCTCGCTCCTCCCTTTTCCTGCCAAAGTCATTGAGAAGACCATCAACAGACAGCTTGCAGCCTTCCTCGAGACAAACGGATCCCTCGACCCCTCACAGTCTGGTTTTCGAGCCAACCACAGCACCGAGACCGCCCTCATCGCAGCCACCGACGACATCAGAACCCTGCTCGACAACGGGGAAACAGCGGCCCTCATACTCCTGGACCTCTCTGCAGCATTCAACACCGTCTGCCACCGCACCCTAGTGCAGCGCCTCAGCAACATCGGTATTCAAGAGAAGGCACTGGAATGGATCATCTCGTTCCTCACCGGAAGAACACAGAGAGTCCGCCTCCCCCCGTTTCGATCCGAGGCAACCGAAGTCATCTGCGGCGTTCCGCAAGGATCATCACTCAGCCCCACCCTCTTCAACATCTACATGAGACCTCTGGCAGCCATCACACGCCAGCACAACCTCAACATCATCTCCTACGCCGACGACACCCAACTGATCCACTCCCTCACCAGAGACCCCACCACCGCCAGAACGAGCCTACACAACGGGATGAAAGACGTCGCCGAGTGGATGAAGGACAGCCGCCTGAAACTGAACTCAGACAAGACGGAAGTCCTCGTCCTGGAACCATTGCCCTCCGCCTGGGACGACTCCTGGTGGCCCCCCGCCCTGGGCGCCACTCTCAATCCAACAGACCACGCACGCAACCTGGGCTTCATCCTGGACTCCTCCCTCTCGATAACCAGACAAGTCAATGCCGTCTCCTCATCATGCTTCAACACCCTACGCATGCTCCGCAAGATCTTCCGATGGATCCCGACTGATACCAGGAAGACGGTCACCCAGGCACTCGTCACCAGCCGACTGGACTACGGAAACACCCTCTACGCCGGAACCACAGCCAAGCTACAGAAAAGACTCCAACGCATCCAGAACGCCTCCGTCCGACTCATTCTGGACATCCCCCGCCACAGCCACATCTCCGGCCACCTGAGAGACCTCCACTGGCTCCCCGTCAGCAAGAGGATCACGTTCAGGCTCCTCACCCACGCACACAAATCTCTGCACGACCTGGGCCCCAAGTACCTCAACGACCGCCTGACCTTCTACACGCCCACCCGCCAGCTACATTCGACAAGCCTTGCCCTCGCCGCTGTACCACGCATCCGAAGCGCCACCGCCGGAGGCAGATCCTTCTCCTACCTGGCAGCCAAGACATGGAACTCCCTCCCCATACATCTTCGGCTGACCCAGGACCATCTCGCCTCAGGAGACAACTCAAGACCTGGCTGTTCGATCAATAGCAGCCCCCTTCCCCCAAGCGCCTTGAGACCCTGCCAGGTGAGTAGTGCGCTATACAAGTTTCATGATTGATTGATTGATTGGGTAATTGATGATTTCTGTTCTCCTGTGTTTCCCCCTCAGTTTTCCAGGATACAATACTCTTGCTGTGTTTTGGTTATTATTTGGGGGTATTTTGACCTCGTGGTACATCATAGTTCTTACCTTCAGTGATACCGTACAACCTGTGACTTCCTATTCAAATAGTATTTACATGTACCTTTTGTACTTCACATATATCCAGTTTTATAAGTTGGTACGTCAATAGAGTACTTTAGGTGTGCATTTTATGTGCGCCCCCTCAGTCAAGTGCACTTATACTCCTTCCACCCTTACATGCTGGATGTATTAACGTGGTAGTACCTCTAGCCATTGGGTGCCACTGTACCTCCAAGTAAACCCATATAGTGATAACATACATAGTACCATTCTCTCTGTCCTTGATTTATGTGAATTTTTTCCCCTCCCTCCGCCATGGCTGCTTCGTCCATGAGTCAACCTCCTTCCTTTTTCAATGAAATTGGGGATCCTGAAATACATTGGAAAGATTGGATTAACCTGTTCGATTCCTACCTTATTGCAATTGGGGGGGAAAAGTTCTCTGCTGTTCGAAAACAACATGTCCTGTTGCACAATCTTGGGGTCCAAGGTAGAAAGATATACGATGCCCTACCTGATCCTGAGCTAGAAGATGATGAGGTTGATTCAGATGTGTTCAAAATCACTCTTATGAAATTGTAAAATCACTTTGGTGACAAAGTAAACGTTGTCCTAGAAAGGCACAAGTTCTTTTCTCGGGTGCAGGGTAAACAAGAGTCGTTTAGCAATTGCATTGCAGTTCTCAGGGGTCTAACCCAATGATGTGAGTTTGGGGAACTGAACGACTCCCTCATCAGGGGTCCGTTAGTAAAGTGTACCCACAATCCCGGCATTAGAGAGAAACTCCTATCCAAAAACCCATCCTTGAGAGAAGCTATTAGTAGGGCACAGTCTATTGAACTCACTGCTCAGTGCATTTTAGAAATGAACCCACCCAAAGAACCGGTTTGTAGTGTAGTTAATGCCGAAGGGTATCAGGATGACAACAATGACAGTGAGATTTTGAAAGTCAAAGCGAGAGAAGTCAAGACAGAAAAACCTATTAGAGGTACCGAAGGGTTAAAGTGTTTTAGGTGTGGCAGCAGTAACCACCTTGCGAACAATGTTCTTTGCACTGCCCGCAATGCAACATGTATGAAGTGTAACAGGAAGGGACATTTTGCGAGAGTGTGCAGAGAGGGGGAAAGTAACCAGGTAAAACTTGTTAGCAATGGAGAGGAACACTTTCCTCGGTATGTTGTTCAAGTGGTAAGTGTGGATGTGAAGACTTATAAAAGTGCACTACTCTGCACTCACTACTCTGCACTCACTACACTGCACTCACTACACTGCACTCAGCACTCTGCACTCACTACTCTGCACTCACTACTCTTCACTCACTACTCTGCACTCACTACTCTGCACTCTGCACTCACTGCTCTGCACTCACTACTCTGCACTCACTACTCTGCACTCACTACTCTGCACTCACTACTCTGCACTCAGCACTCACTACTCTGCACTCACTACTCTGCACTCTGCACTCACTACTCTGCACTCTGCACTCACTACTCTGCACTCACTACTCTGCACTCACTACTCTGCACTCAGCACTCACTACTCTGCACTCACTACTCTGCATTACCACTCTGCACTCACTACTCACTACTCTGCATTACAACTCTGCACTCACTACTCACTACTCTGCACTCACTACTCACTACTCTGCACTCACTACTCTGCACTCACTACTCACTACTCTGCACTCACTACTCTGCACTCACTACTCTGCACTCACTACTCTGCATTACCACTCTGCACTCACTACTCACCACTCTGCACTCATTTAATAGGTCTCACCGTTTTCTGCATACTTTTGTGAGAGACTGTTCTATTTCCTTGTAAAATACTTCTGCATCAAACTGGGAAAAGGCAAGGGAGTCTGGCACTGGGGCTGCATTGCTTTCAGCTTTCAGCACACCCCTTCCCTGTCTCCGCAGCACCAGACAGGACAGCCAGGCAGCCCCTGATCCTTCTGCAGAACGACTTAAAGTGCCCCTTTCACTTAAACTTTCATCAACCTAACATGTTTTCAAAGGAACCGGAAACACGACGAGATGTGCAGTTTGACATTGTCTGTGCAGGAAGGGGAAATGTCTCTCGGTTAATGATCAGGGCGTAAATATTTCTCTGTTGCTATTGAGTGTGGGCCGTAAGGGTGAGCTTCTTGGGGCTTTATCATAGTCAGTGAGTTCTTATAGGGTGCTTAAAGGGGGTGCTTCCAATTCCCAATTGATGATTGTAGTGGGCGGTATGGGGGGGATGTTGTTTTCCTGTGGATATTCACCATGCGCTCAAAAGGAGGCTGTTGTCAACCTCTAGAAAATCAGTGTGTGGACTGAGGGGCGCTTATATTCCCATTTGCAAATGTTTCTCTGCAATAAAAACGTCTCGCAAAACATAATTTCAGGCCGCCTGTCACATTACACAGTAGGAGGCACTTTAAATATAGAATTGAGTATGCCCCCGGAATGCCGCCGCGGCCGCCACGGAAGTCAGGCACGGTCGCCTGTGACGGGGGCGGGGCCACGTTCAGACCGGAAGAGGAGACAGACGGAGTCGTTGCGTCTCGCGGCCCGGGGCTCCTGTGAGCGGTGTGGAGCCCCGGGGCCGCGCCAGCAGGAGGTTGGGCGCCGCGTGCTGAGCAGAGTCCCCGACATTGGCCAGGTAAGTTCAAAAAAAGGCTGGGGGGGGCTTGGTGCACTTGTGTGTGTGTGTGCGTGTATGCTCGTGTGTGTATGTATGCGTGCGACGGTGACGGCGGGGGAGGGAGGGAGGGAGGGGGGGGCCTCGGTGCACGTGTGTGTGTGTGTGCGCGCGTGTGTGTATGTGTCAGGGGGGGTGTCTCTGTATGTATGTATGTGCGTGCGTGCATGGGCGCTTGTGTGTGTGTATGCGCATGCGTGTGGGGTGCTTGCGCTTCCCAGGAGACAGCGCCTGGCCACAGCGCGCGTTCCAGTTACAAATCGCCTGGAAGGATGCGCGTGGCCAGGACTGTCTCCTGGGAATGATAGTCGCTGACAAAAGATCTCCTGGCGGACACAGCGCTGACGCGCTGTTAAACGCCAGGAGACCTAAAAAACCATTGGTCCTTTATGCGGATTCATGTTCTCCATTTACGATGAGTAATCTACAGGAGATGGATGACCTGTTTAGCATCACTAGTCTTAATGTGTTAAAATTCGGTGTATCGCTAAGTAGCTATGCTGGGGAACGCATCCACCTGGTGGGCCTGGTAAGATGGATATAGAATTCAGACGAAGGTCTACAGGTGGTCTGGTTTATATTGTAAAAGAGGGGTGAAACCTATGAGGCTGGCACCATTTAAAAGAGCTCGGAGTATTGCTTGACCCTAATAATGTAGATCCAGTGTGTCTGAGTAAAGATAATTAATCTCGCATCTGCCTTAACACATTTTGTAGGGTGGGTTTGCAATCCTTGGAATGTAAAGAACATGCTTTACAGAATATTTTCAGGTCAATTTGTTCAGGAAGCTATTTGAGATGAAATTGTATTCGGTGACCTGTTAACTATATTCATCCTGTTATTCCTGTGCGCTCTTTACGTCACTATCATTTGTCAGTGGTGGATGCCTTGTTTTTCTTCCCTTCCTTCTTTCCTCCATCACTTGTTGCAGGATCTCCTGGCTGTATGCTGTACCACAACGACTCTCTCCTGACATTATTGTTTCTTTTGTAACATTAGCGAAGGGAGATGTGCTGTAATCTTCCTTTATGTTTATCTATTCAGGTGGTACATTCCTTTCCCCCTCTGTGCCCTTCCCCTGTTGGTATGTCCCACTAGAGCTTGCCTTAAAATGTTGGCATCCCTCAGGCAGTCTTGGAGAGTGGGTGACAGAATAAAGATCGTTCTTACCTTTTTCCTGCGTCAAGCATCTTCATTACAACACAGTGATGAAGCAGCGGAGAGAGGGATTCACTGTGATGAAGTCGCGGAGAGGGATTTGCAGTGATAAAGCTGCAGAGAGGGATTCACTGTGATGAAGTCGCGGAGAGGGATTCGCAGTAATGAAGCCTTGGAGAGGGATTTCCTGTGATGAAGTAGCGGAGAGGGATTCACTGCCAGAAACACACTCCTTACTTCACATCGAAATGAGAAGGAACGGACAGCTGGGCAGGTTCGGCCGATGCTCCATTACCGCACGGCTGTCGATGAGACCGTACGGCCCTAGGGTTAGGCAAACCCTCAGAACGTCTTGGAGATAATGCGAGACCTGTGTAACGTTCTGTACGTGGTCCTCAGGCTCTACCCCGAGCCTTGAAGTGACCATACAGAGATGAGTGTCAGGTCCATGCACGACTAGTTAACGCAGCCCCAGTTTGCTCTTTGAACTGTGGGACATGTAGTCCTGGTTTATACTGGGTTAAAGAAGATTGCAAGTACCAGAATTCTAATAAAAAACAAGACTTGCCTAACTAGTCATGCTTGAACCTGGAGAACATGGCAGCTATGATGAACCCTTGGATAAATGCACGCCAGGAGGAGGCCGAAAGCGATTTTCAGCCTGCGGCGCCAGATGAAAGATGTCTGCTCATGTGCACCAAGAGACTACAGCAGTGTCTTTATGTTCCACATATCAACACCTGTATATTAAATGCACACACCAGATGTAGTACTCACCCAAGCACGTACTCAATCGGTCCCAGAGGTCTCTGACAGGTGCATCTGCACGGGTGATTACTCACTGACCTCATATATGGACCCTGATACAAAACCCCGCAGCCCCCAGATGTGGTCCTGCTGGCTGGCAGGCCTCATTTCCACACCATTAACCCATGACTCACTTCTGCACCTACAATGAGTCACTAGGAGCCTCGTTATGAGTTTGGTGACCCGGTCGCCGGATCACGCTCATAGCAGAGGGAAGTCAGCCCGACAGGGCCGACAAAGCGAAACTTGTGTCCTGTGCAAGCAGACATGTTTTGTCCTCCAGCAGGTCTCGCCTCTTATAGTGGGCCTGCTTCAGGGAGGAGAAATATTCGTAGTGGTCGGGCTGCAGCGCCCTTTGGACCAGGAGCACTTCTGTCATTCCAAAGTGGGGATCTGCCCCTAGGCAATGAACTGATACTAAATCCTAGCCTCAGTCCAGTCCACTCCTGCGGCCATCCTTCAACGTGACCCACCGTCCCATGGCCTTACCTGTTATGTTATGTTATGTTATGTTATGTTATGTTATGTTATGTTATGTTATGGTATGTTATGTTATGTTATGTTATGTTATGTTATGTTATGTTATGTTATGTTATGTTATGGTATGTTATGTTATGTTATGTTATGTTATGTTATGTTATGTTATGTTATGTTATGTTATGGTATGTTATGTTATGTTATGGTATGTTATGTTATGTTATGTTATGTTATGTTATGTTATGTTATGTTATGTTATGTTATGGTATGTTATGTTATGTTATGTTATGTTATGTTATGTTATGTTATGTTATGGTATGTTATGTTATGTTATGTTATGTTATGTTATGTTATGTTATGTTATGTTATGTTATGTTATGTTATGGTATGTTATGGTATGTTATGGTATGTTATGGTATGTTATGTTATGTTATGTTATGTTATGTTATGTTATGTTATGTTATGTTATGTTATGGTATGTTATGTTATGTTATGTTATGTTATGTTATGTTATGGTATGTTATGTTATGTTATGTTATGTTATGTTATGTTATGGTATGTTATGGTATGTTATGGTATGTTATGTTATGTTATGTTATGTTATGTTATGTTATGTTATGTTATGTTATGGTATGTTATGTTATGTTATGTTATGTTATGGTATGTTATGTTATGTTATGTTATGTTATGTTATGTTATGTTATGGTATGTTATGGTATGTTATGGTATGTTATGTTATGTTATGTTATGTTATGTTATGTTATGTTATGGTATGTTATGTTATGTTATGTTATGTTATGTTATGTTATGGTATGTTATGTTATGTTATGTTATGTTATGTTATGTTATGTTATGTTATGTTATGTTATGTTATGTTATGGTATGGTATGTTATGTTATGTTATGTTATGTTATGTTATGTTATGTTATGGTATGTTATGTTATGTTATGTTATGTTATGTTATGTTATGTTATGTTATGTTATGTTATGTTATGTTATGTTATGTTATGGTATGGTATGGTATGTTATGTTATGTTATGTTATGTTATGTTATGTTATGTTATGTTATGTTATGGTATGTTATGTTATGTTATGTTATGTTATGTTATGTTATGTTATGTTATGTTATGTTATGTTATGTTATGTTATGTTATGTTATGTTATGTTATGTTATGGTATGGTATGTTATGTTATGTTATGTTATGTTATGTTATGTTATGTTATGTTATGTTATGTTATGTTATGTTATGTTATGGTATGGTATGTTATGGTATGTTATGGTATGTTATGTTATGTTATGTTATGGTATGTTATGTTATGTTATGTTATGTTATGTTATGTTATGTTATGTTATGGTATGTTATGTTATGTTATGTTATGTTATGTTATGTTATGTTATGTTATGTTATGTTATGTTATGTTATGTTATGTTATGTTACTGCGACTTGCAGAGCGCTACAGCTGCCCTAGCAAAAGGGCGTCCCGGCGCTGGTACCAAGGAAAGACTGACACATGCAGGTGGAACGGACAGAAAGAACCAAGGTGCCGGGAAAAGGTGAGTCTTAATGGCCTTCCTGAATTCTAAGTAGTTACTGAGGCCACGGGTATGCGCAGGGAGTGCATTCCGAAGGATGGCCGCTCTACAGCGAAAGGAACGGCCTCCGGCACGAACTCTTCGTGTCCGGGGGACCACCACCAGGTACCTGCTACCTTACACTCACCAAACACCTTACCATCACAACTAAATCCCATTCATCTTTGTGCATGGAGGCATTCAGAGCATATTCAGCTTATGCAGCCAGATTTCACATCCATAACATGTGTCTTTATTGTCCCTTCCTCTCACCTGAAACACTGATGTTCTCAGGTGCACAGAAACCGTGATTAATGCAGCGGTGGTGGGACGGTGACGTCACCTGTAGGAGGTCAGCCATGCTCCCCTGCCTTGCATACCCGATAGCATCACACTGATCTATTCAGAAGTGATTATGCGAGGCCCTGGACCTGTCCTGTGACCTCATGAGGGACAGAGGAATACTGCCCCTGTCCTGTGACCTCATAAGGGACAGAGGAATACTGTCCCTGTCCTGTGACCTCATAAGGGACAGAGGAATACTGCCTCTGTCCTGTGACCTCATAAGGGACAGAGGAATACTGCCCCTGTCCTGTGACCTCATAAGGGACAGAGGAATACTGTCCCTGTCATGTGACCTCATAAGGGACAGAGGAATACTTCCCCTGCCCTGTGACCTCATAAGGGACAGAGGAATACTGTCCCTGTCCTGTGACCTCATAAAGGACAGAGGAATACTGCCTCTGTCCTGTGACCTCATAAGGGACAGAGGAATACTGCCCCTGTCCTGTGACCTCATAAGGGACAGAGGAATACTGTCCCTGTCCTGTGACCTCATAAGTGACAGAGGAATACTGCCTCTGTCCTGTGACCTCATAAGGGACAGATGAATACTGACCCTGTCCTGTGACCTCATAAGGGACAGAGGAATTCTGCCCCTGTCCTGTGACCTCATAAGGGACAGAGGAATACTACCACTGTCCTGTGCCCTCATGAGGGACAGAGGAATACTGTCCCTGTGCTGGTTAAACAACACAGGGTCAGGCTCTAATAAGAATACATCAAAAACCCTTGCCTGTCCTCATCCTTATTCCAAGATACAACTCTTCCAGGTGACAGCAAACACATTATTGTCAACCTCCTCAAAAATTATTCGAAAATATATATTTTAAATAGGCATTAAAGAACTCTACAAGGTGCACAATAATTCATAGGTAATCAATGACCCGCGTTTTCACTGAACAGCGTTTTAATTCCCACACAAGTAAATACTAAATAAACATTATGCGAAAAATGACGTTGAGACCTTTGCAGCGCCGCCTGAATCGAGGGATACATTAGGAGGCGGCTTTTTAGTGGTAAAAAGGGATAGCTTATTCCTATGGTAATTGTCTCACTTGGAAGTTTTTCCTACTGTAGTTGTCACAGAGATCTCAATGTGAAACCTTTTCCACTTGCATTTGTCAGAGGATTCAGAAGCTGACCCCCCTGTGCAGTACATTTGTGAAACAGCTCCCAATTTAAACCAAGCTCTCGTAAACGGAGGCAGACCAGACCAAGGGGGGATGCTGTGGGCGAGAAATTCTAAAATGAGCAACATACACACATAATATCAAATAAATCAAAGTTTTTTTTATTAAAATCAAGATACTTCAATGCACACGCAACTAAGAACTATATTAAAAATTCCAAATATTTATACAATTTCAGTGTGTACTACAAATTGGAATTCCTCCTTCGTGTGCTTCGCAGATGAACTCATGACGAAAATCATGCACCCAAAAGAAATATCACGGGGGCTACTCACCCTGTCAGAGCAGCCTTCTCTGATTATCTGTGATGTCATGTGGCAATTTTGCGCAAGGATGCTTTAATCCTTAAAAAAACAGAAAGTCTCCTCAACAGGCCTATTGGAATGCATAAGACTTTTCAAAATCAAGGAGGTTAAGCCTACAGGCTTTGTCAAGTTATTTAGAATATCAAATTAGCGTGCTACGGCTGCTTTTGTCACCACATTTAATAACCAATAAAGAAAGTCTGTTGACATTAACATGAAATAGATAAACATGACCATGTGGTCTCTGCCTAGGGAGACTCATCAACTGTTTGAGGCAGACCCAAAGTATAGATTGGCCCAAACCTAAAGTGAGCCTCTGGAGACCGCAGGCGTTTGCTGTGACCGGACATTAATAAAGGGACCCATGAATTTATCAGAGTTCAGAATGGAAAACCCCTTGTCACATAGTTCAAAATCGGTCACTGGGTTCCTCCATGCCCCGCCCCTTCCAACCGTTCTTGACCTGGGTTGGCGCTAACAATGTCCGCGTCAGTATGAGCAACGGACCTACTTCCTAGGTGGACTCGCACAACTATGTTTTGATTAAAGGTTTGTAGAGAATAAGGTGACCATGTGGGCGGAGCCATGGACCCTTTCTCGGTACTGCTCTTTTTCTGGTGATCACATATGTGCCGGCAGACAACTGTCAAGCCGGCAAAACAAGGTTTGCCAGACGGGGTAACCAAAGCCCTCGCCTTCTATGGAAATCCGTGGGAACCCAGAAATCACTAGTCTACCGGCTTTAACGTGGTGTAATCAGTGCCATACAAGCACTCTTTGTCAGTGGATGCACACAACTTCTGCCCAATCAAATCCAGTAGGGACACATGTGGGCGGAGCCAAAGCCCCGCTCTCAGTAGTGGTTCCTAAATCTCTTTTTCTGTTGGTTTCATGCACCGTGATATGAGACCTAAAAAGGGACCGACCAATGAAACGCCGACTCTTGCTTCCAGTCTTGAGCATCAGCTATGCAGCGTACAGATGTCACCTGTAGTAAGGAATCGGAGAGGAGCTTTTATAGCGGGACTGAAGGCTTCCATTATATTATTATTATTGTGAAACTGTGAAGTCGGAATCAGCTGAGATATATGTATCCAGCTGCAGTCAGCACGGCAGAGGCTGGGAGAATGTCAGCTTGTTTCTGCAAAGTACTCTTTTCATTTCTAGGAGTGCTGCAAAGGGGACACTCACAGCCCTCTGTGGAAGTAAAGGTAATGAGAGAAGGGGGGGGCAGTGGGTGAAGAGAGGGGTGCAGGCGAAACAGCGGATCCTGAGGGGTGGATGGAGGGAAGAGAGAGAGAATGAACGCCCAACACCTTCCCTGCTGTGGCACAGACTGAAGTTGGAATAGTAAATTAAACTAGTCCGATATCCAGCGCCCCCCTTAACCCCTTCGATGCTCATGACGAGCTCAGCTCGTCATGAGGCACGGTTGAGCTGCGCTGATGACGAGCTGAGCTCGTCATGAATAAAGGGAATCATCAATAGTCAGCACAGGAGGAGAAAAACCATAGCAGCCAAGAGGTTAAGCAAGTCGTTAAAATGACGTGTGCAGAACAAATGAGAACTACAGACACATTTGTTCAAATGACAGAGTACCTAAGGCATGCAGAATTCTGTCATACATTCCCCTACACCAGTGGCCACTGCTGCAGTCTCTGAACAATACTCTCTCTCTCTCTCTCTCTCTCTCTCTCTCTCTCTCTCTCTCTCTCTCTCTCTCTCTCTCTCTCTCTCTCTCTCTCTCTCTTCTTTTTCTCTCTCTCTCTCTCTCTCTCTCTCTCTCTCTCTCTCTCTCTCTCTCTCCCTCTCTCCCTCTCTGTCTCCCTCTCACTCTCTCTCTCTCTCCCTCTCTCTCTCCCTCTCTCC
The DNA here is from genome assembly GCF_964263255.1 of Lissotriton vulgaris. Taxonomy (NCBI): domain Eukaryota; kingdom Metazoa; phylum Chordata; class Amphibia; order Caudata; family Salamandridae; genus Lissotriton; species Lissotriton vulgaris. The sequence continues at coordinate 11,974,516 of NC_141698.1, read as the reverse complement.
CTCTCTCTCTCACTCTCTCTCTCTCTCTCTCTCTCTCCCTCTCTCTCTCTCTCCCTCTCTCTCTCACTCTCTCTCTCTCTCTCTTTCTCTCCCTCTCTCTCTCTCTCTCTCTCTCTCTCTCTCTCTCTCCCTCTCTCGCTCTCTCTCTCTCTCTCTCTCTCACCCTCTTATTCAACCCTCTGCTACCCCTCCCTCTAACTCACCCTCTTACACCCCCCTCTGTCACCCCACTCTCTAACCCACCCTCTTACTCCCCCCTCTGTCACCCCACTCTCTAACCCACCCTCTTACTTCCCCCTCTGCCCCCCTCCCTCTAACTCACCCTCTTTCTAACCCCCTTTGTCACTCCTCCCTGTAATTCAGTCTCTTACTGCCCCTCTGCCATCCCTCCCTCTAACCCACCCTCTTCCTAACCCCCTTTGTCACTCCTCCCTCTAACTCACCCTCTTACTGCGCCTCTGCCATCTCCCCCTCTAACTCACCCTCTTACTAACCCCCTTTATCACTCCTCCCTCTAACTCAGCCTCTTACTGCCCCTCTGCCATCCCTCCCTCTAACTCACCCTCTTACTAACCCCCTTTGTCACTCCTCCCTCTAACTTACCCTCTTACACCCCCCTCTGTCACCCCTCCCTCCAACTCACCCTCTTACTTCCCCCTCTGTCACCCCTCCCTCTAACTCACCCTCTTACTTCCCCCTCTGTCACCCCTCCCTCTAACTCCCCCTCTTACACCCCCCTCTTTCACCCCTCTCTCTAACTCACCCTCTTACTTCCCCCTCTGTCACCCCTCCCTCTAACTTACCCTCTTACTTCCCCCTCTGTCACCCCTCCCTCTAACTCACCCTCTTACACCCCCATCTGTCACCCCTCCCTCTAACTCACCTTCAACCTCTTGGAAACACGTAACCTTTTAACTGTTTTTATCGCTATCACAGAGCACTTTTAAACATTGTAAAAATAACTACTCACTGCCGCGATCCCCTCCTCGGACACCCGCAGTCTAGTCCGCCGGCTCCACTGTCCACCACGGTCATCCCGGTTGATGTGAAGAGCGTGAAGGCGTGACCAAGACACTCTTCCGGGTTAGAGGCCAGGGGGCGGGAAGACTGCGGAAACAGTATTTAGTTGACTCATGTGCACGACGCGCAGCAGACGTGCGCAGCGGGCGCGCCGGCGGCGCACCAAGGGCACGCCAAAGGCAAGCCCGTCGGCGCCCATCCGCGCCCGGCCGGGCCATGGGGCCACTCTCCCTGTCCAAATCCCGACAGCACTAACCTATTCAGACAGAGAACTATCTAGTCTCAGGCCAAATTGTCATCGGGATTGTGAGATGCTAAACTGCGAAAGCCCACCATCCGTCTGCCCCAAATGTCACTTCTCCTTCTCTCATCTTGGGCTGGGAAGAACGGGGGACTATGGTTGCCATAGGAACATGAACTCTCTGATAAAAAGTAATGAATCAAGAAACTTCAGATTTCTTAGCATAAATTGCAGATCACTACCTACGCACAAAGTTGATATATACAATTTGCTTACTGATCAAAAACCAGATGCATTATTCCTAACAGAAACGTGGCAGAGTGATAGCTCCGGTCCAGACATCGCTATAGCCCTGCGGCCCAATTATATCAGAGTCAGAAAAGATCGGAAAAAACAAAGTGGTGGGGGTATAGGTATCATCTTTAAAAAGGAATTTAAATGCAAATGGGATGATCTAATATTAGACAATTGTGGAGCAGGTCTTTTTAAACTCACTCTCACATCTCAATCTACCTTCTCGGGTATTTTGATTTATCGGCCACCAGGAGCAGCGGGGGATGGGTAGCTGCTCTTCCTGACGTTATCAACCCATTAGCATTGGAAGCCTCCATATTTGTTATTTTTGGAGACTTCAATCTACATCTGGAGGACGGCAACTGCCCCATGAGCATGAACCCTATAGTGGACTTGGAAGCTCTGAATATGCGACTTTGCAACATCGGACCCATGCATATAGCTGGTCACTTGCTGGACCCGATATTTGCTAATATTGATAATCTCACGTGTGAACCGGCATTGCCTGTACCCTGGTCGGACCACTTTCTGATTAGCTTTGAAATCAGGATGTTAACTGTTAAAAGTTTGGATAAGGCTGAAACCATTCGGTTCAGAAATTGGAAAAAAATGAACATCGAGTGTCTTAACACTCAGTTAATTAACTCAATACGAACGCAGAGTCATTGATCACAACATAATTAGTAAATGGCTATCTGAAGGTGTAGATGCCATTGTTCCACTCACTAAGAGTAAGCGTAGATCCAGTAACCCCCAGTCCCTTGGTTTTCTGAACCATTAAAAATAGAAAAGAGCAATTGCAGAAAAACTGGAGAGACGATGGAGGAAAACCTATGATCGAGCCAGAAAAGAGAGCGACAAACACGCCATAAAACCCACCATTTGTCATGCAAGATTGCTAGAGCAGAGAACATAAAGAAAAACATTCTAGAAGCACAAAATAACCCGAGAACTCTTTTTAAAATAATAAAAGACCTAGCTGGGGCAAACCATCAGCCAGAACCCCCGACATTGTCCACCTCACAATGTTATCGCCTTGCATTCTTATTAAATTGAAACCCTTTTACTGGAAAACTTGGCGGCAGCATGGTTTAATCTGGGTCTCCCAACTTTTCACTGGATCTGCCTTCACCCCTTTTCCAACTCTTCGTCAACTCTTCTCTCTCCCTGCCTCCTTTGTTCATAAATACACCCTACTCAAAAACGCAGTCATGTCTGCTTATGACTCTCTTTCTACCTCTAATTCGACTACGCCCTCTACCACTCCCGTCTCTTCTCTACACACCCAGCTACGCTCTAACCCATCAGCTTCCTCCATTTACCATTCCTTTTACGATCCTCCGTCACCTCGGCCTAAATCCAAAGTTGAGGAGCAATGGGAATCTGATCTCGGTGTCTCGTGGCCCACATCCCTGTGGGACAAAATATGGACCAAACTTCGCAAATCTTCCAGGGCAGCCTCTCTCACGCAAACCCTTTTTTTCCTCTACAACCGCCTTCTTTACACGCCATCTCTCCTCCACAAACGTTTTCCCCTGACCTCAGACCTTTGCTGGTCTTGCTCTAACCCCAATGCCACACTCTTTCACATGCTTTTCACATGTCCTCCTACGCATGCTTTCTGGACTAAAGTCTGGAATCAAATCAATTCTATCTTCCACACCTCCATCCCCTTTTCTATCACTGACATTTTCCTTGGTTCACTTTCCTCTTCTTGGATTGATGCTGATGCAAATGTTCATATTGTTGATTTATTATTGGCTGTTGCGTTCCAGCAAATTACTGTTAATTGGAAAGACTCCAAGGGCATTACTTTTAAAGCTTGGTGGTTTAATGTATGTTATAACCACAGACTAGATACTGCATTTGTTTATCCCACTTCCCTGGCTCCGAAAAGGCTTGCATTATGGCTCCCCGTTACCCTTTACCTAGATGCATGTGCCAAGCGCTCCTTTCACCTATCCCCAGTTCAACAAGAAGTTTCGAAACCCCCTTGAGCCCCCTTGAATAACCTTTTGTTCCTTCTTATTCATTAATGATTATTTATCTGCATATTTGTGCATTGCCTCTAATGTTACGTAGTTTTAATGATTGTACTTTTTAAAGTTTTAGCCTCATTGCTATCTCCCTTTCTTTTTTCTCTTCCCTATCCTCCCTTTCTTTTTTATCCCTCCCCTCATTTTATTTCATCACACTTATTATAATGCTCTCAGTTAATATTCATGCTATTCCTGTTGTTTTCTCTTTGTATATTATGTTGCCATTATTCAGTTATCTTAATAAATTTTTCTTTGAACTAAAAAAAAACAATGTTATCTCCTTGCAGATTATTTTCAGGAGAAAATCTCTAATATTTATTCAGACTTCAGGGGTTCGGATGACTTAGATCCTATCGTTACTATGGCCACAGCTCCGAGCGATTCCAATGAACTGGGTGACCCACCCACGTATCTGCTCTCTGAGTGGACCCCATTAGATTCTAACTCTTTTGTGGAGATCCTACACAGTATTAAATCCGGATCACCAAATGATCCAATGCCAGCCCACATATTAAAACAACTTGACCCAAGGATCTTGGATGAAATCAGGACGCTGCTTAATGCCTCACTGGCTGAAGCAGCGGTCCCAGAGACATGGAAACACGCCATGGTGGTTCCACTGCTCAAAAAAGCCAATGGAGATCCTGAGATTTTCTCTCATTTCCGCCCTGTCTCACTCCTTCCAATATTCTCTAAAATCATGGAAAAACATGTGAACAGACAATTAGCAGACTTTGTGGATACCAACAGGTTACTACATCCATCTCAGTCAGGTTTTAGAACTGGGTATTCCACCGAATCCACTTTATTAGGTGTGATGGAAACCATCCGCCAAACAATGGATAGGGGTGGTACGGTGACGCTCATCCTATTGGATTTGAGCGCCACCTTTGACACCATATCCCACAAAACACTAATCCAGACCCTGGAAGGGATAGGAGAGAGGAGTACAGCTCTGAAGTGGTTCACACATTTTCTATCTAACAGATCATTCCAGGTCTTCTCCAAAAACAACATTTCCAATATTATGACTTCCCTTAATGAGTGGCCCAGGGCTCAATCGTGAGCCCACTGCTTTTTAATATTTACATAAGCCCATTAGCAAAAACAGCTGAGGAAGCTGGTCTCACTACTTCTTCTTATGCAGATGATACGCAGCTCGTTTTCTCCCTATCGGCAGCAGACAAACCTGAAACATCTCCCCGTCTTAGCGGGCTACGAAGAATAGCGGAGTGGAGGCTCGCCAAGAAACTGAAATTGAATGGTGAGAAAACTGAGCTGCTCATCTTTGGAGAACGAAAAGTGCTGTGGGGACCGGCGCATTGGCCTATGGAAATGGGTCCTATCCCGTCTCCTGTTCAATATGCTCGAAACTTGGGTGTTGTAATTGACGGAAAACTGTTGATGCGACCACAAGTAGTCCAAACGTCATCTGTTTGCTTTGCCGTTCTAAAATGGTTGAGGAAAATTATTTGGCAGCTCCCTGAAGGGGCCCAAAAAACAGTAATTCAGGCCCTAATTGGTTCTAGATTAGACTACGGAAATGTTCTCTATCTGGGGTCTAATAAAGAGATAACACGGCGGCTACAGGCCGCTCAAAATGCGGCAGCCAGAATTCTTTTACGCCTCCCTAAGGGAGCACATATCTCTGGTCACCTACACAAGCTGCACTGGCTTAGGATGGAAAGTCGATGTAAATTTAAAGCACTGTGTTTCATGGTCAGGGTTAATTCAGGGGAAGCCCCAGAATACCTGTGTAAACTGGTGAGTAAATACACCCCTTCCAGTAACCTGCGCTCTCTAAATCAGTCAAGATTCATTGTCCCTCGATTCGCGCGCGCGAATGGGCGGCCGCTCATCTGCCTACATAGCACCTACGCGATGGAACTCGCCCCCGCTACATTTACGTCTAGAACCAAGTTACAGAAAAATTCGGAAAGGCATCAGGACCTGGCATTTCAACCAATGATGTGACATAAGCGAATCCTCCTCATGATGGTAAACAAATCCAAGGCGCCGGGAAACCCTTCTCTCTACCCTCCTCTGCCTCACCACGTCTCCACTCTCTGCCTCTCCCACCTCAACCTTGCTGCTGTCCCTCCCTCCAGCTCCCTCCTTCTCTCCTCTCTCTCTCACCGCACTCTTCCCTCCTCTCACCAACCCTCCGAGCTCACTTCCCCTCTCTCCGTCACTTCCCATCTCTTTCCCCATCCTCCCCCCTTCTCTACAGTGCCTCCGCTCCCTCCCTCTCCTCTCCGGAAGTGATTCATTCCTCCAGCAGCCATGCTCTCAACCTCTGGCTCTCCACAGCTGGCCCCCTGGCCTCCCCTCCCCCCACACCGGGACGTCCAGAACATTCCAGGCCTCTCAGGAGGGTTGCGGCTCCTTTCTGTTCTGCTCCCTAACCCAGGCCTCTCCCCCCAAAGTCTCACCCCCTGTGAAAAATTCTGAGTCTACAGAGCGACTGACTCTGCCCCAGCATCCTAACCAAAGAAGGAGGGAGAAGCCTTTGTCATGGGTCCGTCCTCATCTTCCCAAATATCAATTGTAAATACACCACTAGAGGGGAGATCTGAATGTCCTGAAGAAAGTCCAATGACCCTGGGGGGCAACACATGGCTGAAACATGTTGACCTAAATAGACACCTGGGAACTTTAAATCCTGAGAGTGTCTGAATTTTTTTCACCTAGCCCCTAATCCTATGCCATTAAAAATGTCACTTTCAGGATTTGGAGGTTACTTTAATTCACCTACACCCCCTGCCTTTATTCACTGCCACCACACTAAGAACTCCGCTTACAAAAGTGTTGATTCCACCCAGAGACATTCAGGGTCGGGGGAGGGGCCAACGATAAATAGGCATCCTGGGTTGATGGTATTTATTTTTTCGACATTTCCGTCTGTATTGATCCATATTTATTTTTTGCTCTTTTTTTTCTGTATTTATCCATTTTTATTTTGTGTTTTCTGTATAAATGAAGCTGCAAAGGGTATTTTTCCACACTCATTTAACTAATAAATGTATACTCGCATTTAAATGTCCAACAGGTTTCAGCAGTATACAGTGCTATACCATTAGCTAAAAACACTTGCATTGTAAATTAGCATAAATAACGGAAGATCTGCACTTAATTAAGCTAAATTAGGAAATCTTTTCTCTTTTTTCATCTCCCCTAGGTCTCAATCTGTACAGCTACTGATCTGGCACTCATGAGTGACAATAGAACAATAGAAAAAATCCCCCAAAGGAGGCTTATTTTCTGTATTTTTCTTTATATAAAAATAAATACAGACAGGAAAATAAAGTTGTCTGTCTGTATTTATCTGTAAAAATCTGTAAAATCGGAAAACTGGGAGCCCTAATTATAAAGCATGCCATGGGTGGTACCTGTGGGTGAGGACACTGATACTATATAGATGCAAATGTTTTCTATATATATATCTACTGACATGTGCCTGGCTATACTCCTACCCCACTACTAAAGAGGAGGGTCTGAATTGAAATGAGACTGACTCCGCCCCGGCCTTCCCCTCCTCCTACAGACACGGGCCTGACATGAGACTGACTCCGCCCCTGCCTTCCCCTCCTCCTACAGACACAGGCCTGACATGAGACTGACTCCACCCCTGCCTTCCCCTCCTCCTACAGACACGGGCCTGACATGAGACTGACTCCACCCCTGCGCGACTCCTAAAGGCACCCGCCTGTCACGTGAGTGTTTCCGACCCCGCACTGCTAGGGTTCCGAGCCCGTGGACTGACGCGTGACTCTGCCCCAGCTCTACCATCCACTTGGAAATGTCCACCCCACGGTTTCTACTGGTGCCCATCACAAGTGCTCACCCAGAATTGGACACTCCGCACGCATTTACAACGCGTGCCATTACCCCACGTTTTTTAGTCCGCAAAAACACAGGGCTTTACAACGCAATCGATTACAACGCATTGTCCGTCACAATGCAATTTACTATTCTAACTCCACTGGGGCTTTGTATGGGGAATGCGTGGTACGGGTTTGCGGTGTAAAGCCCTGCGATGTAAAAGTTTTTGCAGAGTAAAAAATGCGGGGTAATGACATGAGTTGTAACGCTAGCGGAATAAAGGATGTTTCCCGCTCACCCATCCCCCTTCCCCCCCGCACAAACCCCATCCGGTGCCCGGAACTCTCTTTCGGCTCCTTTTAACTTCTTTTGCTGTTTTTCGAAGGATGCCACCGCTTTCACTCACCCCTCCCCCCCACCTTCCTGTGGTTTTTTTCCTAACCTGGTCTGTAAAAAGAAACATCCTGCAATGCCTTGTGTTGTTGTGGGCTTTGCTGAGATGGCAGCTGGGCATCTGCTTCCCATTAACTGCCCCTTGTTTTCGGCTTTGTTCTCATTTGATGTCGTTTTCATGTCTCGTGTTCGTGTTTATTTCTGGTTCGCTGTCAGCCACGTGCCCTCTTATCCCCATGGGGGGGCCCCTGTCCTAACTCCTCCTGCGGGTGGGGCCACATAGCCCGCCTTGTCACGTGGCCGGTGTGAGCATCTCATCGGCATGGGGTCAGGGCGGTCCTAGAACTCCTGGGGCCCAGGCGAAAGGGAAGATGTGTGGCCCCTCTAATTTGCATGTAACTTCCAGTCGCAGCCGGCAATCCTCGCGGGTGGAGGGTCTCGCAGGAGTTCGGGAGGAGGGGAACAGGAAGCAAGCAGCCTCCTGCCCCTCCCCTTAGCCAATCACAATGCTGCAATGGCAGCATTGTGATTGATCAGGACGCCGACCAGCCAGGCGCCTATGGGGAGGCCATTTTCTCCATGTTGGCTGCATTGCAGCCTACATAGAGAAAGGCCAGAGTGCGCATGACTGGTTTGGTCGAACAGTCAGCGCCCTTTGCAGTTGGCAAACCACTCCTCCCCTGCCCTAAAGCAGACCTGCCCGCCCCAACCAAACACTTTTGCTTTCTCGCAGTGCTAGAAGTAGAAACATAAAACGGTTGTTTTAGCATTTTTTGTTTCTGCTTTTGAGAGAAAGTAGGGGGCGTCGCTCCTCTGCCCTAGTGGAGGGCCCGCCCATGGTAGCATCATAAGAAGTGACATCACAGAAAGTGACATCGTAGGGCTATTAATCTTATTTGGCATCACTGAAGAGACCTAACGTGGATATCAGTAACATGGACAAAAAGCTAAATATACAAATGAAATAAGTCCATATATTTTAAAACTGTTAACCTCTTCGCTGCTGATGACGAGCTCAGCTCGTCATCCGCCACGGTGGTCGTGTGCAGATGACGAGCTTGTCATGTAACGCAGCTTTTTCAAATTTGCCGCACACAGCGGGAAAAGCCGCCGCAGCGATGCGGTTAAATGGATTACATTTGGCTCATTAGATGGAAAAGCTAGGAGCAGGTCTCACAAAGATGTATATTATTTACTCCTCGTTAACTGATTGTTTACAGATGAGTGCATGATACACTTTCCAATTCTGCCTCATAAAGGGGGGAGATCCTGTTGAGGTAATGAGGGGCGGGATCCTTCAAAATATAAAATAACACAAGAGAAAACCTCTCACACCATGGATATAATTGCACGTTTCAAAAGGCTCCCTTATCTCTCTGTGCCATTATTGTGCTACCTCAGGATGACATTAATACTTTGTAATTTGTTTTAACGTAAGTCCTCTCACCAGAATCCGACACTCCCATGCTAAGAGACGTAGGACAATCTTTTTTGTGTGTGTGCTCTTTACTCGCCAGAAATATGTTAAGTGCAAAAACACAAGACATATAGTACAAAATTACAAGACACCATTGCAAACAAATAAAGATTGTATTTAAACAAAAAAAGACTTAGAACAACCGAGATCACTGCTAAATCATACATTGACTTTTAGGTATTCTACAGATTCAAGGGGTTGTCAAATCAATGTTTTTGATTTGGTGTTTGAACTGTAGGAAGTAGATGTGGCCGCCTTTAGCGCTGGTGGAGCCCTGTGCGACAATATTGGTGCCCCCAATGACTGCCACGGATTCCCTCACTACCACCCATTAACAGTGCCCCTCAAGTCTCCATAACTATACTCTCTCTTAGATGCATTTAATTTGATTAACAGCGCCACTCATACCAGTTTAGAGTGCCAGAGAACTTTATATCACACATTACAAAGAGATAATCAACCATACCTGTGTAAATCACAATAGGTAATGCAACATAAGTCAAAGGACTAGTAGTCACATGACAATCGTACTAGTGGGCACTATAGTTTAATAGTGATTGATCTGGAGAAACACAAACTCTGAATTTAGATCGTAAGACCATGCTTGGGGGTTTTCTTTAATAACCAGAATTGGTTTCTGTTCAAATGAACCCTTTTTGCAACATTATGATAATCAAAGACTGGGAAAACCCATAACGCTGTAATGTATACCTTGAAGCTCGCATGCAGCTCCAAGATGACAGTTAATAGTTCACTGTTCTATGTTAGGATTTTGACTTGTAAACTAGATCTCTCTGGCAAAAGCAGTAACCCACCGGCCTACTCACATTATGTGGACTTGGTGATCTGCTGGTACATGTTCTTTGCAGTAATGGAATTTTCCCTTGGCGGACAAAATTCAAGATTAGTCATATGCTATGTGCTGGTCTAGTTAGCCCATAGATTAGCAGCGCTTCCTAACACAATGTAATGCACCAACAAACTGCTTTTTATTTTTTGTTCAAAATCATATCATAGGTAAATACACTTCTTAAAAACAACAAACGATAATTACAATTAAAAACACATTTACAATTTTATCATCAAAAATTCATCAATCTAATACTTGAAAGCAGATTTACAGATAATAACTTGTTATTATACTCTATTGGCTACACAGAAAAAGAAAGGAGAGACAAACAGAGACACTTCTTATTGGTCATGAAGTTTGCACATCTGGGAACCTAATAGTCAGAAAAATCTAAACCTGGACCCGCTAAATGTCTTGTCTGCAGGATAGATTTGATCCCTTGATTGTGCAGGTATTGGCGTTGACGCGTTTCGATGGCTTCTATTGATAATATACCATCTTTCTCAAGACTAAATGATAAGTCTCTCCTATTATAAGGACCTAATGCACTCAGCACCTTGCAGAACTCCGTGTAGTGTGGTGGTGTTTTTAGGTATGCGGAACTCCGCGATCTCCACCCAGGCCTAGCACAGACTGCAGTGGCGTAGAGTAGATTGTGTCAGAGAAAAGTCTAGTGAAGCAGGGTAGAGTATAGTTGTGCCGGGTAGAGAACAGCTGCATAGAGTAGAGTTGCGTAGAGTAGAGTGGTGCAGCAGTGACGCAAAGGGGAGTGGCACAGAGTGGTTTAATGTGACTTAGAGTTCAGTGTCATAGGGGCATATTATCAAGCACAGCGTAAAAATTATCGACGCTACAGCAGCAGAAAACTGCTGCTAAAGCGGCGATAATGGGCTTGATAATATGCCCTTGAGAATTCCAATGGAAGCCCATGTTGACACCAGAACATGGGCTTCCATTGGAATTCTCAAGGGCATATTATCAAGCCCATTATCGCTGCTTTAGCAGCAGTTTTCTGCAGCTAAAGCAACGATAATTTTAACGCTGTGCTTGGTAATATGCGCCTTAGAGTGTAGTGGGTTAGAGTGGATTGTTTCAAAGTAGAGTGAAGTGGTGCAGTGTAGAGTGGATTGGTGCAGTGTAGAGTGGATTGCTGCTGTTTAAAGTGGATTGGTGCTGTGTAGAGTGGATTGGTGCAGTGTAGAGTGGATTGGTGCTGTGTAGAGTGGATTGGTGCTGTGTAGAGTGGATTGGTGCTGTGTAGAGTGGATTGGTGCTGTGTAGAGTGGATTGGCGCTGTGTAGAGTGGATTGGTGCAGTGTAGAGTGGATTGGTGCAGTGTAGAGTGGATTGGTGCTGTGTAGAGTGGATTGGTGCAGTGTAGAGTGGATTGGTGCTGTGTAGAGTGGATTGGTGCTGTGTAGAGTGGATTGGTGCTGTGTAGAGTGGATTGGTGCAGTGTAGAGTGGATTGGTGCTGTGTAGAGTGGATTGGTGCTGTGTAGAGTGGATTGGTGCTGTGTAGAGTGGATTGGTGCAGTGTAGAGTGGATTGGTGCTGTGTAGAGTGGATTGGTGCAGTGTAGAGTGGATTGGTGCTGTGTAGAGTGGATTGGTGCTGTGTAGAGTGGATTGGTGCTGTGTAGAGTGGAGTGGTGCTGTGTAGAGTGGATTGGTGCTGTGTAGAGTGGAGTGGTGCAGTGTAGAGTGGATTGGTGCTGTGTAGAGTGGATTGGTGCTGTGTAGAGTGGATTGGTGCTGTGTAGAGTGGATTGGTACTGTGTAGAGTGGAGTGGTGCAGTGTAGAGTGGATTGGTGCTGTGTAGAGTGGATTGGTGCTGTGTAGAGTGGAGTGGTGCTGTGTAGAGTGGATTGGTGCTGTGTGGAGTGGTGCAGTGTAGAGTGGATTGGTGCTGTGTAGAGTGGATTGGTGCTGTGTAGAGTGGATTGGTGCAGTGTAGAGTTGATTGGTGCTGTGTAGAGTGGATTGGTGCTGTGTAGAGTGGATTGGTGCTGTGTAGAGTGGATTGGTGCTGTGTAGAGTTGATTGGTGCTGTGTAGAGTGGATTGGTGCTGTGTAGAGTGGAGTGGTGCAGTGTAGAGTGGATTGGTGCTGTGTAGAGTGGATTGGTGCTGTGTAGAGTGGAGTGGTGCTGTGTAGAGTGGATTGGTGCTGTGTGGAGTGGAGTGGTGCAGTGTAGAGTGGATTGGTGCTGTGTAGAGTGGATTGGTGCTGTGTAGAGTGGATTGGTGCTGTGTAGAGTGGATTGGTGCAGTGTAGAGTGGATTGGTGCTGTGTAGAGTGGAGTGGTGCAGTGTAGAGTGGATTGGTGCTGTGTAGAGTGGAGTGGTGCAGTGTAGAGTGGATTGGTGCTGTGCAGAGTGGAGTGGTGCAGGGCATGGTGGAGCGGTATAGTGTAGGCCTGGGTAGTAAACTTCGTTCCGCTTGTGGAGTTTTTTCCACTCTGTGCTCCGCATTGAGTGCGGGGTTCCAAAAAGCTCGGCCTAGCAGCATGGAGCATAGTTTTTCCTCTCTCACAGCTCTACAGTGTTACATTGGTGAGCGAGGAAAATCCAATACTAGACCCCATCCCGGCGAGATTTCTCAACACGGACGGTTGTGGTAGGTTGCTACCGCTCGGGTTGAGAAACCTGCTGCTCGCATTGAAGAAGCTGCCGCTCGAGGAGAACATCTACGCGAGCAGCAGAAAGAAACTGCGCCCTCTGGAGCAGCTCGTGGTGCCATTTGCGCTGATTTTATAGTGTGGGACAGTCACCCAGCGCTAAATATTAGCACGACTTACGTCACTTCGCCGCTTGCAAAACCCTGTGGAGTAAAGCTGAGATTTTTGTCACTTTGCGGAGATCCACATAGCGGAACCCCACCCAGGCCTAATATAGTGCCGTGGCGTAGTGTACAGTGTTGCAGTGGAGCAGCTTAGAGTGGAGCAGAGTGTAGTGGCCAAGACTGGAGTGGTGTTAGTGCATTGGCGAAGAGTACAGTGGTGCAGAGCAGAGCGGGATGGAGTGCACTGGCATGAAGCAGAATGGTTCAGATTAGAGATGCACAGAGTGAAGTGGCACAGGGTGCAGTGTCACACAGTGCAGTGGTGCACAGTAGATTAGGTTGGGGTGTGTGTGGTGCCAGGGAGCAGAGTCCGTGCCATCTGGGGATGAGCTGAGTATAGGCATACTTGCCACAGTTCCAGTAGTAATCCATCAGCGTGGAGGTGCCCCATTTCAAATCCGGTATGTGGATGATCCCGCTGCAGTTAGCATTTGTGCCAAGTGGAAGCGCTCCTTTACCTCGTGCTCTCATTCAGCCTTCCCCCGTGTGACTCATTTCCCTTCCTATCCTCAAGCTGGATGGCCCTAAACAAGAACTCCATGTTGGTGGACCACTTGTTGTTAAAGAAGACCACCCCAGATCAGCTAAGGGCCACCCTGTCAGAAGGTACCTGAAGATTCTGGCTCCGCTGGAGTATCAGACCCAAGGAGATGCTAAGCTCCCAATTCCCCTTCACCACTGTGCCGGATTTCTCTTGCAACAGTGATAACAGGGAAAGGGGAAGTGGATAACAAACAGAGAGACTGCTCACACATATATCTTCTCCCGCTCAAGGAATGATGTAGATTATTCTGTAAAACATAAGGACAACATTACTAAGTTCTGACCTCTCAATACCCTGGTTCCTAAACTCTCTCCTAGGAAACCTGACCTCAATTACCTGTGTGAATGTGAGCTTTAGCTGCTCTCTGATAGACCTTATATCTTTACTGTTTTGATGAAGATTGATGAACTGACCAGTTGACCAGGAGAAGTAGAAGATAGTGAACTGTCCCGCTGCACAGGAGAAATTGGAGGTACACAAGAATATATATATATATATATTTTCATCTACATGAAGTACTGTCCTTGAATTTGAGTTAGTAGCTCCTGACAAATTTCACCGACTGTTCAAACAGGGAGTTCCAAGAAGGCAATGGAAGATTATGGCTGTCAACAAGCGCAAGTCTTCAAATAGCACAAGAACACTGAGAATCAGCAACAGGAATACAGTTCTAGAATAAACCAAACTGGTTCGAGCTCACCAACAGGAGGCTGATAGCCGCTTGACAGCTCTGCGAGATCTGGTCTCTGAATCACTCTGCGCACAGGTAACAGCTGACTGAAGAATGATGAAGTCGCTCCAGGCGCCCCGGTGAAGAAACCAATTTCGAAGCGTGAGGACAAAGGGGCGGGAGCTGCAAGCTAGGCTGAAGGAAAGGGGAATGCCTCGCTAAAGTCCGAGAGGCTCAAGCGAATGAAACGTGAGGAAAGGGAGCAGCCGAGAAAGCCGCCGAACTCTAGGAAAATACTCAGGAAGGTGATAGGAACTAAGGAAACACCTATCCTGACTGAAAACTCACTTTAGCTATGAATAAATACTATGACAGAGAGCGCGAAAGAATACGTTCGCCTCTCAGGGATAATACCGTTGAAGTGCGCCGTTTTTAGAACGCTCGCGCTCCAAGTCACAGAGACGGCGTTCTAAGGAAAACACTAGAACGCTAACTGGTCCCCTGACACTGGCAACAAGGAAGTGGGTGTTCCAAGGCGCAACGATAAGTCGCCACTAGCAAAGTCCAGTTGAGGGAAGGGGGGGAATACTTGCTGATGGAGGGAATCTGCGAAGAACTGCCTGACCTGGGTCCAATCCTGACAGTACCCCCCACCAAAACCCCCTTCCTAGGCTTGTGTGGATAAGTTTTGTGAAACTCTCTCACTAGTCTGGCTGCATGAACATTAGAGCTGGGTTCCCAGGATTGTTCTTCAGGACCAAAACCTTTCCAGTCTACTAAATAGAAAAGCTGTCCCTTCCTGATCTTAGAGTCTAGAATTCTCTTAACTTCATATTCCTCCACTGAGTCTACCTGAACTGGGACGGGTGGAAGGACCTTACGCAGATTTGGTGGATTTTTCCGAATCAAAGATACATGGAATGTTGGATGAATTTTCAATGTGTTTGGCAAATGGAGTCTCACACTAACAGGATTTATCATTCTGTCCACTGAATAGGGTCCCACATACCTGGGTTGAAACTTCCGATTTCCCCGCAAGCGCATGTGGCGCGTGGAAACCCAAACCTTCTCCCCAGGAAGATAAACTGGATTTGCCTTGCAACCCTTATCTGCTTGCTGCTTAAAAGCTGCCTTAGCCTTGACCAAATTTGCAGTTGCTGACTGCAAGGCAATCTGTAACTTATGGATAACTTCCTCAGCAGCAGGAACATCCCCTACAACTCTGCCCACCAACATATTGGGATGTCTACCAGAATTCAAGAAAAAGGGAGAAAACCCCGTGGCGGTATGCACTGAGTTATTATAGGCAAATTCCGCTGGAGCTAGTAAAGATGGCCAATCTCCTTCCTGGTCCAGCAAATACAGACGCAGGTACTGTTCTAAATCTTGGTTCACTCTCTCCGTCTGTCCATCGGTCTCGGGATGATAACCAGTTGACAAACGAGAATCCACCCCCAGACCTCTTAGGAAAGATCTCCAAAATCGGGACACAAACTGGGACCCCCTATCTCAGATCACTACTTTTGGGATTCCATGCAACTTGACTATGTGTTGAACAAACAGAGAGGCCAAATCAGTAGCATTAGGGAGACCCTTGAGAGGAATGAAATGACTCATTTTGGAAAATTGATCTACCACCACCCAAATGACAGACATCCCTTGACTAGATGGTAACTCAACAATAAAGTCCATGGAGACGGTGTGCCAAGGATAAGGTGGGACTGGTAAAGGCATTAAAAGGCCTTGTGGGGATTGCCTGAGACTTTTCCCTTTCAAACACAGTTCACAAGTGGCTACATACTGTCGAACCTGAGCTTCCATGCCTGGCCAAAGAAAATTTCGTTTTACCAGCTCCAAAGTCTTCAAAACTCCCTTGTGGCCCGCCAAGGGCTGATCATGGAACATTCGAATGGTCTCTTCTTGTAGTTTCTCTCCAGGGACAAACATTTTCCCTTGAAAATAAGGTTTCCCATTTTCCACAAGACGATCCGGACCCTTATTCTCCCAATTCATGTATTCATCTTTTTTGAATTCCAAGACTATCTTCTCTTCCATCTCGTCCTCTACAGTTACTGCAACGATCTTATCCGCAGGGATGAGGAACTTCTCAATTTTCTCCTCAGAATTCTCTCCCACATTTAGTCTAGCGAGGGCATCAGCCTTTCCATTGGTCACACCTGGCTTGTATGTGAGAACAAAATCATAATCAGCAAAGAATAAAGACCATCGAAGCTGCCTCGGGGTCAAGGTTCGCGCCGACTTAAGAAACTGCAAATTCCTATGGTCTGTAAACACAGTTACCACATGCCGGGCTCCCAACAAATAATGTCGCCACTCAAGAAACGCCACCTTTACTGCCAGCAACTCCTTGTCAGCTATAGCATAGTTTATTTCGGCTGCAGTAAGTTTTCGAGAGTAAAAGGCTACTGGATGAAGTTGCCCCGTCTTCTTATGGCGTTGGGACAAAACTCCCCCAATGGCCAGATTGGAGGCATCTGCCTCCACAAAAAATGGTTCCAACGGATCCGGGTGTTGCAAGATGGGTGCCGAGACAAAGGATCCTTTGAGGAATTGAAAAGCGCCTTCTGCCTCAGTTCCCCATACAAACTTTTCGTTCTTCCGCAGCAAGCGAGTAATGGGGCTCACCTTTTCTGAAAAATTCTGGATGAATCGCCGATAAAAATTGGCGAACCCTAAAAAACTCTGGATTTCTTTCACTGAACTTGGAGCTGGCCAATCTCGGATCGCCTTGAGTTTGGATTCATCCATGGAAACTCCCTCTGGGGAGAGTATGTATCCCAAAAACTCCACCTTGGTTGCATGAAACACACATTTCTCCAACTTCACAAAGAGTTGATTCTCCAACAGACATTCCAAAATGGTACGTACATGCTGGATATGTTCCTCGGTACTTTTGGAAAAAATAAGAATATCGTCAATATACACCACTGCGAAGCGGTCCAAAAATTCACGAAGGATGTCATTCACAAAATTTTGAAATGCCGCTGGCGCATTGCACAACCCAAAAGGCATGACCTGATATTCGAAAAGCCCATAGCGAGTTCTGAAAGCCGTTTTCCACTCGTCTCCTTCTGCCATCCGGACCAAGTGGTAAGCCCCCCTCAAATCCAATTTAGTGTAGATCTGGGCCTCCTTTACCTGATCCAAAAGTTCTGAGATAAGTGGCAATGGGTATCGATTCTTCTTGGTCACCAGATTCAAGGCCCTATAGTCTATACAAGTCCTCAGACTTTTGTCTTTCTTCGGAATAAAGAAAAGAGGAGAGGAAACTGGGGATTGAGAGGGCCTGATGAATCCATTAGCCAAATTTTCGTCTAGGTATTCTTTCAAATGCAGATTTTCAGATTCCGAAAGAGCATATATACGACTACAAGGAAGCGAGGCTCCTGGTTCCAACTCAATTTTGCAGTCGTATTCCCGATGGGGAGGAAGTCTCTGCGCTCCTCGTTCATCAAAAACTGCTTTCAAATCTAGATACTGTGCAGGAATTTCGGGGAGTTCCACCAAACAGATTACTTGTGGTTGATTGGCCAAACAGTACCTTTCACTCGACTCCGTCTTCACAGGATGAGAGTGGAAACAATGTTCCAGACAAAAATCAGAGGTCAAATCTACAGTTCTCCTAGTCCAGTCAATTTTCGGATTATGCTCTGTTAACCAAGGCAGACCCAAAATCAGTTGGAATTGCGGAGCATCAATTAAACTGAATCGAAGATAACTCTTATGCTCTCCAGGGCCAATCACTGAGATGGTTTCTGTATCGAAAGCTATCGGTCCGGAGGATAAAGGGGTACCATCCACGGCTCGCACAGGTTCCGGCTTTTCCTTCCTAACAAAGTTAATGCCCAATCTTTTTGCAAACAGAATATCGCAAAAATTTCCGGTAGCTCCCGAATCAATCATGATTGCTACATTGGCACTTTGTTCCTTTCCAAATATTATTTGACAAGATAGGATGAGATGAGGTGCCGATAACTGCATGGTGTTTGACAATGACTGAATTAATGGAGTTGTCTTACATTCGGCTTCCACCAGGGCAACCCCGTCTACTGGTGAAGCTTGTCTTTTACCCACGTCGAAGTCTTGGGTCTTCGTGGACACTCCTTGACGAAATGCCCAGAACCACCACAGTACATACATAACTTGCCTTGTCTTCTCTTTTCCCGTTCCTCCGTACTAAGCGGTCCACGGACTGTTCCAATTTGCATTGGTTCCTCTACTGTGACTTCTTCCTTGGACTTAACACTCTCAGGCCGCATGCGATCAAATCTTGGAGGAAAGGTCCGAGTTTCTTTTCGTCGCTCCTGACGCCTCTCCGATTGCCTCTGGTCAATTTGAAGTACTAAGTCTATGAGTTCTGAGACGTCGGTAGGCCTCTTAGGAATCTGGGAGAGTCCATCCTTCAGTTCGTCACGTAGACCTCTGTAGAAAATTGCTGCTCTTTTTTCTGAAGGCCAATTAGTCTCCACTATAAGCTTATTGTACTGCGCTAAGTAGGCCACCAACTCTCGATTTCCTTGCTTTAAATCCAGTAACTCATTATCTGTGGTTTGAGAGATTGCTCTTCTGTCAAAAATTCGTAAGAATTCCGCCTTGAATTCCCGAAAATTGTACAACACAGGATCATTTGTAGACACCAAAGGCAATGACCAAGAAGCGGCATCTCCACTCAGGTACGACAGCATGAACGCCACCTTGGACTGATCTTCTTTGAAAATTATTGGCTTGCAGAGATAGTGCAATGAACACTGAGTGACAAAAACCTGTGCCTTATTTGGGTCACCCAGAAATCTCTCGGGAGGGGCTAATGGAATAGTGGGGGACATGGCATGCACTACCTGTGTGGAAAACTCACTGGTGGCAGGCGAAGGATTAAAGGTTTGTGACTTAGGACCCCCAAAATCAGGACTGGGACTAACTGTGAGTTCATTTATCTTTTGACGAAGAAAACTAGTCTCCTGATTAGATTTCCTAACCTCCTCTCTGGTTTCTATTAACTGTTTTTGTAAATCTTCTAAGATGGATCCCAAAGCCTTTAGGTCGAGTCCTTCGGCCATGACACCCAAGCGGAATTTCAGCTGGCACTTCAATCTGTCAGAAGGTACCTGAAGATTCTGGCTCCGCTGGAGTATCAGACCCAAGGAGATGCTAAGCTCCCAATTCCCCTTCACCACTGTGCCGGATTTCTCTTGCAACAGTGATAACAGGGAAAGGGGAAGTGGATAACAAACAGAGAGACTGCTCACACATATATCTTCTCCCGCTCAAGGAATGATGTAGATTATTCTGTAAAACATAAGGACAACATTACTAAGTTCTGACCTCTCAATACCCTGGTTCCTAAACTCTCTCCTAGGAAACCTGACCTCAATTACCTGTGTGAATGTGAGCTTTAGCTGCTCTCTGATAGACCTTATATCTTTACTGTTTTGATGAAGATTGATGAACTGACCAGTTGACCAGGAGAAGTAGAAGATAGTGAACTGTCCCGCTGCACAGGAGAAATTGGAGGTACACAAGAATATATATATATATATATTTTCATCTACATGAAGTACTGTCCTTGAATTTGAGTTAGTAGCTCCTGACAAATTTCACCGACTGTTCAAACAGGGAGTTCCAAGAAGGCAATGGAAGATTATGGCTGTCAACAAGCGCAAGTCTTCAAATAGCACAAGAACACTGAGAATCAGCAACAGGAATACAGTTCTAGAATAAACCAAACTGGTTCGAGCTCACCAACAGGAGGCTGATAGCCGCTTGACAGCTCTGCGGGATCTGGTCTCTGAATCACTCTGCGCACAGGTAACAGCTGACTGAAGAATGATGAAGTCGCTCCAGGCGCCCCGGTGAAGAAACCAATTTCGAAGCGTGAGGACAAAGGGGCGGGAGCTGCAAGCTAGGCTGAAGGAAAGGGGAATGCCTCGTTAAAGTCCGAGAGGCTCAAGCGAATGAAACGTGAGGAAAGGGAGCAGCCAAGAAAGCCGCCGAACTCTAGGAAAATACTCAGGAAGGTGATAGGAACTAAGGAAACACCTATCCTGACTGAAAACTCACTTTAGCTATGAATAAATACTATGACAGAGAGCGCGAAAGAATACGTTCGCCTCTCAGGGATAATACCGTTGAAGTGCGCCGTTTTTAGAACGCTCGCGCTCCAAGTCACAGAGACGGCGTTCTAAGGAAAACACTAGAACGCTAACTGGTCCCCTGACACTGGCAACAAGGAAGTGGGTGTTCCAAGGCGCAACGATAAGTCGCCACTAGCAAAGTCCAGTTGAGGGAAGGGGGGGAATACTTGCTGATGGAGGGAATCTGCGAAGAACTGCCTGACCTGGGTCCAATCCTGACACACCCATGGTCTGCACCAGGGGGTCTCCAACCGGCCAATCGTGAGCTACCGGTAGCTTGCTGACATACTGTCAGTAGCTTGTGTCCCAATGCCCACTTTTGTGCCCTTCATTGTTGTTTTTTATATTTTTAGCCCTTTTTGACTTCCTATGCGTTTCTGGCTCCGGTCTCGCGAACCGACTGCTTCCATTGGCTATTGAGCTTAGCTGGGGAGGGGGTTGGTCGAAGCGAGTGATGCTGGCCTGGCATGAGCAGTGTTAAACTGCCCATGTAGAACCATGACTCCTGCCGTCTGCTGCCCAGCACTGTACCTTGATCCTGCGCGACTTTTGCAGCATGAGCAGCGGTCGTGGAGGCACAACCAGACTGCCAGCATAAGGTTTGTGGCAGAGAGAAACGTTTTTGAGGAAAAAGATGCAGGTGAAATGCTTTATTCAGGCAATCAAAATGGTAAAGATACTTTATTTTGTAAGAAAAAATCTGTTTGAAACGTTGTTTTAACCCCTTCGAGGCTTATGACGACCGCAGCTCGTCATGAGGCACAGTGGAGCTGTGCTCATGGCGAGCTGAGCTCATCATAAGTGCTGCGGACAGCCCACGCGGGGCTATTTCCCCACCTGTGCGGGCGTTCCATGGGAGTGGCCGTCATGAGCAAAGCTCCACTGTGCAGCATGAGGAGCTGGGCTTATCACGAGCACCGCGACGCCGCGCGGCCCCACTCACCCCCACACCGCAGGGGAATTAGCCCCTTGTAGAAGGAGTTAATAAACATTAAGTTAAAGCAGAATTTTACAGTGATCTTTCATTTTTAACTAAAGTACTTTGCAAGCTGTTCCTGGCCGCAAACAGGAGACAGGAATATCATTATGCATTTATTTTCATTAAATTTTAATGAAATAATGAGAGAAAGGTAAAATGAAGTTCGTGGCTCCGGTTTGTGCCTAGGGACAACTTGCAGGAGGAATTTGTTTTTATTTTATACCCTACAAAACGCTGCTTCAATATAAATAACGGGAGATATTTAAAAAGAAGTGTTCATTTTGCGGCACTATGAACACAAAGCTTAACACGTCATTTTAAATTCATCCCATTAAAAAAAGTACCTCACCCTTACAGTGGCTATATTTTTCTATTGTAAATACAGACAATAAACGGAAAGCTGAGACATTAGCCAAACTTTGGTGTATATTCTCTTCCTTACACAAACACAGATTCGAAAAAATTGAAAAAAGTGACTCAAAAGACATACAAAAAAAAGTCACCTTTTAAAAACAAATCACAAGAGAGATCCCTTTGCCCAAGTGTGGTGATCATTTTTAGGTCTCGTGGCGATTACAGCGCGAAAGCGCTGTCTCGCCAGAGACCTATAGTCACCGGCTCAGCTTCCCAGGAGACAAGAGATGGCCACGCGCATCTTCAAGAATCGGATCGGAGCGGTCTGCGCGCGCGTGTGCACATCTCCTGTCTCCTGGGAAGCTCCAACACACACAGCCACACCTCCCCCTGCTTTCGCACACGCATGAGCGCACACACACGAGCGCACACACAGAGACACACACACGAGCGCACATACACACACGCACACATACAGAGACACCTCCCCCGCCGCCGCACACATACACACACGCATGCACACACCACACACACACACACACACACGCGAGTGCAATGAGACCCCCCCTGCCGCTCCCCTCCCCCCTACAGGGCTTCGGAAAGGAAACAGCTGCAGAGGAAAAGAGGGTGAGAAATCAACTGAGGGCAGTCCCTGGCCTAGATTTACATGCCGTTGTGTCCTTGTTTGAGCTCTTCATGGCCTGTCCCACACCATTAACAGTTTAGGTTGTAAATACGTACACCCTTTTTTACAGGCTGCAAGAAGCGCCTGGGTAGCGCACATTTGATTTCACTAGCAGTGATGACGCAGTTCAATCCATTTTACCGAGGGTGTCACTGCACAGAAGACAGACACAACCTGGATAGTTTTCGTTCGGTTTGATTGGGTTTTGAACAAAGACACATTTTGAACTTGCTAATATACTCTGTAACAAGGCTTTCTGATTGATGGAGGCACAGAGCCTTAATGCTGACCTAGTGCACGCTTCACTGCAAGCGAACACCCTAGACTCGGCGCAGACCCCAACTGCATTATCATTAAAAACGTCACAGTAGGACTGTTAATGGTGATGCGTCCATATAGCGCTTGCAGTCACAATCGCGCAGCTCCTCGGCGCTGATGTAAATATTAAAGGTTTATGGCACTCAAATGCACATGTTTTGTACAACAACCCGTAAAGATGAAATGCTTAGTTGGACCTGCTGGGATTCAGCAAGTGAATCCGCCCTCTGAGCAGTTGTGCTAGCCAGCATGGCCAACGAAAGCAAATATAAACAGCTCCATAAACTTACATTTCCTGACTGTACAGTGCTTCCATTTGTTTATGAGTAGAGCCACAAAGTGGGTCCTGTAAATGCTGGACCAGTCAGCTCCGCGGATCTGAAGGTGGGGTGACCCCGAGGTGGTCAGTATGAGAGGGAGATTCAAGCAGGCGATGGCCGGCTCTCTCCCTGGGGGACTGAGCTGGCCCTGCAGGGAGCTGGACACAGAAGCAGCTTCTCCAGGATAGAGAACAGGGAGCTCCCCAGGGGTGCAGACTGGGGAAACAATAGCCCTGCCCAGGTAAGTGACAGTGCGGTTCAGGTTAGGTGGTGAATGTTTGTTTTTGTTTATTGTGTCTGTCTTTTGCCTGTATATGTGCATGTGGACATTTACCGCAGAGGTCAGCCACCAGGCTCCTACTCTGTCCACTTTTCTGTTTCCAGCCGCACTATAAGCTGCATTGGGTCAGCTGCTCAGTCTCTGTTGTTGCACCATATAAGAGGCATAACTAAATATATTAAGCAGTCATACCCAGCCTAGGGGCCAACTCTGTCGTCAATCATGACTGATTAACCAAAAAACAGTCATATTTATAAAGTGAGAGTGTGCGAGGCAAGCGAAGAGGGACAGGTAGATTCCCAGAAAGGAAACCAGAGCTCTCCCCTCTCCCTAGCACCTAAACATGTATAATGCAGGGTTCAGAAGAACACACATCTAGATGTAGACCGTCTTGCAGTAAAATATGCACTTCTCTTACACTTACCCTCAGGGCGTCAATGTGATCTTTATTTTGTGTCCATACTAGGCTACAGGAAGCATCACTTTGTGATAACAAGCATTGGCAGTACTGGTAGGTCTGGCTTATAGCTGAAAGTGCCTCTTCATTCACTTATGAGTTTAGGCACTTAATAATTCAACATTCATGCACCCTGTCATGCATACTTACACTGATTCATCCTTGCACTGACTCATCCTTGCATTTGTCCACTTACCCAAAATAATGGAGATACAGCACATGGAAGATAAACATCAAAATAAAAGTAGAAAAAAACATGTTCGCTAAATTTGAGTTAACAAATCAATGCTACGACATGCACAATACCATTTAAAAATTGCCACTGAGTAAATATTGTACTAGCCGGCCATCTTCACATGCTAAATTGTGTAGTTTGTCACCACTGTACTGCTCCAAGATGGCCACCATTATGCTTCTAAACATGGTAGACATCTTGGATCAGGAAAGCAATGATACACTCTGGATAACAGCATTCCAAGATGGCCACACATTTTAGAAATAGGGGATGCACAAAATGCAGCACACTTCAAATGAAGTGCGTGGCAAGCGACCATCGCATTAGGACTTTCTGGGGAGCTGCAGAATGGTCTAAAAAGGAAGAAGGAAAGAAAAGAAAGGTGAACTCTAAAAGTAAAAAAATTAAAACTAAAGTACTGGGAGCCCAGGAACTGAAGCATATTTTCAAGCTGATGTGTACATGCTATCGGGCAACATGCTTTAACGCACAGGTCAGCAGAGCCAACGGCAGAATTCTGCTAACACATTGCCCAAGCAGTATGCTGTCATGGAGAGACACAGAATATGAATTACTCTTCGACAGTCAAAAGAGCGCAGCTCTTTTCAGTGTTACAAGGCCAAGTAAACAACTGCACATGTATTGACTTTAATCTGTATTACACAACTCCCCAATAAATACGGCCATCGTGCTTCCTTTGTTGTAATTTTGTATATTAAGCAGATGGAACCTATGTTATCTGCCGTGACCTTTCCTAGGGAAGCAATCAGGCATATACCATTCATCATCGGCTCATCGCCATAATCAATTCAGGGCTATGCCATTGAGCACAAACCTTTCTACAAGGTAACCATCAAGTAAAGTCATAAAATTAGAAGTATGCACAATTTAGTTCAGGAAATTATAAACATACACAAAATTACACTTGACAGAAAAGATATAGCCCCTCCTTACAGGGTTAACAAAGATGATCAAAGTACAAATCTTCTACGCACAGGACATATAAGAGGAAATCGGAGGCGGGAACCGAAACAAGGCAAACCACAGTAATCTTTGAGGATCCACATAACGCAAAACCCATCTACAGCACAGTGCAATAGCAATCGATCATTAACGGCCGATTGATTTTAACATATGATTCTCATCATCAAAATACTTTCTTTCGGTCAAATGACCATAACTATGATTTTCAGAATAGATGTGTGAGGTCTACTGCATTTGGCAAACATTGTCATAACCCCTCTTCCCTCTCTCCCCTCCCCTCTTCCCTCTCTCCTCACTATCCCCCCCCCCTCTATCTTCACTCCCACCTCTCCCCTCCTCTCTCCCCTCTCTCCCCTCTCCCCTCTCCTCACTCTCCCCTCTCCCCCTCTCCCCTCTCCTCACTCTCCCCTCTCCTCACTATACTCTCTACCCTCACTCTCCCCTCTCCTCACTCAACCCTCTCCTCACTCTCTCCTCTCCCTCTCTCCCCTCTCCTCACTCTCCCCTCTCCTCACTATCCTCTCTACCCTCACTCTCCCCTCTCCTCACTCTCCCCTCTCCCTCTCTCCCCTCTCCTCACTCTCCCCTCTCCTCACTATCCTCTCTACCCTCACTCTCCCCTCTCCTCACTCAACCCTCTCCTCACTCTCTCCTCTCCCTCTCTCCCCTCTCCTCACTCTCCCCTCTCCTCACTATCCTCTCTACCCTCACTCTCCCCTCTCCTCACTCTCCCCTCTCCCTCTCTCCCCTCTCCTCACTCTCCCCTCTCCTCACTATCCTCTCTACCCTCACTCTCCCCTCTCCTCACTCAACCCTCTCCTCACTCTCTCCTCTCCTCACTCTCTCCCCTCTCTTATTCTCTCTCACAGCTCTTCTCCTACCTACTCTCTACCCTCTTACCTCTCTCCTCTTGTCCCTCTCCCCTCTCCCCTCTCCTCTCTCCCCACCCTCCCCTCTAACCACTATCCACTCGCACCACTCTCCCCTATCTTCTCCTCTCTCCCCTCTTCCCTCTCTCCTCCTGTCTCCCATCTCTCCTCCTCTCTCCCCTCTCACCACTCTCCGCTCTGTCCCCTCCCCCTCCCACCACTCTCCCCTCTCACCACTCTCCTCTCACCACTATCCTCTCTCCTCCTCTCTCCCCTCTCCCCTCTTCCCTCCCTCTCCCCTCTCTTCTCCTCTCTACCTCTCCCTCTCTCCTCACTATCCTCACTCGTCCCACTCTCTCCTCTCTCCTCACTCTCCCCTCTCCTCACTCTCCCCTCTCCTCACTCTCCCCTCTCCCCACTCTTCTCCTCTCTCCCCTCTTATCTCTCCCCTCTCCTCACTCTCCCCTCTCCCCACTCTCCACTCTCCTCACTCTCCCCTCTCCCCACTCTTCTCCTCTCTCCTCTCCCCCTCTCCTCACTATCCTCACTCGCCCCACTCTCCCCTCTCCCCTCTCCTCCCTTTCCCCTCTCCTCACTCTCCCCTCTCCTCACTCTCCCCTCTCCTCACCCCCCCCCTCTCCTCACTCTCCCCTCTCCCCACTCTCCCTTCTCCCCACTCTTCTCCTCTCTCCTCTATCCCCTCTCCTCACTCTCCCCTCTCCTCACTCTCCCCTCTCCTCACTCTCCCCTCTCCCCACTCTTCTCCCCTCTCCTCACTCTCCCCTCTCCCCACACTCCCCTCTCCTCACTCTCCCCTCTCCCCACTCTTCTCCCCTCTCCTCACTCTCCCCTCTCCCCACTCTTCCATCTCCTCACTCTCCCCTCTCCTCACTCTCCCCTCTCCCCACTCGTCTCCCCTCTCCTCACTCTCCCCTCACCCCACTCTCCCATCTCCTCACTCTCCCCTCTCCCCACTCTTCTCCTCTCTCCTCTCTCCCCTCTTATCTCTCCCCTCTCCTCACTCAACCCTCTCCTCACTCTCTCCTCTCCCTCTCTCCCCTCTCCTCACTCTCCCCTCTCCTCACTATCCTCTCTACCCTCACTCTCCCCTCTCCTCACTCTCCCCTCTCCCTCTCTCCCCTCTCCTCACTCTCCCCTCTCCTCACTATCCTCTCTACCCTCACTCTCCCCTCTCCTCACTCAACCCTCTCCTCACTCTCTCCTCTCCCTCTCTCCCCTCTCCTCACTCTCCCCTCTCCTCACTATCCTCTCTACCCTCACTCTCCCCTCTCCTCACTCTCCCCTCTCCCTCTCTCCCCTCTCCTCACTCTCCCCTCTCCTCACTATCCTCTCTACCCTCACTCTCCCCTCTCCTCACTCAACCCTCTCCTCACTCTCTCCTCTCCTCACTCTCTCCCCTCTCTTATTCTCTCTCACAGCTCTTCTCCTACCTACTCTCTACCCTCTTACCTCTCTCCTCTTGTCCCTCTCCCCTCTCCCCTCTCCTCTCTCCCCACCCTCCCCTCTAACCACTATCCACTCGCACCACTCTCCCCTATCTTCTCCTCTCTCCCCTCTTCCCTCTCTCCTCCTGTCTCCCATCTCTCCTCCTCTCTCCCCTCTCACCACTCTCCGCTCTGTCCCCTCCCCCTCCCACCACTCTCCCCTCTCACCACTCTCCTCTCACCACTATCCTCTCTCCTCCTCTCTCCCCTCTCCCCTCTTCCCTCCCTCTCCCCTCTCTTCTCCTCTCTACCTCTCCCTCTCTCCTCACTATCCTCACTCGTCCCACTCTCTCCTCTCTCCTCACTCTCCCCTCTCCTCACTCTCCCCTCTCCTCACTCTCCCCTCTCCCCACTCTTCTCCTCTCTCCCCTCTTATCTCTCCCCTCTCCTCACTCTCCCCTCTCCCCACTCTCCACTCTCCTCACTCTCCCCTCTCCCCACTCTTCTCCTCTCTCCTCTCCCCCTCTCCTCACTATCCTCACTCGCCCCACTCTCCCCTCTCCCCTCTCCTCCCTTTCCCCTCTCCTCACTCTCCCCTCTCCTCACTCTCCCCTCTCCTCGCCCCCCCTCTCCTCACTCTCCCCTCTCCCCACTCTCCCCTCTCCCCACTCTTCTCCTCTCTCCTCTATCCCCTCTCCTCACTCTCCCCTCTCCTCACTCTCCCCTCTCCTCACTCTCCCCTCTCCCCACTCTTCTCCCCTCTCCTCACTCTCCCCTCTCCCCACACTCCCCTCTCCTCACTCTCCCCTCTCCCCACTCTTCTCCCCTCTCCTCACTCTCCCCTCTCCCCACACTCCCCTCTCCACACTCTCCCCTCTCCCCACACTCCCCTCTCCTCACTCTCCCCTCTCCCCACTCTCCCATCTCCTCACTCTCCCCTCTCCCCACACTCCCCTCTCCTCACTCTCCCCTCTCCCCACTCTCCCATCTCCTCTCTCTCCCCTCTCCCCACACTCCCCTCTCCTCACTCTCCCCTCTCCTCCCTCTCCCCTCTCCTCACTCTACCCTCTCCCCACTCTCCCCTCTCCCCACTCTCCCCTCTCCTCACTCTCCCCTCTCCCCTCTTATCTCTCCCCTCTCCCCACTCTTCTCCTCTCTCCTCTCTCCCCTCTTATCTCTCCCCTCTCCTCACTCTTCCTACACTCCTCTCTCACCACTCTCCCCTCTCCTCACTCTAACCTCTCCCCACTCTCCCTTCTCCACACACTCCCCTCTCCTCACTCTCCCCTCTCCTCACTCTCCCCTCTCCCCACACTCCCCTCTCCTCACTCTCCCCTCTCCCCACTCTTCTCCTCTCTCCTCTCTCCCCTCTTATCTATCCCCTCTCCTCACTCCCCTCTTATCTATCCCCTCTCCTCACTCTTCCTACACTCCTCTCTCACCACTCTCCCCTCCCTCTCTCACCTCCCTCTCATCTCAATCTCCCCCTCTCCTCACTATCCTCACTCTCCCCACTCTCGCCTCTCTCACCACTCTCCCCTCTCCTCACTCTCACCTCCCTCTCTTCCCTCACCTCACTATCCTCACTATCCTCACTCCCCCACTCTATCCTCTCTCATCACTCTCCCACCTCACCACTCTCCCCTCTTCTCTCTCACCTCTCTCCTCTCTCTCCTCTACCCTCCCTCTCTACCCCCCTCTCTCCCTGCCCGCTCTCCCCTCCCCTCTCCCCTCTCTCCTCACTCCCCCTCTCCCCACCCTCTCTCCACTCCCTCTCTTTCCCCTCTCTCCTCACACCCCTCTCTCCCCTCCATCTCCCCTCTCCCCACTCTATCTATCCATAGCCCTCTATCTATCTATCTATCTATCTATCTATCTATCTATCTATCTATCTATCTATCTATCTATCTATCTATCTATCTATCTATCTATCTATCTATCTTTCTATCTATCTTTCTATCTATCTATCTATCTATCTATCTATCTATCTATCGCCCTCTATCTATCTATCTATCTATCTATCTATCTATCTATCTATCGCCCTCACTCTATCTATCTATCGCCCTCACTCTATCTATCGCCCTCACTCTGTCTATCACCCTCACTCTATCTATCGCACTCACTCTATCTATTGCATCACCACAGTATCATTCAGCACCACCACAGCATCACTCTGGGGCACCACAACATCACTCAGCGCAACCACAGCATCAATCTGGGGCACCACAACATCACTCAGCGCCACCACAGCATCAATCTGTGCAACCATTCAACAACAACTGGTTCAAATTTGTTCTCTCAATGTTTCAAGGTTTATTACAAATGTCACAAAAAGATGTTAATATTTCACTTCTGTTCTTGGATTTTCGTCACAATAAAATACACTGAACATAATCTTCACAAAAGTTATTTACAAAAGTTTAAGCTATTGCCATTATAAATTACAATAACTTTTATTTAAGTATTAATTAATAAAAAAAATAAAAGCCATTGTTATTTGTAATATCAATACATCTAAGTCATGTAAATACAACACATATTGCATTACAAATGCTATAGGTGTCACATTTGCAAAAATTATAACTATTGGCATTGTAAATGACAAAGTTATTAATTTCGCTACTTTTAAAACCAACACATGAATAAAAAATGTGTCATTTTCAATACCAATAGCTCAAACTTTTCTAATGCGAGACCTATTGCATTGCAAATGCTTGTTTAAAAGACTCCTTTTGACTAAGCAGTTCCTCGACAGAGAACAAGTGTGGTCCCACACATAGTAGACAGATACAATACAATCAGACATAACTTCTCTTTTGAAATGACAGGTCTTGTTGTGTGTCACCAAGGCAAGGAGGCATCTGTGGTCCTCCTGTGACTGTGGTTTCCCTTATCAGTTCAAACTAAAAAGTTTGCACTGTTAGTTCAGAGTCTTGACTTGCAAACCTCTTGTCCGTGCTGGGGTGTTTGATATGGCTGCTGGGTGCTGCTGCACTTGAAGACTCTGCGTTGGATCTGTCTAACTTGGTTAATTTATTAACTCAGAGACATTACATGTGTGCCGTAATTAGTGGTTCTCTTCTATCCTATATTTTGCCTCAGGGCCGTGTTCTCCACACTCCACTTGTCGCATGTTTTAGTGAGGCACCGGAAGGTGACCCCTATCAGGGTATCTTTTGATACTTTTTTTCTGTGGGGAAATTAAAGGTGATTACTGGTTATGAGACAGATTAATCTCTTTTATGAGTAATTGAGCCCTCCCTTCTCCATACCTAACGGAGAAAATATGAAAGTTTGGTTTTGCGATTCTCAAATAGAGATTTTTTGTGAATCGCTATTTGAGAATCGCAACACGCTATGTATGTAGGATTCACAAATAATTATGCGAATCCTAGATACTCCTTAATTGCGAATTGCAAATTGCGATTCGCAATTAAGGAATACTGTGTTTGGACCTGACGGCCCATAGGAATGAATGGGAAGACATTCTCAATTTGCGATTTTCAATTAGAGAAACGCAAATTGAAAATGCAATTTCAAGGGTGCCAGGGTGCCAAAAGTACACCCTGTTGCACCCCTGAAATAAGTATGGGTGCACATGTGGCGCACATACATGCCCTAAGGGCATGTATGTGCTTCACATTGCACTTTGAAAAATGCAAAAACTTGCATTTTTCAAAGAAATCGCAAATTACCACCAACTTGAAGTTGGTGGTAATTTGCGCTTCTTACATTGCATTTAAGGAATCGCAAAATTTGCGATTCCTTAAATGCAATCGCATTATTTTGCACGCAGATTTGCCTCATACATACCACTAAGCTAAATTGTGATCGCAAACGCCAAAAAGATCGCAATTTTGCTTGATACATATGCCCCTGAGTGCTTAAATTAGTGCAAAACATTCATGGGGTGGTTTCATGATGAGCATAGGGATGGGTCGCATCATGTTTCAGTTCGGGCCCCATGGACACCACTAGCTTTTCAAGAACATGTCTTGCCAGGTATGTTCATGAAGGTGCTGTTGGTGTGCGTTGCATCTTTCAGCCTACATGTGCTTTCACTAGTTTGGGCGTTTTCCCCCAAGTCTTGCATGATCTACTACCTTATTTGTCATGCATGAGGTGGAAGGGGTCAGAGACTACTCTGTGGCCCCCTTTGACCCCTACCTGTGTCATCGTGTGGTGAGGGAGGTCAGGGCCTACTGATTTCTTTGGATGGTCCATGCAAGGCTTGGAGCATTCATTAGTCACTATGCCTGATATGGAAGGGAGCGCATCCGGTGTCCCACCTTTGTCTGGAGCTCCAGTGGACTTCGGGGATCCCCCTTCCCAGGCACCCCCCTCTCCCTTGGACCACATCCTGCTTCCTTTCAGCACATCTGAGTCTGCTGACCCTCACTTGTGGCTAGGACCTCCTAAGGCACTGGTATGTTTTTGTCGCTATTCCAGACCTCAGAAATCGAAAATTCTGATGAACACGGCTGGGAACACACAAATCGCAAAAAAAAAAACTGGAGTTTTGACCAAAAATTTTGCCGAAATGTTCCGGGTGGTGATAATGAACGGAGACTGCCTCAGCAATTCTGGGACGGCGGGTCTCCATTGTAAAACCCTCCAACCGGAAGGCTTGGTCTCAACATCATGCAGACGCCTCACAGCTTTTTCACTCTTTGTGCGTGCACAGTGGAGTCTTTAGGGTTTTTACCATCCCAGGCACATGAGAATCCTGGTTCGAGCTACTAAGGACAGCTTTGTTTTAAAGCTGTAAAGGGGGCCTCAATTGGACAGAGGCTTTTAGATGTTTGGAGGCGCTGTTGGGACTACACGCCATGAAGGTAACATTGGTCCCGGGCCGGATGCCAGCGAATGGGGACTTTATTTTACTGCACATGTTGGCTTTGTTACTGAGTGAAGCTGTTACCTCCCCAGACAGTTACCCTCCCTGCCAGGGCTGTGGCCTCAGTCCCTGTTTGGCTGAGTCGCTTGTCTGTGGTCGCTGCTGCTACAGGTTTGTCCAACTACCTTATCCCTGCTGTGGAGGCGTGGCGGATAGCGGACCTCCCCATGGCTGAGTGTCGGGTGCACTCTGCTCTCCCTGTGCTTGGTTCTGTGGATGACCCTTTGTGGGGTTTTGCGGTGGCGAGCCCTGGCCCATCAATCTCTGCTCATGGTATGCCTTTCTGTCTACCAAGTGGCCCATCCAGTGGCAATCGTAACAATTCCTAGGGTCTGTTTGCTGCCAACCTCCCTGACCTCTACTGCCATAGCTGGGATGAAACCCCTGGGATTTTGTGGCGGAGCTCCGTTTGAAACGGGTGTCATTTGCATGCTTGCGGCCAATTTAGCAGTGTCTCTCTGGCTGGCCCCTGTTTTTCCCTGTCCCTTTCCTGCTTCTTTTTGGGGTAATGCAATATATGGGCTTGCATCTCCTGCCAGGGTCTGGCATCTAAACCAACCACACTGTCCAGTCCGCTTTGTATCTCACTGGGTAACCCCTTTTTAAGAATATTATAAAAGAATGCAACTTGTGAGCCAGTGTTGCAGGGATTCTGCACATACACAGAACAATGCCCAGGAAACCAGGACCGTGTTGTGTAGTGGTGTACCAACAAACCCACCTCGGTACCCAGAACTTCAATCCGACTAGCTATAGTGTCTCATTCGTTCTCCATACTACAGCAAAGCTACCAATGATTAGACATCCTAGAACATGTCACCTCGACCCTCTCAGGAATTGCGGGCATAAGAACACTCTTTGGTTCAAACACTCATACTTGTCCACAACATGAGTAAACAGAGACACTGTGTAGTTTAAAATGTTTATTTTAGCTAACGTGCTCTATAATGCAGTACGCGAGCCAATACTAGCAGAAAATGCGTAAGAACAATATAATTAGCATCGTTACAATTCCATAAAGCACAAATGGGGAGCCCATGTTGTAATGACAGTGGAATCAGGAATATAGCGCCTTACCACCCTCCCCGTGCTATGAGCTAAGACCTCTAGGCTTTGTCAGGGGGACCCCATACCTCCAGGTTTAGATGCAAGGATTTACATCCCCGGACAAGCACAGCTCTTCTTCGTTGGAATGGTTTTCCCCAAGTGCCTTTTCATGCATGTAATGCCATATTAAAAGCCCCCGGGTTTCAGTAGCGCAGCCGTGTTCCATGTTATGTCTATGGGCGTGGGACTGACCAAAGTGAATCAACAGCATACATTGTTTTCGACCTTGAGCACACTGTGCAGACGAGGAGCACAGTGTACAGCTAGATGCGCGAGAGGCAAACCGTTCTCATGTGAGAAAGCACAAGCAGAGTATTCACAAGAACAGAGCCATGTAGGAACGTGAGCAAAAGTGGCAAAATGGTGGCCGCGCATATATGAACCTAAGCTAACTTAGCAATGTCCGCAGTTAAACCCATGTCCTCACTACAAACCCCCCCTCCCCCGGTCAGTCCATCAGACAGAGGTTTATAGAGAACACAGAGTTCAAGAATTCTGAGAAAGAATCAAGAGCATCTGCATTGAGACGGCCTCAATGTCAGACAAAGAGACTTAAATCGAAATCTTGGATAAATGTTAGGATTTTTTTTAACATGTAAAACGGTAATGCAGACAACAAACACAAATGAAACAACAAAAAATACCCAGCTGATGATGGGCGCCAGACAAGTCAATCCATCAGAGTGTACGAGCAGTAAGTTGAAACTGCCCCCAAGAGGAGGTCATTGGTATTGTCTGAAAAAAGAGACGCCATCCAGTTTAATAAAGTGAACAAACATATGTGTTCTTCAATAATGGATGCCTCCAGCACCATCCGAGGACAACTTGAGTGATACTCAATAAAACTCAATTGCAGAAAGTCCAGTGCAGCGGCACAGACATCCTATTGCGCCAAAGCTCCAAGAGCAGCCGGCCAGGCCATAATCCCAACACCGGAACACTATTGCTCATGGGACACTAAGGGACTCATTAGCAGATCAAATTCCGCTGCAGGAGATACCGTATTGGAGAGGCAAAGATCCAATGCCCAATGAAACGAATCTGCAGCTGTTCTTGGCAGTGTAGGGCCACAGGAGGAGCAGCCATTTCATAGCAGGCAAGTCAACAGCAGAACTCCAGCAGATAAGGCAAGTAATATTGGCAAACCACTGAAGACGCTGGAAAAAAGTAGACTGAATAAATGCCGGTATCACACCAAATATAGTTTGGAAAGAAGATACAAGGCCAGAGCCCACAACTTTAAAAAAATGGGGCAAGTCTGCAGTGTGAGAGGCTTTGACTATGGTATGAATCAATGCACCAAAATGCAATGGGGGGTCAGTATTAAGAAGGGCTTGCACCTCTGTTCGGGTGTTAGCCACATGAAGGATGTCTCGTGGGCAGATGTGAGCAAAACTTCTTTTTGGGGTAATAATGCTCTAATTCTGCTCAGTTTATTAAAGTCTGCCTTCAAGGTCGGAATGGAAGGCCAGATCGAGTTATCGAGCCTACCTGTGTGGGGGTTAGAGAAGTACATTTTTACAGCAAACTACATGTTACGAGACTGTCACAATGTAAGGGATGCCGCCAAGCATGCTGCAGCATTCCTCATTATTTAAAAGCAGATAACTACCGTTTGCAAGCAGAGTGAAAGTAGGTGTAATTGCTGGCACTGGATTACCCTTCAAAACACATGCAAGATTCGGGCCGTAAGGTTACAAGCTCCATGCAATTTAAAATGTTTGCAAACTCTGGAATGACCTATGGATGAATCGCACGATTACCCAGTAAGATAAACCTCTTTGTCATCCCGTAGGCATCTGTATGTGAATGGTAGTGACCACAACTCATGAAGAAATGCACTGCCTAAGGGTTTGAAGTGGCCTAGTGGATAGTGTTTCAAGCATGTGGTAAATGTAAACAAGGAAAATGGGAGAGTTATCACCACATGGATGAGCCAGACAGCTGAGTCTGTTTCGGCCACAGAGAATGGTAACGGATCTAACTTTTCAATATACAAAAGAGAATACCGAGCATCTTTCATGGACATAACCTGCTGTTTTGTTGTTAAGTTAAAAGGCAAAAATAAAGATGATGTGTTCAAATAATCCCATGGAACTTTCCCCATCTTTAGAGTCTGTAAAGTCCTCGCAAATTGCATAACTGAATGCAATTGATTTTGACCATGATACAAAGCAGATACATCCTCTTGTACAATGCCAACAACCGATGAAACAATATTGTCCCATGTGTAAATAAGAGAAGAAAGTGCATTAATACTATTATCAACAACAGCAAGCACTTTTTCAAGATTAGCCTGGTCTATTGCCCTTAAACGTGAAGCTGCCTCAATTTGGAATAGCTTCCAGATTTCATTGTAAGCTGCACAAAAAAATATTTTTCATCTTGGACCAGCAATTCTTTTAATAAGATCTGTCAAATCAACGTCACCTGATAATAACGACAAATGTCGTTTTACTGAAGGAAGTGTTGAGTGTTGTAATCAATTTTGACATAACTTACCCACTGAATAGATGGTAACAGAATGGAAGTTAGAAAAAGGTGGAACAGGCCTATCCTGTGTGTAACAGGGGCCTTCTCATGGAAACGGAGTTGGCACGCATCTGCACTGGTCTGCCAAACCAACCAACTGAAGGGGTCTAGACTAGAAATATTAAAGTATCATTTGTAAGCAATGATTGCAAGTCCTCAATGGAATAATCAGTATGACGGCTCCTGTTCTGATATTTAGCCAGAGCAGGAATTGTAGGGGCATTCGTTTGCTTTGAAGTAGCCAATCCAAAACAAGTAGTCTGGTAGATCGAATCATTTAAAAATGAAATATGTGTTGGAATGAGGCACGTGTGGTGTAAAGCTTCTGTGCCCTTCACCTGCCAGGGTCTAGAGCCCCAAACAGATTTAAGCTCTATTGTGGACTTCCACAGCTCATAGCCACCCCCGACAAGTTATCAATAAAGGATTTGGAATACAATAATTTTGTGCAGGTGAGCATCACTTTGGGTTAGGACGAAGAATTTTACGTAAAATAGAATAACTCCGGCTTTGACCTATCAAAATCTGTAAAATATGAGAATTTTTTCAAAAGCGTTTTTGAGCTGCCTTCCAAAGGAGTCAGGCAATGTTCCCACTGTGTGTAAATAAAAACATTTCTAAATGTATTAGCTTTAAGCAGGTAGTTATGTCCATAATGCTGGTAACAAAACAAGTCAGCATAATTTGCAGTATTTAAATATAAATCTTCAGCATTGATGCAGCAGAAGACTTCAAATCAGAAAACAAAGATTGTACGGCTCGTACATCCCAATCATCAGCCCGTATGTTGTGTTTCACTACATCGCCCATTGAACACGAAGTACATTGGGTACATTATTTAACTCTGCAGGGCTATGAATTTGGAAATCCACAGCATCCCAAACAATACCATCCGCAACTGGCCAGGCGGTGATGTTGACGAAAGTCTGGTCACTTTTCATGAAGTGAAAAGATGAGTGTGGAGCCAGTTTTACCGCAAAGCATTCAGGTAGGTAGTGGCCGTTGATTAGAAGAAAAAAAAAATCACAAATCCAATTGACGTGAATGAAAAAATGGCAATGAGAACCGACCAGATGTATGTCCAAGGGGGAACCAAATCAGTCTGTTTAAACAACGTGACAGAAATAGAGAATTTGGTAGGGGCAATGAGGATGTCATGTTTGAGTCAAAACAAAAACCATTCTGTTTAAGGGGATCCAGTTGCAAACCAGGCAATGACTCGGTAGTGGGATGAGCATATTCAGTTTCTCCATTTTGACTGGGAGCAGGGGGGATTGGCAAGGGATTAGTAACAGCATAGGCGGCCGCTCCATTAGGGCGTTGGTGCGCTGCCCCCCTGCTTTCTCGCAGTGCGAGAAGCAAAAAAAAAATGGTATTTTAAATAACATTTTACTTTCTGCCTCTCACGCTGCGAGAAAGCAGGCAGCAAGGGTGTGCCTGGTTGGGGCGGGAGGAGTGGCTTGCACCACTCTGAGTGCTGCGGCTGCTTGGTCGACCCTGGGTGCGACCAAAGCAGTCATGCCCTCTCTACTGGTGCGCGGAGGGGCGCCACCCGGGACTCTGCACTGTTGTGATTGGCTTACAGTCTTTCAGGAGGGGAGGGAGCTGCTTGCAGGAGCAGCGCAGGACCCGACCCAGGAGCAAAGGTGGTGCAGTCCTTGTCATGTAAGTTTAAAATTTTCCATTATTTTAATGTCCTCTTTCCCACCCTGGCAACCCACGCGCGAATCCCCGTGTGAATTCCCCCCGCGTGTATTGTGAGCCGCAAATCAGTGTTTGGCCATTTATAATCATTGGCCATTTATAATCAGTTCCTAATAGAGCTTTGTTTCCTGGCTTTGCTAAAAATATGGTTGGTGAGAGGCCGCTTTTGCTGTGTACTTTCTCGGTTGTTTCATGCATCGTGAACATTGGAAGATTTGAACTACTGGTGTGGTTTGGTCGGCACGAAATAGGAATGTAATTGCACCGACAGCGTTTCCCCATTTTCACTTAACTTTAAAGCCTGGGTTCTGGGGAGACCCGAGGGCAGATTTACAAGCCCCTTGCGCCACTTTTGTGTCATTTTTAACATGGGAAAAATGATGCTAATGTGGCGCAAGGGGCATGTAAATCTGCCCCGCGGTTTCTCGATCTCGGAGGAATTAAAACAAGGAACCGCTGCTGGGAACCTCCCAAATATGTGCGCTTGACGTCACCATTTTGAACCTGCGTGGCATTAGGCATGGGCGGAAAATCCGTTCCGCTCGCGGATTTTGCGGATTTTCGGGAAATCCGCAATCCGCGAGATTTGCGAATTTCCCGCAAAATCCGCAAATCCGCGAGCAGCGGATTTTGCTCGCACTGCTCGCACTGTTCGCGTGAGTTCGCGCCCCGCGAATAAGTGCAAAATTGCAGAAATACGATCTTAGCAAAACTGAAAGTAACTACTTACCAGGTTCAAAAGTTCAGGCTCATCATTAGTAGCCATTTCCTGTAGTGCTTCCTGAGGGGCCCCTCCAGAGTTCAGTTGCCAGTTGAAACTATTATGTGACCCTGCTCTGAACCTCAGAATAGTTACACATATGCCACAAAGGTCCTGAATTACAGCTAAGGGAGACAAGCAGGAGCCAGGCTGGAAGTTAAAATCCATTAATCAGCCCCTAATTCATTATTGTCAGTTGGGGCAGGGCAGGTGTTGTAACTAATTTTGCAACAATGAAAGCACTTAGCAAGTGCAAAAGATCACTAATCAGGGCGCACTAAGGAAGCAGGTGCCAGCTAAAAAAATATTCTGTGACACATTAATCAGCCCCAAATTAATTCAGGTCACTTGAGGCAGGGAAGGTGTGCTTTGCTTTGCCGAAAATAATGTACACTGGACAACCAGAGGGTGTGGTGATGAAACAGAGGGTGGCATGGGTGGGCCAGAGGGTGGCATGAGTAGTCAGAGAGTGGCAGTGGTGACAGAGAGTGGCAGTGATGAAGAAGAGTGTCCCAAACAGGCTGGACACGTAGAAACAACAAGTTCGCGAAACTTGCGACCCGACAGGTAAGTTCGCAATTTGCGAAAGTGTACAAAACCCTCGCGAACTGGCAGAAACACGGGCGAACACACAAAAAAAAAAAATCCGCAAATTCGCGGGAATTCGCGGATTTTGCGGATTGCGAATCCGCAAATCCGCAAAATTCGCGAACGCGAGATCCGCAAAATTCGCTCATGCTTACGTGGCATCAGGATCGACTCTGAAGGGAAAAGCAGTTCTTCCAGGTAAATATGAACACCGGTTTGCTACTGATTGCAGATCATACATGTGCTGGAAGAGCTCTGTTTGCAAATTACATTTAAATTCTGTGATTGGCAAAGCTCTGCAAATGCACAGCCTGGAGATAGCTGTAATGGATAGAAATGGCAATCCGCCTACCTTTCTTGAAAACAAAACACGTTTTCACGTTCTGAAGCCAGCCTTGACTCAATTCGTATTTCCATTTCATTAAATGTGAGAGTCCTGTATTGGAGTTGGTGTAGTGCCAGCCTTTACGAACCCCTTGATGTCTCTGCGAAGTGAATCCAGCGTTTATAATCAAGCATATAAAAAAGCAGTGACCTGAGAGTGCACAACTAACATTCCCACGTCATATTTCACGTCCGGGCCGCCTCGAGATTTATAAACAGGAAGATTCATGTTAAAATAAGCAGCCACTCATCATACCCTCGCAGCATTTATATATGTTTCCCCTTTTGCTCGCTGCTAGTCGTACCTCATTTGTTATTTATGTTATATATTGACTTGCGTGGAAGAAACCTTTCATGAATTGTGTAGACCAGTGCATGAAATGGAAACACGAAGGTGCAGGTACTCTGTACCAGAGTACCTGCTAGTTTCTGAGAAGTGCCCGCTACTCTCCAATGAAAGGTATTGCATTTCTCTTGAGAAGTGCCGGTACTCCTCCTCAAAATAAGTGCCGGTATTCTGTACTGGAAAGTACCGGCCCATTTAAAGCACTGGTATAGCCCACAATTCAAACGTAAATAACAATCTATATATACATTGCCAGAACAGAGCTGTCCCGCTTAGCACAGGAGTCGTGCAAGAATACCATCAAACAAGCAGGCTGCAGCTCGAATAAGCCAGGAAGCGAGCACTGAAAGAGGACACTGAGGTGATCTCTGGAAATTCCTGCTTTCGGCGCACGAAGGGCAAGGTATGTGTGCTCCCGAAGGAGGCAGACTTGAGGTGCTTGGATGATACTAAGGTGGGGGTTGTGATGGTACATACATACATAGCAGAATCCGGTGAAGGTAAGGTGCAGGGCAGAAGGGCAGAGAGATGACGAAAGGAGAGAGGTAAAAAAGTTAGCCGGGAAAATGCACCATTTACCCACTCTTTTTTAAAAAAAAATTCCCCTTAAGATGTTCAGGCTCGCTCACTCGCTGCGCTCGCTCGCCACGGTGCACTCTGACAGAAAGTTTATGCCTCACCACTTTTAAATGCCACCAGCAACCACTGGCTGTTATGAACTGATCTTAGACCTCCAGAGACCTTAACTCTGAGTGGGTACCTGTTGGAGTTGGCCGTTTTTCCCAGAATTTTTTCGCTTTTGTGGGAATCAACATGTCATGTTGATGTATTTGAAATACAAATGTTAAATGCTGTGCAATGGTCTGTGCACCTATATTTGCAGCAATGTCACTTTTAAAATGGATGCCATTTCTGTCTGCTTGTGCCGCCTGCCTGAGGTGGGTTGGCGGTCTAGTGCTTGAGTGACAAGGTGCTCTATACTTCTCCCACAGTGACAGTGGAGGCTGGAACTGCCAGGGACCTTCTAAAAGCTTCCAGCCCTTTCTGGTAGGTGGGGTGTATATGTAGAGCAGCAGAGATGCCATGTGCTCAGACTGAGGGTGGACTTGACTGAGAGGGGACACTCTGCCAGGAGCTACCGCTGCAGTGGCCTGCGTGCTGGCCCCTTTGCCCATCTGTACCCCTCTGCTGTCCACAGGGCCACTGAGAGACTCTGCTGGAGTGGAGACTGCTGTGCTAGCAGGATTGCCATCGTAATGGAGGTTGACTGTTACCAGGAACGGCTGCTTCATTTTTGGGTGAGCTGCCCTACTGCTTGCTGATTTTGCCCTGCATTAACTGTCTCCTAGCCCCTAGCGCCTCGTGAGCGCTACATTTCAAGTGAATGAGCTCCTCCCTCTGTCTAGCGCCTTGTGAAGGCTGCAGCACTATCCCAGCCCCCAAGGACTTTCCCGCTTCTTAGCGCCTCGTGGGCACTATTGTCTACATTGCCCGAGAAGAGGAGCACTGTCTGTGCTGTTGGGCCTCTCTAGCGCTTGGTGAGCGCTGCCTCCAGCACCTGAACAGGAGAAGAAGGTACGTGGGACCTGCAGCATGTGCTGCCAGGGAGAGCTGTTATTTTCAATACAGCGCCGTGCTGCTAAAGCACTATATATTCAATTCCCCGCATTTTTGCTGCAGCTTGCTTCTGTGGGACCATGATGTCATTCCTGGGAGCTAGCACATCGTGGGCACTACTGTCTTGTGTGGGACTCGGGATCCTCACCAGCTCCCTAGCGCCTTGAAGGCACTATTTTCTTGGTTGCCAGAGGAGGAGTGACGTCTGCAGCGCTGTGCTGTCAAAGCGCTATATTTGGTGGCCTGTTACTTCAAGGAGGCGAGGAGCTGACGCCTGCAGCGCTGTGCTGCCAGAGCGCTACTTTATTCTAGGGGACCCTGGACTTGGGAGGACTCTTAGCGCTTCGTGAGTGCTACAGCTGTGCCCCAGAAGGAGGTGAGGAGCGTGGGCGTGTTGTATCCTGCTTCTCCCTGCTTTTCTCTCTGTCTTGTCCTTTCTTAGTCTCTTGTGCTCTGCTGCTCAGCCTGTCTCTGTGATGTCATCCTTAGCTCTATCTGTGTGTCTTGAAGTGTACTGTCCATTACCTTGGAGGCTGAGCAGCAGGGCAGCCGCGCCCGGTGGGGCATTTACCTTAACCTATACTGGAACCTGGATTACTACCTTATCTAAATGCTGCACTTGATTATTTGATTACCAAGAAAGAACACACATCTGGACGCAGCAACACAAGGAGTCATCAATTTATTTTGTTAAATGCAACAGGGCGTTACTTTCCTGTGTGCTGTATTTCACCCCCCCCCCCCCAAGGAGAAGGCCTGTGGGACTCCCCACGTTATTGCCAGAGAGAGCCCTGCAGCTACCGAAGAAGCGGGAGCAGTGCGTGCTCCATTCCGAGTAATGCCAGCAGCGCTGTGCTGTCAAAGCGCTATATTTGGTGGCCTGTTACTTCAAGGAGGTGAGGAGCTGATGCCTGCAGCGCTGTGCTGCCAGAGCGCTACTTTATTCTGGGACACCCTGGACTAAGGAGGACTCTTAGCGCTTAGTGAGTGCTACAGCTGTGCCCCAGAAGGAGGTGAGGAGCATGGGCGTGTTGTATCCTGCTTCTCCCTGCTCATCTTTCATTCTTGTCCTTTCTTAGTCTCTTGTACTCTGCTGCTCAGCCTGTCTCTGTGATGTCATCCTGAGTTCTATCTGTGTGTCTTGAAGTGTACTGTCCGTTACCTTGGAGGCTGAGCAGCAGGGCAGCTGCTCCCGGTGGGGCATTTACCTTAACCTTTACTGGAACCTGGATTACTACCTTATCTAAATACTCTACTTGATTATTTGATTACCAAGAATGAACACACATCTGGACGCAGCAACACAAGGAGTCATCAATTTATTTTGTTAAATGCAACAGGGCGTTACTTTCCTGTGTGCTGTATTTCAACCCCCCCCCCCCCCCCCCAAGGAGAAGGCCTGTGGGACTCCCCACGTTATTGCCAGAGAGAGCCCTGCAGCTACCGAAGAAGCGGGAGCAGTGCGTGCTCCATTCCGAGTGATGCCTGATTCGCTGTGCTGTCAAAGCGCTATATTTGGTGGCCTGTACTTCAAGGAGGTGAGAAGCTGACGCCTGCAGCGCTGTGCTGCCAGAGCGCTACTTTATTCTGGGACACCCTGGACTTGGGAGGACTCTAGCGCCTCGTGAGCGCTACAGCTGTGCCCCAGAAGGAAGTGAGGAGCGTGGGCACTACTTTCCTGTGTGCTGTATTTCAACCCCACCCCCAAGGAGAAGGCCGTTGCCAGAGAGAGCCCTGCAGCTACCGAAGAAGCGGGAGCAGTGTGTGCTCCATTCCGGCTGCCCCCATCGCCTGCCAGCAGGAAGGGGCCTATCGGGGCACAGTGCGGTGCCCAGAGATTGCGCAAGGACTCCAGGGAGCCCGGTGAGTAGGGCTCAGTCCCATCTTGGTGGGGGTGGTGTTGGGGCACATTGTCGGTACTCGCCTCGCCCTGGTGCTGCTCTGAGGGCACCGTGGTGCCCGTGCTGACCTTACAGCAGCCTCGTCTGACAGCGGGCAGCTGCAACCTTGGGGAGCACTGTGAATTTCAGGGGTCCCGGAGTTGGGCTCCCAACTTCGCAGTGGTGTCAGTGCTTATTTTTGGGCCTGACTCCCAGCAGCGTCGCGAGTGCGCAGGCAGCTGCAACGTATTGGGGGGCATTGTACTCCTCATGAGAAGAGAGAGAGAGGAGTGAGAGACACTCCTGCCCTGCCCCAGCGCTTTGCGCACTTTGCCGTTTTTGCAGCCAGCCCTGACTTTGCGGGACATAGGGCATTTGAGCCCCGGAGAGAGGTCAGTTGGCCTCGGGCCAGTTTCAGAGTGTTGTGCCTCCGATTGGGGCGAACTGTGTTTGTGCTGGCGAGGCCTTTTGCCCCATATGATTTATTGCATACTATTGTTGCATAATGCATTTGTACCTAGTATGATA
This sequence comes from Lissotriton vulgaris, assembly GCF_964263255.1. Taxonomy (NCBI): domain Eukaryota; kingdom Metazoa; phylum Chordata; class Amphibia; order Caudata; family Salamandridae; genus Lissotriton; species Lissotriton vulgaris. Next base: position 11,930,902 of record NC_141698.1, on the reverse strand, counting down.
CCTAATGCTTTTCCCTCCGGTTTGAAGTGCTGATTTTAGGCCTATTGTGTTCCTGCAAAAGAGAAGCCACATGATAATATGTTTAAACCATAGGATTGGTGCAGAGTATGATTGGCAGGTCTACTGTGGCCTGTAGGCTACTGATGATGCCTCCTACAAATGTAATTCATGCTTAATGAAAGGAGTTTGATTAATGGCTATCGGATGGTGCATTTACACTGGCGATTTTGTGCAGAAGGTGCCACTCTCAGTTATGCCATGATGTTTTCATTATTTGCCCATTGCCAATGAGGTTGATGCCATAAGAGGCTGAAGGTCTGCACGTTGGGTTTTCACGCCCCAGGAGGTGTTGTGATCCTGCCTAATATCTTTTTCCCAAATGTTGGCGCTGCTGATCCTGGGTCTAAGTGGGGTTTGTGTAAAGTGCCCCCATGCTAATGTTTTCCTGCTTACTGATGCCCTGCATGAGGTTCTATGCCCAAGGCCTACTCAGCATATGCCTCAAGTGATTTATGCAAATATGATTATGTCTCCATGCTCATATGTTTTGTGCCTATGGTTATGCATAGTGTGCCCCATGTTTATGATTTGTACCTATGCTGATGCGGTTTTAGGTCTACTTCTTGCTGTGGTGGTTTCCATGCCTAGTGATGCCTAATGCATATGAAGTTGCATAATGTCAGGTTTTGATGTTCCAGGTTAGGCCTCATGCTAAAGTTATTTATACAAATGTGTTCATACCTATGGCTGTGCCGATGGGCCTAATGCTTTTTCCTAGGGTGCACATTGTTGAGGTTTATGCCAAGGATTTCTACTTAGGGCCTGGTCTGGCCAGTAACTACTGGCTGTTATACGTTTACTGCTAATGGACTTTCATTTTATCTGTGTACTTGGTGATGATGTTGGCAGAGGCCCAATTGGCCCTGCCCTGTAAATAATCCCCTGTATACCACTACCCGTGCCAGTTGGCGCCGTGTTCACAACTGTGATTGCATCCTACTGTGTTTGGTATAATACACAAGCTTTTTTTCATGCAACCTGGTGTGGAGTCTCTTTTTGTAGTGTGCCTGGTGTGTCGCCTGTGAGTGTGCTGCGCAGATGCTTTACACATTTCCTCCGGAGTTTGGCCCGCCCGCTCTGCACTACGCTACCCGTTTCTAACAGTTCCGTTGAACTCACTCTTTAAAGTATCAACTGCAGATGTGTTTTTCCCACTGACCGTAACATTAATGGTTTTCGCATTGCAAAGTATTGATTTATTTACTGTTTGAAAACTGATAGCTCTGGTCATACTGTATGTTTTGATTTCATTTTTGTATCTAAAAATATATCAAAATCAGAGCAATTCTTCTAAAGTGGTGTTGGAATCTTATCAATGTGTGTCAATAACTTATTGTCCGTGTTGCTGATTTGAAAAGCTTCTCAATTGTTCCTCTAAGTAGCCTGTATGCTCTGTGTCACTCCACCAGGACTGATAGAAGATATACTTGGAGAGTATACTGAGAGGAGGTCTACTGAGAGAGTACCCGGGTTCCATCTTTGCATGTTTTATCAGCATTGCACGGAAGGCACCCCTGCAAGACCACATACTTCGACCATACAGAAACCACACTTTATCACACAGGAATCTCAATCCAAGACGTCACTCATGATTAATCACATCCACCAAACCAGAGAAGCAGAACGAGGACAAGTTATCTCTCACCGCCCTGGAATGAAAGCTACCATATTGCGATTGAGTTTTACTTGGCAGCTTTCCAAAAGACAGTATTGAAACTCTTTGTTGATCTTAAGATACTTTTATTTCTGCATTCAAGTGCGATCTGTAAGTCAGGATTGCAGTTGAGCAATAAAACAAATGCCAAAAGCATTTCCTCAGTTCCCCTCCAAATATTAAAATCATTATGAATATACTGAAGCAACATTTTCAACTTATGGCTATGTGGGTTCTAGGATTGAAAATATAGGCTTCGTACAATTGGTCCATGTAAAGTTCTCTGACAAGGTGATGGGAGGAATGCTTGAAAGTAATCTAACCACGGGCACTCATGCGGGTAGCGTCCCCATTAATGGTTCTTTTGCTCACCATGCCACCTCGGTTTAGACCTTGCCTTTGGCAAATCAGTCTTGACCCTGCTCCTCATGGGAACCATTCGGTTGAACTGCCAGACTATGTCCTCTCTGAAGGCAAACACAAACAAACCAGATTTGAACCGAGGTGGAAGACAAGAAAACAGAAGTAAGAAAGGTGGTGAGAGTAAGAAAAGAAAACACTCCCTACTATAAAACAAAAATAAGAAAACAAAATAGGAATTGGCAAAATCAAAAGACTGCCAGCTAGTGTCAGACCGAATGGCTTTACCAGTGCTTATTTCCTTGATACTGTATCAGGGCCTAATCCCGACTTGCTTTACAGAGGTTCCAACACCTGTACACATTTCTCATTACAGCAATAAGACTCTACACATGGTCTAAAAATCAAAGCAGGCTATACAATAAAAAAAGTGTAAGTGGCCATCTTCACCGCAGAGTCAGAATAGCTCAAAGGTTTACTGTCCACTCCTCTTTATACCTCACAGTTCTTGCAGTGCCGAGAAGCTCCTCTCAGATATTGTCCCCTCTAAGGACAGGTGCAGGGCTTTCAACATTTTATTTTTGGTCTCATCTTTCAGTGTCTTTTTACTTCTGTTGAACACAAGGTCTTAAGTAGGTCCTTTTGTCCAGTTTCGTCTTCTTGATTCATGTACCTCAAACAGCTACTCTGGTAAGATGCAGAACAGATGTAATATACAGCTCAATGGTGCCAGGATAGGGTTCACTGCTTACAAGGTAGTGGCTACATCTAAAAGGGCTGAGACATCTTCTAGGCGCCCCATTCTATTGGTGATTCAAAAGTCATCCCCAAACAAATTAAAATATCATCGTCCCATTTGTAAAAAGAAACACCTAAAATAAAACAAATTGGGAAGTATTGATGCCAGAAGGTAATGAAGTAAAGAGTGATAAAAGGAACAATATGAAAACAAATAAAATGTCAGAAAGGATAAAATATAAAGACAACATAAAGAAGAACAAGGAAATAAAGAGAAAGTATGGAAGTTGGAATAAGAGAAAGGATACAGTGAGAATGAGAATAGAAAATATTCTGGACAAGAGAAAGTCCTCAAGATAAAAAATAGAAAAAGAGCAATGAGGAAAGTTGGAAGCCTATACAGGACGAAAGAATAAAATATAAGACAAAACAAACGAGAAGGCAAAACCCATAGAATTGAACAATGAAGGAATAAAAGAATGTATGAAGACAATGAAGTGAGATTTAGAAAGCAAAAGTGAGAAAGGCAACATGAAAGGACAAGAAACCCGTTAGGAGAAAAACACAGAACAGAAAGACAGAGAAATCAAAGCCAATGCACGATCCACTTTCATCCAAAATAGGTCAAATTAGCACAAGTTCCTGGGTAAACTTGTGAGCAGTAGCACCACGCCAAGGTTTTGACCTTTGCTACTGAACATTCAACCAGCCGCGGGGCAGTGGGAGTACCGGCCGGGCGGTGAAGTGGGAGGGGGAGGGGCAGGGTGGGGGGTAGTAATGTATGGATTACGGAGTTTAACAGGTAAGTAAACATATAAATAAATTAAACTAATTTTGTTGCGTGCACTGCATCACATTTGGTGATGCAGTGCACGCAACAAAATTCTTTTTATTTATGTATATGTTTACTTACCTGTTAAACTCCGTAATCCATACATTACTACCCCCCACCCGGCCCCTCACCCTCCCTTCACCGCCCGGCCGGTACCCCCACTACCGGCCGCGGCTGCATTCATACCATTCACACCGTCATTCAGGGGTTACCTTGCTGCTCATCAAGATCAGAGATCCGGTGTCCAGCTCCAGATAGGGGCGGTGCTACGGGTTCGTCGAGCTCAGGGAAAAATTCAATTTGCCAACTGGAGAACCTGGAAAACAGCTTCTTATTTGGCCATACCACACCGACTGGTCCTTGCACCCCAACGTCACAGTGCATGACTGCCTTCTCATTGGCTGCTGCGATCTGCGTGGTGTTTGTTGATTTCTGCTCTCTGAAGGAACCAGGCAAGCTCCTGTCAGGCCTCGGAGAAGTAGAGCTGTTGTGGCCATCCTGCCTGTCTGATGTCAGTCTGAGTGCCCTAAAGTCCCTCACTCACACCACATTCACACCATTCATAGCCCACACACTTCACTCACACTGCAGGCATCCCTGGCTATGGCTCTATATATAGCTCAGTGGTGAATGATGTCATAATATCTGCCAGGGGTGTGATGAGGTACATGATGTCACAAGCCTGCCAGGACCCAGGATGTGATGCAGTCCCTGATGTCTCGAGGGATCGATTAAAATGCTGATAACACTCAAGGCTGCGTGGAGAGACCAGTGTTAGATTATGTTGATAGGTGTAAGCCCATCTGAAACCGGTCCGGTCCTCGGATGCTTGATTCCGGTCTGGGAAAGATATGGCTGTTGTAGTTCGGACTGGACTGTTCCCATGGGGCACAGGGTCAGAGCTGATTTGCATAAAGCCATTATCTGACCCAGGGTGGTGTGGAGTGCAAAAAACGATGGATTTAGGCCCAGATCCTTGTACTGGGGTGAATGTAAGACATTGATCTACATTCTGTCCATCAAATTGTTTTTTGTAATTTTCTCCCTGAGTGTACTGGGGTAGCTCAGACGTGGGTCCCAGAGCCTCCACACCACTGGAGTCAAGCTAGCCGGGCTGATGAGAGGTGTTACCTCGAAACCGGTCCGGTCCTCGGATGCTTGATTCCGGTCTGGGAAAGATATGGCTGTTGTAGTTCGGACTGGACTGTTCCCATGGGGCACAGGGTCAGAGCTGATTTGCATAAAGCCATTATCTGACCCAGGGTGGTGTGGAGTGCAAAAAACGATGGATTTAGGCCCAGATCCTTGTACTGGGGTGAATGTAAGACATTGATCTACATTCTGTCCATCAAATTGTTTTTTGTAATTTTCTCCCTGAGTGTACTGGGGTAGCTCGGACGTGGGTCCCAGAGCCTCCACACCACTGGAGTCAAGCTAGCCGGGCTGATGAGAGGTGTTTTCTCGAAACCGGTCCGGTCCTCGGATGCTTGATTCCGGTCTGGGAAAGATATGGCTGTTGTAGTTCGGACTGGACTGTTCCCATGGGGCACAGGGTCAGAGCTGATTTGCATAAAGCCATTATCTGACCCAGGGTGGTGTGGAGTGCAAAAAACGATGGATTTAGGCCCAGATCCTTGTACTGGGGTGAATGTAAGACTTTGATCTACATTCTGTCCATCAAATTGTTTTTTGTAATTTTCTCCCTGAGTGTACTGGGGTAGCTCAGACGTGGGTCCCAGAGCCTCCACACCACTGGAGTCAAGCTAGCCGGGCTGATGAGAGGTGTTACCTCGAAACCGGTCCGGTCCTCGGATGCTTGATTCCGGTCTGGGAAAGATATGGCTGTTGTAGTTCGGACTGGACTGTTCCCATGGGGCACAGGGTCAGAGCTGATTTGCATAAAGCCATTATCTGACCCAGGGTGGTGTGGAGTGCAAAAAACGATGGATTTAGGCCCAGATCCTTGTACTGGGGTGAATGTAAGACATTGATCTACATTCTGTTCATCAAATTGTTTTTTGTAATTTTCTCCCTGAGTGTACTGGGGTAGCTCAGACGTGGGTCCCAGAGCCTCCACACCACTGGAGTCAAGCTAGCCGGGCTGATGAGAGGTGTTACCTCGAAACCGGTCCGGTCCTCGGATGCTTGATTCCGGTCTGGGAAAGATATGGCTGTTGTAGTTCGGACTGGACTGTTCCCATGGGGCACAGGGTCAGAGCTGATTTGCATAAAGCCATTATCTGACCCAAGGTGGTGTGGAGTGCAAAAAACGATGGATTTAGGCCCAGATCCTTGTACTGGGGTGAATGTAAGACATTGATCTACATTCTGTCCATCAAATTGTTTTTTGTAATTTTCTCCCTGAGTGTACTGGGGTAGCTCAGACGTGGGTCCCAGAGCCTCCACACCACTGGAGTCAAGCTAGCCGGGCTGATGAGAGGTGTTACCTCGAAACCGGTCCGGTCCTCGGATGCTTGATTCCGGTCTGGGAAAGATATGGCTGTTGTAGTTCGGACTGGACTGTTCCCATGGGGCACCAGGTCAGAGCTGATTTGCATAAAGCCATTATCTGACCCAGGGTGGTGTGGAGTGCAAAAAACGATGGATTTAGGCCCAGATCCTTGTACTGGGGTGAATGTAAGACATTGATCTACATTCTGTCCATCAAATTGTTTTTTGTAATTTTCTCCCTGAGTGTACTGGGGTAGCTCAGACGTGGGTCCCAGAGCCTCCACACCACTGGAGTCAAGCTAGCCGGGCTGATGAGAGGTGTTACCTCGAAACCGGTCCGGTCCTCGGATGCTTGATTCCGGTCTGGGAAAGATATGGCTGTTGTAGTTCGGACTGGACTGTTCCCATGGGGCACAGGGTCAGAGCTGATTTGCATAAAGCCATTATCTGACCCAGGGTGGTGTGGAGTGCAAAAAACGATGGATTTAGGCCCAGATCCTTGTACTGGGGTGAATGTAAGACATTGATCTACATTCTGTCCATCAAATTGTTTTTTGTAATTTTCTCCCTGAGTGTACTGGGGTAGCTCAGACGTGGGTCCCAGAGCCTCCACACAACTGGAGTCAAGCTAGCCGGGCTGATGAGAGGTGTTACCTCGAAACCGGTCCGGTCCTCGGATGCTTGATTCCGGTCTGGGAAAGATATGGCTGTTAAAGTTCGGACTGGACTGTTCCCATGGGGCACAGGGTCAGAGCTGATTTGCATAAAGCCATTATCTGACCCAGGGTGGTGTGGAGTGAAAAAACGATGGATTTAGGCCCAGATCCTTGTACTGGGGTGAATGTAAGACATTGATCTACATTCTGTCCATCAAATTGTTTTTTGTAATTTTCTCCCTGAGTGTACTGGGGTAGCTCAGACGTGGGTCCCAGAGCCTCCACACCACTGGAGTCAAGCTAGCCGGGCTGATGAGAGGTGTTTTCTCGAAACCGGTCCGGTCCTCGGATGCTTGATTCCGGTCTGGGAAAGATATGGCTGTTGTAGTTCGGACTGGACTGTTCCCATGGGGCACAGGGTCAGAGCTGATTTGCATAAAGCCATTATCTGACCCAGGGTGGTGTGGAGTGCAAAAAACGATGGATTTAGGCCCAGATCCTTGTACTGGGGTGAATGTAAGACATTGATCTACATTCTGTCCATCAAATTGTTTTTTGTAATTTTCTCCCTGAGTGTACTGGGGTAGCTCAGACGTGGGTCCCAGAGCCTCCACACCACTGGAGTCAAGCTAGCCGGGCTGATGAGAGGTGTTACCTCGAAACCGGTCCGGTCCTCGGATGCTTGATTCCGTTCTGGGAAAGATATGGCTGTTGTAGTTCGGACTGGACTGTTCCCATGGGGCACAGGGTCAGAGCTGATTTGCATAAAGCCATTATCTGACCCAGGGTGGTGTGGAGTGCAAAAAACGATGGATTTAGGCCCAGATCCTTGTACTGGGGTGAATGTAAGACATTGATCTACATTCTGTCCATCAAATTGTTTTTTGTAATTTTCTCCCTGAGTGTACTGGGGTAGCTCAGACGTGGGTCCCAGAGCCTCCACACCACTGGAGTCAAGCTAGCCGGGCTGATGAGAGGTGTTACCTCGAAACCGGTCCGGTCCTTGGATGCTTGATTCCGGTCTGGGAAAGATATGGCTGTTGTAGTTCGGACTGGACTGTTCCCATGGGGCACAGGGTCAGAGCTGATTTGCATAAAGCCATTATCTGACCCAGGGTGGTGTGGAGTGCAAAAAACGATGGATTTAGGCCCAGATCCTTGTACTGGGGTGAATGTAAGACATTGATCTACATTCTGTCCATCAAATTGTTTTTTGTACTTTTCTCCCTGAGTGTACTGGGGTAGCTCAGACGTGGGTCCCAGAGCCTCCACACCACTGGAGTCAAGCTAGCCGGGCTGATGAGAGGTGTTACCTCGAAACCGGTCCGGTCCTCGGATGCTTGATTCCGGTCTGGGAAAGATATGGCTGTTGTAGTTCGGACTGGACTGTTCCCATGGGGCACAGGGTCAGAGCTGATTTGCATAAAGCCATTATCTGACCCAGGGTGGTGTGGAGTGCAAAAAACGATGGATTTAGGCCCAGATCCTTGTACTGGGGTGAATGTAAGACATTGATCTACATTCTGTCCATCAAATTGTTTTTTGTAATTTTCTCCCTGAGTGTACTGGGGTAGCTCAGACGTGGGTCCCAGAGCCTCCACACCACTGGAGTCAAGCTAGCCGGGCTGATGAGAGGTGTTACCTCGAAACCGGTCCGGTCCTCGGATGCTTGATTCCGGTCTGGGAAAGATATGGCTGTTGTAGTTCAGACTGGACTGTTCCCATGGGGCACAGGGTCAGAGCTGATTTGCATAAAGCCATTATCTGACCCAGGGTGGTGTGGAGTGCAAAAAACGATGGATTTAGGCCCAGATCCTTGTACTGGGGTGAATGTAAGACATTGATCTACATTCTGTCCATCAAATTGTTTTTTGTAATTTTCTCCCTGAGTGTACTGGGGTAGCTCAGACGTGGGTCCCAGAGCCTCCACACCACTGGAGTCAAGCTAGCCGGGCTGATGAGAGGTGTTACCTCGAAACCGGTCCGGTCCTCGGATGCTTGATTCCGTTCTGGGAAAGATATGGCTGTTGTAGTTCGGACTGGACTGTTCCCATGGGGCACAGGGTCAGAGCTGATTTGCATAAAGCCATTATCTGACCCAGGGTGGTGTGGAGTGCAAAAAACGATGGATTTAGGCCCAGATCCTTGTACTGGGGTGAATGTAAGACATTGATCTACATTCTGTCCATCAAATTGTTTTTTGTAATTTTCTCCCTGAGTGTACTGGGGTAGCTCAGAACTGGGGTCCCAGAGCCTCCACACCACTGGAGTCAAGCTAGCCGGGCTGATGAGAGGTGTTACCTCGAAACCGGTCCGGTCCTCGGATGCTTGATTCCGGTCTGGGAAAGATATGGCTGTTGTAGTTCGGACTGGACTGTTCCCATGGGGCACAGGGTCAGAGCTGATTTGCATTAAGCCATTATCTGACCCAGGGTGGTGTGGAGTGCAAAAAACGATGGATTTAGGCCCAGATCCTTGTACTGGGGTGAATGTAAGACATTGATCTACATTCTGTCCATCAAATTGTTTTTTGTAATTTTCTCCCTGAGTGTACTGGGGTAGCTCAGACGTGGGTCCCAGAGCCTCCACACCACTGGAGTCAAGCTAGCCGGGCTGATGAGAGGTGTTACCTCGAAACCGGTCCGGTCCTCGGATGCTTGATTCCGTTCTGGGAAAGATATGGCTGTTGTAGTTCGGACTGGACTGTTCCCATGGGGCACAGGGTCAGAGCTGATTTGCATAAAGCCATTATCTGACCCAGGGTGGTGTGGAGTGCAAAAAACGATGGATTTAGGCCCAGATCCTTGTAGTGGGGTGAATGTAAGACATTGATCTACATTCTGTCCATCAAATTGTTTTTTGTAATTTTCTCCCTGAGTGTACTGGGGTAGCTCAGACGTGGATCCCAGAGCCTCCACACCACTGGAGTCAAGCTAACCGGGCTGATGAGAGGTGTTACCTCGAAACCGGTCCGGTCCTCGGATGCTTGATTCCGGTCTGGGAAAGATATGGCTGTTGTAGTTCGGACTGGACTGTTCCCATGGGGCACAGGGTCAGAGCTGATTTGCATAAAGCCATTATCTGACCCAGGGTGGTGTGGAGTGCAAAAAACGATGGATTTAGGCCCAGATCCTTGTACTGGGGTGAATGTAAGACATTGATCTACATTCTGTCCATCAAATTGTTTTTTGTAATTTTCTCCCTGAGTGTACTGGGGTAGCTCAGACGTGGGTCCCAGAGCCTCCACACCACTGGAGTCAAGCTAGCCAGGCTGATGAGAGGTGTTACCTCGAAACCGGTCCGGTCCTCGGATGCTTGATTCCGGTCTGGGAAAGATATGGCTGTTGTAGTTCGGACTGGACTGTTCCCATGGGGCACAGGGTCAGAGCTGATTTGCATAAAGCCATTATCTGTCCCAGGGTGGTGTGGAGTGCAAAAAACGATGGATTTAGGCCCAGATCCTTGTACTGGGGTGAATGTAAGACATTGATCTACATTCTGTCCATCAAATTGTTTTTTGTAATTTTCTCCCTGAGTGTACTGGGGTAGCTCAGACGTGGGTCCCAGAGCCTCCACACCACTGGAGTCAAGCTAGCCGGGCTGATGAGAGGTGTTACCTCGAAACCGGTCCGGTCCTCGGATGCTTGATTCCGGTCTGGGAAAGATATGGCTGTTGTAGTTCGGACTGGACTGTTCCCATGGGGCACAGGGTCAGAGCTGATTTGCATAAAGCCATTATCTGGCCCAGGGTGGTGTGGAGTGCAAAAAACGATGGATTTAGGCCCAGATCCTTGTACTGGGGTGAATGTAAGACATTGATCTACATTCTGTCCATCAAATTGTTTTTTGTAATTTTCTCCCTGAGTGTACTGGGGTAGCTCAGACGTGGGTCCCAGAGCCTCCACACCACTGGAGTCAAGCTAGCCGGGCTGATGAGAGGTGTTACCTCGAAACCGGTCCGGTCCTCGGATGCTTGATTCCGGTCTGGGAAAGATATGGCTGTTGTAGTTCGGACTGGACTGTTCCCATGGGGCACAGGGTCAGAGCTGATTTGCATAAAGCCATTATCTGACCCAGGGTGGTGTGGAGTGCAAAAAACGATGGATTTAGGCCCAGATCCTTGTACTGGGGTGAATGTAAGACTTTGATCTACATTCTGTCCATCAAATTGTTTTTTGTAATTTTTTCCATCTGTAACATGACATCACAGAACCAAAAGATTGAGGGAAGGAAGTCAGTTACAATGAACTAATTATTAAGGTTTCCTGTGTTCTCTCATTTGCTTACAGATTTGTATTTTGAACCTGCCTAGACAGACAGAAGCTGTCAGAGGATTTGTTTCAGAATTTCTCTTTGTCTTAATTATTCTACAGATGTTGTAGCCACTGCGGTCAATAATTAACAATAGTCTTCTTTCAATGTCGCTGCCAAAAAGAATGTCCTTCAAACCCATCATAAGAGAATCTGTAAAGGCGCTGGTGAGGCGGGCCTAGTGCACTGCACAGGAATGTACAGCATTTCATTCTGTTTCCTCCTATCTGCTCTGCCCATTTCACAGGTGTGATTCAGGTATTCAAATGGCAGGGTGGGGTCTAAGAATTCGAAGACACCCTGCATCGTTCTTCTGCACTGACTGGCAGAGCCTGGCAGTGGCCTTATGGCTGGGCTGTGAGTCTTCGTCTGTGTGAATGCCTCTGTGCTGGCCTGGCTTGCCATAGGCTCCTTGGGTGACTCTCCACAGCTTCAAGAGCATCGCACCCATTCAGTCAATAGAAGGTAGTTCTGGGGACCCAGGGGAGAAGAGGTGCCCAACAAAACTGTAGCCTTAGAATCTGCTCATTACTACTTACAAAATGAACCTTAGACATCATACACAGCTGCAGCTTGAACCTGAAAAAACATTTTATATTTGCGCAAGAGGCATTCCAAGGGTACAATTTGCATTCCAAACTCAGTTCTGACTATCCAAATTAGAAGTGTGGTTCCAATCTGCATTCTAATGGAATTCTTTTATTTCCTAATTAGAAATCTCATTCCAAACATAGAATGTAATTTACAAAGTAGAACTCATTCTAAATTAGAGCACAAATTTCATATTAGCAAGGCCTGAACATCACATAGTGGCTTCAGTGTGACACAACAGACACCTTCATTGCAAGTCTTGTTGTACATTTGATTTTGCACAAAAACTAAATTTCTGATCTAACGGGTACTGCCAAACAAAGTAACACTACTGCACTCAGGGTTTATAATGGATACATTTGATCAGGTTAAAGCTTTTGGAACGTGTCCATGGAAAACAGCAGTAAACTTGGGATAAGTCTGTCAAATTCAGGGCATAAAGGTGGACGTCAGCTATAATTCTCCAGTGCAAGAGCACAGCTGTCACATAACTGTCCCTGCACAGCATAGCATTTGCCAGTCAAGGAGCCGCCACACATTCACACATTCACAATGTTCTCTCAGTCAACGTCTTCACCAAAGAAGAGGATGGACAGGTACAGGACCATTCAACTGATCAAACAAAAGGGAAAGGGGAATGGGATGGTGAATGGGAGATGGAATGATATGGATTTAATGTTACCTCTACATGGAACACACAACACCACCTCATTCATATTAATTAGCTCTCTCCAGCTCCAGTAAGAACAGATGTTATATTTCATATTGGTACCTGTCAGGCGACGTCTTCCTCAGGGTCTGTCGTGAAGTTATAAGGGCCCACCTCTCGATACCTCCAATTCCGAATGTAATTACTACACAGAATCTTGGAGTGATCAAGCGAGGGGAAAAGGGAATTGGGAAGGGAACTGCGGGGAAGGAGATCTGAAAAGGAAAAGTTAGTAACAAAATATTCTGCAAATTCTAAGTTAGCTATAACCTTTGTGGAGATTCTAAAACACAAGCCTATAAACAAGCTCTCTCTAATAATCCGAAAAGCTTCCTACACAGTTGTATTCAACATATAACACTTTATTAATTATGCTGTTTAATTTTCAATCACTTGTGAATAGCGAATTCAATCTCTTGTGAATTGCGACAGATTCTTCATCAAAGAAATAACAACACACTTCAGCAAATAAACTCCTTTACCAAAGCTTTGAAAGACAAGCTAAATGATTACCTCATAAACATCATCAACAAGAAATAACCCATTTGACCTATAAGCCAGACATCACAAAAAGGGAATGCGCCTAGACAATCTTGCAATAGAAACAGCTTTTACGCGCATTCAAATAAGCTTTGCGTTCCCCCAGAAACACTATCAACAACCCTTGCCAGCAATGGATTGCGATTATCTACTTGAGGAATAAAACATTAAAGGATTCGAACTTTCTTAGTTTTAGAAATCACTTATAATGCATTTGGCAGCTTTAAATATCACCTTTAAAAACAGAAGCAATTGTCAACATAATTAGCCAAGAACTGGGAACCAGGAATTCCTATTCCCTACCTGTAGAGTACGACCTACTCTACTACTCAGATGGATGAGAAATCCCCTTGAAACGCTCCAACTCGATTCTTGAAGGCTGGAAAGCTGAAAACGGAGCAAGCTGGAAACTGCCACGCCCCCTGCAATGAACACCGAAAGCCTCCGGTGAAATCCCACTCCAAAACGCTGAGCTGTGGGAAACAGGAAAGGGAGCAGGAAGAAACCACAGCCACTCCCTAGGAATAATCCAGAATAGTGAGCACAGGAGGCAGGGCGCGGTCACGTAAGTTAGCGTGCCTTCGGCGCTTACGCACGCGACCCGACAGCCAAACCTCACGCATTACGCGTGAGCATGCCAAACCTCACGCATTACGCGTGAGCATGCGAAACCTCACGCATTAGGCGGAAACGCAGCAAACAACAGCTAAAGGACAGGGAAACCTGCGCAAACCTACAAACATGGATGCAACTTAACAGCACAAGCAGGTTTGAAGCACATCAGCCACCAACGCCCTCTCAAAGAGGACTGATGCATTTTGCCGCAAGGGCAACTCCGAATGCAGAGTGGGGCGGGCCCTAGACCACAAGCCACCCTAGCCCTGACAGTACACCCCCCTCCCAAGAGTGGTCTAGGGCCCGGCTTTAGAGGGTGGAGGAGGTGGAAACGGCGTATCAAGCGTGGGGCATGAACATTGTCAGCCGGTTCCCAGGAATCATTTTCAGCACCGTATCCCTTCCAGGAGACAAGATACCATAACTTGGAACCCCGACGTCTAGAATCCAAAATGTCTCGCACCTCATATTCCCAACTACCATGAACTAAAATCGGAGCTGGACGGGGAGCCAGATTCTGATTAGCAGGTTTAAGGAGGGAAGTATGAAACACTGGATGAATTCGCAGAGACCTAGGCAACAACAACTTGAATGTCACAGGGTTCACCTGTCGAAGAACTGGGTAAGGACCAATGTACTTAGGTTGAAACATACTTTTGTGTTTGAAGTTTAAGTTCTTCGTAGACAACCAAACTTTATCCCCAGGGGCATACGCAGGACCTGAACGATGTTTTTTGTCATATTGCTCTTTGTATTTCTTCTTGCTTTGTAACAAGCGATCCTGAATTTGACGGTGAATAGTTTGCATAAGTTGTACAGAGTCTCTAACTGCTGGTACACCACTATCATCTTTAGCCATAGTCAACGGTATGGTGTTAGGTTCATAGCCATAGAGTGCCTGGAACGGAGAGGAACCGGTTGATGAATGCGGCGAAGTGTTATACGCAAATTCAGCAATCCAAAGCAAATACAACCAAGATTCCTTAGAGTCCGTAACATAACACCTCAAGTATTGTTTCAAAGTTTGGTTCAGTCTTTCAGTCTGCCCATCAGTTTGGGGGTGATAACTTGTGGACATTTTGGAAGTGATGTGTAGGTCTTTACACCATTGTTGCCAGAACTTGGAAGAGAATTGAGACCCTCGATCCGAAAGCAATACTGAAGGCAGTCCATGTAAGCGCACCACATGTCGCAGAAATATTTGTGCCAACTGTCCCGCAGTGGGTAGCTGCTTACAAGGGATGAAATGAGCATATTTGGTTAAACTGTCCACAACCACTAGAATCACAGTATGGTGTTGAATTGGTGGTAAATCAGTAATGAAATCCAAAGAAATATGTTTCCATGGTTCAGTTGGTGTAGGTAGAACCTGTAGAAAACCTTTAGGCTTAGTGTGATCGGATTTAAATCTTGCACAGACCTCACAATCATTAGCCATTTTCAGCACATCCTTTTGCAGCGTGGGCCACCAAAACATCTTTTGTATTTTTTCCACAGTCTTTCGAGGGCCTGGGTGCCCGGCCATAGGATGTGAATGTAACCAGTTAAACACAGTTTTTTGTAATTGCAAAGAGGGCAGATAAACTTGCTTTCCATGGAAAGGTATCCCTTCTTTGATGGTTTGGTTAACATTGGAGTCCAGCCATGATTTCCACTGAGAATAAGGAAAATTTTCATGAATATTCTCCAAAAATTGGTCTGCCGAAAGTACATTAATTACTTTGCCTGGATCGA
Organism: Lissotriton vulgaris; assembly: GCF_964263255.1. Taxonomy (NCBI): domain Eukaryota; kingdom Metazoa; phylum Chordata; class Amphibia; order Caudata; family Salamandridae; genus Lissotriton; species Lissotriton vulgaris. The sequence continues at coordinate 11,915,651 of NC_141698.1, read as the reverse complement.
TTATTGGTTGAGGAGTTCCTTCAAAGCGATGCAAAGAAGAGTCTTTTCTGGACAAGGCATCAGCTTTCTTGTTGTCTTGGCCTGGACGGAAGGTAATTATGAAGTCATATTCGGCAAAGAACATCATCCACCTGAGTTGCCTCGGGGTCAACATTCTGGCTGAGCTCATAAACTGTAAATTTCTATGATCAGTGTACACGGTTACAGTAAATTTCGCTCCCATTATGTAATGTCTCCATTCTTTGAAGGCTTCTAGAATCGCTAGTAGTTCCTTTTCAGCTATTACATAGTTTTGTTCTGCGGGATTTAGTTTTCGAGACATGTAGGCAACTGGATGCATTTGACCAGTAGTGTGATGTCTTTGAGAGAGAATAGCTGCTATAGCTACATCAGAGGCGTCAGCTTCAATGATAAAGGGTTCCTCTACATTGGGATGCATGAGAACAGGAGCTTCAGTAAAGGCTCTTTTTAACTTCTGGAATGCATGTTCAGCTTCTGTAGACCATTCAAAGTTCACCTTCTTCCTTAACAACCGTGTGATGGGAGCTACCACAGCAGAAAAATGATCAATGAAGCGGCGATAAAAATTCGCAAATCCCAAAAAGCACTGTATGTCTCGCACAGATGTCGGAGTGGGCCAATCAGCAACAGCTTTGATCTTTCTGTCGGTCATTTTCATCCCAGTTGGAGTGAGGAGAACTCCCAAAAATTCAACTTCCCGAACATGGAAATCACATTTAGATAATTTGCAGTACAAATTATGAGATTGCAGAGTGTTCAAAACCTTTCTGACGTGCCCTTCATGTTCAGCTTCGGAATCAGAATAGATCAAAATATCGTCTATATAGACAATAACAAAAAGATCCAAAAATTCTTTCAAGGCATCATTCAAAAAGAACTGAAAAGCTGCTGGTGCATTGCACAGCCCGAATGGCATCACCAAGTACTCAAACAATCCATATCGGGTTTTGAAAGCAGTCTTCCATTCATCACCTTGCCTGATACGAACCAAGTGGTAGGCTCCTCTGAGGTCCAATTTAGTGTAGATTTCTGCCCTTTTAACTTGATCCAAGAGAACAGGGATGAGAGGCAATGGATACTTATTTTTGACTGTGATTTTGTTCAACGTCCTATAATCGATGCAAGTCCTCAATTCCCCATTAGCTTTCGGAATGAAAAATAAAGGAGACGCTGCCGGAGACTTGGAAGGGCGGATGAATCCATTCTCTAGATATTGGTCGAGATATTCCCTCAAATGCTGGTTTTCTTTTTCAGATAAAGCATAAATGCGACAATTTGGGACACTAGATCCAGGTACTAGATCGATCTGACAGTCATAACTTCGATGAGGAGGAAGGAGAGCTGCCTTAACTTCACTGAAGACTTCTGCGAAGTCCTTGTAGACTTTAGGTAACAATGTTTCTTTTTCCTTGGCTGTGGCCAATTGACTTAGAGTTGTTTTTGAGGCATTAAGACAAGAAGAATGACAAAAATCAGACAGAAAAACCAGTTCTCTCTTTCGCCAATCTATGGTTGGATTGTGTAAGCAAAGCCAAGGCATTCCTAGAATAAAACCATACTGAGGTGCTTGGATAACATCAAATTGAAGCTCCTCCTTATGTACTTGTTGCTTAGCATCTTCACAGAACATAACAACCTTAGAAGTTTGCATGGTTACTGGCCCTCCAGCTAGAATTTTTCCATCCACCGCTTGCACTATTTCTGGAGTCTCTTTTTGTTCACAGATGATTCCTAAGCGTTGGGCAGTTTCTAAATCTACAAAATTCCCTGTAGCTCCAGAATCAACTAAAACTTCCATTTGACATGTTTCATGACTTAACCTGATTTGTACGGCCAATCTGAAATGAGCTTTGTAGTTAGAGACACATGAGTTCACAGAAGGGAAGGCAATGGTACCCAAGAGATCTCCCTTCAAACATCTTGGGCCAATTAGTTTTCCGATTTTAGATCTGTTTTTTCCAGAGCTGCTGACTTACTAGAGTTAGGAAATTTTCCCTTTGGCTTAGTTAAGCAGTCCTTCACGAAGTGACCCTTTCGACCACAATAAAGGCATTGTCCATTCTTTCGACGATTGTCTTTCTCATCTTTTGACAATGGTTGTCTTAAAGTTCCTATTTCCATAGGCTCCGAACCAGTTTCAGAATTTGTAGATTGAGGCCTAGATTTAGCTTCTGATCTCCAGTTTGGTTTGTCTGTTCTTTTTTTATCTGATCTCCGTTCAGAGAGTCTGTGGTCTAAACGCAGTGTTAGATTAATCAATTCAGAGCAAATTACTGGTTGAGGATCAATTTGTGCCAAAACATCTTTTAGATCGTCTTTTAGACCTTGATAAAAGAGGGCAGCTCTTTTTTCTTCTGGCCAAGAAGTTTCAGCGATTAACCTGTTGAAGTGAGACAAATAAGAAACAAGGTCCCTATTGCCTTGTTTCAACTGTAGTAGTTCTCGATCTGCGGATAAAGTAACAGTTCTGCGATCAAAAACCTTTTCAAATTCTTCCACAAACCTTTTCCAGTTGTAAAGCAGAGTGTCATCTTGTCTGACCAAAGGAACTGCCCAGTTTGCGGCATCTCCGGTCAAATAGGAAATTAAAAACGCAATTTTAGACTGTGGGGTTGGAAACGCAGCTGGTCTACAAGCAAAATGCAACTCTATCTGGGTCAAAAAGATTTGCACCTTAGAGGGGTCCCCAGAAAAACGTTCAGGAGCTGCCAAAGGAATCTGGGGGGGTACTGTAACAGCTATGTTTGTATTTCCTCTGCTAGCTCCAGTTTCTTGAAACTCTTCCGGAAGAGGAGTACTCTGTAATTGAATATTTTCCACCTTAGCTGCCAACAAAGCAGTTACATCCATGGTTTCCTTTAAGTCTGCTTGTATACGCATAATTGCAGACATTAAATCATTGATGGTGGCCATTATGACTTCACGTACAGACCAGGGGGAAAATAATTCGTGGGCTCACTATTCTGTCAGGCGACGTCTTCCTCAGGGTCTGTCGTGAAGTTATAAGGGCCCACCTCTCGATACCTCCAATTCCGAATGTAATTACTACACAGAATCTTGGAGTGATCAAGCGAGGGGAAAAGGGAATTGGGAAGGGAACTGCGGGGAAGGAGATCTGAAAAGGAAAAGTTAGTAACAAAATATTCTGCAAATTCTAAGTTAGCTATAACCTTTGTGGAGATTCTAAAACACAAGCCTATAAACAAGCTCTCTCTAATAATCCGAAAAGCTTCCTACACAGTTGTATTCAACATATAACACTTTATTAATTATGCTGTTTAATTTTCAATCACTTGTGAATAGCGAATTCAATCTCTTGTGAATTGCGACAGATTCTTCATCAAAGAAATAACAACACACTTCAGCAAATAAACTCCTTTACCAAAGCTTTGAAAGACAAGCTAAATGATTACCTCATAAACATCATCAACAAGAAATAACCCATTTGACCTATAAGCCAGACATCACAAAAAGGGAATGCGCCTAGACAATCTTGCAATAGAAACAGCTTTTACGCGCATTCAAATAAGCTTTGCGTTCCCCCAGAAACACTATCAACAACCCTTGCCAGCAATGGATTGCGATTATCTACTTGAGGAATAAAACATTAAAGGATTCGAACTTTCTTAGTTTTAGAAATCACTTATAATGCATTTGGCAGCTTTAAATATCACCTTTAAAAACAGAAGCAATTGTCAACATAATTAGCCAAGAACTGGGAACCAGGAATTCCTATTCCCTACCTGTAGAGTACGACCTACTCTACTACTCAGATGGATGAGAAATCCCCTTGAAACGCTCCAACTCGATTCTTGAAGGCTGGAAAGCTGAAAACGGAGCAAGCTGGAAACTGCCACGCCCCCTGCAATGAACACCGAAAGCCTCCGGTGAAATCCCACTCCAAAACGCTGAGCTGTGGGAAACAGGAAAGGGAGCAGGAAGAAACCACAGCCACTCCCTAGGAATAATCCAGAATAGTGAGCACAGGAGGCAGGGCGCGGTCACGTAAGTTAGCGTGCCTTCGGCGCTTACGCACGCGACCCGACAGCCAAACCTCACGCATTACGCGTGAGCATGCCAAACCTCACGCATTACGCGTGAGCATGCGAAACCTCACGCATTAGGCGGAAACGCAGCAAACAACAGCTAAAGGACAGGGAAACCTGCGCAAACCTACAAACATGGATGCAACTTAACAGCACAAGCAGGTTTGAAGCACATCAGCCACCAACGCCCTCTCAAAGAGGACTGATGCATTTTGCCGCAAGGGCAACTCCGAATGCAGAGTGGGGCGGGCCCTAGACCACAAGCCACCCTAGCCCTGACAGTACCCTAATATAGGTCCAAGGAACATCGTGCACTTTCTCTGCATCAGCTCCTGTTGTTTCATATGAACAAGCCTTATAAGGACATAACTCAAAATAAGGACAGAATGCCTTATAAGTACATCACGCCTTATAAGGACTGCAGCCTTTTATGGACTAAACCTTTCACCTAATGGCTAATATATTCTGCGGGGGTATACAGAGTCAGTCTGCCACCTGACCCACGGTATATGTTATCTGTAAACAGCCTAGGTCCTGCAAGACAGGGTACTATTGGAATATATATATATATATTGCAGAAAGCAGGAACAAAGTAGGAAATCCCACCAAGAAGTCCAGCTCCACACCAGAGGACAGTACACAGATTTTATTTGTGCACATAAAGAACAACGCGTTTCGGCAATGCCTTTCTCAAGTTGAGGAATTGCACTCTATCACCTATAGAAATATACCTCTTGATTCATGAACATGAAGAAAATACTATAGTTTTGGAACAAATACCAAAATAATAGACTGCAATTGCAAAAATGATTGTCTTATGTCCTCAATACTTCTAAATAAATCAATTTAAAATGTCTGAAGATGCAGAAAATGAGTGCAATAAAATCACATTTGAATCGCCAATGCAATCGTTCCGTAAGCCTGTAATTAACATGGAAGAAATACTACTAAGCCAATCGACGCGCTAGATACATTCCAAATCTAGAGCTCAATCGTGAATACAAATTAATAAAAATTAATAACATATAATTAAAGCAATCATAATTGGAACAGAAATCCAGAAGCGAGTCATGCTGTGTAAAATGGAACAGCTTTGGCAACATTAATGTACTGAAACAGATTTCTGCATATAACAGCTGGAAGGAAATATTATTGTACAATAAGAGCATGGAATGAACTTTAGTACATGAATAGTTTTATGAGGCTAATCAATTGTATATCATAGATGCATTCAACACATGTCACATTCTACACAGAACAATTTCAGTGCCACGACAGGGTAATGTACCCCATTGTAATTATGCATCTAAACTAAGAGCTATAAAAGGTAATGTACCTTACTGTAAGGGCGACAATCTCAAATGTTGTAATTATGCATATGTCAGTAGTATGACATACACGGAGTAGGCAATTCCTGTGTATGTGCGCCCCCCCATCCCAAACAAGTGATAACAATATATATACAAAGTGGTATTCACTGGGTTAGAGTAGACAGTGGGAAGATTAATAACCACCGTAGGTCCAAGAGGGAAATTTCGATTATATCGAGGACCCAGAATCAATATCGGAATACGATAAGCACCTTACTCTAGAAGAAAATTCAACAAGCCTATTATATTTCAATTGTGGCAATTACAATACATATATGCAGGTGCGATGGGGGCGTGGTCTGAGCGCCGACCGGGATGGCCGTGTGAGCGTGCAGCTCCGCGCCGAGTCCCGATATTACTCCTGGTGTTGAAGCCTATAGTGCCTCTGGAGAGGCGGAATCACCATCAGCGGTGAAAGCAGACCGGGGTGGAGTGTCTGGCAGCTGGTGGACCCTCGGGGACGTGTGGAGCCGAGTCCCGGAATCCGGAGGAGCCGACCCGAGAACAAGGACAAGATGGCGGCATGAGGCTCCGTGGAGGTCCGGAGCTGGGGAACGCCTGAGGCTGGAGCGCTGGTGGCGGCCGAGCAGAGCGAGGAAAGTGGAGGTGTGCCTGGAGGCGTCTTCGGAGCCGAACAAGGGGGCTGTTGCCATCGTCCCCCGGACAGCGGTGAGTGCGGCGCCGTCTCACCCCTCCCCCCTCGCTCCCCATCCTGGAGGCTGGAGCATGACGGGCGGACTTAGCGCTGCGGTGCCTGCAGCGGGCGGCGGAAACGCACTCCGAGCGCCGCTCTGGATCGAGTGGAGGGGGCCGCGCGAGTGAACCGGCCAGCCGTCTGGGGAGCCTGGGAAGCTACCACACCAGGCAGGCAGCGGACTTGGGAGCCGCGGTGGTGACGGGGTGCAGCCAGGGCCCCTGGTCAAAGAGGGGCACAATAACACCTGTACGCAGCGGGAAGCGCGGAGCGCCCTACATGCCGGGGGGGGGGCTATTTTGGCAGGACAACACCCGCCAGGGCCACGGCAAGTGTGGGGGGCGGAGCAAACTGGCGCATGAACTGGAGCTCAGTGGCTGACCCGCGGCCGCATGTTGGATCGGGCGGACGGCACAGTTGGAGCCGGGGGGCGCACGCCGCCTTGGCCGGGGAGTCATTGCTGACCCTGACCCGAACGGCGAGAACTGGAGAGGGGGCCCGGGGCCCTGATGGTGCCTGCAAGCTGTGAACTACCGGTAGCGACCGGAGCCTGAGGGGGTGCCCCAGGGTCACGAAAGACGCGAGGAGGGGGCTGGAACAATCGCTACTGAGGTGTGTGGCGCCCTGCTCGGCGTGGAGGCGGTCTTCCCTGGCTGGTGACAATAGTTGGCGGGCCTGTGGCAGGAGCGCTGTGGGCGGCGAGACTGTTGGCGGTGACCTAGGGGAAGCATCCACCATGGCCGAGATGGCCGCTTCTGGCGGGGTTCTGGAAGCACCCCAAGAACAAGATGGCGCACCCACCCTGGTTCCCACTGGCGGCACTCGGTCCCCACGGGAGGACTCCTCGCCGGAACAAAGGTTGAATCTGCGTCTTGATGCTATCCTGGAGGCGATTACCGCGACGAAGGAAACGCTGCACCACGATATAGCGCAAGTAGCGACGGGGCTGGGCCTACTGAAAGCAGACCATGCCAAGCTTTCTGATAGAGTGAAGGAGCACGAACAATTACTCCCGGATCTGAAACCTACTGTAGTGACGGCGGAACACAAGCTGACTGATATTCTTGGGCGTTTGGCGACTCTGGAACGACGGGCGGAGGATGCGGAAAGTCGTAACAGGAGGAATAACGTGAGGGTGGTGGGCCTTCCGGAGAAGATTGAAAAGGGTGATGCAGTGGCATTCATGGAGGACTGGTTTAAAACAGTTGTGGCGCCGGAGGGGCTATCTCCTTTCTTCTCCCTGGAAAGAGCGCATAGGGTTCCGGCCAAGCCGCCCCTGGAGGGCCGACCACCCCGACCAATGGTGGTGAAACTGCTGCATTACAAGGACCGCGACCTGTTGATACAAAGCGCACGATCCCGGGGCCCTTTCCAAGTGGAAAATAGCAATGTCACGATCTTTCCGGACTATACGCAGGAAGTACAGAGAAACAGAGCGTCCTTTCTAGCGGTTAAAAAAGAACTGAGGGAAGAGGGGATTCAGTACTCCTTACTCTTCCCTGCTAAACTGAGGGTTATCATCGACGATAGGACGCACTTCTTCCAGACTCCGGACGAAGCTTGGTCATGGCTGGAACTGTATCGTGCTGGGATGGACCGCACGCGCACGGGCGAAAGGGACAGGCCGAAACCGGTCCGGGTCCGGAAGTCGCAGCGCATTCGCTCGCGGAACAAACTCCAGCGGGCCATGCGAGACGCCAAGATGGCGGACGGCAAGAAAGGGGCAGTAGCTGCGACGGCAAACATTACAGGTTCGCAGCTGGACAGAACGTCGGATGGGTCGGCCTCGGAGGAGGAAGGAGGAAAATCTGGAGGCGATGAATCGGAGACGGGGAGTGCGAAAGGGCCAGTGGTTACCCCACAGACTTCAGATGGACTGTTTAATGAGTAATGTTTTGGTGAATCCAGTCACCTTGGGGTGCCTGCTGGGACAGACTCTCCAGACTTTTGATGCCATCAGGTATGGGGCTGTGCAGGCAACATGGGACTGAGGGCGCGGGGTGGGAGCTCTGCCTGCCCTGGGTCGGTGCTCTATCACCCTCTTGTGGCCCTTAAGGCCTTCTGTGGTGACGACCACAGATTAGTGTAAGTGTGTGGTTTTGATGGTTTGGAACGGGGCTGAAGCTGGGTTATTAGGTCCTGTCCTGGGGAGTGGGGTTTGGGGTGTTTTGCGGGGGGGTTGGGAAGGGCAACACGACTGCTGCAATGCGGGGTACAACTGTTGGATGCTGATACTGTACAGAAATGTCTATTATGGGGACGTTACCTAATGTGAAGTGTATTACATGGAATGTCCGCGGACTTCGAACGATGGTGAAACGCCATAAGGTGCATGCATACTTGGTGAGGCGGGGAGTGCAGATAGCAATGCTCCAAGAGACTCATTTAACTAAGACAGAATGTGGAGCCTTGCAGAAGAGGTGGCGGGGTCAGGTGTTTGGTACAACCTATTCAGCATTTGCCAGAGGGGCTCTAATATGGGTACGAGCGGGGACACCGTTCCAAGTCACGGCGCAGCGAGTGGATTCCGAGGGTAGGTATGTAGCGGTTGAGGGACGACTTTATGGCAGGGAGGTGGTACTATGCAGTGTGTATGCCCCCAATTCAGATCAGGCCCGCATTTTTGACGGCTTAACGGGTTCGCTGGCCCATTTTCTGGCTGGCCTTGTCTTATTGGGGGGTGACTTTAACTCGATTACTGATGTGGCACTGGATAGGTCGCACCCGCCTTTAGTCGACTCCCCAGTGCGCAGGTTGGCGGCTCACAGGAAAGAATGGCAGGAAAAGTGGGGATTGCTTGATGTGTGGCGGGGGCAGCATCCTGAGATGAGGGATTACTCCTACTTTTCTGCAATACACGAACTGCATGTTAGGTTGGACGCAGTGCTGTGTAGTGGCACGCTGGCGATGATGGTGACTCATACTGAATACCTGACCAGAACCATATCGGATCATAATCCCTTATTGGTGTCCGTGCAGTGGCAACAGGCCAGGTCGGCGGTCCCATCATGGCGGCTGAGGCCTGAAACGCTAGAAGACCTGGTGTTTAGTGACACGGTTCAACAGGGCATTGACGGCTACTTTGCGGAGAACAAGGGCTCAGCCTCGTAACGAGCGATAGAGTGGGATGCGATGAAAGTGGTGGTGCGAGGCGTGTGCATGGGTAAATTCTCGAATGCGCGGACGGCTGTCCTGAATGATCTGGTGAAAGCGGAAGTAGTGTTGAGGGACTTGGAACAAAGGAGGCCGGAACGACCAGAATTGCAGGAGAGGTTGGTGGAGGCTAAAGAGATAGTGGCGACTGCGACTGAACGGCTGAGGAGCTATGACTACAAGTTGTACAACATCAAGGTGCATGAGGAGCGTGATAAGGTGGGTGCACTCCTTGCCAAGCTTGCTGACCCAGAGCCTAGGGGGAGCCCGATCATGAGTATAAGAACGGAGGGGGGGGAGGTAGTGTGTTCGCAGACAGCGGTGTTGGCGTGCTTTCAGTCCTATTACACGGGACTATATGAATGCCACCTGGAGGCGGAGGAGGCAGAGATAGGCAGCTACTTGGCCTCGATCCCGCTGCCGGTGCTGGACAGTGAGGATGCTAAGGAACTGGGAGGGCCCATAACGCTAGCAGAGGTGAGAGTGGCAATTAAACAGATGGCTCGAAATAAAACCCCAGGGGTTGACGGCTTACCGATCAAGTTCTACGCCAAATTCGTTGACACCCTAGCACCGGAACTATTGGTGGTGTACTCGGAGGCCAAGCAATTGGGTTGCCTGCCTGAGTCGATGAGGGAGGCGCTAGTAGTACCACTGTTGAAGCCAGGCAAGGATGCACTGAGTGTGACGTCCTATCGACCTCTGTCGATGCTGACGGTGGATTATAAGATCCTGAGTCGTATTCTGGCCACCAGGTTGCTGCTGTACATGACCACACTAGTGCATAGAGACCAAGCGGGGTTTATCCCGACTAGGAACACCTCCATGAATATTCGACGGCTGGTTCGAATTTTGGATAGTGCCGGGACTTTGGATCTTGACTCCGTGGTGTTGGCAGTCGATATCGAAAAAGCTTTCGATAGCCTCGAGTGGGAGTATCTAGATGGGGTGCTGCTGAAATTCGGACTCGGAGAGGGATTTCGGAGGTGGACGAGGGTGCTTTACACGTCGGCTAGGGCAAGGGTGCGCCTGGGGCCACTGGTATCTTCGGCCTACCCTGTTTGTAGAGGGACGAGACAGGGCTGCTCGTTGTCCCCCCTGCTGTTCGCATTGGCGATGGATCCGCTGGCGGCGCAGGCGAGGTCAGGCACTATGTACAATGGGATTGCGCAAGGCCCGGAGTCGCATTATATATCATTATATGCTGACGATTTGCTGCTGTACTTGGCAGATCCCGAACGGTCCCTGGAGGGAGCAGTGGAGATGCTGGTAGGATTCGGTCGGTTGTCGGGCCTTAAGGTGAATTGGACTAAGACCTGTATATTCCCACTACGGGCGGGCACGCCCTGTCCCCCGCTAGTGCGGGAAGTACGGTGGGAACCTTCGGGCTTCACCTACCTGGGGGTGCGCATTTATCATACGGCGGCGGACCTCTTGGAGGGGAACATAGGGCGTTGTATTCGGGCGCTGAGGGGCAGCGTGGCATTCTGGGCCTCTCTCCCTCTGTCCGTGTTGGGTCGAGTGGCACTGTTGAAGATGGTGGCGCTCCCACGGCTGCTCTATTATTTTCGGACCTTGCCGGTGTGGGTCCCACAGCGGGTCTTCAAGGACCTGAAGATGTTGGTGACCGGCTTCCTTTGGGGCCATGGCAGACGGAGGGTGGCGCTGGAAACCCTAATGAGGCCTAAGATTGAGGGGGGGATGGCTGTCCCTGATTTTGAACTGTACTACCTGGCGGCGCAACTACAGATACTAACACAGAATGTGGCCAGAGAGTTCAGGGGTCCTGAGAGTGCCCGTGGTACTGGTATCCAAAGGTACATCCTATCTTATATTATCATGCAACAGAAATTAGACTCGAGGGATCTCACGGTGGAAGAGAGGACGCTTAAGATGTGCTGGCAAAGGAGTCTGAAAAGAGCGAGGAAAACCCGATCGTATGCCCCGGAGATACCGCTGGGGATGTTGACCGCGCTACCGCATGGGGGCGACTGGTCCAGGCTCCTGGAGTGGGAGGAGTTGGGACTACAGATGGTGGGGGATTTATACATTGATGGCGCGTTGGTCCCCTATCAAACATTGCAGGAGCAATTTGGCTTGCCAGACGGTACCTTTCTATTGCACGCGGCGGTGGTGGCGGCGATGCAAAAGCATTGGGGGGTAGGGCTAGCGGAGCCGGAAGTGACCATGGCGTGTCAATACGTGGTGATGGCTGCGGGCACTGTTAAGGCGGTAACATGCCTCCACACGAGGATGTTGACCGAGGGGCTGACGCCACTGCTGGCTTTGAAGTCGCGGTGGGAGGATAGCTTAGGCAAGCCCATACCGGACACGGTCTGGAGCCAGACCCTGAGGCGGACGTGGAAGGGTACGAGGAATGCAAGATTTCAGCAGGTGCATTTCTTCGTAATACATAGGGCGTACCTGTCGCCGGAGAGGATAAAGCGATACTTCCAGGTGCTTGACGCGGGGTGCCCACGATGCTTGGCGCCCGAGGCTGACTTGGATCACCTGTTGTGGGGGTGTCCGACATTGGGGACGTATTGGCTGGAGGTGGGGGAACTTCTAAATGCGGTGACTGATAGGGAGGTGGACTTTGATATGGCGGCGTGCCTCCTGCTCTGGTTCCCTCATACAAAAAAAACGAAAATTACAAGTAAATTTATTGATTTGGGACTCATGTTGGCACAAAGGGAGATAACCTAGCACTGGAAATCTAAGGAAGGCCCGTCGGTGAGGAGATGGACGAATGAGCTGTTGAAGTGGGCGGGCTGCGAAAGCGTTATTAGGATGCGGCAGGCTACTAGGCTTGGCAAGGAGAGCTGTTTGGAACTGGCAAGGGCTTGGGAGATGGTGGTGCAGGCATTGCGTGATTACCTGGTGGAGGGTGAGGAGGAGGAGCCATAGTCCATGAGGATTCCGTGTACTATTAGCGATTGCGAATGACTCCTGATGTGTGACATGCCCCAGTGACAGTACGGATTTAAAATGCCCGCATTAGCAGCAGCAGTAGTAGTAGTAGTTGGGGGGGGGGGGGCGTTCTACGGGAGGTAGCTCGACCTAGCGGGATGGCCCTGACTTAGTGGATAGACCTTGGGATTGACCCGGGGGCGGGGGAAACCCGGGATGGAAGGTAGGCACGCAGGTTACAACACTGGGAGGATCTGGTCGGAGGAAGCTGGAGGACTATAGACGGCACTGTGCTGGCTGGGGTACAAGCGGTTAGCGTAATTCCCATGAAAATCCTGATTTAGCTGGGTGGTGCTTGGGGGGGGGGGATTTAGGGGGGTAAAAGCAGATACTGAGAGGTGAAGCTGATCGGATACCGGGAAAAGGAGTACACTGTAGCACCTTCCTGGTAGGACAGACCTGACTCGCCGCCCAGCCTCCGGGATGTGGGCTGAATGGCTGTGTACGAAATGTCTAACATTGTTCAGGTTGGGACGCTGGGAGTGTACTGATTGGCATATACTGAGGTCTTGTTTCTAATTCTGCAATAAAAACACATTTAAAAAAATATATATATATATATGCAGGTGCGATCCCTATTATGGGCCAACTAGATCTCCCCAATATATATATATATATATATATATATATATATATATATATATATATATATATATACATATATATATATATATATTCCCTTGTTTAAAATCATCTTATTTTAATTTAATTCATGATTTGCTTTTATAATTCAGAGGCTATGACTAGGGCTCACAGGAAATAGACGATCATTCATTTATCTCATCTAGGAGAACTTATGGAGCAGAGCAAAGAAGACAAGATGGAGTACGGAGGGTATTTGGAGAGACCATATGCTTAGGAGGATGGCTGTGGACACATTTGATAGTAACAACAAGAAATCTATTGCAGAAAGAGGAAAGCGAGCAACCCTGAAAGATTGGCAAGGACAAATTTAGGGCAAAAAACTCATTAGAAAAAAAGTATGGAAAAGGAATGGAGTGCAAGGATAAAAAGTACATATACGAAGGGAAAAGAAAAGTGAGATTCAGCCATCAAGAACGGAAAGTATGAAAAAGTAAACTGGAGTAATAGAAAATGTATGTTCTAAGATGTTCCAATATTGTTGAACGGCTTTATACTTCCTAGGAAAAATTGTGTGTCTATTGGACAACATAAACGCCAGGATTGTCACGTGCCAGATTGATTCTATGCACACCCCCAGGATATGCTGGCTGTAATCCTGCCAGCCCACAGAGCACTATTGGTACTGTAGGAGGATGGATACCTGACTATGGTTACCCCCAACTTTTTGCCTAGTGTTGAGCTGGTTTTCGACTTAGTTGGCCTGGGATCCTGCTAATCAGGGCCCCAGACTATCTGCTCCCTCTGTAAAATGGACACCATGTACTTTAGGTACATGCCTAATTGGGTATTGGGTCACCTTTGTGAGCCCCTGTATAGTGTACCAAAGGTACCCAGGGCATAGGTGCATCCAAGGCCTACCAGGGGCTGCAGCATGAATTATGACACCCCTGGCTGGCCATCCAAACTGACACTACAACCTGATCTCTCAACTTGGGCAAGGTCGTGTAATCACCCCTTGCTTAGATATAGTATACCTATATGTTATGTTATGTTATGTTATTCACACTTATACCGCGCACAGCTGCCCCAGCAAAGGGGCGTCCTGGCGCTTAACAAGGTACACAAAACACAACTCCGCTAAAAGGCCAGAAAGAGGGAACAGCAGAAAACAATTTAATAAAAGCTAAACAAATAAAATAGTCTTAATGGCGTGTCTAAACTGCAGAAGGTCATCAAGAGCCCGGGTGTGAGGGGGGAGAGAGTTCCACCACTTCGCCGCTAACACTCGAAAAGAGCGGCCACCGGCTCTACTCAGCCTGAAGCGCGGAACAACTGCCAGATTTTGGCCCAGAGATCTGAGGTTCGCGAGGGTACATATGGTACCAGCAAGTTCTCCGGAATTTGGGGGGACGTACCCTTGAGGATTTTAAACGCAAGGCAAAGTACCTTGAATTTGATCCTCTGGTTCACAGGGAGCCAATGGAGAAAACGCAGCGTATTAGAGACCGAACACTGCCTTGGCAGACCTATCACCACTCTGGCTGCAGCATTTTGAACTCGCTGCAGCCGGGTGAGGTCCGACTGATTAACCCCCGCCAAAAGCGAGCTAGCATAATCCAGCCGGAACAACACTGACGCTTGAACCACCAGTTGCCTGGTGGGTGCGTCGAAGAATTTAAGGATAGGTCTTAGACCTCTGATAATGCCATAGCAGGTAGCCGCCACCTTCTTGGTGTGACAGATGAAACTGAGGGTAGGGTCAAGCCAAACCCCTAGGTTTTTTATCTCCGATGCTGGAGAGGGGGTCACACCCAATTCAGGGGGCCACCACCGGTCACCCCATAACTCCGCCTGCTTGCCGCCCACCATATCCTTGGTCTTTTTGGCATTTAACTGGAGACAGTTGGAATTCATCCAGTTGGCCACTGCCCGTAATCCGTCACGGAACCTGGGAGCCTCCATATCTGAGTCCCCACTCAACGTGACCGCCAGCTGCGTATCGTCTGCGTATGATACCATCGTCAAGCCCCATTGCTTGACGACCGCAGCCAGCGGCCTCACGTGAAGGTTGAATAGAGTGGGACTTAACGATGAGCCCTGTGGGACACCCAGATCCAACGGATAAGATTTAGACTTGCCAGGCGGGATCTAACCCTATATATAGACACACAGACACCTATAAGTCACTCCTATGGCAGACCTCGACAATCCTGGTGGCAGAGTGCTTGGTTTTATGTGAGATGGTGCTCTAGCATGAGCTGAGCCTGTCTGCAGCTTTCGGAACCATGTCCTTATAGCTGTTCTATGATATAGCCATACCATATACTCTTAAGTGCATTGTAATCCTCGCGGTTAATGCTAACTTTGGTTTGGCTTTATCAAAACATGTCGTGTAAGGTGTCATACGCTTTGTAATACTACCCCCCCCCCTGCCAATTCTGGTGGCGGGGGTAGCATTCCACCCTTCTAGAGGAGAAGGGAAAAGTTACTGCTTTAACCGATTAAAGTTAAACAGAGCCTCAGCATCACAAAATGGATGCTGCTGCCACAGACACGAGTCTGATCTCCTGCTGCTGGACGAAACTCCGGCAGGGGAGGCCTGGACAATCAGTTTCCTGCCTTGGGAGGTGCAAGCACCTCCCCAGACAGGCTCTTGTGTATTGGGGCAGGGTGGGTTGGATGAAATGAGACACTGCCTGGGGCACACAAGGTTCCCCATGCATAGCCCGGTTCAAACCAGTTGCTGGGGCACTTCAGCCCCAGCTCTGGTGCGAAACTAGACAAAGGGAATGGGGTGTAACCACCCCCTTCCCTGGTCCCACCCATAGGAGGGACCTAGCAGGTAATCCAGCCCCTCAACTCAGTATATAGGTAGGAGCTGAGTCTAGAGACTTTAGATTATCCTGACTGAAACTCTGAAACGAAACTTTGGACCTTCGACATTCTACTGCAACTAGAAGACTGAAGAAATATCCCTTGTGGCCAAGGAGTGACCACCCTGTGCAAACAGGCACCATCAGCAACTTGCCGGTTTGCTTTGTCACTGCTCCCTCCGGAACCCGATGACCCAGCAATGCAGGACTGGACTTCCAGACTTCTCTGACACCGACCCACACCCACAGCAAAGCTGAGACCCGTGGCGGACACGAGAGACGTGGTACCAGATTCCCTGGACTACCTGCATCTTGTTAACCGTGCAGCTTCTTAGGCTTCCCCGAAGTTGTGCATTGGGGTTTGAGAAGCCCCAGCCCGAGCAGTAAGTGCACCAAAGCTCAGCCCTCTACACTCCATGAGTGCCGCGTGCGGCCGGTGCCTGCATTTCTCCTTGACGCGTCTTTGCAGTTGCTAGCCCATTGGCTAGTAGCCCTCCTGAAGACTCCATTTTGAATCAACACCACTTGCCTGATTGCTCCGGGCTTGCTCCTGCTTTCCTGTAAAGGGGAAGCTCCCCAGACCTTGCTGGTCTGAACAGAAGCCGATCTTCCTTTTCTGCATGGGTTGCCTTTGCCAAGGCTTGTTCACTCCAATCCGGAAGTCGACGCTGCCAACAGCGAGATCCTTTGTGCCTCAGTCCGTTTCCAGCTCCTGGTTGTCGTCGACACCTCCTGGTCCACGTGGCTGCAGAGACAAGCTTTGCATCTTCACCTGATTGCTCCCAACATCGCCTGGTTCCTTCCTGGTTCCATTTTGGTCACTGGCTAGTGACCCAGACTCTGTCCCCTCAGCTTTCAGGTTCTTCACAACATCGATCCACTCTTGGATCCACCCGGACATCTTCCTCCTGGTCGCCTGCAGCATCTTCTTGCAGCTCTCCATAGTATTCGACAACGAAACCCGACAGAACTTCACACCTATCCACCCGGCTTCCCTGGGTGAGGTAACTCGAGCACTCCGGTGCTCCCGTGGGTAACAACTATCCAAGTGTCCTAGTGTAACTGGGTTTTCCCGTAGTCCACCCGGAAGTGTCCGAAATCAACTACTTTGTTAACTTTACGTTCCCATTGACTTTCTATGGTAACCCGCGTGTGTGTTTAGACACTGCACACGCATCCTGTGGGCCTCCTACTTCCAAGCCTTTGGTTGTCCTGTGTAGCCCCAGCGATTCTATAGGACTTAGGCCTATTCACCTTTCCTGAAGTGGTTCTTATACCACTACTTTAGTATATGGTTCGTGTGGCCCCAAGGGCAGACTTGTATTTGTGCAACTTATAGTATGCTTATTGAGTAACTTGTGCTGTATCTCGAACTCTGGTCATTAAGAGTACAGAGGGGTTGTGTTAGTAATAAATACATCTATATTTGATATATACCTTGTGTGGTGTCCTATCATTTGGTATTCAAGGGATTATATATGGTAAAACAGCTGGCTTCACATGCTCTCTCAAGTTTTAGCCTAAGACTGCTTTGTCCATGCTACCGCTAGGATAGCTGGTCTATAAGGTTGACTTTACAACCATCACCATAAGAGTTGTTTGGACTAGTGTAATGTGCTCACTAGAATAGTGGACATCATATACCAGGCCAACTTCTCACATTGGTTGGGATAAGAGCTTGCTGTTGTTTTACCATATAATCTTGAGATATCATTTGAAAGATCACATTAAGGTACCTTGAGGTACATATAAAAACAAGACTTAGAATACTTACGTTCTACTGAACTTAGTTGTTGTAGAGCAAAGGGCCTAGCACACCCAGACTACAACTCCTACAGAGGTTTAGTAGGTAACACTTAGTGTAGGTAGATGCACACACCACACCTCACTAGATCATGTCTCTGAGAGCAGAACCAAGTGGATCTCTCCCAGTGGAGGCAGATCCTTTAAGGATACCTTCCAGATGAGATACCCTAACCTTCCATGATTTGAGGCACTTGTGCACAACTAGGAGGTTCAAACAGGGTTCAAACCCTACCCTCAAGCACCTGATAGAACTCATGGAAGAATATGATGCTAAGAAAGCAGCTAACCCAGGTCCTACATGCAATGCAGAAGAGGGTCAGCCCTCAGCAGAGGATTCCCCTGATCACAACCTAGTTGATGACAGTGAAGTAGAGGAGGACTCTGAGGGGGATGACAATGGCCAGGTCCAAGTTTGAGTACTTAGCCAGGCTAACCTAAGCCTACATGGGTCTGGAGAGGGCCTAGTACCTTACAGACCCCCAAGCAGGCTTAACACTGACCACAGAAGGAGGAGATCCCTATCCAGGGAATCTCATCACTCTGGTGTCTCCATTGGATCAGATGCTGTCAGGAGAATGTCTTCCCCTGACAGAAGAGAACATCAGGCCAGAATGGAAGAAGTCAATCTGAGGATTGAGAGGCAAAAACTTGCCCTAGCCAAAGAGAGATTTGCTCTTGCTAGAGAGCAAAAGTTAAGTGGATTAGATTCCACTGGTGGCAGCAACATCCCTAGAGGTAGGGAGAGGTCAGATGACCATAAAAACCTAAGTAAGATTGTCCCTCCCCACAAGAGTGGGGATGACATCCACAAGTGGATAACTGCTTTGGAGAGGGCTTGCAAAGTACAGCAGGTACCCCACAGTCAGTGGGCAGCAATCTTATGGCTCTCCTTTTCGGAAAAAGGTAGAGACAAGCTCCTCACAGTTAGTGATGAGCGTGCTGATAACTACACAGTCCTCAAGAGTGCTCTGGTTGATGGGTTTGGCTTAACCACTGAACAGTATAGGTTGCTGTTCAGGGATACCCAGAAGACACAGACTCAGGACTGGACTGATTGTGTAGACTGTGCTACTAAGGCTCTGGAGGGCTGGTTACTGGGCAGTAAGGTCAAAGACTATACAGGATTGTATAATTTAATTATGAGGGAGCAGATCCTTAATAATTGTCTGAACCAGCTTCTACATCAACACCTGGTGGACTCTGATCTGACCTCTCCCCAAGAATTGTGTAAGAAGGCAGACAAATGGGTCAGAACCAGGGTTAGGCCTAAAAATCAGGGTGGTGACCAAAAGAAAGATAATACCAAGCCTCAATAGAAAGGTTGGGATAAATTTAAAGATACGTCCACTACAGGGCCCCAAAAATCCTCTGAGGAGGGTGGGTCCCAAACGCCTCCCTCTAACCCTAAAAAGCCTTATTGTCATGTATGTAGACAACCTGGCCATTGGAAAACTGACAGCAGTTGCCCAAAAGCCAACAATAAGTAAAAAGTTCCTCCAAGCAATACTCCAACACCTCCTGTTACTACTAGTAGTAATCCCCCTGGTGGTGGGAGTGCCCCCAACAATTTGGCTGGGTTTACTTGGGGAACTCAGGTGGACTCTGGCCTAACCAGGTCCCCTACCCTAGCTGCTCTTGTCTGTGAAAATGGCATGGGGTTTGCTATCTTCACTGCTTGTCCCAACACTTTGGGCAAGTACAGGCAGGAGCCCCTCATCAATGGTCAGAGAGCTGAGGCCTATAGAGACACAGGGGCTAGCATCACTATGGTGACTGGGAGTCTGGTCCCCTCAAGGCAACTTTTACCTGGGTTCACATACCAGGTGATCAATATTGATGGAGTGCAGACAGATCATCCAATGGCAGTAGTAAATCTCAGCGGGGGAGGTGTCACTGGCCCAAAGAGAGTGGCAGTGTCTACAAACTTGCCTGTAGATTGTCTACTGGGGAATGATCTAGAGATCTCAGCCTGGGCTGAGGTAGAACAAGAAACCTATTTCAAAATGGTAGGTCTCCCTGGAAAGGTTAGTGGGGCTGTGATGGCCACGGCCCCAGCTCAAGATTTCTTCCCTGAAAAGGTTGGTAGGGTTGTGCTGGTCTCAGCCCAATCTCAAGAAGATTCCTTCCCTGAACAGGTTGACAGGGCTGTGATGGTCACAGCCCAAACTCAAACCGAGTTCCTTCCAGAAGTGGTTGGTAGGGCTGTGATGGTCACAGCCCAAAGTCAAACAGATATATGTGTTGTGAAGCCTGAAACTATGGATCACTCCACACAAACAGAGAGCATTGGGGAGGAAGAAAAGTCTCCCTCCCATCAGACTTTAGGTAAGGGTCAGCCTCCTGAGGGAACTGATCCTACCCCTTGTGAAGAAACTGCCCCAGAGATAGCCAGGCCTGGCCTGACTGTTAGGGTTTCGCTACATGGGCTGCGCAGAAGACCTTGACATGTGTTTATCTTTGGTCTCCCCTATGTTCTTTACACACGTTCCCTAATGCTTACTGAACTTCCCTACACGATAGTAGTCTTTTTTGAGACGCTCCCTTATTCACATAAAGGGACGCGTCTGAACGTAGCCATTGCTTGGCTTACTGTTCCAGTACCATGCCCCCTTCTTTCCTTCCTGGTTGCGAGAGGCGCCTTCCCTTGGCGTCGCTACTTTGCTCCCGTTTCTTCTTATACCCTGGAAGAACTTATCTTCCGACCTTCAACTGTAGCCGGACAACGCCCTTATCAACTGACAATCATTCAGCATGGAGAGTCCTTTGAAAATCTCCATTCGCGCCATAGACCCGACCATTAGTTGCGAGGAGGTTATCTAGGACCTCTACTCTCCCCTCCCTCCCCTGAAACCATTTTTCCCGCCCTCGGAGCTCGGAGTTCCTCGGAGAGTTTACTCTCCATCCTTTTAACTCGGGCTGTTCATTGTCCCCACTTTTTGGCTCCTGCTTGACCGGACGGTCATTTCGGGGATCATATTTATTTTCTTATGCCCTGCTGAGAGAGTGCTCGCTCCGCCTGGAAACGTTTTCCCGGGCCAGGCAGCACTCCTCTTGAGTGTGTAGCTGCTCCACTCTTTGTCCCCATGGAGAGCCGGCTAGTGCACCTCAATTCCTCTTCCCATTTATTTAGTGTATGTTTGGTGTATGTATGCGTCCTTTCCTGAGTCCTACTCTATTAGGCCTGGAATCATAATTCCCAGGCAACGCTCTTCAGCAAGGACCCCCTTCACCAAGGCAGCCCATGGACTTCACTGGGGTAAGTGACTTCTGTATAAAACACATGTCAATGTAATGAAGTGGGTGCTCTTTGGATATTGTTTAGTAGTATTACTGCCTGTCCTGTTTTCTTACAGCACTGACTACACCAGCCAGACCTGCATCATCCCTGTTGTTTAATCCCTTGTATGGGGAGAGTTGTGGACTCTCCTTGGGTTATCCCCCCATACTTTTAGAGAACAGCTATCAGGAGTGTGTTTACTATTGCATTCTTGGTACTGTTTTTTGGAGATTAGGGGGATTTATCTTCGCTCCCGTGGAATCTAGCTTGTATCCTTTAAAGTCTGACACTGACAGAGCCTCTGATGTCAGTGGACCCTTCCAAGGTGGGACCCAGTCTGGAGCAGGCAACCTGCCCCTCTCTACCCTGCCTCAGTCAGCCCAGGGCTGTACAGGTCAGGGAGGCCAGTGGACCCCAAAGGGCCCCCTGTCCAGAGGAACCCCTCATCAGCAGATTAGGGGCACCCAGTCTAGCAGCCCTAGCCAGGTGAAAATTCCTCAAACCTCTGAGGGAACTCCCTTACCCTTAGGTAGGAACCTCCCCCAGGTGGACTCTGTTGGGCACAGGCAAACCTGGAGCCCAGTGGCCCCAGACCTGTCCTGTCCCTCCAGAAGTCCAACCAAAGGGAACCAACCTCCAGCTGTAGGTAGGAAGAGGTTGACCCTGAGAGCACAGTGCAACTCAGTTAAGGAAAGAAAGGCCTATATGGTGGAGAGTGATTGGAGCAAGCTGAGCCCAACAGTAGTGGAGCCTCACTTCAGTACTCCATCTAAGTATGGGCGAAATGTGCTAATTCGCGTTCCGCGAATTCGCGGATTTCCCCGCAAAATTGCAAAAAAATCAGCGAATTCACGGAATTTCCTGCAAAATCGCTGATTTTTTGGCGATTTGCACTGGATGCCACACACTAGCACTATGAAACGTCTTCCCGTCCTTTCCCCCTATGATGGACAGCTCACTCAAGGGACCTCAGAGCCTTTTGGCGCGGTGCAAATTTACAAGCACACATGGTCACTGGAGACACATCTTCCGGCTCTTTACACAGCTGCAGTGTAGTAAAAGCACTATGGGGCAGATTTACAAGCCCCTTGCGCCTCTTTTGCGCCGCTGTTGCGTCACTTTTGTGACGCAGCGGCAGCACAAAAGATGCGCCATGGTGCTGGGTATTAACAACGTGACGCATCTGAGAGATGCGTCACGTTGGAAAGCCCTGAGCCATCAGGAGGCGTTCCAGCGCAGGGGAGGGCATTCCTGCGCAGGAACGCGTCCTAAAAGTGGCTGAGTGAAATCTACAAGATTTCACTCAGTCACTTTTAGGCCATTGCTACGTCAAAACCCTGCGCCTGCTTCGTAAGGCTTGACGCAGCATTGGGGAGATAGGGCCCCCCAGAGCATTGCTGGAGCTGCGTCGCACTTGCGACGCAGCTCCAGCAATGCGCCGCTTTTACGGCACAGATGCGTGATGCATCTGTGCCGTTTTTGCCACATGGTGCTCAGCATTGTAAATGCGGCGCACCATGGGTGGCGGGGCTGCGGCGCACAATAACTAGCGCATCCCTGGGGATGCACCAGATATTGTAAATCTGCCCCAATACATTTAGCCAACGAGGGAGCACTTACTGATTAGACAGTAGAAAGTACTCCAGTTGAGTAGAGGTATTGCACAAAACAGTGGCATCTTCATGGACAAACAAGCAGGGCGGGATTCCTTCTGGCACGATGCTCCTGTCACAAAAATTAAACCTCAACAGAAAGCACTTACAGATACAAATTAAGCAGGTGCCCTAGTTGAAGCTCAAATTCAGTAACATAGTAAATCAGCCCTAAAAAATTGTGAGCAGGGTCGAGGCTGGGCAAGTGTCCTTAATCCCCATATCTGCCCTCTTAAATGAGCTGTAATCCTTGAGGAGATCTGTGTATCCATGAGTTTCTCGAGCGCCATCCCAGTGTAGTTCCCGTGACCAGGAACCTGCTTTCTCCTCAACTGCTGCCCTGCTCGGCCTCTGACCCTTTAAAACAAGAGGCATGTGAACTCGCATTGAAGCCCTGCACACCACACACTAGCATAGCGCTAGTGTGTGGTGTGCCTCTTGCACCCCTGTCACCCTCTAGTTCATCACAGCACCCTCTGGTTCACCACTGTCACCCTCTGGTTTACCCCTGTCACCCTCTGGTTCACCACTGTCACCCTCTAGTTCACCCCTGTCACCCTCTGGTTCACCACTGTCACCCTCTGGTTCACCCCTGTCACCCTCTGGTTCACCACTGTCACCCACTGCCACCCTCTGGTTCACCACTGTCACCCTCTGGTTCCTCACAGCACCCTCTGGTTCACCACTGTCACCCTCTGGTTCATCACAGCACCTTCTGGTTCACTACTGTCACCCTCTGGTTCACCACTGTCACCCTCTGGTTCACCACTGTCACCCACTGCCACCCTCTGGTTCACCACTGTCACCCTCTGGTTCACCCCTGTCAGCCTCTGGTTCATCACATCACCCTCTGGTTCACCACTGTCACCCTCTGGTTCACCACTGTCACCCTCTCATTCACCACTGTCACCCACTGCCACCCTCTGGTTCACCAATGCCACCCTCTGGTTCACCCATGTCACCCTCTGGTTCATCACAGCACCCTCTGGTTCACCCCTGTCACCCTCTGTTTCACCCCTGTCACCCTCTGGTTCACCACTGTCACCCACTGCCACCCTCTGGTTCACCGCTGCCACCATCTGGTTCACCCCTGCCACCCTCTGGTTCATCACTGCCACCCTCTAGTTCAGCACTGCCACCCTCTGGTTCAGCACTGCCACCCTCTAGTTCACCACTGTCACCCACTGCCACCCTCTGGTTCACCACTGTCACCCTCTGGTTCACCACTGTCACACACTGCCACCCTCTGGTTCACCACTGCCACCTTCTGGTTCACCCCTGCCACCCTCTGGTTCATCACTGCCACCCTCTGGTTCAGCACTGCCACCCTCTGGTTCACCACTGCCACCCTCTGGTTCATCACTGCCACCCTCTGGTTCAGCACTGCCACCCTCTGGTTCACCACTGCCACCCTCTGGTTCACCACTGTCACCCACTGCCACCCTCTGGTTCACCACTGCCACCCTCTGGTTCACCCCTGCCACCTTCTGGTTCATCACTGTCACCCTCTGGTTAATCACAGCCAGCACCCTCTGGTTCACCACTGCACCTTCTGCTTCATAACAGCACCCTCTGGTTCACCACTGTAGATTATGGGGGGAAAGCACACCTGCCCAGCCTCAACTGAGATGAATTATTTTGTGGCTGGGGTAATGTGTCACTGAATTTGAGCTTCAAGTCTGGCACCTGCTTCCTTATCTGTAAATGCTTCCTGTTTCAGTTTCATTTTTGTGACAGGAGCATTGTGCCATACTTGTAACTATTCTCTGACCCTGCTTTGAGGGTCAGCGCAGGGTCAGAGAATAGTTGCAAGTAGGCAACGAACTCTGGAGGGCAACTCAGGAAGCACTACAGAGTTACAGCAGGTGCACAAGTTGAAGTTAATTTCTTTGCAACCAAATGGTTACAAAGAAATTAGCTTGAACTTTTGCACCTGCTGTAACCTTGTAAGTGCTTTCAGTTTTGCAAAATTCGTTCAGCGCGATTTCGCGGAGTTTTCTGCAATTTCGCGAGATTCGCGGATCGCGAAATTGCAGAAAATCTGCAAATTCCGCGAGTGGAACGAATTTTGCGCCCATGCTTAACTCCATCCCAACACCAGCCTTTTACTTTGCCAAAACACACCACAGGTAGAGATTCCCTATGGCGGAGACCCTCTGATACCCCTAGGGTGAGGGATTGCTCAGTGGACCATTGTTAGGAACCAGGGCCAGTCTGTCCTCTATGGCCATGCTCCACCATCACATGATCAGCCTTGAGGGAACATAAGCACCGCCCCTCCCTTGAATCAGTGCTTGGTATCTTTAATATTGGGTTCCAGGTGCTGGGTTGTTGTTCCTGAGCTATAGCTTTGATTGGGGTTCACGGGCTCGTGTTCCCTGGTTTATTGGATCCCTTTTTTTGTTTTGCTTCGATTACTTGCCCCTCCCTCCCCTGTTTCCCTTTGTTTGGCACCTTGCTCCCTGGAGCTCGTTGACTCGTTACGTTTGTTTGGAAGAGCAGAGGTAAACCGGGGCTCCGGTTTACTCGGCTACAAGCAGAAGAAGAAGCGTGTGTGTGCGCTGAGAAGAGACTCTTACCGGTGCCTTCGGTATCTACACGGAAGCAGCGCACTCGGTATCCGCATCTTGTGTACGCAATCCGCCTCTTTGTGTGCCGCTTGGGCGTTTTCTGCCGCGCTGGGCAAAGCTGCAGACGCTGCCGATCCCGGAAGAGAGTTTAAGTTGTTGTTTGGAACTTTACCTGTCTATTGACGGAAAGTCGCTTATGGACATTAGTTTGGGGGTTTTTTGTGCCTATGGACATGGCTTTTTCCCCCTAGAGTCCCTGATTAGGGCATTTTGTTTCCCGAGTGCAGTCTCCCTTTCATTAGCCCCTTCTGGAACTGGAAGCTCCCAACCACTTTGGAGTTTAACTCTCCTTGCTGCAGAGACCTCCCTGAAAGCGGTTCCTGTATCATTCACAAGTAAGGAGATCGTGTGTTGTGTATGGTGGAGTGTGGTTATGAGACAGGGTGGAAAGGGAGGGTACAAGGAGAAATAGGAGCAATACTGATTCGGTGTATCTTGTATTTCTCGATACAGAGGCGTGGAGGTGGAGGTTGGATATCGTAGTCCAGTCCAGCTTGGGGTGAAGCATTTTGACGTCCCTTCCCTTTGTTTTACTTTCTGGCCTTCTATCCTAGACTCGAGTGTCTTCTTATGGTGTTTTATTTCATGAGTCGCATTAGAGTCGGGGTAGTGGGTCGGGCATACGTCGTTCCTGCAGTGTCTGGGCAGTGGAATCTAACAACCATGAGACAGGGGATAACCATGCTAGTGCAGGTACTTCCTTATATGGCCACTCAGGTAATATAGGCTTACCTGGTCAAGGATAGCCTTATCTCCTTTTGTTTGGGGGGGGGTTATGTAGGAGGATGGATATTTGACTATGGTTACCCCCAACTTTTTGCCTAGTGTTTAGCTGGTTTTCGACTTAGTTGGCCTGGGATCCTGCTAACCAGGGCCCCATGCTATCTGCTCTCTCTGTAAAATGGACACCATGTACTTTAGGTACATGCCTAATTGGGTATTGGGTCACCTTTGTGAGACTCTGTTTAGTGCACCATAGGTACCCAGGGCATAGGTGCATCCAAGGCCTACCAGGGGCTGCAGCATGAATTATGCCACCCCTGGCTGGCCATCCAAACTGACACTACAGGCAGATCACTCAGCTTGGGCAAGGTCGTGTAATCACCCCTTGCTTAGATATAGTTTACCAATATCTAACCCTATATATAGACACATAGACACCTATAAGTCGCTCCTATGGTAGACCTTGACAATCCTGGAGGTAGAGTGCTTGGTTTTATGTGAGATGGTGCTCTAGCATGAGCTGAGCCTGTCTGCAGCTTTCGGAACCATGTCCTTATAGCTGTTCTATGATATAGCCATACCATATATTCTTAAGTGCATTATAATCCTCGCGGTTAATGCTAACTTTGGTTTAGCTTTATCAAAACATGTTGTGTAAGGTGTCATGCGCTTTATAATACTACCCCCACCCCCGCCAATTCTGGTGGCGGGGGTGGAATTCCACCCTTCTAGAGGGAGAAGACATGTTGGTTACTGCCTTACCCGGTTAAACTTAAACAGAGCCTCAGCATCACAAAATGGATGCTGCTGCCACAGACACGAGTCTGACCTCCTCCTCCTGGACGAAACTCCGGCAGGGGAGGCCTCGACAATAGGTTTCCTGCCTTGGGAGGTGCGAGCACCTCCCCAGACAGGTTCTTGTGAATTGGGGCAGGGTGGGTTGAAATAAATGAGACACTGCCTGGGGCACATGCATAGCCCGGTTCAAATCAGTTGCTGGGGCACTCTAGCCCCAGCTCTGGCATGAAACTGGACAAAGGGAAAGGGGTATAACCACCCCCTTCCCTGGTCCCACCCATAGGAGGGACCTAGCAGGTAATCCAGCCCCTCAACTCAGTATATAGGTAGGAGCTGAGTCTAGAGACTTTAGATTATCCTGACTGAAACTCTGAAACGAAACTTTGGACCTTCGACATTCTACTGCAACTAGAAGACTGAAGAAATCTCCCTTGTGGCCAAGGAGTGACCAACCTGTGCACACAGGCACCATCAGTGACTTGCCGGTTTGCTTCGTCACCGCTCCCTCCGGAACCCGACGACCCAGCAATGCAGGATTGGACTTCCAGACTTTTCTGACACCGACCCACACCCACAGCAAAGCTGAGACCCGTGGCGCACACGAGAGACGTGGGACCAGATTCCCTGGAGTACCTGCATCTTGTTAACCGTGCAGCTTCTGAGGCTTCCTCGAAGTTGTGCATTGGGGTTTGAGAAGCGCCAGCCCAAGCAGTAAGTGCACCGAAGCTCAGCCCTCCACACTCCATGAGTGCCACGTGGGGCCTGTGCTGCATTTCTCCTTGAAGCGTCTTCGTGATTGCTAGCCTGTTGGCTAGTGGCCCTCCTGAAGACTCCATTCTGAATCAACACCGCTTGCCTGGTTGCTCCGGGCTTGCTCCTGTTTCCTGTAAAGGGGAAGCTCCCCAGACCTTGCTGGTCTGAACAGAAGCCGATCTTCCCTTTCTGCGTGGGTTGCCTTTGACAAAGGCTTGTTGACTCCAAACCGGAAGCCGACACTGCCAACAGCGAGATCCTTCATGGGACAGTCCGTATCCAGCTCCTGGTTGTCGTCGACGCCTCCTGGTCCATGTGGCTGCAGAGACAAGCTTCGCATCTTCACCTGATTGCTCCCGACATCGCCTGGTTCCTTCCAGGTTCCATCCTGGTCACTGGCTAGTGACCCAGACTCTATCCCCTCTGATTTCAGGTTCTTCACGACATCGACCCACTCTTGGATCCACCCGGACATCTTCCTCCTGGTCGCCTGCAGCATCT
Organism: Lissotriton vulgaris; assembly: GCF_964263255.1. NCBI lineage: Eukaryota > Metazoa > Chordata > Amphibia > Caudata > Salamandridae > Lissotriton > Lissotriton vulgaris. Next base: position 11,887,799 of record NC_141698.1, on the reverse strand, counting down.
TCTTGCGTCTCTCCATAGGATTCGACGACGAAAACCGACACAACTTCACACCGATGCCCCCGGCTTCCCTGGGTGAGGTAACTCGAGCACTCCGGTGCTCCCATGGGTAACAACTATCCAAGTGTCCTAGTGTATCTGGGTTTTCCCGTGGTCCACCCGGAAGTTTCCGAAATGAACTACTTTGTTAACTTTACGTTCCAATTGACTTTCCATGGTAACCCACATGTGTGTTTAGACACTGCAAACGCATCCTGTGGGCCGTCTACGTCCAAGCCTTTGGTTGTCCTGTGTAGCCCCAGCGATTTTCTAGGCCCTAGGCCTATTCACCTTTCCTGAAGTGGTTCTTATACCACTTCTTTAGTATATGGTTCGTGAGGCCCCTAGGGCAGAATTGTATTTGTGCAACTTATAGTATGCTTACTGAGTAACTTGTGCTGTATCTCAAACTCTGGTCTCATAAAGAGTATAGGGGGGTTGTGTTAGTAATAAATACATATATATCTGATATATACCTTGTGTGGTGTCCTTTAATTTGGTATTCAAGGGATTATATATGGTAAAACAGCTGGCTTCACATGCCCTCTTGAGTTTAGCCTAAGACTGCTTTGTCCATGCTACCACTAGGATAGCTGGTCTATAAGGTTGACTTTACAACCATCACCATAAGGGTTGTTTGGACGGGTGCAGGATGCCAACTAGAATAGTGGACATCATATACCAGGCCAACTTCTCACAGGTACCCCAAACCTAACCAGGTAGGAGATAGATTATGCAACCTCAGGACATGACCAACCAGATTTGCCATGGAATCATGGCAACAAATCTAGAGCTATTTGTTTGGACTCTCATGCATACCCAAAGTAATACAGAACCGGCAGTTTCACTGTACATTACAGCATTACGATTCTTGAGTATAAGATGTGTGCTGTAATGATCAATGAAAGGAAACAGAATAATGTCATTACCATTACGAGAATAGCTAAAAAGATGAACAAGTCCACCATTGTGCTGAAACAGTGCTCCTACATAGTGCTCCGTAACCTAGTCTTGTCTAGGGTGGGTGATGTGCAAAATCCCTGCTGGGTGGTCTAACTTTCCCATTCCCTCCGAGTAAGTGCCATCAAGCTGTCCATCTTGTGGACGTGTCGGAAAACAGAAAACAGCTGAGCAGGAATTCTGGCATGCAGTGACCTCGCAGTGTCAGTGCTCCTCTGACCTAATCAAGGAAGTGGTTCTGCATATATAATAAACAGCACCCATGTGAACATGTCGAAACCCCAGTCTGGTCGCAACCGTTTTTTCTAGTTTGATAGCTTTGTCGTTTACAGGACATTTAAGGTTTCACAATAGTGTGTCTACAAAGTTGAAATGTAATATGCATATATCTTGGTGTATCTCAACATCATATTTATCAGTATTAAAATAGTGCCATGTGGTAGTGTCCTAAACGTAATTCCACCGCAAGTGATTGTTGCCCCGTCGGATAACATGGGCTGGCATTGGGACATTACCTCTATGTCCAGCTCCATGATGGCCCAGCTGATTTCTTTCAAGTGTGTGCTTCCTTAATCCTTGACGCAGTGGTGGTGTTCAGGTGTAACCAGCGTCAACTTAGGTGACACTTCAGAAAGGGCCCACTTAATTTAACCCGTGTTCCCATGTCTTGGCTGACTTTTCAAAGCCTTGCTGCCCACACATAAGTCTGACCTCATGCTGGGAAGTTTGTGTTGCTCCCGGAGGTCAGAGACAATGGACCTGTGTGAGCAGGAGGTGCCACCTCCGCCCACACATGATGATTAGTGAATTGAACTGGCAATGCAGTGAGCCTCACAGGCACACTGCAGGAGGAAGAGGTGTGGTGCTGCAGCTAGGGCGACTGACTCCGGAATCTGGGGATCAATGTTCTATCCCCGGCACCGGCAGCAGATTAGCCCAGCACCATGTGACTCTGGGCAATAGCTTGCTTAATCTTCCCAACGGCCCCCAGCGCCTAGAGACCCTTATGGGTGATTGTGCGCTTTACAAATGTGCATTATATTATATCATATTCATTTGTGACACTGGTCAATGTAACAGTCCCCAGCTCGAAGGACAAACCCTTCCCCTGCCCCAGGCACGGTATTTCATGGGCAGACGGGAAATTGCTATGCAGGAGGCATGCACCTCCACAAGGCTGACCTCACCTCTAAGGGCTGGCAGCTGAGGTCAACCACTGAGGACGGTTCTGGCAATCTTGAATTTAGGCTGAAACAGGTTCTGACTAACTTTAGTGACATACAACATCAGGATGTTGTTACTACTGAGGCGGATTAGCCACAGGACATGATTCCAATTGGCTATTAGGCCTCACACCCACTAACATTCCCTAATTCTAGAATTTAAGGGGCACCCCAGACACCAGAATCTCAGGTTCGACATGATACCAAGAGACCCGTTACACAACATGGTAGGACTCCATGAAGAGAGGTGCACCTGTGGTAGCCGCCCTGTACTCGCTAGATTTCACCTCGGTCATGGCAAGAATCCAGTTAGCAAAGGAATGTGAACCCCTCTACAAACCCCAGACATCACAAGAACTCCCTTGGTTTAGAGGATCTAGTCCCCTGCATTTGGCAGGTACAAACTGCAAAGTCCACAACCTTAAAGTCTTGCACCCCAAGCCACCTGACATGGCTAATCCAAGTTCTTGTGTCGGTGGCTTCTGGGAACGGTTGTCCCAACCCTCAGTGGGGCTCAGCTTTCTACACCATTGCCCTTGTCCTATGGATAAAGATTTCTCTGACCAGAGTGCTTGATGATACCAAGGCTTGTTTGTTTTTAGTTCAATGACAACCTGCTTGATTAAATGTTTAGAAAGCAGTCATATCTGCTCAAAGAACCAACCACTCCCGTGGCTCCATCATAAAGTTCCTGCATTATTGTTTAGCCTTTCTTGGCACACCTGCCAGTTCTTCTGGCCACAGATCCTGTTCAGCACCACGGGTAGCCGAGGGCACCTCTACACCCGAGCCCCTGAGTGAGGTAGATTGGTCCATGACCAGCTCCTTGCTTTAATTCTAAAGGGTTTTGCTCAACTCACCTGTGCAAGTACCATTGTGCTAAAGTAACTATTTCAACACCGCAATTCTGATTTACAGCTCCGTTTGACAGCTGAAACCGCACCTCTGCACCTCATTCACTTTAAAGAGGTAAAATTGTGCTAGCTGTTATGAACTGATCTTAGACCTTCAGAGACCTTAACTCCGAGTGGGTTCCATTGAACTCACCCTTTAAAGTATCAACTGCATATATGTTTTTCCCACTGAACATAACGTTAATATTTTTCAGATTGCTAAATAATGATTTATTTATTGCTTGAAATTTGATAGCTCCGGTCATACTGTATGTTTTGATTTCTTTTTTGTATCTAAAAATATATCAAAATCAGAGCAATTCTTCTAAAGTGGTGTTGGAATCTTATCAATGTGTGTCAATAACTTATTGTCCGTGTTGCTGATTTGAAAAGCTTCACAATTGTTCCTCTAAGTAGCCTGTATGCTCTGTGTCACTCCACCAGGACTGATAAAAGATATACTTGGAGAGTATACTGAGAGGAGGTCTACTGAGAGAGTACCCGGGTTCCATCTTTGCATGTTTTATCAGTATTGCACTGTAAGGCACCCCTGCAAGACCACATACTTCTACCATACAGAACCACACTTTATCACACAGGAATCTCAATCCAAGACGTCACTGATGCATGGTCTCCATAGGTGGAAGCATTGTCTCCATAGGAAAGTGTTTTTGAAAAAATATTATACGCCAGGATATTTTTGAAAAATTGTTTTTTGATATAAATTGATTGTTCATGTTTCTTAATTGAAGCACTTCTCACTCTATGTTCTTTTGTACTTTTCTATTCTAACACGCTATATTCAATTTCGTGCACATATTCTAGTTTGGGCAACCGAATCTCTCTCTGTGTGTATTGAGATAGCTACAATTGTTATGAATTAAAATTGCCCTGAATTATTGCTGTTGCTTTGTTTGAATTCGATTCTGATTGTAGTTTTATTATCATTGAATGTATTTGGGCTAAGTAACTGTACATGTCCCAGAACTAAGTGAATAATCTCTGAAGTAGAAGTAATTGTCTGAGACCATTGTCTTTGAATAGCATTTACTACCCGGGTCTCCTTGACGTTCTGGGTCACCCCATTGACTTAATGGTCCCCTCGTAGAGTGAGCGTGAAACATGTGAAGATCAACGCCGGCTAACTGCATAGTCCACTTAGCCCATCTTGCTATTGTTGCAGAGGTTACCGCTGTGACAGGTTTTACAAATGAAATGAGACGTAGGTCAGTACCACCAGGACGACGTTCACTCATTCTGGAATCATATTCCTTCATACATCTTACCACACACAACTTCTTGCAAGAATCAAATTTGGGCTAAAACTTGGTGTCGGATATTGTTTTAGTTCCCCTAATGATCTCAAACTTTACCCCGAAATCATCACAAACTCTGTTACTTACCGCTAAAGCTCTAACGTCCAACACACATCAACAGGATATTAGACTGAGCAAGGAAGCTAACTGATAACCCCTCCTGAAGGCTCTTTCTTTGAAGTGGGGCTTGTGGAAGGGTCGGCCCGCAGAAAGGCCCCTTCTTCTGGCCCAGCCACAAACACCTGGCTGAAGATTCTCCTCCTTCTGGTTTGGGCTTTGTCTAGGGCTGTAAATGTAGCTACATACTTCCCCTCAGTTTTAATCATATCTTTCCCAAAGAGTACTCCCATGTTTTCTGAAGGGTCCTTCTCAGCAAGGTCACCTAGTTTGGGGTCGATTTCCTTAATAAGACCCTATGCCATTCGGCGTTGAGCCCAGCATTGGCATTCCCCAGGAGGATTAAAGCCATCTGGGCAACCCCTGAGTAGCTTAACATTTACCGGGGTCTCGTTGACATGGAACTTCTCCGCCATGTCAACTATTCTGGCGAGGGGTGCTAAGACATCAAGAAGTCGGTCCTGGAATGCCTTTAGGGACCTCTCCAGCCCTTTCCTAGAGTCCCTGCCAAGTTTAAATAAAACGGGTAATGAGCTCAGGGTCCAGGTTGGGGGGTCAAACAAACCATTTCCTGGATTGCAGGTTTTGAGCATTCTGCTCTCAAAATATTACGGACCTCTTTTTCAAGGGGATTTCAAATCCACCGGCTGATGAACCTCCCCATGTGATCTCAAGGCCACCATTTGGCACTCCTTGGGCATCTGATATTACAAAGGGAGAACATTTATTGACCCACGGGTTCCTTGGCTATCCCCTTGGAGGAAGACAGAACCTCCTCCTCTGTACGGAGGCTATCCACGTTCAGGTCGCCCCGAGTAGATCAAAAATGTACTCATTCAGGACCTCTTCATTCTGAAGCTCTAGTTCTTCCAGGGCATAGTTCTGAGTGCCGCTTTGTGCACCTAAGACTGATGTGCTGCTTTGGACTCATTTCAAGTCTGGGCTGCGTAAGGCGCCCAATACCTCAGAGGTGCTTAGACGTCCGGATCCCTTTTAGGTACTTAGACCTCCAGTATGTTTTGATGCGCTAGTGTTGCTCATGGAAGAAGCCCCCTCAATGCGTTTAATATTTTTTAATCTCTTGCCACCTTTTTTTATCCCAATCAGAGTCTCCCCTTGCAGCAGAATCATGGCCATCCTCTTCATCAGACGCCAAAGGTCTCTTGTTAGTCATGACCTGGTACAAGGTTTTTCACACTCAAGTACCCTTTTCCTGCTGGATAAGCTTTTTAATCAAGTCCTCGTTTAAATACTGATGAGAGCATCAGGGCTATAAATCTCCTGAGCTGACATATTAATAAGTATATATGAGAGGGGTACTATATATATATATATGAATCACCTAGCCTGAGTAGTGTAGTTCCAATTTCCAATAGTACCCTGTCTTGCAGGACCTAGGCTGTTTACAGATAACATATACCGTGGGTCAGGTGGCAGACTGACTCTGTACACCCCCACAGAATATATTAGCCATTAGGTGAAAGGTTTAGTCCATAAAAGGCTGCAGTCCTTATAAGGCGTGATGTACTTATAAGGCATTCTGTCCTTATTTTGAGTTATGTCCTTATAAGGCTTGTTCATATGAAACAACAGGAGCTGATGCAGAGAAAGTGTGCGATGTTCCGTGGACCTATATCAGGGTACCAATATGAAATATAACATCTGTTCTTACTGGCGATGGAGAGAGCTAATTCATATGAATGAGGTGGTGTTGTGTGTTCCATGTAGAGGTAACATTAAGTCCATATCGTTCCATCTCCCATTTACCATTCCATTCCCCTTTCCCTTTTGTGTGATCAGTTGAATGGTCCTGTACCTGTCCATCCTCTTCTTTGGTGAAGACGTTGACTGAGAGAACATTGTGAATGTGTGAATGTGTGGCGGCTCCTTGACTGGCAAATGCTATGCTGTGCAGGGACAGTTATGTGACAGCTGTGCTCTCGATCTGGAGAATTATAGCTGACGTCCACCTTTATGCCCTGATTTTGACAGACTTATTCCAAGTTCCCTGCAGTTTTCCATGGACACGTTCCAAAAGCTTTAACCTGACCAAATGTATCCATGATAAACCCTGAGAGTGCAGTAGTGTTACTTTTTTTGCAATACCCGTTAGATCAGAAATTTAGTTTTTGTGCAAAATCAAATGTAGAACAAGACGTGCAATGAAGGTGTCTGTGGTGTCACAATGAAGCCACTATGTGATGTTCAGGCCTTGCTAATGTGAAATTTGAGCTCTAATTTAGAATGAGTTCTACTTTGTAAATGACATTCTATGTTTGGAATGAGAGTTCTAATTAGGAAATAAAAGAATTCCATTAGAATGCAGATTGGAACCACACTTCTAATTTCGATAGTCAGAACTGAGTTTGGAATGCAAATTCTACCCTTGGAATGCCTCTTGTGCAAAATATAAAATGTTTTTTCAGGTTCAAGCTGCAGCTTTAGAATTTAGAATTTGTTTATTGTACAGTTAATAAAAACTCACAATATTACACAAAAGATAAAAAGTCTTTGACTATATAAAAAACTTTTACAAACAAGAAGATATTGCACATTGGTAAATTCTCAAGGAGTCTATAGTGAATTAGTAAGTCTTCCTGTTGGTCTCAGCTATTAATACTTATAGTTCTTATGGCTGTAAGGCTGCTGCAGAGATCTCTGTTCTCCTGATGTGATCAATTCTTTTGCCCAACAGTCTTATAGTTTTTAAGGGCCATTAAGGAAGACTACTTTTCTCCGGGTGCGGTTGGTTTGTCGCACCCTTGTGTTATTTCATTTCATTTTTAATTTCACTTCTAATTTGGATAGTCAGAACTGAGTTTGGAATGCAAATTCTACCCTTGGAATGCCTCTTGCACAAATATAAAATGTTTTTTCAGGTTCAAGCTGTAGCTGTGTATGATGTCTAAGGTTCATTTTGTGAGTAGTAATGAGCGGATTCTAAGGCTACAGTTTTGTTGGGCACCTCGTCTCCCCTGGGTACCCAGAACTACCTTCTATTGACTGAATGGGTGCGATGCTCTTGAAGCTGTGGAGAGTCACCCAGGGAGTCTATGGCAAGCCAGGCCAGCACAGAGGCATTCACACTGATGAAGACTCAGAGCCCAGCCATAAGGCCACTGCCAGGCTCTGCCAGTCAGTGCAGAAGAAAGATGCAGGGTGTCTTCTAATTCTTAGATCCCACCCTGCCATTTGAATACCTGAATCACACCTGTGAAATGGGCAGAGCAGATAGGAGGAAACAGAATGAAACGCTGCGCATTCCTGTGCAGTGCACTAGGCCCGTCTCACCAGCGCCTTTACAGATTCTCTTACGATGGGTTTGAAGGACATTCTTTTTGGCAGCGACATTGAAAGATGACTATTGTTAATTATTGACCGCAGTGGCTACAACATCTGCAGAATAATTAAGACAAAGAGAAATTTTGAAACAAATCCTCTGACAGCTTCTGTCTGTCTAGGCAGGTTCAACATTAAAGTCTGTACGCAAATGAGAGAACACAGGAAACCTTAATAATTAGTTCATTGTAACTGACTTCCTTCCCTCAATCTTTTTGTTCTGTGATGTCATGTTACAGATGGACTTACACCTATCAACATAATGTAACACTGATCTCTCCATGCAGCCTTGAGTGTTATCAGCATTTTAATCGATCCCTTGAGACATCAGGGACCACAGCACATCCTGGGTCCTGGCAGGCTTGTGACATCATGTACCTCATCACACCCCTGGCAGATATTATGACATCATTCACCACTTAGCTATATATAGAGCCATAGCCAGGGATGCCTGCAGTGTGAGTGAAGTGTGTGGGCTTGCGTATGAATGGTGTGAATGTGGTGTGAATGAGGGCACTCAGACTGACAACAGACAGACAGGATGGCCACAACAGCTCTACGTCTCCGAGGCCTGACAGGAGCTTGCCTGGTTCCTTCACAGAGGAGAAATCAACAAACACCACGCAGATCGCAGCAGCTAATGAGAAGGCAGTCATGCACTGTGACGTGGGGGTGCAAGGACCAGTCGATGTGGTATGGCCAAATAAGAAGCTGTTTTCCAGGTTCTCCAGTTGGCAAATTGAATTTTTCCCTGAGCTCGACGAACCCAAGCACCACCCCTATCTGGAGCTGGACACCGGATCTCTGATCTGATGAGCAGCAAGGTAACCCCTGAATGACGGTGTGAATGGTATGAATGCAGCCGCGGCCGGTAGTGGGAGTACCGGCCGGGCGGTGAAGGGAGGGTGAGGGGGCCGGGTGGGGGGTAGTAATGTATGGATCACGGAGTTTAACAGGTAAGTCAACATATACATAAATAAAAAGAATTTTGTTGCGTGCACTGCATCACCAAATGCGATGCAGTGCGCGCAACAAAATTAGTTTAATTTATTTATATGTTTACTTACCTGTTAAACTCCGTAATCCATACATTACTACCCCCCACCCTGCCCCTCCCCCTCCCACGTCACCGCCCGGCCGGTACTCCCACTGCCCCGCGGCTGGTTGAATGTCCAGTAGCAAAGGTCAAAACCTTGGCGTGGTGCTACTGCTCACAAGTTTACCCAGGAACTTGTGCTAATTTGACCTATTTTGGATGAAAGTGGATCGTGCATTGGCTTTGATTTCTCTGTCTTTCTGTTCTGTGTTTTTCTCCTAACTGCTTTCTTGTCCTTTCATGTTGCCTTTCTCACTTTTACTTTCTAAATCTCACTTCATTGTCTTCATACATTCTTTTGTTCCTTCATTGTTCAATTCTATGGGTTTTTTCATCTCATTTATTTTGTCTTATATTTTATTTCATCCTGTATAGGCTTCCAAAGGCTTCCAACTTTCCTCATTGCTCTTTTTCTATTTTGTATCTTGGACTTTCTCTTGTCCAGAATATTTTCTGTCCTTATTCTCACTGTATCCGTTCTCTTATTCCAACTTCCATACTTTCTCTTTATTTCCTGGTTCTTCTTTATGTTGTCTTTATATTTTATCCTTTCTGACATTGTATTCGTTTTCATATTGTTCCTTTTACCACTCTTCACTTCATTACCTTCTGGCATCAATACTTCCCGATTTGTTTTATTTTAGGTGTTTCTTTTTACAAATGGGACAAATATATTTTAATTTGTTTGGGGATGACTTTTGAATCACCAATAGAATGGGGCGCCTAGAAGATGTCTTAGCCCTTTTAGATGTAGCCACTACCTTGTAAGCAGTGAACCCTATCCTGGCACCATTGAGCTGTATATTACATCTGTTCTGCATCTTACCAGAGTAGCTGTTTGAGGTCCATGAATCAAGAAGACAAAACTGGGCAAAAGGACCTACTTAAGACCTTGTGTTCAACAGAAGTAGAAAGACACTGAAAGATGAGACCAAAAATAAAATGTTGAAAGCCCTGCACCTGTCCTTAGAGGGGACAATATCTGAGAGGAGCTTCTCGGCACTGCAAGAACTGAGGTATAAAGAGGAGTGGACAGTAAACCTTTGAGCTATTCTGAGTCTGCGGTGAAGGTGGCCACTTACACTTTTTATTGTATAGCCTGCTTTGATTTTTAGACCATGTGTAGAGTCTTATTGCTGTAATAAGAAATGTGTACAGGTGTTGAAACCTGTAAAGCAAGTCGGGATTAGGCCCTGATACAGTATCCAGGAAAAAAGCACTGGTAAAGCCAATCGGTCTGACACTAGCTGGCAGTCTTTTGATTTTGCCAATTCTTATTTTGTTTTCTTATTTTTGTTTTATAGTAGGGAGTGTTTTCTTTTCTTACTCTCACCACCTTTCTTACTTCTGTTTTCTTGTCTTCCACCTCGGTTCAAACCTGGTTTGTTTGTGTTTGCCTTCAGAGAGGACATAGTCTGGCAGTTCAACTGGATGGTTCCCATGAGGAGCAGGGTCAAGACTGATTTGCCAAAGGCAAGGTCTAAACCGAGGTGGCATGGTGAGCAAAAGAACCATTAATGGGGACGCTACCCGCATGAGTGCCAGTGGTTAGATTACTTTCAATCATTCCTCCCATCACCTTTTGAGAGAACTTTACATGGACCAATTGTACGAAGCCTATATTTTCCATCCTAGAAACCCACATAGCCATAAATTGAAAATGTTGCTTCAGTATATTCATAATGATTTTGATATTTGGAGGGGTACTGAGAAAAACCTTTTGGCATTAGTTTTATCGCTCAACAACTGCAATCCTGACTTACAGATCGCACTTGAATGCAGAAATAAAAAGACAATTATATGAGAAAAAGTATCTTAAGATCAGGATCCAAAAACAAAGAGTTTCAATACTGTCTTATGCAAACCTGCCAAGTAAAACTCAATCGCAATATCGTAGCTTTCATTCCAGGGCGGTGAGAGATAACTTGTCCTCGTTCTGCTTCTCTGGTTTGGTGGATGTGATTAATCATGAGTGTCGTCTTGGATTGAGATTCCTGTGTGATAAAGTGTGGTTTCTGTATGGTAGAAGTATGTGGTCTTGCAGGGGTGCCTTACAGTGCAATACTGATAAAACATGCAAAGATGGAACCCGGGTACTCTCTCAGTAGACCTCCTCTCCAAGTATATCTTTTATCAGTCCTGGTGGAGTGACACAGAGCATACAGGCTACTTAGAGGAACAATTGTGAAGCTTTTCAAATCAGCAACACGGACAATAAGTTATTGACACACATTGATAAGATTCCAACACCACTAAAGAAGAATTGCTCTGATTTTGATATATTTTTAGATACAAAAATGAAATCCAAACATACAGTATGACCGGAGCTATCAGTTTTCAAGCAATAAATAAATGAATACTTCGCAATGCGAAAAATATTAACGTTATGTTCAGTGGGAAAAACATATATATGCAGTTGATACTTTAAAGGGTGAGTTCAATGGAACCCACTCGGAGTTAAGGTCTCTGAAGGTCTAAGATCAGTTCATAACAGCTAGCACAATTTTACCTCTTTAAAGTGAATGAGGTGAAGAGGTGCAGTTTCAGCTGTCAAACGGAGCTGTAAATCAGAATTGCGGTGTTGAAATAGTTACTTTAGCACAATGGTACTTGCACGGGTGAGTTGAGCAAAAACCTTTAGATTTAAAGCAAGGAGCTGGTCATGGACCAATCTACCTCGCTCAGGGGCTCGGGTGTAGAGGTGCCCTCGGCTACCCGTGGTGCTGAACAGGATCTGTGGCCAGAAGAGCTGGCAGGTCTGCCAAGAAAGGCTAAAAAATAATGCAGGATCTTTATGATGGAGCCACAGGAGTGGTTGGGTCTTTGAGCAGATACATCTCTGCTTTCTAAGCATTCAATCAAGCAGGTTGTCATTGAACTAAAAAACAAGCCTTGGTATCTTCAAGCACTCTGGTTATAGAAATCTTTATCCAGAGGACCAGGGGAATGGTGTAGAAAGCTGAGCCTCACTGAGGGTTGGGACAACAGTTCCCAGAAGCCACCGACACAAGGACTTGGAGCAGCCATGTCAGGTGGCTTGGGGTGCAAGACTTTAAGTTTGTGGACTTTGCAGTTTGTGCGTGCCAACTTGCGGGGGACTAGATCCTCTAAACCAAGGGAGTTCTTGTGATGTCTGGGGTTTGTAGAGGGGTTCAAATTCCTTTGCTAACTAGACTCTTGCCATGACCGAGTTGAAATCCAGCGAGTACAGGGCGGCTACCACAGGTGCACCTCTCTTCATGGAGTCCTACCATGTTGTGTAACGGGTCTCTTGGTATCATGTCGAACCTGAGGTTCTGGTGTCTGGGGTGTCCCTTAAATCCTAGACTTAGGGAATGTTAGTGGGTGTGAGGCCTAATAGCCAATTGACTAAGAGGGCCAGGGGAAGTGGTGTAGCCACACCTGTAATGAATATACATCCAGACAACCTGCCTCTTTCAAATAGATTTGCGGTTCTTGACAACCAGGTTGTCATGGACTGACTAGATCCCACGCTAACCAACCACTCAGCCAGTGCACAGGATGATCCCATTGACATCCCTACCCCCTGTAATACTGCTAACAACTCTACCCCTTGTAATGCGGTTTCTAATGTGGGGGAGGTGACAACAGAGGGAGGTAATAGAAATATTAAGATTTTGACCTGGAACATTGCAGGCTTACGTGCCAAACAAAATGACCCAATCTGGCTAGGCAAGCTGAAAGAATACGATATAGTAGCCATGCAGGAAACATGGGCTAGGGACAACTCATTTTGGCTGGATGGTTACTCCTCTTTCTTTGTAAAAGCACAGTGTTCCGTGGCGGGAAGGGACATTGGTGGCCTGATGTTCTTGGTATCCCTCAATATAGCTGGGAGTGTGAGAGAAATTCCTAGTTCCTCATACCATTTTCAACTGGTAGAAATATGTCAAGTAGATAAAAATAAAACACTCCTCGTAAATTGTTATAATTCTTTGCAGGGTGGCCCCCAAAATTCTGTTTTAGACTGTTTAAATGTATTTGTTACGGATTATATGTCAAAACAAACCACTTTTGTTCAAATCATTTTAATGGGTGATTTTAATGTCCACTTATGTGAATTACAATGTCAGATCAAAGATTTCGATGGGCCTGATCTCACGACCCCTCCCCATTTTGAGCATAGCCTGAAGGGTTCCACTATGGAACATTTGTTATCAGCTAATGATCTGTATGAACCAAGTTTTGCTGATCCAAAGGAACGGGTGGTGACTTACAATGCTAGGGGTAGTGAATCCATCATTGATTACATTTTCATGTCCCCAGGGCTCCTCCACTATGTCCATTTCTATAACGCCATTGAAAGTGGCTTTAGTGATCACAATCCGGTGTGTTTAACGCTGGACGGATCACTTGGATTGCTGAAGGGGGCCTTGCTGGCCACTTCTGTGAAGCACGTTAAGAGCAAAGACAAAGGGCGGCGATTAAAATGGTGCAAAGTTTGCCCTGAAGATTTTTTGAATCTCATTGAACACGAAATGGTGGCGGAATTCCAGATTTGCAGGGACCCCGCTAGGGGGGACAAAGTGATCATTGCCGCCTTTGAGGCTATCTGCTCGAAGGTGGAGAAAGAACTAACACTTAGCCCTAAAAGGGGACCCGCTCCAGCCTCCGGCTGGTTCGACCATTCCTGCTCAAAAGCCCACTCTGCACTGATAGCAGCACTAAAACATTCCCCAAGAAACAGGCTAGTGATAGCTCAACTGAGGAAAAAATATGCAGAGGCGGTAAAAACACGCAAAAAAGCTGTTAAAGAAGAAGCCTGGGATGCTTTAATGGACTCCACCACCCTAAAACATAGCTCTAAATTTTGGTCCATTATCAATAACACCATATTTGCTAAGACATGCAACACAGACCTTGAGGCTAATATACCTGAGTCAGACTGGCTGAATCATTTTTCAGTTATCTATGGGAGCAATCTATTTTATGAAACTTTTTGTATACCGTGTTACTCTAATTTGCAACCCGTGGTTGATTTTACTGAAAATGAAGTCAAGGTCGCTATAATTGGGTCCGCTAAGAACAAAGCACCAGGACCCGATGGGGTTCCATTGGACTTATATAAATCAAACCCAGAGCTGTGGGCAACTGTACTAACGAATGTTTATAATAATGTACTTAAGGGGGGTTTTCCTAATACCTGGACATGTTCAATCATTGTACCAATTTTTAAAAAAGGAGTAAGAAATGACCCTAAATGTTATCGCCCCATATCCCTGTTGGATTCCTCTATGAAGATCCTGGGAAAAGTACTACTGGTGAAAATTAACAAATGGACTACAGAGAATAATATTTTGTCCAATGCCCAGTATGGTTTCCGGTCAGGCAGAGGGACAGAGGACCAATGCCTGAACTTGAACATGATAATTGCTAAATATACAAAGGCTAAAAAAGGGACTATTTTTGTTGCTTACATGGATCTGTCCACAGCGTTCGATTTAGTGAATAGAGCCAAGTTGTGGGGCATGCTGTTACAGATGGGATTGGACCCCCCTTTGGTCCACTTCTTGGCTGAACTTCATAAGGACCTCAAGGCTTCCATTAGAATGGATCAAGAGGGGCATCGCACAGCGTGGTTTAAATCAGGTAGGGGTGTGCGACAAGGTTGCATCCTTGCCCCTATGCTGTTTACTTTATATATAAACTCTCTGGAAAAAATTCTCTTGGCGTCATCTGTGGACACTCCGCGTGCAGGAGACACTCACATCCCAGTGCTCTTGTACGCGGATGATGCCGCCTTAATAGCTAGGACACACCTGGGCCTCCAGAGACTTCTCAATGCATTTAGTGACCTCATGTCCTCTCTTGACCTTGTGGTTAATAACGCGAAATCCCATGTTATGGTCTTTGGGGCAGCAAAAAATAAAACTAAATCCTTTTACTGCAAAGGGGAAGTGATCAGCAATGTAAAAGTGTTCACTTACCTCGGAGTAATTTTTGACACCAAGGGCAGCTGGATCCCCCAGGTAGTAGCAAAGACTAAAGCAGTGAGGAGCTCTGTTAACGCTATTCTGAGCTTTTCAAGGAGACTGGGGGGGAAACCAAGTGGTGCACTTTTAGCCTTGTATAGGGCAAAATCATTGGCTATAGCGAGATACGGAGCTGGATTATGGGGTTATGTAAAAACTGAAACCATTCAAACGGAGGTTAATACGTTTTTATGTTCTGTGTTAGGACTCCCCTTATCAACAGCCACCTTTTCTGTCCATCAGGAGCTTGGAGTGTGCTATATCACAGATATCCTCTCCATGGCTCCTATCCTCCTGTGGATAAGAGTTTGGACCAATAACAACTTAGGTCTCAACCACAAAATTCTGTTGGACTGCTTAAAATTGGATAAGCATAAAGATATCGCTTGGCTGGCATACATTAATAAGTGCTCGGTAGAACTTGGACGCCCGGAGATTTTCTCCTCCCCGCTTGATTTAAAAAAAGCTGACCTAGCCTGGGTCAAGGAAATTTTTTATAAACTTAAGTCCTTGGAGAGAGAACAACTCCAGTTAACAAAACCCACGGTCAGAGCACATTATATGACACTCACCTGTATTGCCATCCAACCGTATCTTGCTCTAGTTAACATCCCATTCCACAGATGGCTTTTGGTTAAGTTTAGATTCAACCAGATTTACTTGGTACTCTGTGACAGACGATGGTTCAAGCTTGAGGATGCACCAGTATGTGAATGTGACAACTTTTCCATACAAGACAATATGCACCTTATGTTATTCTGCCCTTTTTATCATGTTCCAAGGCAAAAGTATTTGTTACCCTTGTTGAAGGGGAAAGCGTTTCCTCAAGCAAAACCCGCTCTACTGTTCCTACAAATGCTTGAATCTCCCTTGGTAATGTTCAGTGTGGCAAATTATCTTGTCGCTGCTGTTCGAATTAGGAGGAGGAAAGTACAAGCCCAACTGCGGGGACTGGGATGAATTAGGTATTTCTGGCTTTTTTGCACATGATGAGTCTTTCTATGACCTTTTATTGTTTAAATTGAATTGCACCATATGAAATTTTTAAATGTGTTTTAAATTGTATTGCATCATATGAAATTTTAAAATATGTACCTGGAATGATTTTTAACTGTTGTAGTATGCTTTTATGATTTTTAACAAAATCGAATAAAGTGGTTTTTGACTTGACTTGACTAATAGCCAATTGGAATCATGTCCTGTGGCTAATCCGCCTCAGTAGTAACAACATCCTCCTGATGTTGTATGTCACTAAAGTTAGACAGAACCTGTTTCAGCCTAAATTTAAGATTGCCAGAACCATCATCAGCTGTTCACCTCAGCTGCCAGCCCTTGGAGGTGGGGTCAGCCTTGTGGCGGTGCATGCCTCCTGCATAGCGAATTTTCCGTCTACCCATGAAATACAGTGCCTGGGGCAGGGGAAGGGTTTGTCCTCGAGCTGGGGACTGTTGGATTGACCAGTGTCACGAATGAAGCCTATGAGGCTCACTGCATTGCCGAATCAATTCACTAGTCATCATGTGTGGGCGGAGGTGTCACCTCCGGCTCACACAGGTCCATTGTCTCTGACCTCCGGGAGCAACACAAACTTCCCAGCATGAGGTCAGACTTATGTGTGGGCAGCAAGGCTTCAAAAAGTCAGCCAAGACATGGGAACACGGGTTAAATTAGGTGGGCCCTTTCTGAAGTATCACAAAAGTAGACGCTGGTTACACCTCAACACCACCAGTGTGTCAAGGATTAAAAAAGCACACACTTGAAAGAAATTAACTGGGCCATCATAGAGCTGGACATAGAGGTAATGTCCCAATGCCAGCCCATGTTATCCGATGGGGCAACACTCACTTGCGGTGGAATTACGTTTAGAACACTACCACATGGCACTATTTTAATACCGATAAATATGATGTTGAGATACACCAAGATATATGTATATTACATTTCAACTTTGTAGACACACTATTGTGAAACCTTAAATGAGGGATAAAGTTCACTGCACAAATCTAATTACTATTATTGTCTTGTAAACGATAAAGCTATCAAGCTAGAAAAAACAGTTGCAACCTGACTGGGGTTTCGACATGTTCATATGGGTGCTGTTTGACACCAATTGTTGTATGTCAGTTGTGCTTAATTTTCACTCGAATGCAGAACATTCACAGTCACTTGAAACCGGGACCCAATCCTTCACCCCGATTAAAGTATGAAATCATAAAACTCCACCATATGTTTATGGGCTGACATCCTCGTGGCATGGACTCCAACGATGCAGACTCTCCAGCTCCCCTCAGGTGCTCGAGGCAACTGTTCACAGCACACCAACGCAGGATCATTTCACAGATCTGATGACAGCACTTTCAAACACAAGTGGATTGTGCAAAATTCAGATATCCACATACCTTTTTAGACAAGTAGCAGGCAGATTCCAAGTTAATCAAATCAAATCACCTCCTTTTGTAAGAGGCGTGTAAGGCGGAGAGTCTCAACATCAAGTTGCAAATTCCATGTAATAGCAGATTTAAAGAAGCAGGTGACAACATAAACATCCAACATTTAGCTGTGCTGTAAGATGTCCTAAACCCAACTTACTTATGGCCGTCAGTTGTTGTAGACACCGGTGGGGCACTCAAGAGGTTGGGCATGAGGTTCAGATAGTTTCTTCAGTTGCAATATCTTCTTGATCACGCGTGCTTTCTTTCCTTAAATCGTCGCCAGTGTAAAATCCAATAATTGAAAGATGAATCCTTATTTGCTGTGTCAGGAGGGATGTTTATTCTTGGTAATCACATAATCAAGTAGAGTATTTAGATACGGTAGTAATCCAGGTTCCAGTAAAGGTTAAGGTAAATGCCCCACGGGGAGCAGCTGCCCTGCTGCTCAGCCTCCAAGGTAACGGACAGTACACTTCAAGACACACAGATAGAGCTAAGGATGACATCACAGAGACAGGCTGAGCAGCAGAGTACAAGAGACTAAGAAAGGACAAGACAGAGAGAAGAGCAGGGAGAAGCAGGATACAACACAGCTGCAGAGGTGCACTTTCAGCTGCCAAACGGAGCTGTAAATCAGAATTGCGGTGTTAAATAGTTACCTAAGTACAATGGTACTTTCATGGGTGAGTTGAGCAAAACCCTTTAGAATTAAAGCAAGGAGCTGGTCCTGGACCAATCTACCTCGCTCAGGGGCTCGGGTGTAGAGGTGCCCTCGGCTTCCCGTAGTGCTGAACAGGATCTGTGGTCAGAAGAACTGGCAGGTCTGCCAAGAAAGGCTAAAAAACAAATGCAGGATCTTTATGATGGAGCCACAGGAGTGGTTGTGATGGAGCAAGGATTTGCACGTAGAGCGACTAGCTTGTACTCAGCCCTCTCCATTAACTCATAATGTACTAATAAACATGTTTCGTGTACTAATATTTGCACCCCACAAAGACACTTTTATCTATGGGAAGCTGTTACTAAGGTTAATCCGCTCGCATTAAAATGGCTGCTGCTATGCGGGATTTCTCACTGCGCATGCGTCAGTCACACTCACGTGACATGACGTACTCTTAGCTTTGGAGGGAATCTTTTGCTTCTGCGCACTAGAACTAAGATGGCTGCTCTGTGTTACTGCATGCATGAAGCTTGCACTGCTGCTTTTGCTAAGCTGTTCGTTCTGCTTAACCTATAATGCAATAGTTAAAATAAAGTAATGGGAGTAGAGTAGAAATAAGTGGTATACAGTGCATTCATTTATTCCGTGTCCTAAAACTGTTTATTTTCTATTTTTATGTAACGACAATCTTGGGCCTGGGAGGTGCTATTACTCCATCTTGAAAACCCACATCGCGCATGTTCAATTTCAGAACCACATCGCGCATGTCTAATTTCAGAAGGAACTGAAGTCATTTAACCTTGAAGCAGTGCCAAGATACAGTACACTGGAAGATGCGCCTGGGAAAATGACCGGCTGACCCTAGGCGGGAGAAAATTATTAACAATGTATTTCTATAAGAACATCCATTGTTGGGTGGAATAAAGATGCATGGGAAAATTAAATTTGATGGGCGGGAACGTTATTAAAATATTCAGAAGCAGAAGTTTCATTTTGGCATGGTGTGAAGACCTCTCGCTGTCTCTTGTCCAATCAAATTTGGGTATCCTTATACTTGCAACATTGGGGGTGGTACACTGACCTGGAAAACAGCATAACTAGGGTAGGCTTAGTTAGTTAATTTGTCCGACTTGTCCGAATAGCTGACCTGTCACTGACCCAACGCACTCAATAGGTGACCAAGAGCAGAGGTGCTGCGGAGCACTCTGTCAGAAGATTCGATAACCCAATCAGGGTCTGGGAGTAAGGGTGCTGACGGAGCACTCTGTCGGAAAATTCGATGATCCAATCGGGGTTTTGGCTGTTAGCTGCAGAGAGGGTTGTAGCGCTGGCGTAGCAACTTTAACTGTGGGTGCCGGTCTTAGCCTGTGGAGGTCCTGTCCTGATCCAAATCTGGTTACGCCTGTCGTCTATGCTGGCACCTGCACTTTGGGCTCTATCCTTTGACTAATCCGTGGCCAGGGTTAGTTCTTCACACCATTCTAGGTAAATATTCAATGTGGGTTCGTCATTGTACGGTTTCCTTTTCTCTTCCCACCCTAATGTCAAATGATAAAAGTTTTCACATAATTTCATATGCTATTTACTTTTCTCTCCCCACCCTTTAAATGTCAAATGCGAAAAGACTGCCTTATAAAATATTTGCATATTTTCATTTTAATCGTTATCTTCCTGATTGAAAACTTTCTATTGCTCAATACTTGGATTAAGACATTTAAAGAATTTTAGATAAAGAGTTTAAACACTTCCCGAGTTTGTGGTTATTATATGAGTGCAATGTTATTTTCTACCTATGATTCCAACTCCCTTGATCCCTTAGGACTTTAGGTATCGTTGACAAGGATTGGTCAGTCAATGGTACAGGTCCTAAATGAAATTCATAAATCACTGATTAGAGTAAAAGTGTGCAGGTTATCTGATTAAACTCACTACAAGTTTATGTTGTATGGGTCCAGGTGAGTATGGTAATCGGAGTCTGGTGACCTGTGCGCTCCATCAGTTGCTTCTTTGAGCAGATATATCTCTCCTTTCTAAGCGTTCAATCAAGCAGGTTGTCATTGAACTAAAAAACAACAAGCCTTGATATCTTCAAGCACTCTGGTTAGAGAAATCTTTATCCAGAGGACCAGGGGAATGGTGAAGAAAGCTGAGCCTCACTGAGGGTTGGGACAACAGATCCCAGAAGCCACCAACACAAAGACATGGAACAGACATGTCAGGTGGCTTGGGGTGCAAGACTTTAAGGTTGTGGACTTTGCAGTTTGTGCGTGCCAACTGCGGGGGACTAGATCCGCTAAACCAAGGGAGTTCTTGTGATGTCTGGGGTTTTTAGAGGGGTTCACATTCCTTTGCTAACTAGACTCTTGCCATGACCGAGTTGAAATTCAGCGAGTACAGGGTGGCTACCACAGGTGCACCTCTCTTCGTGGAGTCCTGCTACATTGTGTAACGGGTCTCTTGGTATCATGATGAACCTGAGGTTCTGGTGTCTGGGGTGCCCCTTAAATCCTAGATTTAGGGAATGTTAGCGGGTGTGAGGCCTCATAGTCAATTGGAATCATGTCCTGTGGCTAATCCGCCTCAGTAGTAACAACATCCTGATGTTGTATGTCACTAAAGTTAGTCAGAACCTGTTTCAGCCTAAATTCAAGATTGCCAGAACCATCTGTAATAATCCAAGACAGCTTAATTTTTCCAGAAGGGTTATTGATCAGCACAGCATCAAATCCTTGTACAGCAGTGTCCAGGTTGTAACTGACAGGCAGTGCAGAATGCTGTATGAGCAAAGCTCTGTGCAGAATGTAGAATGTATAAAGAAACATAACATGGCACATGCAGTTAAAGGGGCAGGAATACAGGTTACATATCAAATAAATATAACAGAATGTAACACATCTCCCTCATTAAGTAAATAAACAGCATTATATCATACAAAATCTTGTAGAGCAGTTGGTCTTCTGACACACGTGTCAGCTTTGACTCTTGAAGCTACTGAGTCAGAAAAGGAACTTGGACCAACTCCACCATTGGAACTGTCACATTGACCAAAAATACCTTGAGATTGAAACTGCACTTCATATTGTGTAGGACAATTAGCAACCTTGCTAACATTCCAGACTTTGCCATCTTGAGTGATGACTGAGTTACTGAAGACTTTTTTAATTTGAATCGGTCTACCAAACTTACTCATACCCTTGCTAACTATGTAAGGTTTCAAAATCCTTACCCAATCACCAACAGCCAAACTATGCTCTTTGGTTTTCCACTTCTTATTGTACAACTCTGCTGACTTACTTTGTTTACAACTAACTTTGTTCGCAAACTTTTTAATGTCAACCGCATCCTCTTCCAAATTATTACACTTCTCCTTAAACCACCAAGGACAAATACTTGAGGCAGGATCTGTACCTTTAAGTAACTTAAAAGGACTAACCTCTGTGGTGGTATGAGGAGTAATACGATATGTCCAAAGTTGTCCCCTAAGTACATTTAACCAATTACCACTCTCCTTAACAGCATCAGAAACAAAACTTTTTAGTACTCAGTTAAAGCGCTCAACCTGTCCGTTCTCATGTGGTTCATAAAGGGAGGTCCGAATGTGTTTAATATTAATAATAATAATAATAATAATAATAAAGGGGTTTATAAAGCGCCTGGTGACGCCTCCCTGCGTGTCCCCGCGCGGTGGAGAAGGGTCAGAGTGCAGGAGGAAGAAGTTAGGAGCTAAAGGGAGAATAGGTAAGTCTTCAAGAGTTTTCTGAATGTGGATTCATTGTCCGCTAGCCTAATATAGGTGGGCAGAGAGTTCCATTTGTTGGCTGCCAGTGCACGAAAGGAGCGACCTCCCATTCTAGCTTTTTTAATTCGAGGTATCTTGAGAAGGCCTGTTCCCCTGGAGCGAAGGGATCTATTAGGCTCGTAGGGGACGGCCAAATCTGTCAGGTAGGACGGAGCTTTGTTCGAGATAATCCTATAGCACATGAGGAGCGCTTTAAATAGAATTCTCTTTCTAATAGGTAACCAGTGTAGGGTGGCTAGGTAGGTTTTGAGGCAGCTCTTCTAGGTAGTCTAAGAACTAGACGTGCCGCCGAATTTTGGAGGACCTGCAGTCTCCTGATGTTCTTTTCGGATGTTCCTAGAAGAAGCACATTGCCGTAGTTCATACGTGAGGTTACCAGAGCTTGGGTCATGGTACGTCTGGCCTCCAGAGGGAGGAGGTCCAGTGTGGGGTTGAGGGTTTTCAGAACTCCAAAACATTTCCCTACAACTTTATGTACGTGGCTGTCGAAAGAGAGTTTGGGATCCACCCAAATACCCAGGTTCTTCGCTTCCCTACAAGGAGTAGGTAGGGGCCCAAGACAGGATGGCCACCAGTCTTTGGTCCAGCTGGTGTCCTTACCTCCTATTACTAACACCTCAGTTTTAGAGCCGTTAAGTTTGAGGCAATGTTGGGTCATCCAACTTACAAGATCCTTCATACAGGTTTTAAAGTTGTCAGCAGCTAAGGTGGACGCTTGGGACAAGGAGATCAGCAGTTGGGTATCGTCAGCGTAAGAGACTAGCTCTACGCCGTACGATTGGACCACCTCTGCCAGCGGAGCCATATAAGGGTTGAACAGGGTGGGGCTCAGGGCAGAGCCCTGGGGCACCCCCTGTTCTACGGCTATGCTGTCAGAGAGGTGATTGCCTCTTTGCACCTGAAAGCAGCGGTCTGTGAGAAAGGCTTTCAGCCAACCCAGTGCCGCCCTGGTGACCCCTGCTTTGTTTAGACACTGTAGCAGGATGGGTGTGCTACAGTGTCAAACGCGGCACTGAGGTCCAGCATAATGAGTGCCATGGTCTGACCCTCATCTGCTCCTTCCCGTAGAGTTTCGGTCGCTCTCAAGAGAGCTGTCTCCGTGGAGTATCCCGACCTAAACCCAGATTGCGAGCTGTGTAGAGCACTGTGGGATTCAAGATGGACCATGAGTTGATTATTGGCTATTTTTTCGGCCACTTTAGCTAGGTAGGGTAGCAAGGAGATGGGTCGCAGGTTTTCAAGGGTATCCTGGCTAACATTGGTTTTTTTTTTATAGGTAGTACAATTGCTTTCTTCTATTCTTCAGGAAGACAGGCTGAGGCAAAGGAAACTTGGAGCACATGTCTAAAGTAAGGCTCCAAAACAGTTAGACTAGCTCCTAATACTTTGGGAGGAGCAGGATCCCGAGGGGAACCTGATTTAATGCCTTGGCAGATTTTCAGGAGTATTTCAGGAGGAGGGGCCGTGAAATTTCGTAGGCAGGATTCTGTGAGAGCGACATCTTCCCTCTCAACAAAACCATGACCAGATGTCAGATTACCCGAGAAGTTGGCATAAATGTCAGTAATTTTACCAGCAAAATATTTGGCGATTTTGTTACAGGTGTCCACCGAATCACTGTGGGAAGTGTTATCAGTGGTTATTACTGAGATTTCTTTGAAGATCTTAAAAAGCTCTTTCGAGGAATTGTCTGCTTCCACAATACGATTTTTATAATGTGATGCTTTGGTGACTCGAATTTTTTTGTTATAGTCCTTTTGCGCTTTTTTATATAGAGTTTTAATTTTCGGGCAAAAGTTGGTTCGCCATTCCCGTTCAAGTTTTTTGCAAGCAGACTTAGCTATCTGGAGTTCACGGGTAAACCATGGGGTAGATTTCCTTGCTCTCTTGGTGTTTACTAGAGTTCGGATAGGGGCAGTACTATCTAGGGCAGTTATAATACAGTTCTAAGTCAGGGCCTGCATCAAAGTCAAGAGCACCAGTGAGTGGGTTTGACGTAGGCCCTCATTTCTTGCAATGGATCAGACTGCTGTACTCTAGACTGCAGGCACGGGTGGAAACGGGCAGTACTTACTCACCGCTTTTGTCGATAGCTTGGGGCACACGCCAGGGCTGCCCCCTGTCACCGAACCTGTTTGCTCTGGCTATGGAGCCCCTAGCATGCAAACTGCGGCAACGGTCGGAGACTAGGGTATGTGATCGGACCAACGATGGCACATCGTCTCGTTATACACTGATGATGCATCAATTTATCTACGCGGTAAGGCCAAGATATTATATTCAATTATGGCTCTTTTAAATGCGCACGCAGGAGTCTCCGGCCTTCAGGTTAATTGGACTAAGTCGGTGGTCAAAGTGCCCACACCGCCAGCGCTCGCCCCGCAATGCACATTATCCACTTACATACCAAAGGAAACTCATGAGACATATTTGTGGGAAAGCAGTGCTGCAAGTTTATTTCGTACAACACAGGTAGCTGTTAAGGTGGGTCATCTTACAGGCGATCCAATGCGGCAGCCCCTCGCTGACCCGCATGCCTAAGGAGCCATCTTGCACGGCGAGACGATGCTCTGACGGTGCAGTAAATTACCATTTCGTTATACTCCCGCCCCCCCTGTCAGGGCGGAGCGATGAGGCACACCCCCGGTCGGTTCAGGCCCCCCGACCGCCCGACGGACTAACGGGGCGCCGACGCTGTTTCCTGGAACCTCCTTCGGCTCCAGGTTCTTGGCTCAGGCCCCCTTACTGTGCCAGGCAGAGGTATCTAGACTGTATCCTTCTGCCGCAGAGGTACCCTTACTGTCCATCTGCTTCCAGATCGCCCTGTACTCCGCCACAGCTCTAGAGGAGGCCCACGTCGATGACAGAGCCCCCCCACCCACCTAGCTACTTCCCGTCGCTGTTTTGCTCTCGTATGGTACTTGCCTAATGACAGCCAGGCCTCTCTTCCCATGAATCTTCTGCATGGATCAGTTGACCCCTTTGCGGAATGTTCTACCGCTGCGCCTCAAATTGGTTCATCACCTGATGTATACACAGATTATCGCATTGGTAATGACCCCTTCTGAACCACTGCATGCCCTTGATTATGCTACGAGGGCAGGTCTCGAACTAACTTATGACCTTTTATGTCGGGGTTTTAACTGTAATTCACCACCAGGTGATCCGTATCTTACATGTCGCACTCAGTTTAAACAGGATCAATCGCACCTTGCATGATAACTTGTAATTCCCTTCGTCTACCCCCAAATAATTGGGGTCCAGTTACTTCAGGGGTTGTCAGTATTTCCAGTTACCCCGGTTTGAACTTGACACTCAAAAATTTGCTTTTCTGGCTCTTTTTCAGAAGTTATTTCTTCTCCGCTTGCCTGTGGTCTAAATACTTAACATTACCTTGTCTAAGAAAGCAAAGTGATGGGTTTATGAAAGTTATTCCGTAGTCATAATTATTTACTTGCAGCGTGAGCACAGTAGCTATAATAATTATGACAATGAATGTCCTGGCAAATCACTTCAAGATCATTATGGTCCTAGCAGGATATTGGTAAACACAGCATGGGAGAAGTGGATGGGCACAGTTTCTACAGTCGTGATAGTGCAACATGCCTATGGTTACCCCACTTCCTGTGGATGCCAATCGAAAGCTGATTGACACGATGACTATTTTACAAGCATAGTGCTAGCACACTAGGACATCACACAATGTTACGAATATAGCTGGCATAAGGTTAATGCCTCCAGTGAAAAGCACATCATGTAGCATGCAGATGACTGACTTGAATTTTGTAGCTTGTTACTTGCAGCTCACAGGCTGGCATCCGTCTAACATAGCACTGTGGAGAATGAAGGATATGGGACTCGGTGCCTTGTCACCCTCGCTGACTCATGTAATGCATCGTGCATGCTGCTTTATTTACCCACTTACACAATGTCTTGTCCATGTTAGTGTGCATGATACCAAAAGCGCTCTGCCAACCTGCTTTGGGATGCGTGGTGCTATAAAGTAATAAAATGGGCTATTAGTTTGATATTTTAGGTAAGTACCGGGGCAGACAAAGACAACTGGATTTCTTACAGTGCCTGCACTTATATATGGAGTGAACAAGCTAACAAGCTGTGTCCCTTCGTTTTCCCCAGGAACTCGATGGTACTGCCGTTCACATATTCGCATTGCTATTACATGAGTCTCCACACACAGGGACACAGGGAGGTTAAGGAATTTATTGGGAGTACCACTAATTTACACACTATTGTCAATGTAAAATGCCGCACTCATCTCCCCCATTCCTGAAATAAATTTCTATTACTCTCAAACATGGCGATCTGCCTAGTGGCGTTACTTACCCCTGCACATCACATTCGGGATGTGCAGGGGTAAGTAACGCCTTGAACCCAGCACTACCGTTGTAACCATTTAAATTAAGCCCATCATTCAGATGCTTAAGCCTGATAATGACCATTGCACTTTGGGTGTGTGATTTAGTCTCACATCCAAACTTGACCCTTACCGTTCTACCCAGGAACCCCTCATCCCAGTCCTCCCAACTGAACTCCAAGTTCCCCTCCTTTAAGGGCACTACTAAATACCATAATGCTCTTCCCATTATCTGCGGAAGGCCTTCTCATTATAGCAAGTTCTATTCACCATGACCTTGGGAGTGACATCCCACAGAGTTCTTGTGGTTAGAGAGTCTGCCATTTCTCACAGTATTATCTGTCGACCTGTTCTTGATACTCTTTGTACCTGTATGTCACCTTTTCTCAACACACACTGTTTGCTACCCCTTCCTCGTGTTTGCTTCTGGTACCTGCACAAGTGCCACGCTTACTTACTTAACATTTGTTCTTGTGTATGACTGTCTACCACCTATCGCAGTCTTACACCTCTACTTGTACTTTGTAGACTCATGCACTCTATGTCAGTTTTTTCCCCTGTGGAGCACCATTTGGAGTGACTGCTCACACCTGGCTATCTACCCTGGACTGCCACGTAATTGTTGAAACTGTTCCCACGGTACCCTTCCCCTTGATATCTTGTGATGCCCCCTCCAGCGCCTCTGAGGCAGATTTGTGCTATCTGGGAGGCCGAAGTGTATGCCTGGGTAAACTAATAGCAGTGAGTATCTCTGGACTGCATTGTAGCAAGGTGGAATAACTTAGGGTCCCTCCCTCAACGGATTGGCGCCTGGGGCCAGTGAAAAACAACAAAAAACACGAGAGGTACTCAAAGTCTGGGAAAGAGAAAATTACTGGAACCTGATCGTGTCCCATATAGGTGTTCAGATCACGCCGTTAATCTTAAACAAATGACACTATTATGTCAAAGAGGTGAGACAGAGAAGATACAGAGTCTAGGAGGCTAGAAAAAGTACCCATCAGCCCACTCAAAAGTGGAGTCTCGTCATCTGGGTTGTTGGAAAAAAGGTGTCCTCTAGGCTCCTCCTCAGGGAGAGTCTGAGGTTGCCTAATTATGGACCCTGGGATCAAGCATCCAACCAACAGAAGACAGTGTGTGAGCGGAAGGGGCAAAAAGTTGCAGTGCTCAGAAAAAAGAAAAGGAAAGGAAAATGATCCTCGTGATTAAAAATACCTACTTTGATGACATAAGAAAACTTTATTGGGTCTGACCATCAAAGTGGTATCATTAAAAGCAGTATGCTGATAGCATGCAAGGAATTGCTATCTATCATGTGTGTTAGTTGGTCGACATGTTTCACCCTATAATGGCTTTCTTCAGGACCTATGATATGCTACTGCAACACATACTTATCGTGATATGGAACGTGATTTATGACCATTCTCCAATAGATTCAAAGGAAGATGGTGTATCTTCTCCTGTGTATACAAATGTGGGAAACAAAATAAACACAGTGTTAAATACATACAATTATGTGGTATAAACCTCACACCTCTATACTGTTCGAGTACATGAAAAATGTAGTCTTTACTCACCCTAATTGTAGGGAGAACAAACCTCACCTCACCTGGCAACAGCTCAGGTTGGAAAGAGGCCACGCACTAAAAATAAGCGCATGAAACTAAAATTAATTACAAAGTAACTATTTAAGTCACACATTTTGTTATAGACATTTCAAAAGCGATACCAACAGGCAAATAAGCACGACCAGATCAAGAGAGTGAAAGACTGGGGGGGAGCCTCATCTAAAAGATTCCATCTGGCCAACTAACTAGTTGATCTAATAACCGAGTTGTGCCTCAAAGAAAACAAGGCGCTTCTATGTTAGCGCTTGGGTAAATAAGTGCACAGTCAGAAGTATCACGACTAATGCCCTCGAGAAATGAAGCGCGAAGTTAGAGCGCTAAGAAACCCACCTCTCCGTCGTTGCCTCGGGTTGAAAACTGAGCCGAGGGGGAGGTGAAAGGCTCAAATGCAATCGATGTTTTAAAAGTGGGTAGCGGACCTGAGAGGAGACTCTCTGTGTGCGCATTTCTATTGGTTCAATTTCATGAGCCAATAGTCGCGGTCCAGGCTATCGTGCGACGCTATCAAAAGCACGGACCTCATAGCGCATTTCCATTGGCTAAGTGTCATAAGCCAATGGCAAAGGTGCAGGCTTTCGTGCGGAGCTGTCAAGAGCACGAGCCTAAAACGCCTATGGGGGTCATTCAATCAGTATGAAATCCGTGAGGATGGCGGACCTCGTTGGAAGACCATGAGCGGTGTATTCGCATGGGTTAACTGTCCAGGCCAATAGCTGTTGGTGTGCTGGAAAATGTAAAGGCAGACTATAACCCAGATAGCGTGATTGGTATGATGTAAGCCAATCACGCAATGACTATTTAGGACGATGTGTGGCGAATTTCGGATAAGACCCGCGGAAATATGTTCCTTCATGGTTTACCCTATGATAAAGAGTCAGGTGGGTGGTATAAACACAGCGGACTCTTGGAAAAAACTGTGTACAGAAAACCTAAGGGAGGGCAGTATTTTGCAGGTTAACATAGTGTACAAGACCAAGCAGTTTATAACTGTGTGTGCCAATGATGTAAGAAGTGGCAGATTTCGGATAAAACCCGCGGAAATGTATTCCTTCGTGGTTTACCCTCTGATAAAGAGCCAGGAGGTTGGTTTCAACACAGCGGACTATTGGAGAAAAACTATATGCAGAAAACCTACGGGAGGGCAATATTTCGCAGGTGATCATAGTGTGCAGGACCAAGCAGTTTGTGACTGTGTGGGCAAATGTCAACAGTATTTGGCCGTGGTGGCCAAACCTCGAAGGTATCAATGGTGTCATGCCGAATGTGTAGGCGTAGTAGTACAGACATTTAGTGGGTTGATCCAACATGTCAGCTAGATGCTGCTGTGTAGGAGCTCACAGTTGCATCCAAGGTATATCATCAATCAACCCTTCTGTGTCGCTACGTAATTTGTAGACCCATCTTTGTTCTTTCCTCAGGAGAAAAAGTGGAATGTCTGTGACGTGACTGGGTATGTGTGGTTGCTCCAGGATTAACCACTTTAATTCATCAGGATGATGTTTTTTCTCTAGAAAATGCGAGGTGAGGCGGGTAGCCTGTTTGTTGCGTCTGATAGTACTCTTATGCTCTTGGATGCGCAATTTGATTTTTCTCGCTGTCATCCCTATATACCTTAAGCCACACGGACAGGTGATTTGGTAGATGACTTTGTCGCTGTTGCAATTTGTGTGGCGTCTGAGTATCCAAGGTCGAGTAGTGCCAATATCGACTTCAAGGGTCTTAGTGGTTTGGGCACACACTGAGCAGTTGCCACAGGGATGATGTCCCTGCACTGGAGGAAGGTTCCACAGGTTGGAAGTGGATTCTGTGACTCCTTCTCGAGGTCTTGTATGTACAAGAGCGTCTCTTAGATTAGTCCCTCTCTTGAAAGAGAACAGTGGCAAAGGAATATGTTCACCAGAGCTATTCAGAATACGCCATTTCTGTCTAATGATTTTCTGAATTTTAGACGAAGAGGTGTTGTATGTGGTGACACACACCATTCTGTCAAGAGGTGGTTTTACAACTGGAGGTTCTAGTAGGGCCTCTCGATGATTATTCGCAGCACGTTTCAAGGACTTGCGAACCAAAGTATGCGGGTAGCGCCGCATTTTCAGCTTGCTGGAGAGATCCTTCGCTTTGGAACGGAAATCTGCAGTGTCGGAGCAATTCCTCCGAACCCTCAGGAACTGACCAAATGGAAGGTTCACCCTGAGGGAACAGGGATGATGGCTATCGAACCTAAGCAGTGAATTGCGTGCCATAGGTTTTCGTTATAAAGAACTTGCCAGATGTCCTTCTCGTGGGAAAATTGTCAAGTCAAGAAAAGGGAGTTCAGTTCTACTGTACTCTAATGTGAACCTGAGATAAGGGTTTTGTCCATTCAGCCATTCTTGAAAAAGCAGGAGGGATTGTATATCTCCTCGCCAGACTACTATGATATCATCAATGTACCGCTTCCACAACATCAATTGTTGATGATGTGGATTGGTGTTATTCAGTACATATTGAGTCTCAAATTGATGGACATGTAGATTTGCTAGGCTAGGTGCAAATTTACTGCCCATAGACGTCCCCGAGATCTGTAAATACAGAGATTCCTCGAAGGCGAAGAAGTTCTCAGTCATGGCAATCCTTGCCAGTTCCATTATAAAATGGATGGGAGTAACAGTGTCCACCGAGAAGTCTTCTAGGAGTGTTTTTACCGTCTCTAGTGTCTCAGTTTGTGGTATACAGGTATATAGTGATTCGACATCAAAACTTGCTAAAATGTCAGTATTGATGTCGAAAGGGACATCGGGTAGTTTACGTAGGATGTCCTTTGTATCCTGAAGATATGTTGGCATGGTTTTCACAATAGGACTGGGAAAGACATCAACAAAAGTTGATAGTGGTTCTAACAAAGATCCAATTCCTGAAATAATAGGACGGCCAGGCGGTGGTCTGGCCGGTTTATGAATCTTTGGAAGAGTGTAGAAGTACGGAATGGTCAATGCTGACACAATAGGCAGGAAGGGGAATGAAGGGAGTAGCTCCAGCCCACGTATTTCTGGGGTAAAGCAAGGCCCCAATACATGAGTACTGTCACTTATCTGTATGTGAGACTATACCCTACATGTTTTCCTGTAGATCGTATTATTGCTATACCCCGAACATTGTTGCTCCTCTAGCAGAATCTAAGCTTATTGCAACGTATTTGGGCACCCCAAAACCTGTGGATCCTGCAAAAACCCTTCCTCGTGGCAGCTGCACACTCAGAAGACTCAGGGGCAACCATGACACATCTTGTTCCATGCGTTCTTCCTGCCAATTCAGCCACTAGAAGCAGCGAGGTCTGTGTCACTGAGGGAGTAAGAAGGATACCTAAGCCTACCTAGAGGGCTTAGATCAAGACATGTATGGGAAATTGGATCAACATGATCCCGATTTTTGAACTGTGTTTGAAATGTTATAGGTTATACAGTTAGTTCTGACAGAAAGCACATCCGTGCATCCAATACAACGACATTTGCGGTGCTTTAAACAACAGCGTCACAGATCTTCAGACCCCATGTAAGTGTGCATTAGCAGATTTCGTGCTAAATCGGAACCCTGGCTGAAATGAATTTTATTTACCAGCAGAAACATACATAGTTCCAAATGCCCGAGGACTATAATATCAGGACGACGTGTTTGTTTCAACTCACTAGTATACATTCTACTGTAAAGTGACCTAATAGCAAATTTTCCGTCGACCCATATTTCAGCCAGTTTACTGGTCACCTATGCTACTGACCGAGGCAGCCACTATTACGTCAAATTGTACTGGCTGACAAGTTTCTAACCAGAAATGTCCCAGCTCAATTTTCTCCGCTTACTTTGGCAGGCCCGAGTCCCCGAGTGCCAGCGTTGTTAACCATCGTTGCACCTTGCAAGCCGTTCTAACTCCAGGGACTGAGTGATTCGACAGGTCTCGTACCTTACATCTGTAACACGTACTAACGGGGTAAAACTTCGCGCATCGCTTGCCGAAAACCGAACTGGTTACACCCAATACTCACGTCATGGCGAGACACCTACCCAGTGAAGAGAATGACAAATCTATCATGAACATCACTGGGAGACCGCAGGTGGGTGGCGCCTCACTCGCGGCAGGGAAGCGACCCTGAGCCCTTGTGTGGTGCGTTCTCACTATGCGAGCCTCTCGGATGCCTGCGGCCGGCCATGCTTTATTTTATTTATTTATGCGGAATTTGTTAAGCGCACGGTCACCCAGGGGTTTCATGGCACTGAGGGAAACAGATAGTGGATGGAAAGTGAAGGGGCAGATGGAATAGTGCTCTAACCGTACGCTTGTTTGAATAGCCAGGTCTTCAACGCTCTCATGAACTCTGTCAGCTTGGTGCAGTTCCGGATAGATAGGGGCAGTGAGTTCCAGGTTTTTGGGGCGAGGTATGCGAAGCAGGATCCGCCAAGTCGTTTCTTTTTAAATGTCGGCACTGTGAGGAGGGACAGGTGGGCAGAACGAAGATCGCGGGTCGGTTCATGTTTGTTTATGAGTTGGTTGACGAACCTGGGTCTTTTTCCGTGGAGAGCTTTGAAGATTATGCAGCCTGTCTTAAAGGTGATCCGATGGGTAATGGGAAGCCAGTGGAGGGAGGCCAACAAAGGTTTGGCTGACTTCCTGCGATTGCTCTTGAATATTAGTCTGGCCGCTTGATTTTGAACAATCTGCAGGCGTTTAGCGATGGTGAGGGGAAGGCCCAGGTAGATAGAGTTGGAGAAATCTAATCGCGAGAGAACCAATGCGAGTACTACCTGGATGAGAGCAGAATGGGTCAGCAGATGGGCGATTTTTGTAATCTTTCTTAGCTGAAAGAAGCAGGAAGAAATCACGGTTCCGGCCTGGGTTTTCAGTGAGAGGTTGGCGCTGAGAGTAACCCCAAGGCTTTTAGCTGACTGGGAGGGGGATTGGGGAGTGCCCATTGAGGATGGCCAGAAGCGGGGACCCCAACTGAGTGCGCTGTTGCTAGGGAGTACCAGCTCAGTCTTTCCTGGGTTCAGCTTAAGATGGTTCTGATCCATCCAGCTCTGAATGTGCAGCATGGTAGTTTGAAATTCCTCGACGGAGTCCAGGGAGTTGAGGGGGAATACCAGCTGCAGATCGTCTGCGTAGTTGTAAATAATGACTTTTCGATTTTTCAGAGAGTGCAGTAGGGGTTTAAGATATAAGTTGAAAAGGAGGGGAGACAGTGAGGAGCCCTGTGGGACACCGCAAGTGGTTGGGAGTATGGGGGCTGTGAAGTTCTCCAATTTTACTGCCTGGGATCTGTCCGTCAAGAAGGACTTAATCCAAGCGAGAGCCGCGCCGCTGAGGCCGGCTTGTTCGACACGGTGTAATAGGATAGCATGGTCCACCGTGTCGAACGCGGCCGATAGGTCAAGAAGTACCAGGGCTTGGTGAATTCCGTTGTCGGCGTTGGTCCTTAGAGTGTTCTGCACTGTGAGGATCAACGCTTCGGTCGTGGGTGCCTGGCGGAATCCCGCTTGGTTAGATTCCAGGTAATCTGATGTTTCGATGAAATTAGATAGGCAACTGGTTACATAGGCTTCCAGCAGCTTTGCGCCGTAAGGGAGAAGGGAAATGGGGCGGTAGTTAGAGAGGTTAGATGGATCAGCACCTGGTTTCTTGATTAGGGGAACCAGGGTAGCATTTTTAAAGGAATCGGGTACTATTCCTCGAGATAGAGAGGTGTTCAAAATGGGGAGTATGCCCTGAGGGAGAGCGGTATAGACTTCTTTCAGTATATGCGGGCGGCAGGGATCGTTAGGTGAGCCCGATTTTACTCGGTTCATTAGTTCCAGTAATTTGGGTGGGTCAATGGGGGGAATATCCTGAAGGGTATTAGAATTCCTACTGATGTCCGAGTAGTCTGCCATAGCGTGGTTCGTTTGAATGCTGTTTTTTATGGTGTCAATCTTCTCCTTGAAGAAGTCGTTGAGTCGATTGCACATCATTTGTGATGCAGGTTGGGAGGGAGAGGTTCTGGAGTCATTGCAAAGATCGTTTACGACTCTGAAGATTTCCCGTGATTTGTTCTTGGCGTTGGAAATTGTGTCTGAGAAAAAAGTTGCTTTGGCAGATAAGATAGAATTCTTGTAGTTTTTGCGGGCTGTCTTGTATGATGCTCTATCTATGGCGTGGTAGCCATGTCTCCACTTCCTCTCTAGTTGGCGGAGTTCTAGTTTCTGCTTTTTTAAGTCAGCGGAGAACCATCTGTGGGCGTCCATACGACGGGCGCGGGAGAACATGGTGAGGGGAGCGTGTTCGTTGCAAGCAGAGCGGAGCCACTCGGTGTGTGCTTTGTCCATCAGATTGATGTCTGGTCCCTGGGTAGGGATGGAGTTGGTCAGGGTGGAGAGGAAGTCTTGGAGGTTTAGGGATCGCCATTTCCTGGCTGACCCCCCCGAGGGCGCTAGGTTTTTTGATTGACCCTGAGTGGTGATAGAAAATTGCAGTAAGTAGTGGTCTGACCATATGCATGGTGAGGCCGTGGGACAAGAGGTAGAGATGTTATGAGACCAGATGTGGCCTAGGATATGTCCCTTTTCATGGGTGGGGATCAAAACGTGTTGGTGGAGGTTTAAATTAGAGAGAAGTTCAAAAAGTTCTGTGGCGTGAGGTCCAGCTTCTGAGTCATTGTACCAGTAATTGAAATCCCCCATGACCTTGTCATAGTCGACAACTAGACCTGCTACTTGCTCAGACAAAGAAGCTGGAAAGGAAGGCATAGATGTAGGTGGTCGGTAGATCAATGCTAGCGCCATGGTGCCTGTATCGGTGTCAGATTTGATGAGTACGTTTTCCATATCAGGTAAGTCTAGAGGAGGTAAGATGGTGAACGTATGGTCTTTATGAATAATGGCGGCAACGCCTCCCCCAGCTTTTCCTGATTTTCTATTTGCTGACAGGATGTAATAGTCTGATGGTAGGGCCGTGAGTATATCTGGCAAGGAGTCTGTGGTAAGCCATGTCTCAGTGACAAATAGTATGTCAGGGCTATCCGACTTCAAGAGCAGGAATATATCTAGTTGGTGTTTGACCAGGGATCTGGTGTTAAGATAGAGACATCGGAGGGTCCGGAGATTGGGTTTAGGGGGGGGTTTATTGGTTTTGCATCTTTGAGATAGGATAGAAGTTGGTTCTTTATGTGATGGTGAGAAAGGATATTGTTTGCCTTTAGGCGAGCGTGTGTGGTAGGGTCAAGGGGTTGAAGAGCGGGGTTATGAAGAGAATACAAGTCAAGGGAGGAATACCTGATGAGTTCTTCATTCTGCCTGGTCCCTGGGCCCGTGCAGGCGCGGACGGGCGCAGACGGGCTTGCCCTAGGCGCTCCCGCTGCGCTTCCTGCCCAGGCACATTATGAAGGGAAAGGAGGGGGCGTGGCTAGCGGCGCGCCTGCGATGGCGGCCGCTGAATGACAACTGACAACAAACAATTACCGCCGCAGTGCACACTCGGCTGCGTGGTAGGAGGGCGGAATAGAGTGGTCAGGTAAGCTTTAGAAGTTATCAAATCAACAAATCAACAGATAAAAAAGCAGTTTGCACAATTTTAAAATAGAATAGCGTACCTCCAGAACCCGGCTTCCGCCTCAGGTCTGGGCATCTAGTTTCTGATTATCATAATAATTTGAAAATTGGCCATGGGTATCAATCATAAGGGTGCAGAACCTAACGTGGCAGTCCCTGCTTCGTATCAAAACCCCGTCCCTCTGCACAAAAACCCTCCTTTTATTGTGGCTTGTACTGAGGAGAGCCTTACATGAAATCTGTACCCGGTTGTTATCAAATATCATTGTGCCCTGTAAAAATAAATACTGTAACAAATGGGGCTGCATGACAATGGACACTCACCAGAATCGAGTGTTTATACATGCAAAGAGGGATGTATCCTCATAACCGTGTCTTGAAATACACATGCAAACGGAAACTTTTGGGCTGTAGTTGTCGGGTCTAGAGAGAGGCAACCAGCTAATATTTAGGATGGGTACGCAGCGAGACATGCTAGCTGTCATGACCGGAATTGCTCAATGCTGTCCTCATGGCTAAATGCACTTGAACTACTACTGGGGATTAACTTCAAAGACTCGATACTGATCTGTACTACTTGTTCGAACCCTTTGCATTTTTGTTTGACTTTGAAATTGACTTACTTGATTGTTTATGATATCACTACACTGTACTTTTAACACTATTGATGTATCTGTTTATATATGCTCCCCTCCTCTGTAAAGCGCTCTGATATCTGCGAAGATCTCGTTCGCGCTATATAAAACTTTCAAAATAAATAAATAAATAAGGTTTTTCATGCCAAGAATATTTTATGAAAATCTTCATTCATTCAGAAAGCATTGCTATGTGACACCCGCAGTACAGTGGAGGGATCTAGATGCTTACAAATTCATTGTAAAATCCCTGAACAAGCTGGCGGAAAATCTTCATTCATTCGGAAAGTATTGGTGAAAATTAAAGCAATCAGCCCGCCGTGCCCATTCCTCGAGAACCATCCTAGGTGGGGAGGGCAGTACACCATCTCCAAGCAAGGCGCATTGCATTGCAGGCTTGGACTCAAGGATTAGTCATTTTAATACCATGATTTCTCTTCCGGAACTAAGCTTTGGCATTGTAAGCTGTTCACTTTCCTTCAAAAACAGCCTGCTGCCGAGGCCGGGATCAAACCCCTAACCCTTCCGTCACCAGTCTAACGCTCACCGCAATGAGCTATTCCGGGCGCTCGAAGAAAAAACAAGCACTGGCGTTGCCAATAGGTCTCGCAGTAGGAAAGTTGGAGCTATTGGTTTTGTAAATGACAAAGCCCTTTATGTTTTTAAAATGAAAAAAAAATAAAAGGCATTGTTATTTGCAATGGTAATGGCTCCAACTTTCCTACTGCGAGACCTATTGGCAACGTGAGTGGTGTTGCGTGTGTGAGTGGCGTTGCGTGTGTGATTGGCATTGCGTGTGTGAGTGGCGTTGTGTGTGTGAGTGTCGTTGCATGTGTGAGTGGCGTTGCATGTGTGAGTGGCGTTGCATGTGTGACTGGCGTTGTATGTGTGATTGGCGTTGCATGTGTGAGTGGCGTTGCATGTGTTATTGGCGTTGCATGTGTGAGTTGCGTTTCATGTGTGAGTGGCGTTGCATGTGTGAGTTGCGTTGTGTGTGCGAGTGGTGTTGCGTGGATGAGTGGGGTTGCGTGGATGAGTGGCGTTGCGTGTGTGAGTGGCGTTGCGTGAGTGAGTTGCGTTGCTTTGAGTGAGTGGCGTTGCATGTGTGAGTGGCGTTGCATGTGTCAGTGGCGTAGCATGTGTGAGTGGCATTGCATGTGTTAGTCGTGTAGCGTGGGTGCGTGGCGTTGCATATGTGAGTGGCATTGCGTTGATGAGTGGCTTTGCGTGGATGAGTGGCGTTGCGTGTGTGAGTGGCGTTGCATGTGTGAGTGGCGTTGCATGTGTGAGTGGCGTTGCATGTGTGAGTGGCGTTGCATGTGTTATTGGCGTTGCATGTGTGAGTTGCGTTTCATGTGTGAGTGGCGTTGCATGTGTGAGTTGCGTTGCGTGTACGAGTGGCGTAGCGTGTGTGAGTGGCGTAGCGTGTGTGACTGGCGTTGCGTGTGTGACTTACGTTGCGTGTGTGAGTGGTGTTGCATGTGTGAGTGGCGTTGCGTGTGTGAGTGGCGTTGCGTGTGTGAGTGGCGTTGCGTGTGTGAGTGGCGTTGCC
Source organism: Lissotriton vulgaris (assembly GCF_964263255.1). Lineage (NCBI taxonomy): Eukaryota > Metazoa > Chordata > Amphibia > Caudata > Salamandridae > Lissotriton > Lissotriton vulgaris. Next base: position 11,850,193 of record NC_141698.1, on the reverse strand, counting down.
TGTGTGAGTGGCGTTGCCTGTGTGAGTGGTGTTGCGTGTGTGAGTTGCGTTGCGTGTGTGAGTGGCGTTGCGTGTGTGAGTGGCGTTGCGTGTGTGAGTGGCGTTGCGTGTGTGAGTGGCGTTGCGTGTGTGATTGGCGTTGCGTGTGTGAGTGGCATTGCCTGTGTGAGTGGCGTTGTGTGTGTGAGTGGCGTTGTGTGTGTGAGTGGTGTTGCATGTGTGAGTGGCGTTGCATGTGTGAGTGGCGTTGCATGTGTAGTTGCGCTGCATGTGTGTGTGGCGTTGCATGTGTGAGTGGCGTTGCATGTGTGAGTGGCGTTGCATGTGTGAGTGTGTGAGTGGCGTTGCATGTGTGAGTGGCGTTGCATGTGTGAGTTGCGTTGCATGTGTGTGTGGCGTTGCATGTGTGAGTGGCGTTGCATGTGTGAGTGGCATTGCATGTGTGAGTGGCGTTGCATGTGTGAGTGGCGTTGCATGTGTGAGTTGCGTTGCATGTGTGAGTGGCTTTGCGTGTGTGAGTGGCGTTGCGTGTGTGAGTGGCGTTGCGTGTGTGAGTGGTGTTGCGTGTGTGAGTGGCGTTGCGTGTCTGAAAGTGGTGCTGTGTGGGTGAAAGTGGCACTGCGTGGGTGTGAGTGGCTTTGCGTGAGTGAGTGAGTGGCGTTGTTTGGGTGAGTGTGGTGTTGCGTGGATGATAGTGGGCTTGCGTGGGTGTGAGTGGCGTTGGGTGTCTGTAAGTGTTGCTGTGTGGGTGAAAGTGGCACAGAGCCTTTGATGTGGCCTGGCGCAGGAGAAATGCTGCTGCTGCTAATTAAATGTAACTAGGGTTGAAGGCATGCGGTGGAGCTGATGGCCTATTTGTGGGGCGCACGTACTTTCTGTGGATTCTGACAGTCTGGAGTGCTGACTCTGCCGGCTCGGGTGTTTCCCATTGTCTTTTTTTCCGCCTGCTGGCGCAGAAAGAAGCCAAAACAGTAATAACATTTCACTTTGAATTACTGTCCCAGTCGAGATAAGCCCCGCTGCAGAGGATGTTTCCTGTAAGCCTTCATCGCTTTTGTTGGCGCGTTGTTGCCTGCCTGTACGTCGATCCACGGTACGCCTTACGTAACCCAACTATTCGAAGCCCTGACGTCACAGCAATGGTGAACCAACGCAGTGTGTTTACTGAGGGGACGCCACCAAGGCTCGTAAAGAAAAACACGTGACGGATCTCTGCTTCTTAAAAGAATAGGCTCTGCCACACCTTCAGCTGAAGGCCATTTTTAGCGATGGACGTGATAGAAATAAGAAGATAATACCATGCTCTGAGAAACAAGGGAACTCCGAGACAGTTGAAATTGGAAAAAGTAGTTTGAAAGTAAAAAGAAAAAAAGAACAAGGCTGTGTTTGCGGGGAGAGAGAGGGGAGGTGCTGGTGTGGGAGGGGGGAGGTGCTGGTGTGGGAGGAGTGCTGGTAGGGCAAGTCTGTGTTTGCGGGGAGAGAGAGGGGAGGTGCTGGTGTGGGAGGGGGGAGGTGCTGAAAGAAGCCAAAACAGTAATTACATTTCACTTTGAAGGCTCGTAAAGAAAAACACGTGACGGATCAGTAGTTTTAAAGTAAAAAGAACAAGACGGAGGGAAGGCAAGGCAGATTGCTTGACTGGTACAGAGCGATGTGTAGATGAAAGGGGAGCCCAGCTGTTGTATCGAACTGTGGGAGTTCACTATAGTTCAAATGCGACACGGCGGGCATGGGAGGGGGCCGAGCGGCAATGAGGGTGTAGACAAAGAAAACAAGACGGAGGGAAGGCAAGGCAGAGAAGGGGAGGGGGGAGGTGAAATGCGACACGGCGGGCATGGGAGGGGGCCGAGCGGCAATGAGGGTGTGAAGCAGCAGGGGCCTGGGGGAAGCTGGCTGGGGAGGGGGAGGAGAAATGAACAGATGTCCGTGAGGTGTGGGAGGAGTGCCTGATGCGCGTGCATGTTTAATCACGTGGTTCACGTGAACTGCATGAAAACCGCGGGGCTGAAAGCCCTTGGTTTGACGATGATTTTCGCCACTTGAATTCTCGCTCCGCTCGATGCGCTTGCGCACATCGATAGGTCGCGAGACCTAAAAACGGCTGGGTGCCGGTATTTAAGTTAAAATTCAATACAATAGCAAGGGGTTTGAACTCGTAAACAACAGCCTATCATCTCTTTGGGGCCGCATAACCACTGACCTATCTCGGACCTTTGGTAGACAGTCCCCGCCCCCTTCCCAGGATATCCCTGCTTTCTATCCTCATAGGGGGACTTAACCGGGAGTGTCGCCTACCCACGGCCTCATTAAAACTTACTACTTCTGCCTCGTAGCGCCTGTGGCCGCCCTTGCTGTTTCGTGTACTGGCGGTGTGATTGCCCATACAGGGTGAGCCTACGCATGCCGGAGAACGCCCTCATTCGAAGGGGAAGCTCCGGGTTGTGTACCCGCGCTCGAACCCCTTACCCCTTTTTATCCACGGCTGTGCCGGTGGGTCTCGTGGGTGCCTGGACCTGGTGACTCTCGGCCGGAGAGCACGGTCATGCAAGCCAAGGAACCAGCATGTGCTCCGGACCCGCAGGCGACGGTGAGGGAGCCACATGGCGCAGGGCCATGTTGGCTCGCCCCGCGATCTGCGTGAAACCTGCTCCCAGCGCAAACGCCATTATCAGTATGCCGACGTGGGAATGGGCTCTACCGGGGCCGAAATGTGACTTGCAACTGAGCCTAAATCGCCCGATCCCCATCGCCTAGCCCCAGCGACTGCAGCTACGCCGCCGCCACGTGGGAGGGGGGGGGAGCGGGGTTTTGTAGAACAGGCCCCTCTCGTAGCGGGCTTGTGCCAAATTACCCCTCATGCCAGGAAAGCTAACGCACAGTCTGAGGCCTGCCGCTGACCGCGAGCGGTACCAGCTATCCCGTTCTCCCCCCACCCTCGATAGGAACCTAGTACAAACGGAGGGATGGGAGGGGATGCCGCGATGACGCTATACCCCCTTGCCCGCACCCTTACCAGGCATAGCCCGCATGGAGGGATTGGGATCATGACCCCATTATTCAAAGTCACACTCCCTCGCGACAGCATTTTACAAAATACGACTCGCACTTCACCCGCGCATTCTTCCCGCGCCCCGGACTCGCCCGTGCCACAGAAGAATCTCCGTGGCCCACACGGCACTGCGAGCACGCTCTCCCCACTCCCTCAAGACCGTTCTACTAATTATCCGCCCGCGCACTATGGCGTAGCCACCACTAACCCCCCCGTGGCAATCAATCACCACTGGGGCCCCGTGCAACCTGGTCATGCCCAGGGACGAGGCCGGGGGGAGGCGAGATAGCGGTACATACCTAGCTGACGACGACGCACGACGGCACCGGATCAGCGCAGAGCCTAAGGGAATCCTGGCGGGAAAGAGAGGCCGAGCACAGTTGCTGCGCCGCTATATACCGTAAGGGACGCCCCCATCTCCCAGGTGAGTCCTCCCTATTGGCTGCTTGAGTAAGGAGGTCGGCTTAGGGAGGGGTGCCGCGCTAAGGGCTCTGCTCGCCCGTCGTGTGGGACTAGGGCGCTGTCCCGCCCATGCTCCCCTGCGTGTCGCGCGGTCAGTGGCATTCCCATGACCCCTATGACATCGACTCAATGACAGCTGACGGCGCCGCTACAACTACCCCATTAAAGTGGGCGTTCGATACATTTAAGTAGATGGGGGTCGAGATTTATCACCTAGAATCAGACACGATTGATGGGAGCCTAGGCTCGGCTATAACACGTGCTCGATTGGCCCTCCCGTTTCGGACAGGTCTCCCTTTGCTTCCAATGGGCCGGGTTGTGATATCTAAGATGTTAATCCTCCCTCGTCTCTTATACGTTTTCTGCATGCTCCCCTACCATCTACCCCCGGAGACTCTTCCGAGACCTGGAGTCTCTACTGATAACATTGATATGGGGGAATTCCGAGCCAGGGTGGCGCTTCATAAACTATATATGCCACTGTCGAGGGCGGCCTGGGTACACCGAACTATGAGCGATATTATGCAGCGGCACAGCTGCAGTGGCCGATGCGGTGGATCGCCGGGAGCAACCTCACTGAGTTGGCCACTGGCACCATGGGCTGGGATCCCCCGATGCTACTGGAGTGGCTATCGGGAACGATTACACAGACCCAGAGGCGACGGTTTAACTTATTAATGACGGTAGCCAGGCGGGATTGATCTAGATATGTGAGACCCAGGGGTCACCCACCCCCTAACGCTCCCAGTTTACCCTTGGAACTGCTCCCAAGCACATACTCATGTCATGGACGCCCAGAGTTGGGGGTGTGGAGGAAGAGTGGACTGGACACATGGGGTGACATGTACGCCGACTCGCAGTTATTAACATTTGAAGGCTTGGTGTAAACATATGGTGTACCGCAGGGTTTCTTTTTACTACATGCCTTACTGTCTCGCTTGTCTCTACGGATATGAAATGCTGAACCGGTGGAACCTGTTACCTCACAGTTACTACACACTACTCACACATGGCCGCGGTTGACGAGCCATAACGAGCATATACACCTCCATTAGACTCGATGTTCCTCCTGCGTTGACGACACTGAGTGCATATTCGGATAGCGATCTGTCCGTTACCCTATCAGACAAACAATGGCAGCAGTGTCTTAACCAACCCAAAACTGTTTCAGTCAACGCCTGAGGGAAATACACTCAATTGAATGACCTTCACCATTCTTACCTCACCCCCCACAGCTTGTATGTACCCTACTGCCATGGACGTTTGTCCCAGATGTAGAGCCCGGGGAGCTTCCTTTACCCACATGGTCTGGACTTGTACCACCATACACGTATTTTGGTCAGAGGTGCCTATTGTGCTTACAGCGGCAACGGACACGCTGCTGGAGGTGACCCCCCTCCATTTTCTTCTGGGAATCACAAGGTGTAACTCGACTCGTAAGAATGTAAATACATTCTTGGATCTTGCTCTGGGCTTGGCCAAACAAAAAACAGCCGTGTCCTGGAAGGCGCAAACAGGCCCCAAGATTGACACATGGCTGCTGGACTTGCGGAGAGCACTGGTCTCAGAATGCACCAATCAGCGAGCGGTTGAGGCAAGAGCGTCAGCTCCCCCGAGAGAAACCCCTGCACGGTGGCAGGAATCTTTAACAGTGGTCGAATCAAAAATTGCCGCGGGTGTCCTCCCTACCTGAGTCCTCCTACATGGATGGGGCCTCGGGGTGGTTGCCCTCCCCTCCCGCTTGACGCTCCCCTCATTCCACCTCACCCTTCACGCCCGCCCTTTCTCTTTCTCCCCCTCTTATATTTATGTTTACATATATATATATATATATATGGGTACTATACCCGGTATTGTCAGAACTCCAGTCACCCTATGCTCAACCTATGCGATATTATCTACCATAGTTGGTGTTACAACCCTTATTAGGCCATTTTTCACTCACAGTCCCTTCCCTTCCAATCGGATAAAAATGATTATGATTCCCCCACCTCCCCCCTCTCCAACTTATATAACTCGAGTTATAAAATGAATTGGGTACTACACCCGCAATTTTGTACAAGATGAACTCACTCTGCACAATGTTTTGCATATAAACACAGATGTATAAAAATGTGCTTTATGTAAATTACCCATTTACATGTTTTTACATGATGCAATGTAACTTTTCTAAAGCATGTCAGTGAACTCAATGTGACAGAAACATTGAGTCTTTTTTTCATTTCCTTTAAACCAATGTTACTTAACGCAACAACTTGTCTGTTATGGTCATGTGACCAAGAGCCTGTGCGCTCGAAACGCGTCTGTTTTGTGCCCATTAAAAATACCTTAAACCCTACCCGGCTGGAGTGGCTCGTGATTCCTTCGCATCGCATGGCTTGTGCAGGAGATCGGACTGAATATATATATATATATATATATATATATATATATATATATATATATATATATATATATATATATATATATATATATATATATATATATATATATATATATATATATATATATATATATATATACATATATATATATATATATATATATATATATATATATATATATATATATATATATATATATATATATATGTCCAACATGCAGGTGAGTCCAAAGAAAGAGTGAAGCCACTCGGAAATTTGCATGTTGGATATATACATATATATATATATATATATATATATATATATATATATATATATATATATATATATATATATATATATATATATATATATATATATATATATATATATATATATATATATATATATATATATATATATATATATATATATATATATGTTTGTGGAGCTTATAAATGTGAATGAGCTCAACCTTACTTTTACTTCCCATTTTGAAGCTAGTTCCACTAATTTTTTGGACATTCAGATTACTGTGCATGAAGGACTGATAAAAAGAAGCCTGTATCAGAAACCCACGGCAGGTAATACTCTATTACGCGCCACCAGTTTGCATCCGCATCACACCATAGCTAGTCTCCCTTATGGGGAATTTCTGAGAATACGGAGGGCCTGTAGTTCAGAAAGGGCACTAAAAGAATCGCAGGAAAATGCAAAACTTAGACTCTTGGCCCGGGGGTACAAGGCACACAAATTAGATCAAGCAATGAAAAAAGCTAATGGGAAGGAAAGATCGACATTGCTGAATGTGGTCCCCATTTCAACGAATCACACAGCTAAGATCCGATACCTCTGGTGTGCAAGATGAGTCCTCCGATTCTCAATGTAGATTTATTTCTACCTTTTTTTAGCAGTCTCACACCATAAGGAAGATTATAAATTCACAATGGCCTATCGTGTTGACAGATGGAGTTCTTAAGGAAGTTTTACCATCCAAACCTGATTTTACCTACCGGAAAGTGCACTCTATGAGGAGTGATTTGGTCAAAAATAGTCCTGAGCTCTTCAATAAAGATATTTGGCTCTCTCCTAAAAAGGGTTTCTTTAAACGCATGCGCGCTAGCGGGTTTTCCCGCTGCGCTCTGAAATTTAAAAATCGCGGGTAACGTGACAAAGCCAGCTCGTCATGCGCGCAGCGCAGGTAACGCCCATGACGAGCTGGCTTTGTCACCCGCATCGAAGGGGTTAAGTGTAGTACCTGCAGTGCGTGCAGATTTGGGGCCAATACTAATTCATATAAGAACGCCTTGTCAAATGAGGTGATCATGATAGGTGGACATTTTACATGCAAAACAGATCATGCAGTTTATGTCTTATCATGTGTATGGGGTCTCCAATGTGTTGGAAGTACAAAACTTCAGGTACACGCCCGCATATTACAACACTTAAGAGCAACGGTAATTCTGACCCATCCTATTCTGTTGCTCGACACGTCAAATTAGAACATAACAACAATTTTAATGTTCTAACATATTATCTTAAAGACAGTGTCCCTTGCAGCAAGAGAGGAGGTAACAGGGAAAAAGCTTTGAGACAACTCGAAACGAGGTACATTTTAGAGCTTGACACAAAGAGCCCAAAAGGACTGAATATTTGTGAGGATTTACATCATTACCTCTGAATATCTTTATGAAATTGGTCAAACACTTCCTCTTAATTTACATGAGAGAGAGCATCAAGTTTGGTAGGTTCAGGTTTATAATCTAGGTTTAATTCTGTTTCAGAAGGCATTTCGCATATTCATTTATGTATATAGTGTTTTTTTAGTTATCTAATGTAGGAGTAGTTTTTATATCTCCATCTGGTGTCCGGTGGATGTGTATTTTATCATGGATTTATTGCTTATGAATTTATGGTTTTATACTATTTATTGGTACCTTTTGCACAGTTGTGTAATGATCCTGTAATACTCAACATTAGAGTAGTTTACAACGCACTAGCCACTTTAGCCTATGACCTTAACCTGGATTTATTTGCACGTAGCCACTTTCGGAATGGGATCCTGAGCTGATAAGAACTTACAAGGTGGATCCCTTGATATAATAAGACATACATTGTCTGTACTGCTGCCTTCTCTCGGATCCAAACACAGGACCGAAGGGTTCCCGGCTGGGAACTCGGTATTTGTTTTATGTATATTTTTCTCATTTTATGAGCACTTTACACTTAGAGCACTGTTCGGACTGTCATTGACACAGGCAAAGCGCAGGTGATCAGCAAATCCAAGTTCATGACAACGTGTTTTAGTGGGTTCATTCGCATCGCTACCAATGAACATAGCAATGTGATGGGTGCTGGCAGCCGGGGGCGGAGCAATTCATATGTATTATGCAGTAATTAAAGAAAAGTAGGATTAATTTTCGTTCAGCCCTTGGTTGCAGCTCTTGCCTTTGATTTCTATGATTATTACAAGGATACATCGTAGTGTCTGTTAAATGCTAATTGTTCACTGGTTATTGCATTTGTGCACTATATGTTTTATATTGATATTCGAAATGTGACCCTTTTAGAAAAAATATATTTGTTGTCTTATGTACAAGTAAGGATGCAGAAGTAAATACGTTCTTTGGATTTGACAGTGGAAAACGCTAGTCTGCTTTTTGTAAGTTTAACCTGGGGCTAAAGTCTTTCATCTATGAAAAACAGGGGTCACATGACAATCTGCTGAACGTTTTCATTGGTGGTTAATATTTTAAAATGTGTTTGTTTCTAATCACTGTTATCTGGTGAGCAAGGGGACTGAGTTCGCTGAAACGCATCTGGATCGTGGCACTCTGAATTCACTTCTAAAAATGGAATAAAAGATTTGCTGCAGCACGCATGCCGCAGTGAAGTGTCCGTTTCTCCTTAAAGGTGCTGTTTTCAACGGCAAGCTTGTCGGAGCGTTGATGGATATATATATCGGCCCGATTTTATTTTTCAAAGTTTCCCCCCCCCTCTCATGCTGACAGACGCGTTTCGGCGTAAAACGCCTTTCTCAATGTCAGTTCAATAAAGTTCAAAATAGACTTAAATACAGGTGATTGGTGCATGTGACTTTTCGTGACTGCAAGAATGCAGTAAAAATAGAAATAGAAAAGGTGACTGTACATAAGATTTATGGTAGCCATCTTGTAGTGTGCTAATCGTGCAAAGTATACAAGTGTTCAAGAAAAATTTTAATTGCTACATTGTTACACGTGTATTCAAACAATACAATTCATTATTGTTGAGTGTGGTTGACATTGAGAAAGGCGTTTTATATATATCGCGGCTCACCACCGCGTAGGACTGCACCCAGGACGAGTGGTGCGGCGGCGGTGACCTCTGTGACCCAAATATATATATAAAAGTTATTCCAAATAGAATGTTGAGCATTTCCTATGGAAACTAGGTCCTAACTATAACTACCTACTGGCGACCGCCAGTAGGTAATATATATATATATATATATATTAATTCATCTGCAGACCCAACTTCGGAAAGATCCACACGGAGAAAAATTCAAAGCTTCAATGTCTTTAATGACGGCTTGCCGGCAGAGATAGCCTTCAGGACAGGCAGTTCACTTCAATTTGCCAGACGCGTTTCAGGAACCCTCTTCCTTTCATCAGTGGCTTTTGGAAAGACTCGGCATAGCGTTCTCTTCGTGCACTTACTTGTCTCCTGCCCATATGGGCGTGGCTTAACGGCATTCTGGGAGACGAAGTGCACTTTTATTAAAACCTCTGTGGGTGCTTATTTTCGGTCTTTATGTCCATTCAATAATAATTGCACATGTTCATGAAGCTCTCTGCCCCGCTTTGTAGCCGTCATCCCTGCTTAAGACAGACTCCAACCTGCAAAGGAGCCTTTCTTCGTTCCGTTCCGGTTTCGGCAGCATCAGATAATGCCGCCACGGACCCGCTGTTACCAGTGGTGGGTTCTTTCCCCGACCCGGGAAGGCCGTCAAAAATTAATTCATTTGCAGACCCAACTTCGGAAAGATCCACACGGAGAAAAATTCAAAGCTTCAATGTCTTTAATGACGGCTTGCCGGCAGAGATAGCCTTCAGGACAGGCAGTTCACTTCAATTTGCCAGACGCGTTTCAGGAACCCTCTTCCTTTCATCAGTGGCTTTTGGAAAGACTCGGCATAGCGTTCTCTTCGTGCACTTACTTGTCTCCTGCCCATATGGGCGTGGCTTAACGGCATTCTGGGAGACGAAGTGCACTTTTATTAAAACCTCTGTGGGTGCTTATTTTCGGTCTTTATGTCCATTCAATAATAATTGCACATGTTCATGAAGCTCTCAGCCCCGCTTTGTAGCCGTCATCCCTGCTTAAGACAGACTCCAACCTGCAAAGGAGCCTTTCTTCGTTCCGTTCCGGTTTCGGCAGCATCAGATAATGCCGCCACGGACCCGCTGTTACCAGTGGTGGGTTCTTTCCCCGACCCGGGAAGGCCGTCAAAAATTAATTCATTTGCAGACCCAACTTCGGAAAGATCCACACGGAGAAAAATTCAAAGCTTCAATGTCTTTAATGACGGCTTGCCGGCAGAGATAGCCTTCAGGACAGGCAGTTCACTTCAATTTGCCAGATGCGTTTCAGGAACCCTCTTCCTTTCATCAGTGGCTTTTGGAAAGACTCGGCATAGCGTTCTCTTCGTGCACTTACTTGTCTCCTGCCCATATGGGCGTGGCTTAACGGCATTCTGGGAGACGAAGTGCACTTTTATTAAAACCTCTGTGGGTGCTTATTTTCGGTCTTTATGTCCATTCAATAATAATTGCACATGTTCATGAAGCTCTCTGCCCCGCTTTGTAGCCGTCATCCCTGCTTAAGACAGACTCCAACCTGCAAAGGAGCCTTTCTTCGTTCCGTTCCGGTTTCGGCAGCATCAGATAATGCCGCCACGGACCCGCTGTTACCAGTGGTGGGTTCTTTTCCCGACCCGGGAAGGCCGTCAAAAATTAATTCATTTGCAGACCCAACTTCGGAAAGATCCACACGGAGAAAAATTCAAAGCTTCAATGTCTTTAATGACGGCTTGCCGGCAGAGAGGTAAGGCATTTAGAAACATGTCGGGGCGGGAGCGGGGGCGGGAGGAGGAGGTGATCCGTGTCCGTGAACATGTCCGTGTTTCCAGAGAAGGAGAAGGAGGAGTCCCGTCAGCTGCAGCAGCGGAGCAGAGCTGACCGGCTGAGGGCTGAGGGCGGCTGAGAACGGAGCGGAGCAGGGTGGAGGAGCAATCTGTCAGCGCAGGGGGTCGGGGCTGCGGGGGTCGTGAGGTACATCACACCTACCTCTGCTCGCTCCGCCCCGGCCAAAAAATGCAGCCCCCAGCCCCCTTCTGCCCCAGGCAACGCTGGGGCGGGCTGCTAGTATATATATATATATATATATATATATATATATATATATATATATATATATATATATATATATATATATCAGCAACAGTCTTCAACACCTCCACCACGGCGAAATGAAGAGGCGGACCCCACAGCTTCAGGCAAGGCAATGATTTCATTCTTGCAACCTTTCTAGATGACGCGTTTCAAGCATCAAGTGCTCTTGATCACACAACGAACACCGCGTCAGCTTTACTTTTTAAAGTCTTCATATGCCACCTCCTTCTGAGAATCATGAAATGCGACGGAAATGAGTAAAATGAATTGAAGGAAACAAAGGAGTACAAAGGATAAATATAAATGATAAAATTGTGGAATAAGTGGTATATGGATTTAATTCATTGGATTCGTTTGGAAATAATGGCTGTGCAGCTTGATGGGAATCGAAAAAGGCGGTTCCCTTGTGTTCTAACCTCCTTCTGTGAGTCACATGACCACACTCATAGACATCGAGAAAATACTTTTCACAGCATTCTCAAAAACGTTAAGCAATTTTTAGATGTTGTTACTTAAAACGTAAAAATTTTACTGTGTAAATACATGTTGTAAATATAGTAGATCGTATTTCCTGATCATAGAATAGCAGACCATTAATTAATTTTCAACCGCATAAATGCTGGTATATGTATCTATATTTATAATTATACATGCTCTTTCCCTTGTGGTACACAACAGCACACGGCTCATCATACCCTTATCTTCGGACACAAGTCACTTCCTATTGCACCAGACCGGCACACGTACCTGCGATACTCTTTCCATCTAGAGATCAGGGTTTTTGTTCCCTTTTTCGCGTTCTTTATGTATTTTTTTATATATTAATATTGTGTTACGTTTTTTCTGTATGGACTCATAATTCATTACGCATATGTATGCAATGTGTCGTAGAACTCGATTTATGGAGCGTTGACCGATTCTCCTACTGTTAGGTTAATTGTAAACTGATTATGTTCCGTGGTACGGCACAGCCGAGAGAAGCCGCAAGCCACGCCAGCATAGTTGACATGGAAATGTGTTATAATTCCAATCGAAGGACAGGTTTGAAACCAACAAACCTAATTATCCCACTCTCGTCGCCAGTGTTATAATTTGCCAATAAAGAGAGCGAAGAAGTAGTGGAAGTAAGTACTCTCCTTTATTCCAGTCATCCAGTCTCCACAGCACTGAGAGGACAACTGAGGAGTCAACATTCTAAGGTAAGCTTCTATGTGGAACGTACCAAGAGGGAAAGAGTGGGAGGGGAGGACGGAAGGTACCAAGAGGGCTGAGTGACAAGGAAGAAGATTACAACAACATGTTATTTGGCTGAGTGCTTCCTTAAGCCCCTACCTATGCCTTTCGATTATATCACTAATCTCCAATGTTAATAGTCTTTCTTGATTGTCATGTAAATGTTTTGGATGATATTACACTAAAATTTAATAAACATAATTTATCCAAAAACAAAAGAGCAGTCAGTCAGTGCCGGAGTCTGGGTTAAATGACAGTTTATTCTATATTTTTCAGTATCACCCAGCTGAAATCAGACACATATCTTGTTTCTACACATTTATTTTGGCATACAATTCCACATATCCCGCTTCCACTTCCGGGTTTACACTAAGCAGCAGTCTGAATTGACAGGCAGGCTGGGGGGGCTGGACTGACCTCTGGGGACACAGAGAAAGCGATGCTTGACCCAAGAGTGACAGGGCAGCTTCCGGGAGTGGGCGGGCTCAGCAGCCTCGGGCCGGAAGCTGCCTCCTTGGAGAGGGCACAGTTTCCTTGCAGACTCCAATGGGATTTGATGCTGTGGAGGCAAAACTCCCTTGTTCCAAACCTAACCCAGTGTAATGGAAAGCCCTGCAAGGTCTTTTTAGAGCTGAGCGTAAAACCCAAGGAATATTCGGCCAGGTGCACTGAGATTGGATTTACAAAAAGCAGTCACAAAATGAACACTGACTTTTTGCAAATTCAGTCTGATTTTGCAAACTGACCTCTGTACTAATAGATCTGTTTGCAAAATAGAAAACTGCTGGGTTTGCAGAATGACCTGCCTAATTAATATTCATGAGGCAGCTTGTAATTTGCGACCCCTTGTGGGCGGTGCCAAGCACAGGGAGAGTGGCCTGAAGCAGATAACAAATAGCTGTCCCTGTGTGTATTTTTTTTTTAAAGCAGACCCTGTTCCACAAAGAAACCCCAGTTCCTTTAAAACAAGAAACAAGCATTTACAATGCAACGGTCTCGCCTTTGCAAAAGTTAGAGCTATTGGCATTGTAAATGACAACATTTTTATTTATATGTTGGTTTTGAAAACAGATAAATAAATGGCATTGTCATTTACAATGCCAATAGTTAAATCTCTTGCAAATGCGAGACCTAGTAGAGAGTGAGTAATAGTGAGTAAGTGTTAGAGAGTGCGTAGTAGAGAGTGTGTAGTAGAGTAGTAGAGTGAGTACTAGAGAGTAATAGAGTGATTAATAGAGAGTGAGTAGTAGTGAGTTGTAGAGAGGACTAGAGTGAGTAGTAGTGAGTATAGTGAGTATTAGAGAGTGAGTGGAGAGTAGTAGAGAGAGTAGTAGAGTATTAGAGAGTGAGTAGTAAAGAGTGAGTTTTAAAGAGTCACAAAGCCACACACACAGAGAGCCACACACACACACGCATACACACAGAGCCACACAGAGCCACACAGACACACAGAGCCACACACACACACACACACAGAGCCACACACACACACAGAGAGCCACACACACACAGAGCCACACACATAGAGAGCCACGCACAAAGCCACACACACACACAGAGCCTGGCTTTGACACTGTTTGGTTTTACTTGTATTGGAGAACTACTTGTAGGCCACGATTTATAACTTGGAAAGCAAATAACAGATTGAAAAGTAGGCCCTGGAATAGATGGGGGAACAGACCAATGACCGTCCGAGGCTGGGGCAAAGGGCGAGGAAGACGCATAAGAGGCGGGGTCTATGGGAACAAAGGAGGGATGACAGCCACAGAGGTCCAGGCCGAGCTTCCACCTGCCTCGCGGGCCAAATCTGACGTTCCCTGAATAATGAGAGGGGCATACATGCGCCAGCCCCCTGACTCCCATGCTTATGATCTACTATTAAAATTCCACCCTCCCCTTCATTCACAGTTCATCTTTGAGCCTCAGATTGCAGCTGTGCTGGCAAACCCACCACATATGCATGATTCCCAAATACTGCTGCCAAAGAGCGACAAAAAGAGAGGTATGAGGACGGCCAGTCCGGGTTTCTAAATGTAATTGTCCCAGTCGATGCTTAATTTAATTTTCCTTTTCGAAGATTCCCTTTTACATTCTGCTGCACGAGTCTACCCTATACATCATTTAGTTCATTTTTAAGAAGGCACCTGTTTGGCCGAATGAAACACATCTCTCTCAATGACCCGTAGTCACGAGCCAGAGGCCAATGCGCAGCGTCCCACCTGCCAAGATGGGCTTCATATTAGTATAATCGCTGCACATGGGCATTCATTTTAAAATGTTATAAGTAAAGCGCGGGTGCCGCGATTATACTTAAATGAAAGAAATAGATGTTTTGTCTATTTCTTTCAATTAAGTAAATCGCAGCACCCGCGCATTACTTGTAACATTTTAAAAGTAAAACGGGGGTGCGCGATCATACTAAAATGAAAGAAATTACTCTTCACAGCCCGTCCCTTTCAGACTAGGTGCCCCGACTTCCCGCTGGGGTAAAAGGTTCCTTATCTTCTTTATGGGGCCATCTGGACCCATAAAGAAGATAAGAAACCTTTTACTTCAGCAGTAAGTCAAGTAACCCAGTCTGAAAAGGACGGGGCTTAGCGAGAAAGGAGAACGTCACTAGGACTTCTTCTCCAATGGCTGGCCACCGTTTCAGAGGCCAGCCAATGGAGAAGAGGGGCGGGGCTTAACCCTCGCAAGTGAAGTACACTCTAAAACATAAAATCTCGCGAGCTCGACTGTGCATGTGCGCAGTACGCCACACGAGACCTAAAAAGGAGGTGCTGGTGAGGACGGGTGCGTGCCTTGAGAAATAAGGAGGGGGAGAGAAGGAGGTCTGCGGTGCTTAATTTGAGCTAACGGTTGCTGGCTAGGGCCAAGAGCACTCATTTTTGGGGACTGGCACTTATTTTTCATGATCAGACTTTTCCCGAGAGCAAGAGCGAACACACCAAAAGGGAAAGACTAAAGGAAGAGAAAGAAAAAAAATCACAAAGCAAGAAAGCAAGAACCTGCAACAGTGAGACAAGGGGGCAGGGGGTGTCTGGCAGTGGATAAAAGAGGCCTGGGTAAATTCAGGACTATGTAGCCTTGGTATTCTGCACCCCCAACACTTAATAGCACTGGCAGCGGTCTTCTGAGCAGAGCTTCGGGCACCGGCACTTACTCTTATGCAAATTAAGTACTGGAGGGCATATTTATGAGCCCCTTGCGCTGCTGTAGCGTCACTTTGTGTCATGCTCCAGTAGCACAAACTACAAAATGATATTTATGACGCAAAGCCACTTTGAGTGGGTATGAGTGGCCTTATAGATATGGCGCCAAGCAAGGTAGCACAAATCGCTGCGTCGCCGTACTCTGCATCAAGGAGGCGTTTCATGGATTTTGACGCTGCCACAGATTTACGTAATCACGTAAACCTGGGGACGGCCACCGGTGCAACGAGTACAGATATCTTTATTTCTCCTCATTTCTTTTTGTTTCCATGCGCGCTGCACTCTGCAGTAAACATAGAAAGAGGAAAACATCTCTTGTGATTGTTTTTGTACAGGACGGTGTCCCATCTCTTGTGATTGTTTTTGTATAGGACGGTGTCCCATCTCTTGTGATTGTTTTTGTACAGGACGGGGTCCCATCTCTTGTGATTGTTTTTGTGCCGGATGGTGTCCCGTCTCTTGTGATTGTTTTTGTGCAGGACGGTGTCCCATCTCTTGTGATTGTTTTTGGGCAGGACAGTGTCCCATTTCTTGTGATTGTTTTTGTGCAGGACGGTATCCCATCTCTTGTGATTGTTTTTGGGCAGGACAGTGTCCCGTCTCTTGTTATTGTTTTTGTGCAGGACGGTGTCCCATCTCTTGTGATTGTTTTTGTGCAGGACGGTGTCCCATCTCTTGTGATTGTTTTTGTGAAGGACAGTGTCCCATCTCTTGTGATTGTTTTTGTGCAGGACGGTGTCCCATCTCTTGTGATTGTTTTTGTGAAGGACAGTGTCCCATCTCTTGTGATTGTTTTTGTGCAGGACGGTATCCCATCTCTTGTGATTGTTTTTGTGCAGGACGGTGTCCCATCTCTTGTGATTGTTTTTGTGCAGGACGGTGTCCCATCTCTTGTGATTGTTTTTGTGCCGGACGGTGTCCCATCTCTTGTGATTGTTTTTGTGCAGGACGGTGTCCCATCTCTTGTGATTGTTTTTGTGCCGGATGATGTCCCATCTCTTGTGATTGTTTTTGTGCAGGACGGTGTCCCATCTCTTGTGATTGTTTTTGTGAAGGACAGTGTCCCATCTCTTGTGATTGTTTTTGTGAAGGACAGTGTCCCATCTCTTGTGATTGTTTTTGTGCCGGACGGTGTCCCATCTCTTGTGATTGTTTTTGTGCAGGACGGTGTCCCATCTCTTGTGATTGTTTTTGTGCAGGACGGTATCCCGTCTCTTGTTATTGTTTTTGTGCCGGACGGTGTCCCATCTCTTGTGATTGTTTTTGTGCCGGACGGTGTCCCATCTCTTGTGATTGTTTTTGTGCAGGACGGTATCCCGTCTCTTGTTATTGTTTTTGTGCAGGACGGTGTCCCATCTCTTGTGATTGTTTTTGTGAAGGACAGTGTCCCATCTCTTGTGATTGTTTTTGTGCCGGACGGTGTCCCATCTCTTGTGATTGTTTTTGTGCAGGACGGTGTCCCATCTCTTGTGATTGTTTTTGTGCAGGACGGTATCCCGTCTCTTGTTATTGTTTTTGTGCCGGACGGTGTCCCATCTCTTGTGATTGTTTTTGTGCCGGACGGTGTCCCATCTCTTGTGATTGTTTTTGTGCAGGACGGTATCCCGTCTCTTGTTATTGTTTTTGTGCAGGACGGTGTCCCATCTCTTGTGATTGTTTTTGTGAAGGACAGTGTCCCATCTCTTGTGATTGTTTTTGTGAAGGACAGTGTCCCATCTCTTGTGATTGTTTTTGTGAAGGACAGTGTCCCATCTCTTGTGATTGTTTTTGTGAAGGACAGTGTCCCGTCTCTTGTTATTGTTTTTGTGCAGGACGGTGTCCCATCTCTTGTGATTGTTTTTGTGCAGGACGGGGCCCCATAAAAGCCCTTAAAAGAGGCCCTGGGTGCCAGAGGTGCACTGGAGCATGAAGTAGGCCCTCAAAGCAATAATACTTTTCACAACCTCCTACCATTCACCTGGGTGGGCCCACTAAGAGAAGAGTCCAGGCTTATGGGCCCTAGCGCCTCCTAACGGCAGTAGGGTTAGGCAAGATTCATGTTAAAGGGAGACAGAAGGGCCGGGGAAGAGTCAGCCATGAGCAAGACATGTACCTCTGAAAGGTGCAGGGCTGAGGCAGGTATAGGCCTTACTCTTGCAGCACTGGCTGACTCTGCCCCAGCTCACCGGCCTCTTGTAGACACGGCTTTTCGTGGGGTCTACCGGTCACCCAGAAGGTCAGTCCGCCCTGGCAGGCCCATCTGTCCAGCCCTGGGGTCTGCCTAGCAGTGCGCCTTGTAGTCGGTGCAGCAGCTGACGTACTGGGCGCAGGAGGCGTTACAGTTGCAGGGTAAGGTTTTGGAGTAGGCGCCACAGCGACCCTTGCAGGAAAAGACGTCAACGCCCTCGCAGCTGCAGGCGCCATTGAGGGAGGGTCCACCGTCAATGCCGAGGGTGGGGCTGGTCGGGAACCGCTCCCCGCTGTAGGTACCTTGGGAAAAGAGAGACAGTCAACATAAGGTGTATGTAGGAAAGGAAGGCAGGGCACACTGGGGGTGGGGGCACAAAATGTGGGACATGGACACAGGCACTGGGACATGGAGACAGACACTAGGACATGGAGACAGGCACTGGGACATGGAGACAGGCACTGGGATATAGAGACAAACACTGGGACATGGAGACAGACACTGGGACATAGAGACAGACACTGGGACATGGAGACAGACACTGGGACATGGAGACAGACACTGGGACATGGAGACAGGCACTAGGAAATGGAGACAGACACTGGGACATGGAGACAGGCACTGGGACATGGAGACAAGCACTGGGACATAGACACAGGCACTGGGACATGGAGACATACACTGGGACATAGAGACAGACACTGGGACATGGAGACAGACACTGGGACATGGAGACAGGCACTGGGACATGGAGACAGGCACTAGGACATGGAGACAGACACTGGGACATGGAGACAGGCACTGGGACATGGAGACAGACACTGGGACATGGAGACAGGCACTGGGACATGGACACGGGCACTGGGACATGGAGACAGGCACTAGGACATGGAGACAGACACTGGGACATGGAGACAGGCACTGGGACATGGAGACAGGCACAAGGACATGGAGACAGACACTGGGATATAGAGACAGACACTGGGACATGGAGACAGGCACTGGGACATGGAGACAGGCACTGGGACATGGACACAGGCACTGGGATATGGAGACAGACACTGGGATATAGAGACAGACACTGGGACATGGAGACAGGCACTGGGACATGGAGACAGACACTGGGACATGGAGACAGGCACTGGGACATGGAGACAGACACTGGGACATAGAGACAGACACTGGGACATGGAGAGAGGCACTGGGACAGGGACACAGGCACTGGGACAGGGACACAGGCACTGGGATATAGAGACAGACACTGGGACATGGAGAGAGGCACTGGGATATAGAGACAGACACTGGGACATGGAGAGAGGCACTGGGACATGGAGACAGGCACTGGGATAAAGAGACAGACACTGGGATATAGAGACAGACACTGGGACATGGACACAGGCACTGGGACATGGAGACAGACACTGGGACATAGAGACAGACACTGGGACATGGACACAGACACTGGGACATGGAGACAGACACTGGGACATGGACGCAGGCACTGGGACATGGACACAGACACTGGGACATAGAGACAGACACTGGGACATGGACGCAGGCACTGGGACATGGACACAGACACTGGGACATAGAGACAGACACTGGGACATGGACGCAGGCACTGGGACATGGAGACAGACACTGGGACATGGAGACAGGCACTGGGATATGGACACAGGCACTGGGATATAGAGACAGACACTGGGACATGGAGACAGGCACTGGGACATGGAGACAGGCACTGGGACATGGACACAGACACTGGGACATAGAGACAGACACTGGGACATGGAGACAGGCACTGGGACAGGGACACAGGCACTGGGACAGGTACACAGACACTGGGACATAGAGACAGACACTGGGACATGGACGCAGCACTGGGACATGGAGACAGACACTGGGACATGGACACAGACACTGGGACATGGAGACAGACTTTGGGACATGGAGACAGGCACTGGGACATAGAGACAGACACTGGGACATGGAGACAGGCACTGGGACATGGACACAGACACTGGGACATAGAGACAGACACTGGGACATGGACGCAGGCACTGGGACATGGACACAGGCACTGGGACATGGAGACAGGCACTGGGACATGGAGACAGGCACTGGGACATGGAGACAGGCACTGGGACATGGACGCAGGCACTGGGACATGGAGACAGGCACTGTGATATAGAGACAGACACTGGGACATGGACAAAGGCACTGGGACATGGAGACAGGCACTGGGATAAAGAGACAGACACTGAGACATGGAGAGAGGCACTGGGACATGGGGGCACAGGCACTGGGACATGGAGACAGGCACTGGGATATAGAGACGGACACTGGGACATGGAGACAGACACTGGGACATGGAGACAGGCACTGGGACATGGACACAGGCACTGGGACATGGAGACAGGCACTGGGACATGGAGACAGGCACTGGGACATGGACGCAGGCACTGGGACATGGAGACAGGCACTGTGATATAGAGACAGACACTGGGACATGGACAAAGGCACAGGGACATGGAGACAGGCACTGGGATAAAGAGACAGACACTGAGACATGGAGAGAGGCACTGGGACATGGGGGCACAGGCACTGGGACATGGAGACAGGCACTGGGATATAGAGACGGACACTGGGACATGGAGACAGACACTGGGACATGGAGACGGGCACTGGGACATAGAGACAGGCACTGGGACATGGACAGAGCCACTTGAACATTGACACATGAAATCAGACATGTAACCACAGGGCACTGGACTTGGAGCCAGACACTGTGGCATAGAGACATACAATGGAACATGGGGGCACAGGCCTTGGGACATGGAGACAGGCACTGGAACATGGAGACAGACTGGAACAAATGGGACAGACACTGGGACATGGAGCATGACACTGTGTCATAGAGACACAGAGCACTGAACATGAAGACAGAGTCATGAGTGCCGGGGCAGGGTCAGCCCTCACTCAGGCTGTACAGGTGAGGCCTCAGCACTGTCCCTCAGACTGCACATGCGCTGTCCTCAAACAGCACCTCTACCCCCCAGAGAACAGGAGCTCAGACCTCAGACAGCAGAGCCAGCCCTCGGGAAACAGAGCGCCACGACGCAGACTTCGGAGTAGAGGAGCTAGAGTGTCAGGGGGGGGGGGGGGGGTCAGAGTGTCAGGGTGAAGGGGGTCAGAGTGTCAGGGTGAGGGGGGGGGTCCCAGTGTCAGGATGAGGGGGGTCAGAGTGTCAGGGTGAGGGGGGGTCCCAGTGCCAGGGTGAGGGAGGTCAGAGTGTCAGGGTGAGGGGGGGTCCCAGTGCCAGGGTGAAGGGGGTCAGAGTGTCAAGGTGAGGGGGGGTCCCAGTGCCAGGGTGAAGGGGGTCAGAGTGTCAGGGTGAGGGGGGTGTCCCAGTGTCAGGGTGAAGGGGGTCAGAGTGTCAGGGTCAGGGGGGGGGGGGGGGGTCCCAGTGTCAGGGTGAAGGGGGTCAGAGTGTCAGGGTGAGGGGGGGGGGTCCCAGTGTCAGGGTGAAGGGGGTCAGAGTGTCAGGGTGAGGGGGGGTCCCAGTGTCAGGGTGAAGGGGGTCAGAGTGTCAGGGTGAGGGGGGGTCCCAGTGCCAGGGTGAAGGGGGTCAGAGTGTCAGGGTGAGGGGGGGGGGTCCCAGTGTCCGGGTGAAGGGGGTCAGAGTGTCAGGGTGAGGGGGGGGGGGGGTCCCAGTGTCAGGGTGAGGGGGGTCAGAGTGTCAGGGTGAGGGGGGATCCCAGTTCCAGGGTGAAGGGGGTCAGAGTGTCAGGGTGAGGGGGGGTCCCAGTGTCAGGGTGAGGGGGGTCAAATTGTCAGGGTGAGGGGGGGTCCCAGTGTCAGGGTGAGGGGGGTCAGAGTGTCAGGGTGAGGGGGGGGGTCCCCAGTGTCAGGGTGAGGGGGGTCAGAGTGTCAGGGTGAGGGGGGGGGGGTCCCAGTGTCAGGGTGAAGGGGGTCAGAGTGTCAGGGTGAGGGGCGGGGGTCCCCAGTGTCAGGGTGAGGGGGTCAGAGTGTCAGGGTGAGGGGGGGTCCCAGTGCCAGGGTGAAGGGGGTCAGAGTGTCAGGGTGAGGGGGGGGGCAGTGTCAGGGTGAGGGGGGTCAGAGTGTCAGGGTGAGGGGGGGTCCCAGTGTCAGGGTGAGGGGGGTCAGAGTGTCAGGGTGAAGGGGGTCAGAGTGTCAGGGTGAGGGGGGGGGGGTCCCAGTGTCAGGGTGAAGGGGGTCAGAGTGTCAGGGTGAGGGGGGGGGGTCCCAGTGTCAGGGTGAGGGGGGTCAGAGTGTCAGGGTGAGGGGGGTCCCAGTGTCAGGGTGAAGGGGGTCAGAGTGTCAGGGTGAGGGGGGGTCCCAGTGTCAGGGTGAGGGGGGTCAGAGTGTCAGGGTGAGGGGGGTCAGAGTGTCAGGGTGAGGGGGGGGTCCCAGTGTCAGACTGAAGGGGGTCAGAGTGTCAGGGTGAGGGGGGGTCCCAGTGTCAGGGTGAAGGGGGTCAGAGTGTCAGGGTGAGGGGGGGTCCCAGTGTCAGGGTGAAGGGGGTCAGAGTGTCAGGGTGAGGGGGGGTCCCCAGTGTCAGGGTGAAGGGGTCAGAGTGTCAGGGTGAGGGGCGGGGGTCCCCAGTGTCAGGGTGAGGGGGGTCAGAGTGTCAGGGTGAGGGGGGGTCCCAGTGCCAGGGTGAAGGGGGTCAGAGTGTCAGGGTGAGGGGGGGTCCCAGTGCCAGGGTGAAGGGGGTCAGAGTGTCAGGGTGAGGGGGGGGGGGCAGTGTCAGGGTGAGGGGGGTCAGAGTGTCAGGGTGAGGGGGGGGTCCCAGTGTCAGGGTGAGGGGCGTCAGAGTGTCAGGGTGAAGGGGGTCAGAGTGTCAGGGTGAGGGGGGGGGTCCCAGTGTCAGGGTGAAGGGGGTCAGAGTGTCAGGGTGAGGGGGGGGGGGTCCCAGTGTCAGGGTGAGGGGGGTCAGAGTGTCAGGGTGAGGGGGGTCCCAGTGTCAGGGTGAAGGGGGTCAGAGTGTCAGGGTGAGGGGGGGTCCCAGTGTCAGGGTGAGGGGGGTCAGAGTGTCAGGGTGAAGGGGGTCAGAGTGTCAGGGTGAGGGGGGGGGTCCCAGTGTCAGGGTGAAGGGGGTCAGAGTGTCAGGGTGAGGGGGGGGGGTCCCAGTGTCAGGGTGAAGGGGGTCAGAGTGTCAGGGTGAGGGGGGTCCCAGTGTCAGGGTGAAGGGGGTCAGAGTGTCAGGGTGAGGGGGGGGTCCCAGTGTCAGGGTGAAGGGGGTCAGAGTGTCAGGGTGAGGGGGGTCCCAGTGTCAGGGTGAGGGGGGGTCAGAGTTTGAGGCCGCCTGAGGTACTCACTGTCCAGGCGCAGCTCCAGCTCCACGGGGTAGTGGTCCGAGACATCTTTAGCCTGGAAGAGAAGAGAGAAGCTTTAGAACCGGAGGACAGACCTGGGGCTGGAAAACAACACAGACACCTGGCAACCAGGACAGAGGAGGCAAACAGGACAGAGGGGGGGGGGGCAACCAGGGGTGCATAAGGGACTGCATCTACGAGGGGAACCCTGTCTACAGGTGCAAGAAGGGCTACTGGGGCAAGCTGTGCAACCAGAGCTGTGACCAGCTGGGCTACCAAACCTACAGAAGTGACTTCATCTGTCTGGGCAACCACGTCTACAGGTGAAAGAAGGTCTACAGGGCAACGGTGTGCAACCAGGACAGGGAGGGAAACCACGGCTACAGAAGTGACTTCATCTACCTGGGCAGCCACGTCTACAGGTGCACCGCGGCAACGTGTGCAACTAGGGCTGTGAAAAACTGGGCTACCAAACTTACATACGTGACTTAATCTGTCTGGGCAACCACGTCTACAGGTGGAACAAGGTCTATGGGGCAACATGTCCAAGCAGAGCTGTGACCAGCTGAGCTACCAAGGCTACAGAAGTTGCTTCATCTACCTAAGCAACCACATCTACAGGTGGAACAAGGTCTACCGGGGCAACGTGTGCAACGAGGGCTGTGACCAGCTGGGCTACGAAGTCCCCAGGATGACCATGTGTACCACCAGGGCAGGTCTGCAGGCAGATCTATCACCATACTGCGGCACGGAAGGCTACTAATGAGGAGAACCAGAGGAGGCAGCTGGGTCTATACTAGAGGAGGCAGCTGGGTCTATATACAGAGGAGGCAGCTGGGTCTATACCAGAGGAGGCAGCTGGGTCTATATACAGAGGAGGCAGCTGGGTCTATACCAGAGGAGGCAGCTGGGTCTATACCACAGGAGGCAGCTGGGTCTATATACAGAGGAGGCAGCTGGGTCTATACCAGAGCAGGCAGCTGGGTCTATACCAGAGGAGGCAGCTGGGTCTATACCAGAGGAGGCAGCTGGGTCTATATACAGAGGAGGCAGCTGGGTCTATATACAGAAGGGGCAGCTGGGTCTATATACAGAGGAGGCAGCTGGGTCTATACCAGAGGAGGCAGCTGGGTCTATACCAGAGGAGGCAGCTTGGTCTATACCAGAAGAGGCGGCTGGGTCTATACCAGAGGAGGCAGCTGGGTCTATACCAGAGGAGGCAGCTGGGTCTATATACAGAGGAGGCAGCTGGGTCTATACCAGAGGAGGCAGCTGGGCCTATACCAGAGGAGGCAGCTTGGTCTATACCAGAGGAGGCAGCTGGTTATATATACAGAGGAGGCAGCTGGGTCTATATACAGAGGAGGCAGCTGGGTCTATATACAGAGGAGGCAGCTGGGTCTATACACAGAGGAGGCAGCTGGGTCTATTACAGAGGAGGCAGCTGGGTCTATATACAGAGGAGGCAGCTGGATCTATATACAGAGGAGGCAGCTGGGTCTATATACAGAGGAGGCAGCTGGGTCTATATACAGAGGAGGCAGCTGGGTCTATATACATAGGAGACAGCTGGGTCTATATTCAGAGGAGGCAGCTGGGTCTATACCAGAGGAGACAGCTGGGTCTATATACAGAGGAGCCAGCTGGGTCTATATACAGAGGAGGCAGCTGGGTCTATACCAGAGGAGGCAGCTGGGCCTATACCAGAGGAGGCAGCTTGGTCTATACCAGAGGAGGCAGCTGGTTATATATACAGAGGAGGCAGCTGGGTCTATATACAGAGGAGGCAGCTGGGTCTATACCAGAGGAGGCAGCTGGGTCTATACCAGAGGAGGCAGCTGGGTCTATATACAGAGGAGGCAGCTGGGTCTATACCAGAGGATGCAGCTGGGTCTATATTCAGAGGAGGCAGCTGGGTCTATACTAGAGGAGGCAGCTGGGTCTATATACAGAGGAGGCAGCTGGGTCTATATACAGAGGAGGCAGCTGGGTCTATACCAGAGGAGGCAGCTGGGTCTATATACAGAGGAGGCAGCTGGGTCTATATTCAGAGGAGGCAGCTGGGTCTATACTAGAGGAGGCAGCTGGGTCTATATACAGAGGAGGCAGCTGGGTCTATATTCAGAGGAGGCAGCTGGGTCTATACCAGAGGAGGCAGCTGGGTCTATACTAGAGGAGGCAGCTGGGTCTATACCAGAGGAGGCCGCTGGGTCTATATACAGAGGAGGCACCTGGGTCTATATACAGAGGAGGCAGCTGGGTCTATTACAGAGGAGGCAGCTGGGTCTATATACAGAGGAGGCAGCTGGGTCTATACCAGAGGAGGCCGCTGGGTCTATATACAGAGGAGGCACCTGGGTCTATATACAGAGGAGGCACCTGGGTCTATATACAGAGGAGGCAGCTGGGTCTATATACAGAGGAGGCAGCTGGGTCTATACCAGAGGAGGCAGCTGGGTCTATATACAGAGGAGGCACCTGGGTCTATATACAGAGGAGGCACCTGGGTCTATATACAGAGGAGGCAGCTGGGTCTATTACAGAGGAGGCAGCTCGGTCTATACCAGAGGAGGCAGCTGGGTCTATATACAGAGGAGGCAGCTGGGTCTATACCAGAGGAGGCAGCTGGGTCTATATACAGAGGAGGCAGTTGGGTCTATACTAGAGGAGGCAGCTGGGTCTATACCAGAGGAGGCAACTGGGTCTATACCAGAGGAGGCAGCTGGGTCTATACCAGAGGAGGCAGCTGGGTCTATATTCAGAGGAGGCAGCTGGGTCTATACCAGAGGAGGCAGCTGGGTCTATACCAGAGGAGGCAGCTGGGTCTATATACAGAGGAGGCAGCTGGGTCTATACCAGAGGAGGCAGCTGGGTCTATACCAGGGGAGACAGCTGGGTCTATACCAGAGGAGGCAGCTGGGTCTATATACAGAGGAGGCAGCTGGGTCTATACCAGAGGAGGCAGCTGGGTCTATACCAGAGGAGGCAGCTGGGTCTATATACAGTGGAGGCAGCTGGGTCTATATTCAGAGGAGGCAGCTGGGTCTATACCAGAGGAGGCAGCTGGGTCTATACCAGAGGAGGCAGCTGGGTCTATATACAGAGGAGGCAGCTGGGTCTATATACAGAGGAGGCAGCTGGGTCTATACCAGAGGAGGCAGCTGGGTCTATACCAGAGGAGGCAGCTGGGTCTATATACAGAGGAGGCAGCTGGGTCTATATTCAGAGGAGGCAGCTGGGTCTATACCAGAGGAGGCAGCTGGGTCTATACCAGAGGAGGCAGCTGGGTCTATATACAGAGGAGACAGCTGGGTCTATACCAGAGGAGGCAGCTGGGTCTATACCAGAGGAGGCAGCTGGGTTTATATACAGAGGAGGCAGCTGGGTCTATATACAGAGGAGGCAGCTGGGTCTATATACAGAGGAGACAGCTGGGTCTATACCAGAGGAGGCAGCTGGGTCTATATACAGAGGAGGCAGCTGGGTCTATATACAGAGAAGGCAGCTGGGTCTATATACAGAGGAGGCAGCTGGGTCTATACCAGAGGAGGCAGCTGGGTCTATATACAGAGGAGGCAGCTGGGTCTATATACAGAGAAGGCAGCTGGGTCTATATACAGAGGAGGCAGCTGGGTCTATACCAGAGGAGGCAGCTGGGTCTATATACAGAGAAGGCAGCTGGGTCTATATACAGAGGAGGCAGCTGGGTCTATACCAGAGGAGGCAGCTGGGTCTATATACAGAGGAGGCAGCTGGGTCTATATACAGAGAAGGCAGCTGGGTCTATATACAGAGGAGGCAGCTGGGTCTATACCAGAGGAGGCAGCTGGGTCTATACACAGAGGAGGCAGCTGGGTCTATACACAGAGGAGGCAGCTGGGTCTATACACAGAGGAGGCAGCTGGGTCTATACCAGAGGGGGCAGCTGGGTCTATACCAGAGGAGGCGGCTGGGTCTATATACAGAGGAGGCAGCTGGGTCTATATACATAGGAGACAGCTGGGTCTATACCAGAGGAGGCAGCTGGGTCTATATACAGAGGAGGCAGCTGGGTCTATATACATAGGAGACAGCTGGGTCTATACCAGAGGAGGCAGCTGGGTCTATACCAGAGGAGGCAGCTGGGTCTATACCAGAGGAGGCAGCTGGGTCTATATACAGAGGAGGCAGCTGGGTCTATACCAGAGGAGGCAGCTGGGTCTATACCAGAGGAGGCAGCTGGGTCTATATACAGAGGAGGCAGCTGGGTCTATATTCAGAGGAGGCAGCTGGGTCTATACCAGAGGAGGCAGCTGGGTCTATATACAGAGGAGGCAGCTGGGTCTATATACAGAGGAGGCAGCTGGGTCTATACCAGAGGAGGCAGCTGGGTCTATACCAGAGGAGGCAGCTGGGTCTATATACAGAGGAGGCAGCTGGGTCTATATACAGAGGAGGCAGCTGGGTCTATATACAGAGGAGACAGCTGGGTCTATACCAGAGGAGGCAGCTGGGTCTATACACAGAGGAGGCAGCTGGGTCTATACCAGAGGAGGCAGCTGGGTCTATATATATAGGAGACAGCTGGGTCTATACCAGAGGAGGCAGCTGGGTCTATATACAGAGGAGGCAGTGGGGTCTATATACAGAGGAGGCAGCTGGGTCTATATACATAGGAGACAGCTGGGTCTATACCAGAGGAGGCAGCTGGGTCTATATACAGAGGAGGCAGCTGGGTCTATATACAGAGGAGACAGCTGGGGTCCACATCAGCCCAGCTGAACACTGCGCCGTGAGGGCAACGGCCTTAACCCTGCACCTGGGCACACACGGACACGGGACTCTGTTTGCCGGGCCGCGCTGTCTAGCGCAGAGCCCGGCAAAAACTACATTTCCCAGCTGCCCGCCTGCCAAAGGGAGGAAATTGACGCGCCCGGAGGCGCTTAAACTGGAAGGAGCGCCGAGAGCTCCGGGGGTCCACATCAGCCCAGCTGAACACTGCGCCGCGAGGGCAACGGCTTTAACCCTGCACCCTGCACCTGGGCACACACGGACGCGGGACTCTGTTTGCCGGGCCACGCTGTCTAGCGCAGAGCCCGGGCAAAAACTACATTTCCCAGCTGCCCGCCTGCCAAAGGGAGGAAATTGACGCGCCCGGAGGCGCTTAAACTGGAAGGAGCACCTCTCGCCCCGCGAGTCGCGCGCGGGAGCGCCCGGGGCCAAGCCCGGGCAAGGGGCGGGCCCTCTGGGGCC
Organism: Lissotriton vulgaris; assembly: GCF_964263255.1. Taxonomy (NCBI): domain Eukaryota; kingdom Metazoa; phylum Chordata; class Amphibia; order Caudata; family Salamandridae; genus Lissotriton; species Lissotriton vulgaris. Next base: position 11,821,704 of record NC_141698.1, on the reverse strand, counting down.
CTCCGTGGACCGATTAGGAGGGGCCACCCCCCTTGTTATTTCTGCAAAAGGAGGTATAGTGTACATACTTTAATTTAACATTTGATCGTAACATCATTACTGCCATTGTGATCATGCCCTGTAAGGGGGGAACAAGCCCAGCTGCGCAGGGGTGTCATGCGGGGCAAATGCACCAAATGCTTACCACAAGCTCCCGGCCAACTGTGCATGTTACAGACATAATCTGCCCCTGTTACTCCCCATCTAGTACACTATCTCCTCCACTAAACTCCCCAAGAATGCAGAATCTGTCGCTGTGGGGTGAGCTAAATAGACTATGTAAAACAAAATATGTCAGTGTGGACTCACCCTTCTTCGCCAAAGTAACCCGCACTACGAATACTAAAGGCAGTTTACAGGAAACCCCCTCTTTATTGAACAAAGTCAACACACAAGCCTCTGTACTTTCATGGTTTCTACCTGTCAATAGAGATAACACTGAGGACAAGGCCGAAAGGACTCAATCAAAACCTCATACACCAACTGTAACCCCCGTGATGTCCGTTCATAATCTCCCCACCACCATGGAGACTGATGTCAAACTGGACGAACCAATATCTTATTCCCAGATCTCTCTTCTGACTCAGATTGAACAACTTGTTAAAACCATCATTTCCCCACTAACAGAACAAATCAACGCAATAGGGGAAAGGCTCTCGGGTCTCGAGAACAAAATCACGGCCATCCTGAAACCCATCGATAATCCAGTAACATTGAACCGACCCCAGCCAACCACCACTTTCCCATCAGCTAAGCTCTCTGCCATCTTTAAAAGCAAGCAAGTCACTCCATTATCTCCTATAATTCCAGGTTCAACTACTTTCAAAGCTCCTTCCAAACCTCTTATATCAAGGCCCCCGGAGGCCAAGTCAGTACGCAATGCACCAAACATACACCTTCCGCCACAAGCAGCGCCATATGTGTCCGTCCTCACAGGAGTGCCACCACTTGCGCTGGGAAAAGCTGAAAGCCAGCTGGACCTAATGAACAAAGTTATATTCTGGTTGGGAAGGAATAGACCCCTACCACCGGACAAAGACGGTGGAATCCTGAGTGTGAGAAGGGTGGGCTGGTTGGGCCCTCTACCAAAAAACATTTCAGGGGACTTGGTACTGGTCAGATTCAGGAATCGGAACATCGCACCATATTTAAGATCTTGTCCAGCCCTAGAGGGGGATGGTCCAATACAGACTTGGGACTTACATGATTTCTATCCCTGTATGCCAAATATCCCCCGATTAGGAACAACAATAGCCTACCACCACCCGCTGGGTGGGGAAGTCCAGGTACCCAGTGGTACTAGTTTCCCTGTTGCCAACAGATGTGTTTCATTGCACAATTGCCGCAACTTTTGAGCTCACTCACTTTAAAGGACAAACTCGTGTATCTTTATTCAAGATAGGGATAAACCCCTTGAAAAATATGTCTCACCGCCGAATCCTGAGGCTGGGGCTATGTCTTTTTTGAATGTGAAGTTATGTTTTTGTGAATGTATATATTTATTTTAATTACTGTTATTTTTTGTATGCTTTCATGATTTTAAGAAACAAAATCGAATAAAGCTTCTATTCACCAGAGTAGACTGCTGGGTCTATACAGAGGAGGCAGCTGGGTCTATATACAGAGGAGGCAGCTGGGTCTATATACAGAGGAGGCAGCTGGGTCTATATACAGAGGAGGCAGCTGGGTCTATATACATAGGAGGCGGCTGGGTCTATATACATAGGCGGCAGCTGGGTCTATATACAGAGGAGGCAGCTGGGTCTATATACAGAGGAGGCAGCTGGGTCTATATACAGAGGAGGCAGCTGGGTCTATATACAGAGGAGGCAGCTGGGTCTATATACAGAGGAGGCAGCTGGGTCTATATACAGAGAAGGCAGCTGGGTCTATATACAGAGGAGGCAGCTGGGTCTATATACAGAGGAGGCAGCTGGGTCTATATACAGAGGAGGCAGCTGGGTCTATATACAGAGGAGGCAGCTGGGTCTATATACAGAGGAGGCAGCTGGGTCTATATACAGAGGGGCAGCTGGGTCTATACCAGAGGAGGCAGCTGGGTCTATATACAGAGGAGGCAGCTGGGTCTATATACATAGGAGGCAGCTGGGTCTATATACAGAGGAGTCAGCTGGGTCTATATACAGAGGAGGCAGCTGGGTCTATATACAGAGGAGGCAGCTGGGTCTATATACAGAGGGGGCAGCTGGGTCTATATACAGAGGAGGCAGCTGGGTCTATATACAGAGGAGGCAGCTGGGTCTATATACAGAGAAGGCAGCTGGGTCTATACTAGAGGATGCAGCTGGGTCTATACCAGAGGAGGTAGCTGGGTCTATTACAGAGGAGGCAGCTGGGTCTATATACAGAGGAGGCAGCTGGGTCTATATACAGAGGAGGCAGCTGGGTCTATATACAGAGGAGGCAGCTGGGTCTATATACAGAGAAGGCAGCTGGGTCTATATACAGAGGAGGCAGCTGGGTCTATACCAGAGGAGGCAGCTGGGTCTATATACAGAGGAGGCAGCTGGGTCTATACCAGAGGAGGTAGCTGGGTCTATACCAGAGGAGGTAGCTGGGTCTATACCAGAGGAGGCAGCTGGGTCTATTACAGAGGAGGCAGCTGGGTCTATATACAGAGGAGGCAGCTGGGTCTATACCAGAGGAGGTAGCTGGGTCTATACCAGAGGAGGCAGCTGGGTCTATACCAGAGGAGGTAGCTGGGTCTATACCAGAGGAGGCAGCTGGGTCTATTACAGAGGAGGCAGCTGGGTCTATACCAGAGGAGGCAGCTGGCTCTATACCAGAGGAGGCAGCTGGGTCTATATACAGAGGAGGCAGCTGGGTCTATATACAGAGGAGGCAGCAGGGTCTATATACAGAGGAGGCAGCTGGGTCTATATACAGAGGAGGCAGCTGGGTCTATATACAGAGAAGGCAGCTGGGTCTATATACAGAGGAGGCAGCTGGGTCTATACCAGAGGAGGCAGCTGGGTCTATATACAGAGGAGGCAGCTGGGTCTATACCAGAGGAGGTAGCTGGGTCTATACCAGAGGAGGTAGCTGGGTCTATACCAGAGGAGGCAGCTGGGTCTATTACAGAGGAGGCAGCTGGGTCTATACCAGAGGAGGCAGCTGGGTCTATATACAGATGAGGCAGCTGGGTCTATATACAGAGGAGGCAGCTGGGTCTATACCAGAGGAGGTAGCTGGGTCTATATTCAGAGGAGACAGCTGGGTCTATATACAGAGGAGGCAGCTGGGTCTATATACAGAGGAGGCAGCTGGGTCTATATACATAGGAGACAGCTGGGTCTATACCAGAGGAGGCAGCTGGGTCTATACCAGAGGAGGCAGCTGGGTCTATATACAGAGAAGACAGTTGGGTCTATACACAGAGGAGGCAGCTGGGTCTATACCAGAGGAGGCAGCTGGGTCTATACCAGAGGAGGCAGCTGGGTCTATACCAGAGGAGGCAGCTGGGTCTATATACAGAGGAGGCAGCTGGGTCTATACCAGAGGAGGTAGCTGGGTCTATTACAGAGGAGGCAGCTGGGTCTATATACAGAGGAGGCAGCTGGGTCTATATACAGAGAGGGCAGCTGGGTCTATATCAGAGGAGGCAGCTGGGTCTATATACAGAGGAGGCAGCTGGGTCTATACACAGAGGAGGCAGCTGGGTCTATATACAGAGGAGACAGCTGGGTCTATACCAGAGGAGGCAGCTTGGTCTATCGGGGTCTATATACAGAGGAGGCAGCTGGGTCTATATACAGAGGAGGCAGCTGGGTCTACACCAGAGGAGGCAACTGGGTCTATACCAGAGGAGGCAGCTGGGTCTATATACAGAGGAGGCAGCTGGGTCTATACCAGAGGAGGCAGCTGGGTCTATATACAGAGGAGGCAGCTGGGTCTATATACAGAGGAGGCAGCTGGGTCTATATACAGAGGAGGCAGCTGGGTCTATACCAGAGGAGGTAGCTGGGTCTATTACAGAGGAGGCAGCTGGGTCTATATACAGAGGAGGCAGCTGGGTCTATATACAGAGGAGGCAGCTGGGTCTATACCAGAGGAGGCGGCTGGGTCTATATTCAGAGGAGACAGGTGGGTCTATATACAGAGGAGGCAGCTGGGTCTATATACAGAGGAGGCAGCTGGGTCTATATACATAGGAGACAGCTGGGTCTATACCAGAGGAGGCAGCTGGGTCTATTACAGAGGAGGCAGCTGGGTCTATATACAGAGGAGGCAGCTGGGTCTATATACAGAGGAGGCAGCTGGGTCTATTACAGAGGAGGCAGCTGGGTCTATATACAGAGGAGGCAGCTGGGTCTATATACAGAGGAGGCAGCTGGGTCTATTACAGTGGAGGCAGCTGGGTCTATACCAGAGGAGGCAGCTGGGTCTATATACAGAGGAGGCAGCTGGGTCTATACCAGAGGAGGTAGCTGGGTCTATTACAGAGGAGGCAGCTGGGTCTATATACAGAGGAGGCAGCTGGGTCTATATACAGAGGAGGCAGCTGGGTCTATACCAGAGGAGGTAGCTGGGTCTATACCAGAGGAGGCAGCTGGGTCTATATTCAGAGGAGACAGCTGGGTCTATATACAGATGAGGCAGCTGGGTCTATATACAGAGGAGGCAGCTGGGTCTATATACAGAGGAGGCAGCTGGGTCTATACCAGAGGAGGCAGCTGGGTCTATATACAGAGGAGGCAGCTGGGTCTATACCAGAGGAGGTAGCTGGGTCTATTACAGAGGAGGCAGCTGGGTCTATATACAGAGGAGGCAGCTGGGTCTATATACAGAGGACGCAGCTGGGTCTATACCAGAGGAGGCGGCTGGGTCTATATTCAGAGGAGACAGCTGGGTCTATATACAGAGGAGGCAGCTGGGTCTATATACAGAGGAGGCAGCTGGGTCTATATACATAGGAGACAGCTGGGTCTATACCAGAGGAGGCAGCTGGGTCTATTACAGAGGAGGCAGCTGGGTCTATATACAGAGGAGGCAGCTGGGTCTATATACAGAGGAGGCAGCTGGGTCTATTACAGAGGAGGCAGCTGGGTCTATACCAGAGGAGGCAGCTGGGTCTATACCAGAGGAGGCAGCTGGGTCTATACCAGAGGAGGCAGCTGGGTCTATATACAGAGGAGGCAGCTGGGTCTATACCAGAGGAGGTAGCTGGGTCTATTACAGAGGAGGCAGCTGGGTCTATATACAGAGGAGGCAGCTGGGTCTATATACAGAGGAGGCAGCTGGGTCTATACCAGAGGAGGTAGCTGGGTCTATACCAGAGGAGGCGGCTGGGTCTATATTCAGAGGAGACAGCTGGGTCTATATACATAGGCGGCAGCTGGGTCTATATACAGATGAGGCAGCTGGGTCTATATACAGAGGAGGCAGCTGGGTCTATATACATAGGAGACAGCTGGGTCTATACCAGAGGAGGCAGCTGGGTCTATACACAGAGGAGGCAGCTGGGTCTATATACAGAGGAGGCAGCTGGGTCTATACACAGAGGAGGCAGCTGGGTCTATATACAGAGGAGACAGCTGGGTCTATACCAGAGGAGGCAGCTTGGTCTATCGGGGTCTATATACAGAGGAGGCAGCTGGGTCTATATACAGAGGAGGCAGCTGGGTCTATATACAGAGGAGGCAGCTGGGTCTACACCAGAGGAGGCAACTGGGTCTATATACAGAGGAGGCAGCTGGGTCTATATACAGAGGAGGCAGCTGGGTCTATATACAGAGGAGGCAACTGGGTCTATACCAGAGGAGGCAGCTGGGTCTATATACAGAGGAGGCAGCTGGGTCTATATACAGTGGAGGCAGCTGGGTCTATATGCAGAGGAGGCAGCTGGGTCTATACCAGAGGAGGCAGCTGGGTCTATACCAGAGGAGGCAGCTGGGTCTATATACAGAGGAGGCAGCTGGGTCTATACCAGAGGAGGCAGCTGGGTCTATATACAGAGGAGGCAGCTGGGTCTATATACAGAGGAGGCAGCTGGGTCTATATACAGAGGAGGCAACTGGGTCTATATACAGAGGAGGCAGCTGGGTCTATATACAGAGGAGGCAGCTGGGTCTATATACAGAGGAGGCAGCTGGGTCTATATACAGAGGAGGCAGCTGGGTCTATTTACAGAGGAGGCAGCTGGGTCTATACACAGAGGAGGCAGCTGGGTCTATATACAGAGGAGGCAGCTGGGTCTATACCAGAGGAGGCAGCTGGGTCTATATACAGAGGAGGCAGCTGGGTCTATACCAGAGGAGGCAGCTGGGTCTATATACAGAGGAGGCAGCTGGGTCAGCTGGGTCTATATACAGAGGAGACAGCTGGGTCTATATACAGAGGAGGCGGCTGGGTCTATACCAGAGGAGGCAGCTGGGTCTATATACATAGGAGGCGGCTGGGTCTATATACATAGGCGGCAGCTGGGTCTATATACAGAGGAGGCAGCTGGGTCTATATACAGAGGAGGCGGCTGGGTCTATACCAGAGGAGGCAGCTGGGTCTATATACAGAGGAGGCAGCTGGGTCTATATACAGAGAGGGCAGCTGGGTCTATATACAGAGGAGGCAGCTGGGTCTATATACAGAGGAGGCGGCTGGGTCTATATACAGAGGAGGCGGCTGGGTCTATATACATAGGAGGCAGCTGGGTCTATATACAGAGGAGGCAGCTGGGTCTATATACAGAGGAGGCGGGCGGGTCTATATACAGAGGAGGCAGCCGGGTCTATATACAGAGGAGGCGGCTGGGTCTATATACATAGGAGGCAGCTGGGTCTACACCAGAGGAGGCAACTGGGTCTATACCAGAGGAGGCAGCTGGGTCTATATACAGAGGAAGCAGCTGGGTCTATATGCATAGGAGACAGCTGGGTCTATATACAGAGAGGGCAGCTGGGTCTATATACAGAGGAGGCAGCTGGTTCTATATACAGAGGAGGCGGCTGGGTCTATATACAGAGGAGGCGGCTGGGTCTATATACATAGGAGGCAGCTGGGTCTATATACAGAGGAGGCAGCCGGGTCTATATACAGAGGAGGCAGCTGGGTCTATATACATAGGAGGCAGCTGGGTCTACACCAGAGGAGGCAACTGGGTCTATACCAGAGGAGGCAGCTGGGTCTATATACAGAGGAGGCAGCTGGGTCTATACCAGAGGAGGCAGCTGGGTCTATCTACAGAGGAGGCAGCTGGGTCTATATACAGAGGAGGCAGCTGGGTCTATACCAGAGGAGGCAGCTGGGTCTATACCAGAGGAGGCAGCTGGGTCTATATACAGAGGAGGCAGCTGGGTCTATATTCAGAGGAGGCAGCTGGGTCTATACAGAGGAGGCGGCTGGGTCTATATACAGAGGAGGCAGCTGGGTCTATATACAGAGGAGGCAGCTGGGTCTATATACATAGGAGGCAGCTGGGTCTATATACAAAGGAGGCAGCTGGGTCTATATACATAGGAGGCAGCTGGGTCTATATACAGAGGAGGCGGCTGGGTCTATATACATAGGAGGCAGCTGGGTCTATATACAGAGGAGGCGGCTGGGTCTATATACAGAGGAGGCAGCTGGGTCTATATACAGAGGAGGCAGCTGGGTCTATATACAGAGGAGGCGGCTGGGTCTATATACATAGGAGGCGGCTGGGTCTATATACATAGGAGGCAGCTGGGTCTATATACAGAGGAGGCGGCTGGGTCTATATACAGAGGAGGCAGCTGGGTCTATATACAGAGGAGACAGCTGGGTCTATATACAGAGGAGGCGGCTGGGTCTATATACATAGGAGGCGGCTGGGTCTATATACATAGGCGGCAGCTGGGTCTATATACAGAGGAGGCAGCTGGGTCTATATACAGAGGAGGCAGCTGGGTCTATATACAGAGGAGGCGGCTGGGTCTATACCAGAGGAGGCAGCTGGGTCTATATACAGAGGAGGCAGCTGGGTCTATATACAGAGAGGGCAGCTGGGTCTATATACAGAGGAGGCAGCTGGGTCTATATACAGAGGAGGCGGCTGGGTCTATATACAGAGGAGGCGGCTGGGTCTATATACATAGGAGGCAGCTGGGTCTATATACAGAGGAGGCAGCTGGGTCTATATACAGAGGAGGCGGCTGGGTCTATATACAGAGGAGGCAGCCGGGTCTATATACAGAGGAGGCGGCTGGGTCTATATACATAGGAGGCAGCTGGGTCTACACCAGAGGAGGCAACTGGGTCTATACCAGAGGAGGCAGCTTGGTCTATATACAGAGGAGGCAGCTGGGTCTATATGCATAGGAGACAGCTGGGTCTATATAGAGAGATGGCAGCTGGGTCTATATACAGAGGAGGCGGCTGGGTCTATATACAGAGGAGGCGGCTGGGTCTATATACATAGGAGGCAGCTGGGTCTATATACAGAGGAGGCAGCTGGGTCTATATACAGAGGAGGCGGCTGGGTCTATATACAGAGGAGGCAGCCGGGTCTATATACAGAGGAGGCAGCTGGGTCTATATACATAGGAGGCAGCTGGGTCTACACCAGAGGAGGCAACTGGGTCTATACCAGAGGAGGCAGCTGGGTCTATATACAGAGGAGGCAGCTGGGTCTATACCAGAGGAGGCAGCTGGGTCTATATACAGAGGAGGCAGCTGGGTCTATATACAGAGGAGGCAGCTGGGTCTATACACAGAGGAGGCAGCTGGGTCTATATACAGAGGAGGCAGCTGGGTCTATACCAGAGGAGGCAGCTGGGTCTATATACAGAGGAGGCAGCTGGGTCTATACCAGAGGAGGCAGCTGGGTCTATATACAGAGGAGGCAGCTGGGTCAGCTGGGTCTATATACAGAGGAGACAGCTGGGTCTATATACAGAGGAGGCGGCTGGGTCTATACCAGAGGAGGCAGCTGGGTCTATATACATAGGAGGCGGCTGGGTCTATATACATAGGCGGCAGCTGGGTCTATATACAGAGGAGGCAGCTGGGTCTATATACAGAGGAGGCGGCTGGGTCTATACCAGAGGAGGCAGCTGGGTCTATATACAGAGGAGGCAGCTGGGTCTATATACAGAGAGGGCAGCTGGGTCTATATACAGAGGAGGCAGCTGGGTCTATATACAGAGGAGGCGGCTGGGTCTATATACAGAGGAGGCGGCTGGGTCTATATACATAGGAGGCAGCTGGGTCTATATACAGAGGAGGCAGCTGGGTCTATATACAGAGGAGGCGGGCGGGTCTATATACAGAGGAGGCAGCCGGGTCTATATACAGAGGAGGCGGCTGGGTCTATATACATAGGAGGCAGCTGGGTCTACACCAGAGGAGGCAACTGGGTCTATACCAGAGGAGGCAGCTGGGTCTATATACAGAGGAGGCAGCTGGGTCTATATGCATAGGAGACAGCTGGGTCTATATACAGAGAGGGCAGCTGGGTCTATATACAGAGGAGGCAGCTGGGTCTATATACAGAGGAGGCGGCTGGGTCTATATACAGAGGAGGCGGCTGGGTCTATATACATAGGAGGCAGCTGGGTCTATATACAGAGGAGGCAGCCGGGTCTATATACAGAGGAGGCAGCTGGGTCTATATACATAGGAGGCAGCTGGGTCTACACCAGAGGAGGCAACTGGGTCTATACCAGAGGAGGCAGCTGGGTCTATATACAGAGGAGGCAGCTGGGTCTATACCAGAGGAGGCAGCTGGGTCTATCTACAGAGGAGGCAGCTGGGTCTATATACAGAGGAGGCAGCTGGGTCTATACCAGAGGAGGCAGCTGGGTCTATACCAGAGGAGGCAGCTGGGTCTATATACAGAGGAGGCAGCTGGGTCTATATACAGAGGAGGCAGCTGGGTCTATACCAGAGGAGGCAGCTGGGTCTATACCAGAGGAGGCAGCTGGGTCTATATACAGAGGAGGCAGCTGGGTCTATATTCAGAGGAGGCAGCTGGGTCTATACAGAGGAGGCGGCTGGGTCTATATACAGAGGAGGCAGCTGGGTCTATATACAGAGGAGGCAGCTGGGTCTATATACATAGGAGGCAGCTGGGTCTATATACAAAGGAGGCAGCTGGGTCTATATACATAGGAGGCAGCTGGGTCTATATACAGAGGAGGCGGCTGGGTCTATATACATAGGAGGCAGCTGGGTCTATATACAGAGGAGGCGGCTGGGTCTATATACAGAGGAGGCAGCTGGGTCTATATACAGAGGAGGCAGCTGGGTCTATATACAGAGGAGGCGGCTGGGTCTATATACATAGGAGGCGGCTGGGTCTATATACATAGGAGGCAGCTGGGTCTATATACAGAGGAGGCGGCTGGGTCTATATACAGAGGAGGCAGCTGGGTCTATATACAGAGGAGACAGCTGGGTCTATATACAGAGGAGGCGGCTGGGTCTATATACATAGGAGGCGGCTGGGTCTATATACATAGGCGGCAGCTGGGTGTATATACAGAGGAGGCAGCTGGGTCTATATACAGAGGAGGCAGCTGGGTCTATATACAGAGAAGGCGGCTGGGTCTATACCAGAGGAGGCAGCTGGGTCTATATACAGAGGAGGCAGCTGGGTCTATATACAGAGAGGGCAGCTGGGTCTATATACAGAGGAGGCAGCTGGGTCTATATACAGAGGAGGCGGCTGGGTCTATATACAGAGGAGGCGGCTGGGTCTATATACATAGGAGGCAGCTGGGTCTATATACAGAGGAGGCAGCTGGGTCTATATACAGAGGAGGCGGCTGGGTCTATATACAGAGGAGGCAGCCGGGTCTATATACAGAGGAGGCGGCTGGGTCTATATACATAGGAGGCAGCTGGGTCTACACCAGAGGAGGCAACTGGGTCTATACCAGAGGAGGCAGCTGGGTCTATATACAGAGGAGGCAGCTGGGTCTATATGCATAGGAGACAGCTGGGTCTATATAGAGAGATGGCAGCTGGGTCTATATACAGAGGAGGCGGCTGGGTCTATATACAGAGGAGGCGGCTGGGTCTATATACATAGGAGGCAGCTGGGTCTATATACAGAGGAGGCAGCTGGGTCTATATACAGAGGAGGCGGCTGGGTCTATATACAGAGGAGGCAGCCGGGTCTATATACAGAGGAGGCAGCTGGGTCTATATACATAGGAGGCAGCTGGGTCTACACCAGAGGAGGCAACTGGGTCTATACCAGAGGAGGCAGCTGGGTCTATATACAGAGGAGGCAGCTGGGTCTATACCAGAGGAGGCAGCTGGGTCTATATACAGAGGAGGCAGCTGGGTCTATATACAGAGGAGGCAGCTGGGTCTATACACAGAGGAGGCAGCTGGGTCTATATACAGAGGAGGCAGCTGGGTCTATACCAGAGGAGGCAGCTGGGTCTATATACAGAGGAGGCAGCTGGGTCTATACCAGAGGAGGCAGCTGGGTCTATATACAGAGGAGGCAGCTGGGTCAGCTGGGTCTATATACAGAGGAGACAGCTGGGTCTATATACAGAGGAGGCGGCTGGGTCTATACCAGAGGAGGCAGCTGGGTCTATATACATAGGAGGCGGCTGGGTCTATATACATAGGCGGCAGCTGGGTCTATATACAGAGGAGGCAGCTGGGTCTATATACAGAGGAGGCGGCTGGGTCTATACCAGAGGAGGCAGCTGGGTCTATATACAGAGGAGGCAGCTGGGTCTATATACAGAGAGGGCAGCTGGGTCTATATACAGAGGAGGCAGCTGGGTCTATATACAGAGGAGGCGGCTGGGTCTATATACAGAGGAGGCGGCTGGGTCTATATACATAGGAGGCAGCTGGGTCTATATACAGAGGAGGCAGCTGGGTCTATATACAGAGGAGGCGGGCGGGTCTATATACAGAGGAGGCAGCCGGGTCTATATACAGAGGAGGCGGCTGGGTCTATATACATAGGAGGCAGCTGGGTCTACACCAGAGGAGGCAACTGGGTCTATACCAGAGGAGGCAGCTGGGTCTATATACAGAGGAGGCAGCTGGGTCTATATGCATAGGAGACAGCTGGGTCTATATACAGAGAGGGCAGCTGGGTCTATATACAGAGGAGGCAGCTGGGTCTATATACAGAGGAGGCGGCTGGGTCTATATACAGAGGAGGCGGCTGGGTCTATATACATAGGAGGCAGCTGGGTCTATATACAGAGGAGGCAGCCGGGTCTATATACAGAGGAGGCAGCTGGGTCTATATACATAGGAGGCAGCTGGGTCTACACCAGAGGAGGCAACTGGGTCTATACCAGAGGAGGCAGCTGGGTCTATATACAGAGGAGGCAGCTGGGTCTATACCAGAGGAGGCAGCTGGGTCTATCTACAGAGGAGGCAGCTGGGTCTATATACAGAGGAGGCAGCTGGGTCTATACCAGAGGAGGCAGCTGGGTCTATACCAGAGGAGGCAGCTGGGTCTATATACAGAGGAGGCAGCTGGGTCTATATTCAGAGGAGGCAGCTGGGTCTATACCAGAGGAGGCAGCTGGGTCTATATACAGAGGAGGCAGCTGGGTCTATATACAGAGGAGGCAGCTGGGTCTATACCAGAGGAGGCAGCTGGGTCTACACCAGAGGAGGCAGCTGGGTCTATATACAGAGGAGGCAGCTGGGTCTATATACAGAGGAGGCAGCTGGGTCTATATACAGAGGAGACAGCTGGGTCTATACCAGAGGAGGCAGCTGGGTCTATACACAGAGGAGGCAGCTGGGTCTATACCAGAGGAGGCAGCTGGGTCTATATATATAGGAGACAGCTGGGTCTATACCAGAGGAGGCAGCTGGGTCTATATACAGAGGAGGCAGTGGGGTCTATATACAGAGGAGGCAGCTGGGTCTATATACATAGGAGACAGCTGGGTCTATACCAGAGGAGGCAGCTGGGTCTATATACAGAGGAGGCAGCTGGGTCTATATACAGAGGAGACAGCTGGGGTCCACATCAGCCCAGCTGAACACCGCGCCGTGAGGGCAACGGCCTTAACCCTGCACCTGGGCACACACGGACACGGGACTCTGTTTGCCGGGCCGCGCTGTCTAGCGCAGAGCCCGGGCAAAAACTACATTTCCCAGCTGCCCGCCTGCCAAAGGGAGGAAATTGACGTGCCCGGAGGCGCTTAAACTGGAAGGAGCGCCGAGAGCTCCGGGGGTCCACATCAGCCCAGCTGAACACTGCGCCGCGAGGGCAACGGCTTTAACCCTGCACCCTGCACCTGGGCACACACGGACGCGGGACTCTGTTTGCCGGGCCACGCTGTCTAGCGCAGAGCCCGGGCAAAAACTACATTTCCCAGCTGCCCGCCTGCCAAAGGGAGGAAATTGACGCGCCCGGAGGCGCTTAAACTGGAAGGAGCACCTCTCGCCCCGCGAGTCGCGCGCGGGAGCGCCCGGGGCCAAGCCCGGGCAAAGGGCGGGCCCTCTGGGGCCCTCCGTGGACCGATTAGGAGGGGCCACCCCCCTTGTTATTTCTGCAAAAGGAGGTATAGTGTACATACTTTAATTTAACATTTGATCGTAACATCATTACTGCCATTGTGATCATGCCCTGTAAGGGGGGAACAAGCCCAGCTGCGCAGGGGTGTCATGCGGGGCAAATGCACCAAATGCTTACCACAAGCTCCCGGCCAACTGTGCATGTTACAGACATAATCTGCCCCTGTTACTCCCCATCTAGTACACTATCTCCTCCACTAAACTCCCCAAGAATGCAGAATCTGTCGCTGTGGGGTGAGCTAAATAGACTATGTAAAACAAAATATGTCAGTGTGGACTCACCCTTCTTCGCCAAAGGCACCCGCACTACGAATACTAAAGGCAGTTTACAGGAAACCCCCTCTTTATTGAACAAAGTCAACACACAAGCCTCTGTACTTTCATGGTTACTACCTGTCAATAGAGATAACACTGAGGACAAGGCCGAAAGGACTCAATCAAAACCTCATACACCAACTGTAACCCCCGTGATGTCCGTTCATAATCTCCCCACCACCATGGAGACTGATGTCAAACTGGACGAACCAATATCTTATTCCCAGATCTCTCTTCTGACTCAGATTGAACAACTTGTTAAAACCATCATTTCCCCACTAACAGAACAAATCAACGCTATAGGGGAAAGGCTCTCGGGTCTCGAGAACAAAATCACGGCCATCCTGAAACCCATCGATAATCCAGTAACATTGAACCGACCCCAGCCAACCACCACTTTCCCATCAGCTAAGCTCTCTGCCATCTTTAAAAGCAAGCAAGTCACTCCATTATCTCCTATAATTCCAGGTTCAACTACTTTCAAAGCTCCTTCCAAACCTCTTATATCAAGGCCCCCGGAGGCCAAGTCAGTACGCAATGCACCAAACATACACCTTCCGCCACAAGCAGCGCCATATGTGTCCGTCCTCACAGGAGTGCCACCACTTGCGCTGGGAAAAGCTGAAAGCCAGCTGGACCTAATGAACAAAGTTATATTCTGGTTGGGAAGGAATAGACCCCTACCACCGGACAAAGACGGTGGAATCCTGAGTGTGAGAAGGGTGGGCTGGTTGGGCCCTCTACCAAAAAACATTTCAGGGGACTTGGTACTGGTCAGATTCAGGAATCGGAACATCGCACCATATTTAAGATCTTGTCCAGCCCTAGAGGGGGATGGTCCAATACAGACTTGGGACTTACATGATTTCTATCCCTGTATGCCAAATATCCCCCGATTAGGAACAACAATAGCCTACCACCACCCGCTGGGTGGGGAAGTCCAGGTACCCAGTGGTACTAGTTTCCCTGTTGCCAACAGATGTGTTTCATTGCACAATTGCCGCAACTTTTGAGCTCACTCACTTTAAAGGACAAACTCGTGTATCTTTATTCAAGATAGGGATAAACCCCTTGAAAAATATGTCTCACCGCCGAATCCTGAGGCTGGGGCTATGTCTTTTTTGAATGTGAAGTTATGTCTATAACTTCACATTCAAAAAATAGCATAGTATCAGCATAGTATCAGCCGGACATAGCGCTTCAGCAGGACATAGCGCTTGAGGTCTGAGCCTCACTCTCTGAAGGAAGCAGCAGCCGAGGCGGGAGGGCGGTGGCATCACACACACGGCCTGGGGGCTAGCAGAGAACGGTGGGTAACCCTCATGTGAGCTGAGTAATGAAGCAGGCATGAAAGAGTTATGAGCATGTTCTGCCGGAGACACATGCATGAATCACAGCGCATAAGGGGATCCATAGAGTTTTAGCCTAAATGTCTTCAGGCAAGATACGACTAGTAGTAAAATCGTTTTGTCCCCGTTGAAAGCAGGAGCACAGGGCATCACTTGTCTCCATGTTCATATTAAAGGTGTTGTGTTATAAAAGTTTAACACCACACTGCATTGACATCTCTGAACAAACCCAATGACCTCAACGACATGTTTCAGTCCTAAAGGTAACGTCTGTTGTTCTTCAGCAGGTGAACCTTACTGACACTCTTCACATGAACTAACAAGCATTGAAAATGCAATAGGTCTCGCCTTTGATTAAGTTAAAGCCATTTGCTTTGCTAATGGTAATGTATAACAAAGCAAATGGCTTTAACTTAATGAAAGGTGAGACCTATTGCATTTTTAATGCTTGTTCTCTAACACTCCATGAGAGTGCTTGTTTTTGCCAGCTCTCTCGCAGGTGTGCGTTCTCTTGTCTGCTTACCCCCTTCCAAACGCTCTCCCTCCGGGCTCAGAAGGCTGCCTTCCTTCTCATTCGTGTGCTTCTCCCCCAACCTTCCTGCTGCTCCTTCTTGTGTGCTGCTTTTAACCTCTCCTTGCCCACTTTCTGTTGCCTCCTCCCCTGCCCCCCAATGCCCCGGGGCTTAGTTGAAAGATGTTATTTACTTATTTTTGTGGAGGGTGATGGGGAAGTAAAGGCAGCAAATGACACGCCAGCCTGTGGCGTCCAGGTTTCCCCCCAATAACTACTCGTGATGCAGGAGGTAGGTAACAGAATAAATGTATTAATATAAATTACTATAGGAAGAGCGCCGGGCGTCTTACTACAATCGCGCTCCGACTCGCTCTGGGAAGCGCGAATCGCCGTTCTATATACAGAGGAGACAGCTGGGTCTATACCAGAGGAGGCAGCTGGGTCTATACAGAGGAGGCAGCTGGGTCTATACCAGAGGAGGCAACTGGGTCTATACCAGAGGAGGCAGCTGGGTCTATATACAGAGGAGGCAGCTGGGTCTATACCAGAGGAGGCAGCTGGGTCTATATACAGATGAGGCAGCTGGGTCTATATACAGAGGAGGCAGCTGGGTCTATACCAGAGGAGGTAGCTGGGTCTATATTCAGAGGAGACAGCTGGGTCTATATACAGAGGAGGCAGCTGGGTCTATATACATAGGAGACAGCTGGGTCTATACCAGAGGAGGCAGCTGGGTCTATACCAGAGGAGGCAGCTGGGTCTATATACAGAGAAGACAGTTGGGTCTATACACAGAGGAGGCAGCTGGGTCTATACCAGAGGAGGCAGCTGGGTCTATACCAGAGGAGGCAGCTGGGTCTATACCAGAGGAGGCAGCTGGGTCTATATACAGAGGAGGCAGCTGGGTCTATACCAGAGGAGGTAGCTGGGTCTATTACAGAGGAGGCAGCTGGGTCTATATACAGAGGAGGCAGCTGGGTCTATATACAGAGAGGGCAGCTGGGTCTATATCAGAGGAGGCAGCTGGGTCTATATACAGAGGAGGCAGCTGGGTCTATACACAGAGGAGGCAGCTGGGTCTATATACAGAGGAGACAGCTGGGTCTATACCAGAGGAGGCAGCTTGGTCTATCGGGGTCTATATACAGAGGAGGCAGCTGGGTCTATATACAGAGGAGGCAGCTGGGTCTACACCAGAGGAGGCAACTGGGTCTATACCAGAGGAGGCAGCTGGGTCTATATACAGAGGAGGCAGCTGGGTCTATACCAGAGGAGGCAGCTGGGTCTATATACAGAGGAGGCAGCTGGGTCTATATACAGAGGAGGCAGCTGGGTCTATATACAGAGGAGGCAGCTGGGTCTATACCAGAGGAGGCAGCTGGGTCTATATACAGAGGAGGCAGCTGGGTCTATATACAGAGGAGGCAGCTGGGTCTATACCAGAGGAGGCAG
Organism: Lissotriton vulgaris; assembly: GCF_964263255.1. Taxonomy (NCBI): domain Eukaryota; kingdom Metazoa; phylum Chordata; class Amphibia; order Caudata; family Salamandridae; genus Lissotriton; species Lissotriton vulgaris. Next base: position 11,804,544 of record NC_141698.1, on the reverse strand, counting down.
CTGGGTCTATATACAGAGGAGGCAGCTGGGTCTATACCAGAGGAGGTAGCTGGGTCTATTACAGAGGAGGCAGCTGGGTCTATATACAGAGGAGGCAGCTGGGTCTATATACAGAGGAGGCAGCTGGGTCTATACCAGAGGAGGCGGCTGGGTCTATATTCAGAGGAGACAGCTGGGTCTATATACAGAGGAGGCAGCTGGGTCTATATACAGAGGAGGCAGCTGGGTCTATATACATAGGAGACAGCTGGGTCTATACCAGAGGAGGCAGCTGGGTCTATTACAGAGGAGGCAGCTGGGTCTATATACAGAGGAGGCAGCTGGGTCTATATACAGAGGAGGCAGCTGGGTCTATTACAGAGGAGGCAGCTGGGTCTATACCAGAGGAGGCAGCTGGGTCTATACCAGAGGAGGCAGCTGGGTCTATATACAGAGGAGGCAGCTGGGTCTATACCAGAGGAGGTAGCTGGGTCTATTACAGAGGAGGCAGCTGGGTCTATATACAGAGGAGGCAGCTGGGTCTATATACAGAGGAGGCAGCTGGGTCTATACCAGAGGAGGTAGCTGGGTCTATACCAGAGGAGGCGGCTGGGTCTATATTCAGAGGAGACAGCTGGGTCTATATACAGATGAGGCAGCTGGGTCTATATACAGAGGAGGCAGCTGGGTCTATATACAGAGGAGGCAGCTGGGTCTATACCAGAGGAGGCAGCTGGGTCTATATACAGAGGAGGCAGCTGGGTCTATACCAGAGGAGGCAGCTGGGTCTATTACAGAGGAGGCAGCTGGGTCTATATACAGAGGAGGCAGCTGGGTCTATATACAGAGGAGGCAGCTGGGTCTATACCAGAGGAGGCGGCTGGGTCTATATTCAGAGGAGACAGCTGGGTCTATATACAGAGGAGGCAGCTGGGTCTATATACAGAGGAGGCAGCTGGGTCTATATACATAGGAGACAGCTGGGTCTATACCAGAGGAGGCAGCTGGGTCTATTACAGAGGAGGCAGCTGGGTCTATATACAGAGGAGGCAGCTGGGTCTATATACAGAGGAGGCAGCTGGGTCTATTACAGAGGAGGCAGCTGGGTCTATACCAGAGGAGGCAGCTGGGTCTATACCAGAGGAGGCAGCTGGGTCTATACCAGAGGAGGCAGCTGGGTCTATATACAGAGGAGGCAGCTGGGTCTATACCAGAGGAGGTAGCTGGGTCTATTACAGAGGAGGCAGCTGGGTCTATATACAGAGGAGGCAGCTGGGTCTATATACAGAGGAGGCAGCTGGGTCTATACCAGAGGAGGTAGCTGGGTCTATACCAGAGGAGGCGGCTGGGTCTATATTCAGAGGAGACAGCTGGGTCTATATACATAGGCGGCAGCTGGGTCTATATACAGATGAGGCAGCTGGGTCTATATACAGAGGAGGCAGCTGGGTCTATATACAGAGGAGGCAGCTGGGTCTATTACAGAGGAGGCAGCTGGGTCTATACCAGAGGAGGCAGCTGGGTCTATACCAGAGGAGGCAGCTGGGTCTATACCAGAGGAGGCAGCTGGGTCTATATACAGAGGAGGCAGCTGGGTCTATACCAGAGGAGGCAGCTGGGTCTATATACAGAGGAGGCAGCTGGGTCTATACCAGAGGAGGTAGCTGGGTCTATACCAGAGGAGGCGGCTGGGTCTATATTCAGAGGAGACAGCTGGGTCTATATACATAGGCGGCAGCTGGGTCTATATACAGATGAGGCAGCTGGGTCTATATACAGAGGAGGCAGCTGGGTCTATATACAGAGGAGGCAGCTGGGTCTATTACAGAGGAGGCAGCTGGGTCTATACCAGAGGAGGCAGCTGGGTCTATACCAGAGGAGGCAGCTGGGTCTATACCAGAGGAGGCAGCTGGGTCTATATACAGAGGAGGCAGCTGGGTCTATATACAGAGGAGGCAGCTGGGTCTATTACAGAGGAGGCAGCTGGGTCTATACCAGAGGAGGCAGCTGGGTCTATACCAGAGGAGGCAGCTGGGTCTATACCAGAGGAGGCAGCTGGGTCTATATACAGAGGAGGCAGCTGGGTCTATACCAGAGGAGGTAGCTGGGTCTATTACAGAGGAGGCAGCTGGGTCTATATACAGAGGAGGCAGCTGGGTCTATATACATAGGAGACAGCTGGGTCTATACCAGAGGAGGCAGCTGGGTCTATACACAGAGGAGGCAGCTGGGTCTATATACAGAGGAGGCAGCTGGGTCTATACACAGAGGAGGCAGCTGGGTCTATATACAGAGGAGACAGCTGGGTCTATACCAGAGGAGGCAGCTTGGTCTATCGGGGTCTATATACAGAGGAGGCAGCTGGGTCTATATACAGAGGAGGCAGCTGGGTCTATATACAGAGGAGGCAGCTGGGTCTACACCAGAGGAGGCAACTGGGTCTATATACAGAGGAGGCAGCTGGGTCTATATACAGAGGAGGCAGCTGGGTCTATATACAGAGGAGGCAACTGGGTCTATACCAGAGGAGGCAGCTGGGTCTATATACAGAGGAGGCAGCTGGGTCTATATACAGTGGAGGCAGCTGGGTCTATATGCAGAGGAGGCAGCTGGGTCTATACCAGAGGAGGCAGCTGGGTCTATACCAGAGGAGGCAGCTGGGTCTATATACAGAGGAGGCAGCTGGGTCTATACCAGAGGAGGCAGCTGGGTCTATATACAGAGGAGGCAGCTGGGTCTATATACAGAGGAGGCAGCTGGGTCTATATACAGAGGAGGCAACTGGGTCTATATACAGAGGAGGCAGCTGGGTCTATATACAGAGGAGGCAGCTGGGTCTATATACAGAGGAGGCAGCTGGGTCTATATACAGAGGAGGCAGCTGGGTCTATATACAGAGGAGGCAGCTGGGTCTATATACATAGGAGGCAGCTGGGTCTATATACAGAGGAGGCAGCTGGGTCTATATACAGAGGAGGCAGATGGGTCTATATACAGAGGAGACAGCTGGGTCTATACACAGAGGAGGCAGCTGGGTCTATACCAGAGGAGGCGGCTGGGTCTATACAGAGGAGGCAGCGGGGTCTATATACATAGGAGGCAGCTGGGTCTATATACAGAGGAGGCAGCTGGGTCTATATACCAGAGGAGGCAGCTGGGTCTATATACAGAGGAGGCGGCTGGGTCTATATACAGAGGAGGCAGCTGGGTCTATACCAGAGGAGGCAGCTGGGTCTATACCAGAGGAGGCAGCTGGGTCTATATACAGAGGAGGCAGCTGGGTCTATATACAGAGGAGGCAGCTGGGTCTATACCAGAGGAGGCAGCTGGGTCTATACCAGAGGAGGCAGCTGGGTCTATATACAGAGGAGGCAGCTGGGTCTATATACATAGGAGGCAGCTGGGTCTATATACAAAGGAGGCAGCTGGGTCTATATACATAGGAGGCAGCTGGGTCTATCGGGGTCTATATACAGAGGAGGCAGCTGGGTCTATATACATAGGAGGCAGCTGGGTCTATATACAGAGGAGGCAGCTGGGTCTATATACAGAGGAGGCTGCTGGGTCTATACCAGAGGAGGCAGCTGGGTCTATATACAGAGGAGGCAGCTGGGTCTATACCAGAGGAGGCGGCTGGGTCTATACAGAGGAGGCAGCGGGGTCTATATACAGAGGAGGCAGCTGGGTCTATATACAGAGGAGGCAGCTGGGTCTATATACAGAGGAGGCAGCTGGGTCTATATACAGAGGAGGCGGCTGGGTCTATATACAGAGGAGGCAGCTGGGTCTATATACAGAGGAGGCAGCTGGGTCTATATACATAGGAGGCAGCTGGGTCTATATACAGAGGAGGCAGCTGGGTCTATATACCAGAGGAGGCAGCTGGGTCTATATACAGAGGAGGCGGCTGGGTCTATATACAGAGGAGGCAGCTGGGTCTATATACAGAGGAGGCAGCTGGGTCTATATACATAGGAGGCAGCTGGGTCTATATACAAAGGAGGCAGCTGGGTCTATATACATAGGAGGCAGCTGGGTCTATATACAGAGGAGGCGGCTGGGTCTATATACATAGGAGGCAGCTGGGTCTATATACAGAGGAGGCGGCTGGGTCTATATACAGAGGAGGCAGCTGGGTCTATATACAGAGGAGGCAGCTGGGTCTATATACAGAGGAGGCGGCTGGGTCTATATACATAGGAGGCGGCTGGGTCTATATACATAGGAGGCAGCTGGGTCTATATACAGAGGAGGCGGCTGGGTCTATATACAGAGGAGGCAGCTGGGTCTATATACAGAGGAGACAGCTGGGTCTATATACAGAGGAGGCGGCTGGGTCTATATACATAGGAGGCGGCTGGGTCTATATACATAGGCGGCAGCTGGGTCTATATACAGAGGAGGCAGCTGGGTCTATATACAGAGGAGGCAGCTGGGTCTATATACAGAGGAGGCGGCTGCCAGAGGAGGCAGCTGGGTCTATATACAGAGGAGGCAGCTGGGTCTATATACAGAGAGGGCAGCTGGGTCTATATACAGAGGAGGCAGCTGGGTCTATATACAGAGGAGGCGGCTGGGTCTATATACAGAGGAGGCGGCTGGGTCTATATACATAGGAGGCAGCTGGGTCTATATACAGAGGAGGCAGCTGGGTCTATATACAGAGGAGGCGGCTGGGTCTATATACAGAGGAGGCAGCCGGGTCTATATACAGAGGAGGCGGCTGGGTCTATATACATAGGAGGCAGCTGGGTCTACACCAGAGGAGGCAACTGGGTCTATACCAGAGGAGGCAGCTGGGTCTATATACAGAGGAGGCAGCTGGGTCTATATGCATAGGAGACAGCTGGGTCTATATAGAGAGAGGGCAGCTGGGTCTATATACAGAGGAGGCGGCTGGGTCTATATACAGAGGAGGCGGCTGGGTCTATATACAGAGGAGGCAGCCGGGTCTATATACAGAGGAGGCAGCTGGGTCTATATACATAGGAGGCAGCTGGGTCTACACCAGAGGAGGCAACTGGGTCTATACCAGAGGAGGCAGCTGGGTCTATATACAGAGGAGGCAGCTGGGTCTATACCAGAGGAGGCAGCTGGGTCTATATACAGAGGAGGCAGCTGGGTCTATATACAGAGGAGGCAGCTGGGTCTATACACAGAGGAGGCAGCTGGGTCTATATACAGAGGAGGCAGCTGGGTCTATACCAGAGGAGGCAGCTGGGTCTATATACAGAGGAGGCAGCTGGGTCTATACCAGAGGAGGCAGCTGGGTCTATATACAGAGGAGGCAGCTGGGTCAGCTGGGTCTATATACAGAGGAGGCAGCTGGGTCTATATACAGAGGAGGCAGCTGGGTCTATATACAGAGGAGACAGCTGGGTCTATATACAGAGGAGGCGGCTGGGTCTATACCAGAGGAGGCAGCTGGGTCTATATACATAGGAGGCGGCTGGGTCTATATACATAGGCGGCAGCTGGGTCTATATACAGAGGAGGCAGCTGGGTCTATATACAGAGGAGGCGGCTGGGTCTATACCAGAGGAGGCAGCTGGGTCTATATACAGAGGAGGCAGCTGGGTCTATATACAGAGAGGGCAGCTGGGTCTATATACAGAGGAGGCAGCTGGGTCTATATACAGAGGAGGCGGCTGGGTCTATATACAGAGGAGGCGGCTGGGTCTATATACATAGGAGGCAGCTGGGTCTATATACAGAGGAGGCAGCTGGGTCTATATACAGAGGAGGCGGCTGGGTCTATATACAGAGGAGGCAGCCGGGTCTATATACAGAGGAGGCGGCTGGGTCTATATACATAGGAGGCAGCTGGGTCTACACCAGAGGAGGCAACTGGGTCTATACCAGAGGAGGCAGCTGGGTCTATATACAGAGGAGGCAGCTGGGTCTATATGCATAGGAGACAGCTGGGTCTATATACAGAGAGGGCAGCTGGGTCTATATACAGTGGAGGCAGCTGGGTCTATATACAGAGGAGGCGGCTGGGTCTATATACATAGGAGGCAGCTGGGTCTATATACAGAGGAGGCAGCTGGGTCTATATACAGAGGAGGCGGCTGGGTATATAATCAGAGGAGGCAGCCGGGTCTATATACAGAGGAGGCAGCTGGGTCTATATACATAGGAGGCAGCTGGGTCTACACCAGAGGAGGCAACTGGGTCTATACCAGAGGAGGCAGCTGGGTCTATATACAGAGGAGGCAGCTGGGTCTATACCAGAGGAGGCAGCTGGGTCTATCTACAGAGGAGGCAGCTGGGTCTATATACAGAGGAGGCAGCTGGGTCTATACCAGAGGAGGTAGCTGGGTCTATATACAGAGGAGGCAGCTGGGTCTATATACAGAGGAGGCAGCTGGGTCTATACCAGAGGAGGCGGCTGGGTCTATATACAGAGGAGGCGGCTGGGTCTATATACAGAGGAGGCAGCCGGGTCTATATACAGAGGAGGCAGCTGGGTCTATATACATAGGAGGCAGCTGGGTCTACACCAGAGGAGGCAACTGGGTCTATACCAGAGGAGGCAGCTGGGTCTATATACAGAGGAGGCAGCTGGGTCTATACCAGAGGAGGCAGCTGGGTCTATATACAGAGGAGGCAGCTGGGTCTATATACAGAGGAGGCAGCTGGGTCTATACACAGAGGAGGCAGCTGGGTCTATATACAGAGGAGGCAGCTGGGTCTATACCAGAGGAGGCAGCTGGGTCTATATACAGAGGAGGCAGCTGGGTCTATACCAGAGGAGGCAGCTGGGTCTATATACAGAGGAGGCAGCTGGGTCAGCTGGGTCTATATACAGAGGAGGCAGCTGGGTCTATATACAGAGGAGGCAGCTGGGTCTATATACAGAGGAGACAGCTGGGTCTATATACAGAGGAGGCGGCTGGGTCTATACCAGAGGAGGCAGCTGGGTCTATATACATAGGAGGCGGCTGGGTCTATATACATAGGCGGCAGCTGGGTCTATATACAGAGGAGGCAGCTGGGTCTATATACAGAGGAGGCGGCTGGGTCTATACCAGAGGAGGCAGCTGGGTCTATATACAGAGGAGGCAGCTGGGTCTATATACAGAGAGGGCAGCTGGGTCTATATACAGAGGAGGCAGCTGGGTCTATATACAGAGGAGGCGGCTGGGTCTATATACAGAGGAGGCGGCTGGGTCTATATACATAGGAGGCAGCTGGGTCTATAAACAGAGGAGGCAGCTGGGTCTATATACAGAGGAGGCGGCTGGGTCTATATACAGAGGAGGCAGCCGGGTCTATATACAGAGGAGGCGGCTGGGTCTATATACAGAGGAGGCAGCTGGGTCTATATACAGAGGAGGCAGCTGGGTCTACACCAGAGGAGGCAACTGGGTCTATACCAGAGGAGGCAGCTGGGTCTATATACAGAGGAGGCAGCTGGGTCTATATGCATAGGAGACAGCTGGGTCTATATACAGAGAGGGCAGCTGGGTCTATATACAGAGGAGGCAGCTGGGTCTATATACAGAGGAGGCGGCTGGGTCTATATACATAGGAGGCAGCTGGGTCTATATACAGAGGAGGCAGCTGGGTCTATATACAGAGGAGGCGGCTGGGTCTATATACAGAGGAGGCAGCCGGGTCTATATACAGAGGAGGCAGCTGGGTCCATATACATAGGAGGCAGCTGGGTCTACACCAGAGGAGGCAACTGGGTCTATACCAGAGGAGGCAGCTGGGTCTATATACAGAGGAGGCAGCTGGGTCTATACCAGAGGAGGCAGCTGGGTCTATCTACAGAGGAGGCAGCTGGGTCTATATACAGAGGAGGCAGCTGGGTCTATACCAGAGGAGGTAGCTGGGTCTATATACAGAGGAGGCAGCTGGGTCTATATACAGAGGAGGCAGCTGGGTCTATATACCAGAGGAGGCAGCTGGGTCTATATACCAGATAAGCTTGTGCAACCATAGCTTCTGAAATGGTTAAACTGCAGCACTCAGGGCTACTCTGTAACAAGGAGGTCCACCCTAAAATTGAAATGTTGTCAATGGCAACTTTATTTTCCCATCCCCACCACATCTCCACCCCAGCGCGGCTGCACTGCACGGCTCACCTCTTCATACGTCAGCCCGTAGGCCTCGTGGTAGTTAAAGGCGGTGGCGGACCCTGTGAGGATGGCGTCCAGCATCTCCACCCCGCTGGCAACAAACCTGGAGAAGGGAAGAAGGAGAAACAGAAACCATGCATGATTGATAAACATACTATTGCGGTCAGGTAGGCCTTACTAACGCGTACAAGTATCCACAGGGTGATTATTAGAAATAATGGTGGGGTAGGTTTAAAGAATATCTGAAGTCCCTCCCCTTTTGACACCTTCTCCCAGCCAGGATATAAATGAGAAAAGATGTTAGTAATGACCATTTACAGAGCGGCTCACCGCCCCCCCCCTGAAACAAAACATTGCTATCAGCATAATTCTTCATGTGGTCAGTACCTGACCCCTCCCCCTGCCCAGATTACTTGAGGGCCCCCTGTGGAGCCTGCGCCCCAGTTTGAAGACCCTGCTAAAAGAACAGTGAGATAGTAATGACTGCAGAGTGTCAGGAAAGAAACCATCTGACAAGGTTTTTAGCTCTGTCCTCACACTGTTAGGGTCACAGGATCCAGTCCGAACAGGACGCCCCCAAGGCTGTCTCTGTTCCCATCTGCATCAGACGGGGCTGCTCCCCAGTTCTTTCCCCAACCCCAACCCCGCATTCAGGTAACACAGAGAGGAAACAGCAGGCATAGTATCAGCCGGACATAGCGCTTCAGCAGGACATAGCGCTTGAGGTCTGAGCCTCACTCTCTGAAGGAAGCAGCAGCCGAGGCGGGAGGGCGGTGGCATCACACACACGGCCTGGGGGCTAGCAGAGAACGGTGGGTAACCCTCATGTGAGCTGAGTAATGAAGCAGGCATGAAAGAGTTATGAGCATGTTCTGCCGGAGACACATGCATGAATCACAGCGCATAAGGGGATCCATAGAGTTTTAGCCTAAATGTCTTCAGGCAAGATACGACTAATAGTAAAATCGTTTTGTCCCCGTTGAAAGCAGGAGCACAGGGCATCACTTGTCTCCATGTTCATATTAAAGGTGTTGTGTTATAAAAGTTTAACACCACACTGCATTGACATCTCTGAACAAACCCAATGACCTCAACGACATGTTTCAGTCCTAAAGGTAACGTCTGTTGTTCTTCAGCAGGTGAACCTTACTGACACTCTTCACATGAACTAACAAGCATTGAAAATGCAATAGGTCTCGCCTTTGATTAAGTTAAAGCCATTTGCTTTGCTAATGGTAATGTATAACAAAGCAAATGGCTTTAACTTAATGAAAGGTGAGACCTATTGCATTTTTAATGCTTGTTCTCTAACACTCCATGAGAGTGCTTGTTTTTGCCAGCTCTCTCGCAGGTGTGCGTTCTCTTGTCTGCTTACCCCCTTCCAAACGCTCTCCCTCCGGGCTCAGAAGGCTGCCTTCCTTCTCATTCGTGTGCTTCTCCCCCAACCTTCCTGCTGCTCCTTCTTGTGTGCTGCTTTTCACCTCTCCTTGCCCACTTTCTGTTGCCTCCTCCCCTGCCCCCCAATGCCCCGGGGCTTAGTTGAAAGATGTTATTTACTTATTTTTGTGGAGGGTGATGGGGAAGTAAAGGCAGCAAATGACACGCCAGCCTGTGGCGTCCAGGTTTCCCCCCAATAACTACTCGTGATGCAGGAGGTAGGTAACAGAATAAATGTATTAATATAAATTACTATAGGAAGAGCGCCGGGCGTCTTACTACAATCGCGCTCCGACTCGCTCTGGGAAGCGCGAATCGCCGTTCGCGCATGCACACTAACGTGCGCTCTTGCCCAGTGCGTGTTGCGTCACACGCACACTGGCGCGACTAGAGCGCTGACACCACATATCTCCTCCTTTTACACAATGGAAATGTTACAGTTCACTGTCCAATGTTCTCTCACTCAAAGTCTCTAAGGTGTGCAGGTCTGACTATCACTCTCCCAGTACGCATGCGCCTTACCGGAGTGGAGGCTTCATGGACACCCTCGGTCACTGGGCTCCCCACCTTTTCTCTCCCCTGACCATGTCCATTTCTCCTGGGCGTCGCTTCTTTGTTTGCTGATGTCTCCCTCACACTCGGCCCAACTAACTCTTCACTCTCCATGCACGCATCTTCTTCTCCATGGCTTTCGCCGTCTGACGCTCTTTCTTCTGCTTCTCTTTCCTGTCTCTGAACAGGAGTGCTATTTCCTTTCTCCTCCGGCCACTGCACGATTTTATTTATCTTCGCCATGCGATCCTGGGACCACACTTTTCCATCGCTAAGCAGTACTGCTCTGCTGTACACTCCTTCCACTTGTAGGGGTGGGCTGTACTTGCTCTCTCCCTTCTTCCTCAGTACTACCTGCTTGACTCTCACCCACTCCCCCTTCTCCAGAACTGAATCCTTCACCTTTCTTCTCTTGTTGTTGTGTTCTGTGTACACCTTCTGGGCCTTCTCCAAATTGTGTTGGACCACGGCAGGCAAACATTTACTGGTGATGGTCTTTTCTCTCCATACCACATTGTCTTTCGTGAACGGATGCCTGCCCCTTAGGATCTGGAAGGGACTATACCCTGTTGAGGTGGGGGTGATCCTGTACGCCCACATCATCCTTTGAATTTCTGCTTCCCAGTCCTTGCCTTGCATGATGGCCGCTTGAATGGACCCCATGAGAACGCGGTTAAATCTCTCCACCTGTCCATTGCTTGCTGGATGGTACACTGAGGTGTGTTTAGATTTGATCCCGTTCCTCTCGGTGTATCGGTGCCACTTATCTGATGTAAATTGCGGGCCATTGTCTGTCAATATTGTCCTCGGGAGGCCTTCCCTTAGGAATACTGAGGTGAGAAATTTGATTACCACTTCCGAGTCCATCTCCTCCTGCACATGCACTTCCGGCCATTTGGAGTACTTGTCAACTACAACACATAAGTATTTAGCTGTCCCTTGGCCGTCCAATATCGGTCCTAGGATGTCAACTGCAAGGTCCTCCCAGGGATTGCGGGGTGGTTCAAATCTCCCCAACGCAGGTCTCAATGGTTTGAGTACTTTGTCCGACCCCTGGCATTGGTCGCAGTCTCTAACATGTCTCTCATCTGGATATCCATTCCTGGCCACCAGTACATCTGCTTCACCCTTGACTTGGTCTTTACGATGCCCAGGTGACCTTCATGCAGTAGATTCAGCAGGGTCGGGACCAACTTTTCTGGCGGCACCACCTTGTCACCGCGGTACAGGAAGGTACCTGAATCACTCATGGATAATTCTTCCCGCACTTCATACAGTTTCCTAGGCACCTCTTTTAATCTTTTTTTTTCCGGCCATCCTTTTACGAGGTTCTTCTTAACCTCTTGCAAGTTCTCATCTTCCTCGTATGCTTGCTCCCACTCTTGTAAACTGATGGCTCTTTCCATGTCTTCCATCACCGTTACCATTTCCTCGTTATCCGCTACAGGCGTGGCGTGGGCACTTCCTCCATAGCTGAGGCCCTGTTAAGGTAGTCCGCCACTTTGTTGCGTGTCCCCGGGATGTACTCCACATCGTACGTGTATTCTAGGAGTTTAAGAGTCATCTTTGCTATCCGCGGGATGGCTGTGGCATGTCCATTCGAGGTAAGCACTTTAACTAAAGGCTTGTGGTCAGTCTGTAAGCGAAACCTCGTACCCCATAGGAACTGCCGGAACTTCCCCATGGCCCACGTGACAGCCAGCATCTCTTTCTCTATCACGCTAAACTTTTGTTCGGTGTGCGATAACCCTCTGGACGCAAAGCTGAGTGTTTCCACGGTGTTGTCTTCTCTCTCTTGTGCAAGGACCGCACCCAAATCTTTTTCACTGGCATCAGTGGTGACAATAGTATTTCCTGCGGGATCATGTCCATGTAAGAGCACGGCCTGGCTGATGTTCCTCTTCAGTTCCTCAAACTCTTTCTGAGCCTCGTCGTCCCACAGGAACATTGTTTTGTCTCTTATTAGTTGCCTCAACTTGTGCGTTTTTCGTGGCAAAGTGTTGGACGAATTTGCTGTAGTACTCGGCCATTCCAAGGAATGACCGCACCTCGTCCTTGCTGGATGGGGCTCTGGCCTCGCAGATTGCTTTCACATTCTCCCTCTTGGGAGTGATCCCCTGTTGGCTTATCTCGTGTCCCAGATAGATGACGGATGTCATCCCAAATCTGCACTTCTCCCACTCCGCCGTCAGTCCTTTCTCCTGCAGTACGCCTAGCACCTTGTTCAATTTGTTGTCGTGGTCCTTACGGTCCTTCCCCATTATTAGGATGTCATCCTGAAAGTACTGGATGCCTTTGACGTCTTTGAACAGGCGGTGCATGAGTTTTTGGAACACCGCTGCGGCGGACGCTAGCCCGAAGGGCACCCTGCGGAACTGGTAGCATCCATATGGTGTGATGAAGGACGTCAGTTTCCTGCTTGACGGGTGTAGGTGAATTTGATGGTATGCAGACGTGAGATCTACTGTGGCGAACCATTTCAAACCTCTTGTTTTTGCCAGCATTGCTTCGATTCTGGGGAGCGGAAATTTCTCTACTACTAAGCATTTGTTCAACTCACGCAGGTCTGCACACAGGCGCACTTTGCCATTGGGTTTCCTGGCGACAACCAAGGGGGCCAACCACTCCGAGCTATCTATGGGCTCTATGATCCCTTGTTCTTCCAGCTGGCGCAGTTCTCGTTGCACCGCTTCCCTCACTGCTATGGGCACATTTCAGACTTTGTGGGACACTGGCTGGGAGACTTCTTTGAGAATGATCTTGTGCATGAACTTCTGCAGCTTCCCTACCTTTCCTCCAAAGACCTTGGGAAACTCTCTTCTTACTCTCTCCAGGTCTGGCCAGCTTCCTACGTCGGTCAGCAGTACTTGTTCCTTGCCCCCTGGGTCCAGTTTGATTCCGAGGTCTCCTTGGTCTCTCCATCCTAGAACTGAGGGGCCTTTCTCTGATACATACAACTTGCATGTTGCCGTCCTCCCTCTGAATTCGAACTTCAGGTTTCGGTACCCTACCATAGGGATTGGGTTGCTCGTGTATGACACTGGTCTTATGTCAGGTGGTTCTAGTTTGGGACCCAGGCTGGGTTTGAATTCCTCTTCCCATACTGACCTCTGCACTATGGTGTACGGGATCCTGAGTCAATCGCGATTCTGATTTTGACTCCCCCTATTAGCATGTCTGCTCGCGGTTTGTCGGAGCGCTTGGTGTCAATGCCTAGCACTTGCTCCTCAATACACAGCACTCTGTCGTCTTCATCTGATTCCTCGTCCGCTCCTTCCTCAGGTTGCGGATGCGCTATGTATTTTACTACTGATCTCTTCTCTTTTCTTCAACATAATTTCTCGTAGTGGCCTATCAGGCCGCAGAACATGCACTTTGCGCAAAAAGCCGGGCAGCGTTTGTCCTGGGCTGCGTGGTTCGCGCTCCCACATCTATAGCACATGGACTTGGTGTACGAGGACTGCTTCCCTGCTTGTCCGGGTCTTCCCGCCCATTTGCTGGTTCCTCTGCTGTTTCCGGGCGCCATCTTGTGTCTTCCCGATGGTTCCGCGTCATCTACTTTGTTGACCATGATTCTTTGCGCACTCTCTTTTTTTGCGGCTTCAGCACATCGCTTCGAAAGTTTGGCCTTCTTCACCATCGCAATTACTTCCTTTAGCGTTGCTTCACCGTGAGCCCACAGCTTGTCTTGTACACTCTTGTTGGTGGTGTGCATTACAATCTGGTCTTTGATAAAGTCTTCTTCCAGCGCCCCGTACTTGCACGTGACTGCTAGTCTCCTCAGGGCTGCTACGTAGTCGTCAACCGATTCTCCTTCTCCCTGCTTCCTCTGTTGGAAGTTGAACCGATCAATGGAGACACATACCGCTGGTCGGTAGTGGGCGTCTAGATCTTCTAGAGCTTGTTTGAAGACGTCTGCATCGCATGCTTGTCGAGGTGTCGTCGCTATGTTCGTGAACACCCTATACCTTCCGGGCCCAGGTTGTGCAGTAGTATTTGCTTCCTTCTTGCGGGGGTGAATTTGTCACTGGATTCGTCTTCTAGGGCTTCTAGGTATTTCTTGAAGTATTCCCTCCAGTCCTCCCATTTCATCTGGGGTTCACCTGGCTTGGGTAGAAACGGGATTGGTGCCGTAAGTGAGGATGCCTGGTTACTCATTCTGGCCTGTCTTTCTGGCTCACCCTCCTGATTCCTGGGGCTGCCAGGCGCGCTGTCGTTCCTTCCCCGATTCCTGGGGCTGCCCGGTGCGCTGGTGCTCTCTGCTTGCGACGTGTTGGTGCTTGGTTCTCCTCTTCCCCTTTTCACGTGGTCACCCTTTTCCGCCAGGGCCTTGGTGGGACACTTGCGTACTCCTACCGTGCTTCTGTGCAGGTTGCTGCGTCAATTGACTCCTGGAAACGTGGTGTGCTTGTGTGGTTCTCTGCGCCTCTGCCGCGCTCTTCCCGTGCGTCCTGTGGCGGTTATGCGCCTCACTCCTTCCTCTGCAGGTGGGTGGTATCGGTTGGTGCGTCCCGGGTCCTTCTTTCTCTCCACTGTTGTACGTTTTTCTTTTTTTTTCTTTGTGGGGACAGATCCCACTCCTCGTCGCCACTGTGGAGTCCCAGGTTTCCCCCCAATAACTACTCGGGATGCAGCAGGTAGGTAACAGGATAAATGTATTAATATAAATTACTATAGGAAGAGCGCCGGGCGTCTTACTACAATCGCTCTCCGACTCGCTCTGGGAAGCGCGAAGCGCCGTTCGCGCATGCGCATGCGCACTGACGCGCACTCTCGCCCAGTGCGTGTTGCGTCACACGCACACTGGCGCGACTAGAGCGCTGACACCACCCTGCCCTCCCTACTTTTCTAATTTTTTCATTTTTAATCCGTCCATTTTGGATCAGGAAATAAAAAAAATATGGTGCCCGCATCATTTTGTAATTGCACATGCATAATGAAACACGCGCGTACCTACAAAAGGCCCACGTCATCGCTGCTTTTATTGTGTTGTTTTCTTTCGGCCACGTGGCACAGCATCTTCCCGACGCTATACAACTTTGCCGAAAAGCACTGGCAAAAACCGATAGTCAGCATTTTGCCTCTCTGCCAATGCTTGTTTTCTTACTGCAGCTGATGCAGCCTTATAGGCTGCAAGTATAAAACACACTGGCTCGTTCATTGTCTCCGAAAGAAGAGTCAGCCAGCAAGCCTGATGGTGGCATGTAAAGGTTCTCCTCTTGGGAGCCGCGAGCCTCACAAAAGCCTGCGCGAGGCTCCGAACGCTGCACCCTTCAGGATGTGACGTGTGAAAGGGGCCGACATTAGGAATTGAGCTGGAGACTCGTGTTACAGCCTTTCCTGTCATGTGACCTAAGACAAAATTTGCATACCCAAAAGTCTGTGTCACTTGTGCTTTTGTTTCGATTGTCTCAACAAGTGCTTTGTCAATGTACCGGATTACAAGGCTCGTTGGTTGTATTTTGAAGGGGTATCAGTGATGGACTTAGCAGAGTAAATCGCCCTGACATTCTGTGGAAGCGGTTTCCTGGGGGCACTAGTCTGATAGTGGTTTACTCCACCGCCGCCGGCACAACGTATCTGCGTCTCTCAAATTTCAGAGAGACGCACTGAATATAACGTTAATGTTTATCACATTGCAAAATTTTGATTGATTTATTGCTTGAAAACTGATTGCTCCGGTCATACTGAATGTTTTGATTTCATTTTTTAATATGTAATCCAATATATCCCCTCTGGTGTGGCACA
Organism: Lissotriton vulgaris; assembly: GCF_964263255.1. Lineage (NCBI taxonomy): Eukaryota > Metazoa > Chordata > Amphibia > Caudata > Salamandridae > Lissotriton > Lissotriton vulgaris. The sequence continues at coordinate 11,788,741 of NC_141698.1, read as the reverse complement.
GTCATTTTGAAGCCTTGTATGCGGAGGGTGGGGGGGATCAAAACACTGATATAATAACATACACATCCAGCGCCACTGGAGCTCCCTTTAATGAAAAAGAAGTGAGGGATGCCATAAAAGGTTTAGCTGCAGGGAAAGCCCCGGGACTAGACGGGGTACCAGGGGACTTGTTCAAACAAGAACCTGGGATATGGGCACCTTACCTCACACTGATATTCAATGCCATCTTGGGGGGAATGGAGGTGCCCGATACTTGGAGGGGAGCTGAGGTGGTTCCAATTTATAAAAAGGGATCCCCTCTGCTTCCCTCGAACTATCGACCTATTAGTCTCATCGACATTTCCCAGAAACTCTTTGGTAGACTGATCTTGAATCGTCTACAGGCCTGGATAGAAGAGATGGACATCCTGTCTCCCTACCAGGCAGGCTTCAGGCAGGGTGTCTCGACCATAGACCAAATCTTCAGGTTAAACCTACTCTACTGGAGAACAGCTGTAATCGAGGGCGGCACTCTATATACCATCTTTGTAGACTTACGTGCCGCCTTCGATTTGGTACCCAGAGCAAGGCTGTGGAGGGTCATGGAAGAGCTAAACGTCCCTGGAGATATTTTGGCAATCCTGATGAGACTCCATTGCAACAACTATGCCCGCGTAAGGTGTGGCAAAGGTGGCAAGCTAACCGAAAGGTTCCCCGTTCGCAGAGGGGTGAGACAGGTCTGCGTGCTCGCACCGACCCTGTTTTGCCTCTTTGTGAACGGGGTTGTTGCCCACCTAAACAGGATTGCCAACACCGATGCCCCAAAGTTGACAGGCAGCAGGGTGCCTGCAATTATGTTTGCAGATGACACCCTGCTGCTGTCAAAATCCCCCATGGGAATTCAACGCATTTTAGATGGCTTTCTGGAGTTTTGCTCCGAACGTGGATTGGAGATCAACCCACAAAAAACTAAATTTATGATCTTAAATCCAAACCCCCATAATCGAGACCCTCCCAGGCTAGGCACTGTCCAATTAGAACGTGTGCATAATATTGAATACTTGGGGATTACTCTAAACGAACATCTAACTTGGACGACTCACCAGACCAAAGTGACCATCAAACTGGCTCAGTTGGCGGGTGGCACGATGCGTCTGGCGAATAAATCTTCCTATCGCCCACTAACCCCAATTATGCATATTTACAAAACCCAGGCCCGGGCGGGTGTCACATATGGGGGTGAATTGTGGGGGCATTCCAAACTCCCAAAACTACAGCTAATTGAAAATAAATTCTTGAGACAGGTTGTCGCTCTACCTCAGAGCACCCCCCTACTCCCCCTCAGACTAGACCTGGGAATTCGATCTATAACAGAAGAGCTGGGTCTCAAACCGCTAACTTTTTGGAGGCGCCTGTGGTGTAGCCCAGACCTTACAAGCTACAGAGAGGAATTACAGGAATTTTTAGAGCTAAGGAACGCCAAACGAATTCCATGGATGATTTATGTCAGGGCAATGCTTGAGGAGATGGGTTTCCCGGAACTATGGAGGGATCCCCTAAACTTTTGTGTAAAGACTCCAAAGAAAGTACTCGTGAGAGCATATTATGAATTGATGTTGACAAAAGCTATCGATGCCACGAGAGAAGGATCCTTGACACATTTGTTCCTCAATGCGAAAGTCTCTTATCATCTTGAAAGTGCTCTTGACTCAATCTCCCCCACACTTACGAGAAAATTATTTCTACAGTGGAGGTATGGATGCCTCCCTCTAGCTTCATTCACAGCGTCATGGCAATCACGATCCACCACAGAACTCTGCCCAGTGTGTGCTCATCAGAAGGAAGATGATGTTCATGCCGTCTTCTTCTGCAAGGGCTACGAGAGGAGTAGGAGATACTGGCTAGTCCCGCTACTTAAAAACTTGGGCTTCAGATCTTTTCAACCTGCCTATAGAATTTTAAAGTCAGACCTCTCTCCCATTGTGGTTTTCGCCCTTTCAAAATTTTTGACCTCCATGTGGTTCATCCGGAATCGAGCACTGAAAAGACTTATATAATAGTACCCCTGGCATTTTTCTGCTTTTATTGTACCCCATGTTCCCTTCTTCTTAAAATGTTCTTAATCATTGGATCACACTATGTTTAATCATTTTTTACTGTGTACAAATACTATGCATCTTTTATGATCTGTGATCGAAATAAAGATTTTTTTAATGAAATATGTAAAAATCAGAGCAATTTTTCGAAGGTGGTGGTGGAACCTTTGACACACTGGTGGTTTTGAGGTGTAACCAGCGTCTACTTAGGGGACACTTCAGGTTAAAAGGGCCTCACAATCTTGTATGGAGACGTTGTCAGCTTTGCTGTTAGTTATTGTTTGCTTGAATACACCGGCTGGGGCACCTCCTCGTTTCTTTATACGGTTTTGTGTGGCACTTTGATGGACTAGAGGAACGACCTCACATACCACTGGAGCCATGTCCCCTCCGAATCATGATACAGTTGTGAAGAGTAAGTCAAGTTGTGTGTCAGTGAGCAGGTCCATCAGCGAAGGTGACGTGGCTCGGCTGGGCTCGAGGGTTACGATGAATGTGCTCCAAAGTTTGGGGTCTTGCAGTTGTGGAAATTGAAGAAATTGATGTACATAAACAGTGTTCATTTCCCTTTTTCACACTCCTCTCCCTGTGAGCACCATGAATACCGTAAATTATTGACCGCATCACTCTGCCAGTAAGAGCCCGTACCCATATGTACATGACAGCCATTCTAGGCACCCTGGCCCTTTTTGCCCGCTCATTAGAATCACCGGCTTCTCTTCTGCGCGTATTTGAACCCCCCCCCCCCTCTCTCACATGCATAGACCATGAAACCCTCTCCCTCTGCGCGACCCTGCCCTGAAAGGCAACCCTTCTGCTTGACCCACACAAACCCCCCATGTCCTCTTGAAGAGGCATCCTTTGCCTCAGCTGACATAGCCCTCCCCAGCGGCACCTGACTGCCCCCGCTTTCTCATGTACGGGTCATAAGATCTCTCTCTGTGCGACTCTGTCCCTGTGCACACCCTGGCTTCCCCCCCTCCCTTCTCCCTCACACGGGCAAGTCATAAACCTTCTTCTTCTGCAAGACCCTGTCCTTGAGAGTCACGGCCGCGCCTGACCAGCACCTCCTTTCCTTTCATGAATAACCCCTCTGTTAGTAAACCCTCCCTCCGCGATTGACTGTCCACACATGTCTGAGGTCATCGCCTAAGCCGGAAGATACTGTTTATTGCCCCTTATTGTATGGAGTCACTCCTCTTCAAAGAACCCACTATTGATCCTGGCCACCCCACCCCCCTGGGCTATGATCAGGCGCACACATCCTAAACAGTTGACGGAACACTCAGCTGCGTGATTGCCCTCCCCTCTTATCAGCAGGTCAAGGGTCCCTATTGTGAACATATGTGGGGTAGGATTGACACGAGGATCATGGGGATGTCTTTTCCGTGTTTCACAATGTTGTGATTGTAATGCTAAGTGTTCTGTAAGGTATAAAAGACGATCTTTCAGCTCACTTGTTAGAGCACCTCCCGACAGACACTGTGTTTCGTGTCCGAAATGACAGGCTCTCCTCATGAGTAATAAATCCTGTTCTTGTGATTCCTGCGTCCAGCGCCCGTCTCTTTATTTGGTAACTATTCAGAATGGGAACTAAGAGGCGACTTGCGCCAGCAGCCCGGACATCGATAGTAATATGGGCTCACGTTTTACACAGTCCCAGGTCCGAGGGTCTTGTTCTCGACCCTTTGCTGGTGGGTTAGATGGTTCTGGTGGGACATAATAAGAGACAGTTGCAGATTGCCCCATGTATTGTGGATAAGGATAGCGCTGTCCCGGGTGGGATGGGGTAAGCGGTGCAGTGCTTTGAATGCAGTTGTATGCGGTCCCCTTGTTGCAGATTAAGGCAGGTCTAGCAGAGTAGCCTTGCACCTTGTCCAGCTGGACTCTCGGCTACTCCTCAGAGGCAGGTGTGTCTCCCGCTGCAGTGGTCCACTCAGGTGCTTCCTAAATATGTTGTCTGTGCCCCTCCCCCACCCCCTCCTCTGGTTCAAATGCAGAAAAGTATTTTTCAAAGCTGGGCTCTTTGTCCACTGTTTGTCCAGAGTGACAATGGAGAGTTTCTATTCAGAAATGAAGGCAGGTTTCAGAGGCTTGGGCTCTGTGTCCCCAGAGAGCTGGACTCCCCTTTAAGGGTCATGTTGTCGTCGGTAGCGCCCAGTATCATGACCTCTGTTAATGCACTTCGAAGTGGCGTAATCTCTCCAGCATCCAGTGCTAGACATTATCCGGACCCTGTGGGGTGTGAGCCTCGGTTCTCACCCTCTTCTACATCTGCGCATGGACTTGAGTGTTAAACAACAACATATTTGGAAATGTGAAGCTTTGGAGCTGGCATCACCCACTTTAATCACTTGTATATGTTCTGCAAAGACCTTTTCCATTTTCCGGTGATGCTACCAACATATTATAGATTACAATTACATTTTAAGATGTAAATGTAAAAAGTATTTTTACAATGTCTTTGATTTTTTTTATATTTTTCCACAATTGCCATTGGCGAATTAATATTTTATATAATGTTTGCATGTAACCAGACGTTTTGATACACTGGCAAACACCGGCGGCACAGAAGGGAGCTCTGTCATTTCTCTTGTCTTTAATTCACAAAATGGCAGTGACCAGCTGGCCTCGGATGTGCAGTAGTTTTCAGACTGCGGTTCAGTCTGAATCTACTAACATTTTAGTAGGAGCCTGAGCTGTTTTAGGACACTTGAAGCATTAAAATTACTCCTGGTAGGTATTTTGTCTTATGAAACAATTGTTGACTATTTGTCTCAGTAGGTTCTACTCTTTCTTTTGTTATTAATATCTTTCTCCTTTTATATCACCCTCTTATCATGTACCTCCTAAATTCCCCACCTTTAAAGCCCTTCATTCAAACACTGGACTGGAGAGGCTGACCCTCACCTGAATGGATGCTGCTGCAACGAATCGCTGCCTCCTGCGCGTGCCAACCCCGCCACACCCTCCTTCCTTTCACAATCCCAGGTTGTGTGCTATGCACATACAACTTATTCCTTGATGCATTCAGTTTTCTGTCACTTCATGTCTCCGTCTTGTGTTCCCTCATTGACAGTCAGGTCTAAGAAATAGGGGGCGTGGCATTTCAGTCACTGATTAAAAGGAGATTTGTAGGAATATTCATCGTTATGTTCAGAAACCTATCGAGGCCAACTTTTATGTTTTTTCAAGTTGTCGATAAATCATCAATAAACCTGGTCTTTTAACAAGTGGCAACCACATTGTCGTCTCGGTCCACAACTACATGAACAATATTGCATAAAATGGTGCCAATGTTGTACCTATCGCTCATTCTCTTCCTTCAGAGTAAGACAGAATATATAAAAATGAATCTCAAAATATCAAACAGATCTCTGTACATGGGGGTCACTTGGTGACCTTGAGGAAAGGACATTTGTTGCACCCTTCACTTATTTTTGTTTAATACTAGTTTAGAAACTAGTGACATCCACTGAAAAGAAACTAAGCGTGTCTCCCTAGTGTTTGACAACCCTTCTCTTTCAGACGTATGCTGTGTCCCACATATGCGACACGAGTGAGAAAACAAAATGTTCAATAGAGGCGTGAGTGTATTTTGAGATTCTTCGGTTAGACTCACATTCGACGACACAATTAGACAGGTTTGGGATCATTCAAAGATATAAAGATCTTACATAAAAATAAATCATAGGTGCTATAAGAACATTATCCTACAAAAGTTCTACTCGCACAAAGACACAATTCACCCATAGTCCAATTATTCAACTGAAAGCAGTTTTATTTTGTGTGTTCTGTTAGTGCATAGGATTGGATTGCCTCCCTCCAATCTCTTGTGCTGACGCCCCTCTCACCTGACTCCAGCCCACTCCACTCCCTCAAGTGGGATCGTGGCTGCTTCGAGGTCTGGACGGGATGTCATTTTATCAAGTTGCACCCCTCCCAGGCCCCCGACTCTTCGGGTAGTGCACATGTTACTAAAGGACTCAGTAGGTGTGAGTCCGACTGGTGTAAACAAGTGAGACCGACTACAGATAACACAGAGATGCCACCGGAAGAAGCTGCAGAGGGGCTGTCCCTCGAGCACAGGGTTGTGAGTTCACATCCGGACTCCAGAGTCAGTGCGCATTCAACCTACCAACGCCACAGGTCTGAGCAAGCGAGAGGAACCCTACAGGAGCTTTGTATTATTGTCCCCTGGTCTCTCTTCATCTGGGGAACACTCAAAGGGCATGCTTCTCTGTAGAGCAGTGGTGGCCCAGTGCCCTGCCCTGTGTCCTGCCCTGCTACCCTCCCTCTGCGCCCCCTGGGACCCTGGCCCCGCCCGCACACTCACCTGTCGTACGCGCAGTGCGTGTTGGTGCTGACCGTGGTGTCCTCATCATCTGAAATCAGCCACTGTAGCTGCGGCGCGTGGCGCAGGCGAATGCTGGGCCAGTGCTTGTCGGTGACGTACTTGCAGTCAGCGTTGTAGTCCCCTAATATCAGGATATTCTAAGGGAAGGCAGGGTGAAAAAACAAAGGTTAGATGGGCCGGTAACGTACATCCGGGACAAGTAAAGCCTTCCATTGCTTGAACTTGCCACAAATAGGCCCTGTGGAATGAGTGATGCTCAGAAGGGGCTCAAAGGACAGCTCAGTGAGTGAATGTCAAGGTCACTGGACTACCCATAAAACATGGCATCTTACACTACACACCACAGAATATGACCTGATGTTTAATCCCAAAGACCACCACTAGATGTCATCAAAGCCCTGTTCTTTCAGCAGTCACAGGTGACCTCAATACACTAAGCACATACATGTGACTCTGCAGAGATTCCCAGCTGCCTCGGTATCGATGCCAGAGTCACAAATACAAGCAACATGCGTCCCCATGTCAGTACCTACAGTCCTACGTCTGTCCAGTCTGGGACATATCAGTGCTGCGCCTGCCTGCCCCTACAGTAGGGGGTGCTGCCACACCCCTCTTCTGAGGGTAGAGGGCCTTTCTTACTGTGCACCCAGGAAAATAACTTATCCAGTGACTGCTGCACTGTGTGATGAGGACTGCAGTGACTTCTAGGCCCTCACCTGTGTGAGTGATGCGTGAACACTCACCTGAGCGAGGAGACGCTGCTGCACAGTGTAAGGAGGACTACAGTGACTGCTAGGTACTCACCTGAGTGAGTTACATGTGAACACTCACCTGAGTGAGGAGACACTGCTGCCAGGGTCGGATTGGTAAGGCGGTCACTCGGGCAATGGCCGAGGGGCCGGTATCTGAGTTCCAGCTGTGTGCTGCTTTTTTGGGCAGCCTGGCGGGGCTGATTTGGGCGGTGTCTGTGTTGTTCGGGTGCCTCCTGTGGCCCCTAGGGTGCCTGAGTGGCCTTTCTGGAGGCAGATGGGCGTCCATTGCCTCCCTTTTATCGCGGGGGCAGGGGGTCTGAGCAGAAGTGGCCTCACTTGTTTTCAGTTGTGTTTCACCAGTGTGAACTAATCTGTGCATTTTTTTTATCTAAGTTAAGAAAACATGCCTCTGTCATCGATCCCGCCCCCCTTCTTTTTATAAAACTTTGCAGAAGCAGTCTTTTGCAGAAAGACAATATGCAAATGAGGCCCACTTTTTTTAGCATTCCCGGGGCTGATTTTTAGTCCCAATACAACCCTGGCTGCTGCACCATGTAAGGACAACAGTGACTGCTAGGTGCTCACCCGAGTGAGTGACATGTGGCCACTTACCTGAGTCAGGAGGCGCTGCTGCACGTCCTCCCACACATCGAAGAGTGCGTCCACCTCACGCACAGCGTAGTCCGGGCTCGTGTGGATGGACACCAGAACCAGGTCCTTAACCACTGAAATCAAACAGAAGTAACTCTGGAGGTGGGGTGCACACAGGAGTAAAAGACACACAGGAACACCACTGCACTCAAGCTGGACACAGGAGTAAAAAACACACAGGAACACCACTGCACCCAAGCTGCACACAGGAGTAAAAGACACACAGGAACACAGCTGCATTCAAGCTGCATAGGAGGGGCAAAATGCACACAAGGGCATGTTAACTGAAGATTGAGGGGCATATTTACAACGCCCCTGCGGCACGTTAACACCACCGGAGTGTAACTTTTATGACGCTCCGGAGGTGCAGTGTGCTGGCCCATATTTACAAGGCCACCTAAAAATACCCTTTGTGACTATTCATGGCCTTGTAAATATGGCCCCTTTCACGCATCAGTCTTCGTCGGTTCCGTGGGTGTTGCTGTGGGTGTTCCCAAGCAACATCCACGGAACTTGAATCATTCCTAGATTTACACGGTTTTGTAAGCCTGGGACTGTGTAAAAATCCTACGCCTCCCCAGAAGAGGCGTAAGGGAGGCGCAACGAGGAGAAATACCTGTATTTCTCTTTGTTTTCTTGCTCTCTCTATGTATGCATTCTGCTTTAGGAAAAGCCTTTTTCTGTTCTCAAATGGGCCGATTCTGCTAATTGGCCCGTTTGCGAAAAGAAAAAGGCTTGATGCATCTGGCCCTTTGTGGGACTGTTCCCATGAGGCACAGGGCCAGACTGATTTGCATATGGCCATGTCTGAACTGGGGTGGCAGAGTGGGCTAAAGAATGATGATGGATTCAACCCAGATCAGTTGACTGGGGGCGAGTGTTTGCAATGTTCAACACTCCGCCCATCATCCCCTTTGGTTTTGCTTCGTTCTCAGAAACCCCCTTAGAGGATTGGGCTGCTTCTCAGATATCCCTTTGAAGGATTAGAGTGTCAGTGAGTCCCCATGTGGCAGCCGCTGCCTCGATATAGGCACACATATATTGACTTAAACAGAGCCGTTTCAGTGTATTCTGTACAAATAGTTCTTTGCGGATTTCTTTACATTCTTCCTTTATTGCTTTAATTGGTTCTTTAAAAAATACATCCCATTTGTTCTTACATTGTTGCTCTTTGCTGGGCCCATACTTGTTCCATTACCACTGGCACATTATCCTGTTTCTGTTATTTTACCTCAAATTAACACATTACTTAAATTCAAGGAGAAATAGTAATTTGGATACAAAAGGTAAAGGTTCCCGCTGTAACAATACATCCTTCAGCTACTTGTCGAGTTAGACCTAAAAAATCATTAAATACATATTACACAGTGAAAGGCTGACCCCCAGTGACCACAAAAGGCACTGCACCTTTCTATCACCGTTCCCTCTAACCCGACCTACCCTCTACCCTTTGGAATTGCCTCTATTTCTATGTTTCTGTTTGTTTTGTGTTTTGTGTCCATTTCTTTTATCTGGTGTCCCAGCAGAGCCAATGTAATGGAAAGCTATTGAGGAGCTGACTGGGTGGTTCATGTTTGAAGAATCTTTGCCACAAATAGTAGTCAGTGAAAATTCAAATGACACTAAATGTAAGGGTTACCTATTCATCGACTTCACAAGCATGAAGAGCAGAGCTGGTGTGGTCCAAAGAATCTCAGGTGTGAGTGCCTAACTCACGAAGGCTGATTACGAGTTGGGCATTAACGGGCCTGGAATTGCCCATTTCGGCTTCCAATTCCTCTACTACAGAAATCCTCCCAGGCACTATTCCTTCTCCCTCTGCAATTTTACCAGCCAGTCCTTCCAGCTGATAAAACTAGGTCAGGTGCTGCCCAGCAGCGGCTCATAGGAGCGTTGAGGCATTGAACCCCTAGTGCGAGCTACTACACCCCAGACAGTCCCCATATCCCGATGCATTTGGTTCCAAGAGGGTAGGGGTGGGGCTACCGAGCAATGTGGTGAGGATTGACTGAGGCTATGTTAATGAATAGGCCTGGGCGGTAAATTCCAATCTGCTCGCGGAATTTGCGGAATTTGGGTAATTTCATGTTCCGGAGAGAACGCAGAATTACAAAAAATTCCGCGATCTGTGGCTTCGGGGAATTTTTTGCTTGTTCGCTCTTTCAAAATGTGTTCACAAGATATTTCCCCCCGAGCACGCAAACAGCATTCGCAAACAGGAAAAAAGCATTGTGAAAGGGCAGAACAAGCAATTCCGCGTGTATGCAGGACTCTGCGTGTTCGGGGAGATTTTTTACTGTTTCGTGGAGCTTTGAGTAGCGTGACTACGCTACTTCTGCCCACCCCTATTAATGAGATTGTCTGTGTGTTTGCCATGGCCAGCCAGACATGTGCAGTTCCGGCTACCGTAATCAATGTTACGTGGGAGCTGGAAGAGCTTTGACACAGCCCCATCAGTCTTCGACAGAGCGCTGTGTTTGCCTAACCAGCCAATCCTGGCACTGCTCTTATGCTGTTTGGTATTTAAAGCAGCATGCGAGCATTACTTGGATTGGCCAGGATACTATTGCCCAGCATGCACATCTGTGCCTGGCAGAGTGGGTCCAGAAGTTCAGCTCATCAAGGAAAGAAAAATGTTCTTCATATTTCTTGATTTTATTTAAAGTTACATTTGTGCAGCAAAGGTTATCCGTACGCATTCTATATAAACAAAACGTACCTATAAATAGAATGTGCCCTGACCACCAGTGCAATACAAATGTAAGCACGTCTGTACTTTAGGAAGTGATGTTACTTTTACGGCCTGCACATGCCTCATCACTTTTAAAAGTCACCAGTCGCCACACCTGATAATCCTGGGTGCGGGGACACTGACCTCTGGTGATCGGGCACAGCAGTAGCCACCCATGATACCACTCTGAGCGACACGTAATCAGACTCGAAGCCTTCAGGCAGCTTTCTTAACCCAGATGCTGGGCTGTTTCAAAGAACAGAAACATTTGAAAACATATGTCATTAGGAGCTGCCTATGGCGGAGGTGTAACAGCAATGGATGTGTGGCTGGTGAATAAAGCTATCCCCATGCTATCAACACTTTACTTCCAAAACAAATACACCCCTTCCCTCAACAGGTGGTGTAATGGTGTAGTTATAAAAGTTATGACGCAAGGCGTGCAGTGTGTGGTTGTATGCTGAGGAATAAGGATGTCTGTTACAGAGCTCCGTGTGTGGCGTGTTCATTGCATGCTCCCGGGTTGCAGAAGACTCCACAAACCATTCACCACCCATGCTGAACAGATCAGTTTAGTCACCGATCTCGTATGACTTTGGCATTTCTTTGTGTTGGTAACAGTTGGTCAAAAGTCTAAGTGACAGCGGGCAAGACCCAGGAGTATATATTATGAGCTCTGAGCCCCAGGGCCCCTTGTGCAGGCGTCACTGCAAGGAGGTATCCTGGAAGTCTGTCCAACCCAGGCTGATGCAGACTACCAACACCACTCCAAGATGGCTGCCACCATGGTACTTCTTCTCTATAAATTTCACTGGAATTCTACAGTATTTTTCAGTGTTGCACTGCCCACTTGCAGAACACAGGCTCCTCTCTACAGCCACTGTAAGGGGGCAGTCCATCACCCAAAGTACTTACACCCCTCGCTCTTTCCTTGCCATAGCTGTGAGTGGTAGCTGGCCAGTGCTTGTTGGATCGCAGGGTTTCTGCTTCCTTCTAGTTTAGACAAAAGGGACAAGAACAGGGCAACTAGGGCCATCAAATGACACGCAGAGTTCATTGCCTATTGATAGGGCTGGGTTGGAGTCAGTCATGAGTGAGGCGACAGGCCCTTCTAAGAGGCTGGTATCTCAGAGAGGCTCACGTGGTTCAGAAGGAGTTACTCACAACTGACTGACTTCGTCCCAGCCCAAACAGTTTTTCAGAGGCACCATAAATCTGCAATAAATATATAGTGGCCTCGGTCTGGCGCTGCCACGTGTCGTGGTCCTCTCAATAAGAGGTAGATAAATGGTGCCTTGTCGTCAGCGGGGCATGAACCAACCACTTCTTACCTGTGGTGAGAGAGGAGAAGCGTGCAACGAAAGGCTCGCGGATAAAGACGTCCGTGCCGCAGTTCTCACAGCCGTCATCATAGTGGTACCACTCTGTCGGCTTCAAGATGTCCTCTCTGTGCAGAAAAAAGGCGGGAAATAGGCTGAGGGTGGCACAAGTACAGCTGGTAAAGGTTGACCATCAGCCCGTAGCTGTCACGGACAGGCCTGTATTATGGCTCACTGTCTGTAGAAATGTAAGCCAGATTAAAGGTACAAATATTTCCCCAACCATAATCGCTTCAGCTTTTCCTAAAATGTAACCTTGAGTGAATTTGCAACTTGTATATAGGTGACTCTAACCGCTAGTATCTGTAGTAGACTTTTGTACTTACTATCATTCTTATGTGAGTTTAGAGTTTATCTGCTTTGTATCTTTGATGTAATCCATGTACTCTGAAGTCCTTATGTAATAATTGTAAAGCGCTCTAACACCTTCGGGTAAAGATTATGCTATATAAAAACGCATAACAAAATAAAAACATTCAAACAATGAGCAATCTATCTTTTAGAGCATTTTAATACTGTATAAGTAACTTTAAGCTCTCGGAAAAGGTACAATTTGTTAACAAAAAGCATTAGCTAGCCATTCACGTAAATACTAGTTTGATGAAAGGCAGAGGAAGATGGCCGCCGCATCAGACTCCCAGATCTAGTGGCAAGAGAGGCGCACATTTCAACCAAATGCGGGACATTCATAAGACACAGGGGGGTATTTACAAGCCCCGTGCGCCCCCGGTAGTACACTTTCATTTGTAAACCGGACCCCCGGTTTTATGGCATCTTTTAACACTGCTGAGTGTATGTATTAATATTTGTGTCTCTATTCAACATATTCGTATTTATCCATTATATTTAATGTGTGTTCGTTGAACAAGTGGTGTTGCAGCACAGTTATTTAACCCTTTATTTTCCAGATAACACTGCCCTTCCACTTGTATGACAGCGGGTCTTAGAACCAACTACAAGTGTGTCTAACTCACTCACTAGGTCCACTATGGTGGGTGTAATCACAAAGGTAAGTCACACTTGTGAGTAACTTTCATGTGTAATTTACTCTTACAATTATGAGTAAATTTACTACTTTTGGCTATTCACAAAACCTCATTGTAAAGTTACTCAAAAGTGTAAATTTACGTGTCTCGGTTCCCTGAAAAAAATGGTGAAGACAAAGAGTAGCTTATACTACTGCCGAAAAGAAACAGTAGTAAGTCCAGCACCCCACATGGCCAACCACGGGTACTGCAAAACCTCCCATAGGAAATAATAGACGTACAGACCTAAAATAAAACCCATAGGAAGACATGTTAAATTAGAATAAAGTATTTAAAATAGTTATAAATATAAATAACTATAATTTAATGTTAAAAATACATAAATAAAACACCTTTATTTGTTAATTATAAAATAATTTAACAATATTTATGAATGTATATATTAATGAAACATTAACTTTTATTAAAATATAATTAAACTACTTTCAAGTAATTAGTTACCTTGCATGGAAAGGAACTTCACTTCAGTTTACTGCTGACTTATGGAAAACCCTGTGTGGTTGGTTGTTTGTCCATGCTTGTAGACTAAGTTGGCCTGTGGTATTGTGATTGGTACCTGCTGGGACGAGGCCAGCGCATGGGGAATATACATGGGGATGTAGGAGAGTAGGGTCTGCTTTGCTATGGTCACCCCACTTTTTGCTTTTTGCTTCACTGGTTTTCGACTTAATGTGGCTGTAGGCCTGCTAATCAGACCCACAGCCCAGCTGTGCTCTCTCTAAATTCACTACAATGTACTTTAGGTACATTACCAATTGGACATTGGGTCACCTTATGAGCCCCTGTACAGTGTACTATAGGTACCCAGGGCATATGTGCATCCAAGGCCTACCAGGGGCTGCAGCATGTATTATGCCACCCCTGGCTGGCCATCCAAAACTGACACAACTGGCTGGTAACACAGCTGGGGCAAGGTCGTGTATTCACCCCTTGCTTAGATATAGTATTCCTATATCTAACCTTATATCTAGACACATATACACCTATAAGTCACTCCTATGGCAGGCCTTAACAATCCTGGAGGCAGAGTGCTTGGTTTTATGTGAGATGGTGCTCTAGCATGAGCTGAGCCTGTCTGCAGCTTTCGGAACCATGTCCTTATAGCTGTTCTAGGATATTGCCATACCATATACTCTTAAGTGCATTATGAACCTCGCGGTTAAATGCTAACTCTGGTTTGGCTTTATCAAAACATGTCGAGTAAGGTGTCATACACTTTGGAATACTACCCCCTCGCCAGTCCTGGCGACGGAGGTAGCATTCCACCCTTCTAGAGGGAGAAGACATGTTGTTTATACTAATCCCGGTTAAAGTTAACCAGAGCCTCAGCATCACAAAATGGATGCTGCTGCCACAGACACAAGTCTGACCACCTGCTGCTGATAGTCCTTCCAGCGAGGGAGGCTCGGACAATAGGTTTCCTGTCTTGGGAGGTGCTAGCACCACCCCAGACAGGCTCTTGTGTATTAGGGCAGGGAGGGCTGAAAGAAATGAGACACTGCCTGGGGCACCCAAGGTGTCCCATGCATAGTCCAGTTCAAACCGGTGCTGGGGCACTCCAGCCCCAGCTCTGGTGTGAAACTGGACAAAGGGAAAGGGGTGTAACCACCCCCTTCCCTGGTCCCACCCATAGGAGGGACCTAGCAGGTAATCCAGCCCCTAGATTTGGTATATAGGTAGGAGCGGAGTCCCAAGACTTTAGATTATCCTGACTGAAACTTGAAATGAAACTCTGGACCTTCGACGTTCTAACTGAAGATAGAAGATCGAAAAATCTCCCTTGTGGTCAAGGAGTGACCACCCTGCACAAGCAGGCACCATCCAGCGATCAACGGTTTCTTTGTCGACGCTCCCGCCGGAGCCCGAGCACAGAGCCTGACAAGACCCAGACTTCCAGGCTTCCTTTAGCCCGATCCACAGCAAAGCTGAGACCCGTGGAGGCGACGCGAGACGTGGGACCGGCCATCTTGAAAAGTCAAATTGCTTTCCGTGCGGCTTCTGAGGCACCCTCGAAGCTGTGCATTGGGATTGAGAAGCCCCAGCCCCGAGCAACATCTGCACCGAAGATCAGCCCTCCACACTCCACGAGTTCTGCGTGGGGCCCTTCTGCATTTTCCTGCTTGACGCGTCTGTCCGGTCATTGCTTGTTGGCTAGTGGCCATCTTGACGATGAAACTTTGAATCTACAATGCTGGTCTGGTTGCTCCAGACTGGCCCTTGCTTCCCTGAAAAGAAGAAGCCCATCAGTCCTTGCTGGTCTGATTAAGAAGCCAACTTTGATTCCTGCATGGTTTGCCTTTGCCAAGGCTTGTTGACTCCAATCCGAAGCCGACACCGCCGACAGCGAGGGCCTTTGTGGGACAGTCCATGCCTGGCTCCTGGTTGTTGTCGATGCCTCCTGGTCCACGTGGCTGCAGAGACAAGCTTCACAACATCACCTGATTGATTTGCGACATCGCCTGGTTCCTTCCTGGTTCCTTCCTGGTCACTGGCTAGTGACCCAGACTCTGTCCCCTCTGCTTTCAGGTACTCTTCATCCTCGATCCGCCCTTGGATCCAACCGGACACTTCTCTCCTGGTCGCCTGCAGCATCTTTCTTCAAGGCTCCATAGGATTCAGCGACGAAACCCGACACACTTTGACACCTATGCACCCGCTTCCTGTGGGTGAGGTAACGCGAGTACTCTAGTGCTCCTGTGGGTATTGACTATCCTAGTGTCTAGGTTTCAAGTAACTTTCATCGAGTCCAGTCCGAAGTGCCCTAAAAGAACTAGTTTCCAATTCTTTCGTTCCCATTCTAACTCTATGGTAACTTGCGTGTGAGTAAAGACTCTGGAAAACGCCTCCCGTGGGCCTCCTACTTCCTATCCTTTGGTAGTAGTGTAGCCCCAGAGATGCCCTAGGCCCTTGGCCTATCCTTTGTTTGTGACGTGGTTCTTATACCACTATTTTAGTATATGGTTTAGCGTGCTCCTAGGGCTCTACTGTATTTTGTGCAACTTATTGTATGATAATTAAGAATCTTGTTATGCGCTTGTGCCTCTGACCTCATAAAGAGTTCAGAGGGGTTGTTTAGAAATAAATACATATATATTTTATATATATATCCTGTGTGGTGTCCTTTCATTTGGTATTCAAGGGGGTTGTATGTGGTAAAACAGCTTGCTTCACATGCCCTCTTGAGTTTAGCCTAAGACTGCTTTGTCCATGCTACCACTAGGATAGCTGGTCTATACGGTTGACTTTACAACCATCACCATAAGGGTTGTTTGGACTGGTGCAAGGTGCTCACTAGAACAGTGAACATCATATACCAGACCAACTTCTCGCAGGGGACACCTGGTCCAACCTCAGGACTTACCTCTAGACCACTGGCACCACAGCTCCGCTCATCCACTGACATACTTTGTGGTCAGATGCAAAACCACCATCAATGTACAGCTTTTACTCAGTTGTCTCTTTCTGTGGCATTCTACACAAATCCCCAAATGCAGTCCCTTCTTACCTGTAGACATAGGCGTATTTCTCCCGGTAGGTGCTGCGCCCCAGGTAGTCGGACACCAGTACGTTGTAAGGCAGCCCGGTTGCTCTGGAAGCAAAATGCAGACAGCACACTTTAATACTTCAGTTTTATCTAATCCTGTGTTATTTTCACTGTTGCTGCAGTAGGTGGAAGGGGTTTTACACTCAGTGCAACGCTGGCCGCATTATATCATCACCCATTTGGGGCGCTGTCCTCAACCCAATTCTACTGGTCAGAACTGCACAACATAGCATTGTGGTTGGTGAGCAAGGGCAAGTGAGCCCAGCGGCGGTGAGGTGGCATCTACAGGGATATTTTATGGTTTAAAACAGGGGTCTCCAAACTGGTCCTGGAGGTCCGGATCCATGCCAGATTTTTAAAATTAATACATGTATCTCAATGGGGATATCAAAAAAATCTGGCATGGATCCGGCCCTCCAGGACCGGTTTGGAGACCCCTGGTTTAAAACGTATCTTAGATTTAATATAGACGACCTCCCAATAATATTTACAAAGGTAACATTTACGCATGTAGATTCACTATCTAGTAAACTTACTCTCACACTTTGTAGTAACTTTACCACTTTTGGTTCTTTATCACTTCCGAGTGTACTATATCTCCAAATCGTAGGCCGGCATATCTTCTCCACCTCGGTTTAGGGTGCGGTGCCAGCATCACCGTGGCGCACCACCCTGCATTTACTACCAGCGACTTTACAGCTGTATTTTAAATTGCACACACATTACGGAGGCCTCCACATCAGGGGCGGAGACTTCTGCATGTAGGTTAGGAACAGCATTTTGTAGTACATGAATAGTAATATTGTAGCACTGATAAATGTTCTACAAAGTGCAGTTTGTGAACAAGCCCCTCAATACTCCGGCGCCCAAAGAATGCCTTGGCACCAGGTATTGTCTCTACTTGCAAATTGCTTTTGATGTGTTTTATTTTAAAGTCAGTTTCACTTCCTGGTAGTTTCCTTGTTGAGTGGGAGGTAGGTTCAAAGGCTAAAGGTCATCCAACCCCCACTGGACAGTAACAACCTCCTGGGGGTGAGGGGAACAGGAAGTGGTCATAGAAAAAGAACTCTCAAAAGCAGGATAGAGATAAGTCTCTATAGGCAGAAAAAGGTGTCCCTTATGAGCAGAACAAGTACTAGGAAAAAGATTTGTTGTAAACTTCAAATAACAAGACAATATAAAAATGGCCCCAGGGTGATAAATGATTATATAGAAACTATGAGAGTCTAGTTAATTAATTAATTAATCATAAAGAGAACATTTATACAAAAAATATTTCATATTTTTCTGTAAACCATAACAAAAATGCATATATATATATAGATATATAGATAGATACAGATAGATATAGATATAGACATATATATATATATATACATTAATACAACCTTATAAGTGGGCCTCGCCCTTCAACCATTTCACTTGAATTATTGGAACAAGAGAAACAATCAATACATCGTTACAATAGGGACCTAAAGGTAATTGAACATTAAGGGCAATAGCCTATTTACTCAGAGTCCATCAAAGAAGACGAAGACACAGGAGGAAATTGTCAGCAAAAATCAACCGCTTTGATGTCAAAATGAATCGACGTTTCGGTCTCTTCGCCCTCCCTCTAGGGCCATCCTCAGGACTGAGCAAGGGTGATTTTATATGTATAAATAATGTGTGTCATTAATGCTGTTTTAATAAAGGAATGCTTGTTAAAAAATACTTCTTGCTTTTGACAGCAACCGTCTGCTGGAACAAATATTGGCCCTTGCTGAGTCCTGAGGAAGGCCCTATAGAGTGGGTGAAAGGAACCGAAACATTGATTCATTTTGACTTCAAAGAGGTTGATTTTCGCTGAAAACTTCCTCCTGAGGCTTTGCATTCTTTGATGGAGTAAATAGCCTTTTGCCTTGATGTTTAATCCCCTTCTTTATGTGTTTCCAATTGTGGCGAAATACTCATTGTTTGTCTTGTTGCGAGGGGATGGGGTGGTAGGCTCAGCCCAGGGTGGGGGGTGGGGGGTGGTAGGCTCTGCCCAGGGTGCGGGGGGTGCGGGGTGGTAGGCTCTGCCCAGGGTAGGGGAGTGCGGGGTGGTAGGCTCCGCCCAGGTTGCAGGGGTGCGGGTGTTGGGCTCTGCCCAGGGTGCGGGGGTGCGGGGTGGTAGGCTCTGCCCGGGGTGTAGGGCGGGTGGTAGGCTCTGCCGGGGTGTGTGGGTTGCGGGGTGGTAGGCTCTGCCCAGGGTGAGGAAGATGGTAGGCTTAGCCCAGGGTGGGGGGTGGTAGGCCTCTGCCCAGGGTATGGGGGGATAGGAGGTGGTAGGCTCTACCCAGGGTGTGGGGGTGGTAGGCTCTGCCCAGGGTGGGGGGGGTGCAGGGTGGTAGGCTCTGCCCAGGGTGCGGCGGGTGCGGGGTGGTAGGCTCTGCCCAGGGTGCGGGGGTGCGGGGTGGTAGGCTCTGCCCGGGGTGTGGGGGTGGTAGGCTCTGCCCAGGGTGGGGGGTGGTAGGTTCTGCCCGGGGTGGGGGGGGGGTGTGGGGTGGTACGCTCTGCCCAGGGTGCGGGTGGATGGGGGTTGTAGGCTCTGCCCAGGGTGTGGGGGGTGGTAGGCTCTGCCCAGGGTGCGGGAGTGTGGGGTGGTAGGCTCTGCCCAGGGTGCGGGGGTGTGGGGTGGTAGGCTCTGCCCAGGGTGTGAGGGTGTGGTTGGCTCTGCCCAGGGTGCGGGGGATGGGGGGGTGGTTGGATCTGCCCAGGGTGCAAGAGGATCAGAGGCGAGCAGCAGGCCCTTTTCAGGGTGCCCGGGCTGCACAGCCCCCGCTCTGAGGTGGAGGGAGCGGGGGACACACATCAGCAGGGGGCGGCGGGTGGTACTCACTGGCGGAGTTCTCGGACCAGGCTGATGATGGCCTCGTTGTCCTTGTTCATCACCTCCTGGATGCCGACCAGCTCATAGCGCCGCAGGATCTGAGGGAGAGAGAGAGGGGGTCCAGACAGAGTTATGCGGCATGGTGTGAAAAGGCTCAGCTACAACCCCTTGCGCACCCTCCTTGTGTGCACAAACATGCCCCCAGTAACAAAAACGGCCCCCACCAGTCCAAAACTGCCCCCCACCCCCCCCCACAACCACCCATAAGGCCCACCAGGAAAATGCTTGGTACCCGCTACGGACAGTCCGACCCTGTCTAACATCAGATACCAAAGGGGATGATGGACGGAGCGTTTGAGCAATATATATAGATTTTATTTATTATTTATAGTAGTTAATAAAAAGAAAATTAATTTCGTTTTGTGTTTTAGTTCTGTGGCAGGTTGTAGGTTTATAGGGAAATAGGGTGGGAAGT
Organism: Lissotriton vulgaris; assembly: GCF_964263255.1. Classification (NCBI taxonomy): domain Eukaryota; kingdom Metazoa; phylum Chordata; class Amphibia; order Caudata; family Salamandridae; genus Lissotriton; species Lissotriton vulgaris. The sequence continues at coordinate 11,768,880 of NC_141698.1, read as the reverse complement.
AATGTAATTATATGAAATGTATTCAATAATTTATATTTATTCATAATTGTATCATTGTGATGTTATTGAGTTAAATGGGTACATTAATTTATTAATAATTGTTTAATAATTAGTTGGTAATTTAAATCAATTAATTATTAATTAATTATGGTAATTGTTTAATAAATTTTAGGTGTGTTGTGTTATTTATAGGTGTAAATGGTGGGAAGGGTGGGAAGTATTTATTTTTTATTGATGAATTATTAACCCCTTGGTTGCTGGGGTCATTTTCCTGCTGTGCTGGGGGGCGCGCACAGCACCCCGGTGCTGATGACGTTATGAGCTACAGTGCTCCTGTGCTCATGACGAGCTGAGCTCGTCACAGCCACACCCGTTTCAATAGAACGTTCAGCACAGCTGGGGAATTATCCCAGCGCGCGAGCGTTCTAATGGCCATGACGAGCTCAGCTCGTCATGAGCACCGGAGCACTGTAGCTCATGACGAGCTGAGCTCGTCATGAGCCTGCAAGGGGCTAAATATTTGTTAATAAATTTGGATTAACTAATTATAATTATTAATTGTAATTGTGTAATTAATTTTAGGTGTGTGTTGTGGATATTATAGTGTTAACACAGCAAACACAAGGAGATGATGGACGGAGCGCTGAAACTTTTCAGACACTCACCCCAGTCACAGATCTGGGTTGAATCCATCACCGTTCTTTAGCTCACTCCCCTACCCCAGTTCAGACATGGCCTTATGCAAATCAGTCTTGACCCTGTGCCTCATGGGAATAGTCCAGCCCAAACTGCCAAGCCATGTCTTCCCTGGACTGTAAACAAGCATCCTGGGACCTGTTTCTGGCTAACAGCCTTCATCAGCCAGGCTAGCTTGAATCCAGTGGTAAAGTGATTATAGTGTTAAACAATGTGTAATTATTGAATGTTTATTATCTTTTTTAATAATAATATATTTAAATTTCAATCATATTTATGTTAATAATGGAATTTAAATGTAATTAAAATGTTGATTTTTTTTATTGGTGTGGTATCCAGCACTTTTCCTACTGTTGCACTTACTGGAGTGGGAATAGTAATGTTTACCCCTCCGCTATCCAGCACTTTCCCTACTATTGCACTCACTGGAGTGGGAATAGTTATTTTTACCCCTTCGCTATCCAATATTTTTCCTGCTATTGTAATTATTGTGTTGTGAAATGTATGTTTAAGTTTTTTTTAATAGTTTTTATGCGTTAATTAATTATAGGATTTTTTTTATTTTAACTTATTGATATAAATATATGTTTTATTTTTATATAATTTAAAATGTGTATAACTTAAATAAAGATAATAGTTAATAAAATGTATTTAAGTAAATATATGTATTTGTACAAATTTTGTGTGTTTATAGTTTTTTAAAATTAAGTTTATTTGTTATATTTAGTTAAAATGTATATTAAATGTAATTTATGTTGTTAAAAATATTAATATTTTGTTTAATTTATATATATTTTTAAGTCAATATTGTTTACATCTATATATTTTTTGCTTCGTTATTTTTGATTCAGTATTATTGTCTTACCTGTTTAAGTATAGGGAGTCAATGTTTTTGTATTCAATATTTTTATATCGATATTTTTGTAAACTACATTTTTTACATCGATATTTCAACCTGGAACCTTCTAGTGAGGGCCAGGCTCACTCAATTCGCCTGCTTGGGGCCATCATAGCTTTGGTGCAAAGTGGGGGGTATTTTATTATTCTGGCTGCCTTGCAATCTTATCAACACACAGGCGTTCAGGTGAGCTCCTTGCCTCCTCCATGTACCGACCACAGCCTCACCCCGCCGTTTTACGCACAACCACTGCTTGTTACAAACGTTCATCATGTACTCCTGCTCTCCATGGATGTCCATTCATGTTCTTTACTCCTGCGTTGCTGCTCTGTAGACATGTCCAGTCATGTCCAGTCATGCACCTCACTCTTGGGCTGCTGCTCTCTGTATGTGATCAGTCACTGACCACAAAGTCCACTGAGTTTAAATACCCGGGGGCTGCCCTGATGCCAACCTCAGACGTATCTGGCTTAATTTGCCTCAAAATTCTATATGGTCAAGTTCAGATCCTGTAACACCTCTCACCCTTCGCTGTAAAGCGCCTCTCACTCTTCAGGGTCTTGCAGCTCTGTATCAAAAACTCTACAATAACATAAGGATTAAAAAGACCCCCCGATTTCTCCGCCCGCCTCCCTTGCCCGTGGGTGGTAAGTCTCACCTGAACCAGGCGGTCCCTCACAACGGTGTCCGTCACCTTGGACATGCTGAACCGGGCAATGTTGAAGGAGGCCACCTTGAAGGCATGGCCGGTGCAGGAGAATGAGGAGGCGGCAAGAAGCAGGACCCAGCAGGTGGCAGGAGCCATGGCGCCAGCTGAGGATGGCAGAGAGAGGGCACGGTGAGAAGTCCTGTTGGCAGGCAGCTAAACTCTCTCTTCCCTCCACCTCCCAGTACAGAAGAGATGCATTGTGTGCGCTAAAGCTACTGTGAATGCCCTTCAGGCCATGAGAAGTGCTGGAAGCGCAATGCTGTGAGGTGCCCCTGCGAGCAGCAGCGGGCAGTGCCACACAATGGGTGCCCTGTGTGCTGCGGAACCAGCCATGCCTGGAAAACACCTCCTTTTCAGGAATCACAGGCTCTCCTTGACCTCGCGGCCCACGACGCAAGCCTGGAGTCTGTCGCCATCCACCTCCAGATACAAGGAGTGTGTATGTATGTGGTATGTATGCCTGTGGTATGTATGCATGTATGTGATATGCATGTATGTGGTATGCATGTATGTGGTATGTATGTGTATGTATGCCTGTGGTATGTATGCATGTATGTGGTATGCATGTATGTGGTATGCATGTATGTGGTATGTATGTGTATGTATGCCTGGGGTATGTATGCATGTATGTGGTATGCATGTATGTGGTATGCATGTATGTGGTATGTATGTGTATGTATGCATGTGGTATGTATGCATGTATGTGGTATGCATGTATGTGGTATGTATGTGTATGTCTGTGGTATGTATGCATGTACGTGATATGCATGTATGTGGTTTGCATGTATGTGGTATGTATGTGTATGTATGCCTGTGGTATGTATGCATGTATGTGGTATTCATGTATGTGGTATGCATGTATGTGCTATGTATGTGTATATATGCCTGTGGTATGTATGCATGTATGTGGCATGCATGTATGTGGTATTTCTATAGCACAAACCTAGTCAAAAGGCAGCGGAGTGTCTCCCACAGAATAAAAGCATTGGGCCAGGTGCAGGACGCATTGCTTTCCTCTGACAACTACTAATGGACATGAACACAAAGAAAATGAAACGTTCCCAAAGGACTGCATGTACCATGGTGCATCACTTCAGTGACTGGTGCAATATGCGAGTGCAGCCGCAGTGCATCGTTTGCACCGACCAACCACCGCATAAACACGTGCACTGTGCAACCAATGCAAAACACAATGGAGGCTGAAACTATACGTTTCTGCACTTCTTGGTCAGTGCAAATATTGTTTTTTCATTGGTCACTAGTGTAAATGCGGTGCATAATACCTCTTCAGCCCGAACCCCAAAGGTTGTGGCAAACCCAGACAAGTTTCAGCTTCATCTGACAGGCCTCTGCCTGTTCAAAGGTGCAAAGCCCATGCAAGCACAACTGTATATGTATATGTTTATTACCTGCTGACGGTCGCCAGAAGGTTGTAGTTAGTATCTAGTTTCCATAGGAAATGCAATTTTTGTTTTGCTAATAACTATGACGCCATTTGACGAATCTTCACGAAATGTTTAAGAACAGTCACTTCGGCTGCTGTCTGTAAAGTTTTGGGGTGATTTCTCAAGCAGGGGCTGAGAAAAAGGGAGAGTCCAAAAACACGTTTTCCCCATGCATTTTCCCATAGGGATTTTAGACATGTCTACAGCCCGAACCGCTGAATGGAATTACCCTATAACTCGTACCATAAGGTATCTATAACTCGCCCCCTCGCCGTGCAGGGAGAGTCCAATGCAATCCTATAGGGAAAATACAGGAGAGTAACTTACAGGTCAGTAAGCAGTTTTGAGTTTGCCTCCAGGGGTGTTGGTTAACACTGGGCACGGGTCGGACCAAGGTAGGTACTGCGCCACCAGCGGCACTGGAGCGGCCAGATGCAGAGGTCACTGGGCCCAATGTTATCCTATGAAGACTGGAAGCACCTCAAAGAGGTACCGGGTACAGGTAAGTACCTGCGGTTCAGGGACACAGACCCTGGGGGTTAAGGTCAGCACTGGAGGGGCCGCCAAAGAGCACCAGGGCTGCACCATCAGAGGCACAAGGGCAGGCGGGTGCAGAGTGCATCGGAGCCGTCGGTGCCTTGCTGAAACCAAGGGAGAGCCTCGGTTTAGGAAGATGACTGCAGGCTCGGTTCGGAAGGCTGGCTGAAGGAATCCCATGACTGGGGAGGTAAGTTGGATAGTGGGGATGCCGGGACACCGTCTGTTGGGGACATCAAGGCCGGGGGCAGCGGGTGCGGGGTGGCTTTAGGCGTCAGGTTTTCTCACCAGCTCCTGTCATGGTTGGGGGGACCCTTCATGTTGAGGCTCAGGTGTCGTGGGGGAGGTCAGGAGAGGTTGTTCAATGCTGGACCCCAGGTCAGGATCGCAGAGAAGACTTCACTGGGGCGACGCAGGGGCCATCTGGACTGGGTCTGCGGGCGTCGGGTGCAGAGTGGAGCAAGTGTTGCGGATCTGCCTGGATACAGAGTCTTTGTGTTGGTTTCTTGCTGGACAAATCTGGTGACCACGAGAGACAAGAGTCTTTGTTGAAGACACCACCGCTCCCCAGGGTTCTTGGAGGTTGCTAGCTGCGGGTCACGCCTGATTTTTAGAGCAGGGTCACTGGAGGAGGAGACATGCCTGTAGGGCTGGGGCAAGTTAGTCATCATCTTCTTATCCGCTGCAGCACGGCTCCTCTGTCCTTCTTCTTCGTAGGGCATCAAACCTGAGGAACAAGGTTCAGGGCAGCCCTTGAATGCTAAATGTAAGAGCATGACTGAGGTCAGGGCGGTAGCCAATGGCTACTGTCCCTTAGGGTGACTCCACCCTTTGAGTGCCTCTCCCTTAGGGGAGAGGAGCGCATCCCTGTTCCTATTGAACCTAATTCTTCAATTCAAGATGCCTCCTGGTGACTCTAGGGGTGTGCCAGGCTACGGTGGACACTCCTACTCTGCTGGCTAATTTTCCCGCCTGTCCTGCCGCCAAACGTAGGGCCTGGACAGGGGTGCGGGCATCTCCACTAGTTGGAGCTGCCCCAATCAGCACATCACAAGATGACCGCCAAGTGTTGCTGTTCCTGCCAGGGGAGGGGGCAATGACCTCCACCCAGAGCAAGCTTGGTTTCTGACCTCCGAGAGCACAGAGGCTCCCACCCCGTGAGGTCAGAAACCTGCCTGGTGGTGGCAGGCTGGCAGGGACTAGTCAGCCAATACACTAGAAGTTGGTTGTTTTTCAGGGGCATCTCTAAGATGTTGACTTTGTGTTGACAAACTCCCGGCCCATGTACTCCAAATGGCTTCACTGCACTTACAATGTCTGTGAATGGCACGGTCACTTAAGGGCATACTGCTGAAGCAGCTATGCCCTCACCTGTGGTATGGCGCCCCCTGTCTTATGGCTGTGAGGGCTGCTACAGGGATGACTTACTTGTGCCACAGGGAGGGGTGGTGGGCATGGCACACAGGGATGTGTGCCTTGTCGACTTTCGGTTTGCACCAAAACACGCAGCCTGCAATAGCAGTGTGTGGGCGATAAAGTGAGGGGTCTCTTTGGGTGCCATGATACATGCTGCAGCCCGCAGGGGCCCTCTCTGGTCACAAGGCCCCTGGTACCAGAGGTCGGTTTCACAAGGAGCGTACATGTGGCCCAGAGGTGTGCCAATAGTGGAGACAAAGGTACCGTTTTTGGAAAGAACACAGGCCCTGGGAACCTAATTAGCAGGGACCCAGGGCACACTCAGTCAAGTTAGCATCAGTTATCAGGCATAAATGTAGGGGGTAACCAAGCAAATAGTGGCACTTTCCTACAACGTCTTCTATGGCATCATTGATAATAACCCTGCAACATTTGCGGTATAATTATTGATGAGAAAACTGTGTATGGCGGGAGCACGTGTTATAGTTACCTTAGGGTACAAGTTACAGTTACTCTAGATAACTACTGAATTTGGATTGGATGGATGGATGGATGGATGGACATCTTGCCGGCCGGGTGGGTGGATTGATGGATGGATGGATGGATGGATTGGATGGATGGATGGATGGGAGCGTGGGTGGGTGGGTGGATGGATGGATGGATGGCTGGACGGACGGGTGGATGTGTAGATGGAGGGATGGATGGATGGGTGGGTAGGGTGGATGGGTGGATGGGTGGATGGCCGGATGGACGGAAGGACGGGTGGATGGATGGATGGATGGATGGATGGATGGATGGATGGATGGATGGATGGATGGATGGATGGATGGATGGATGGATGGATGGATGGATGGATGGATGGACATCTTGCCGGCCGGGTTGGTGGATGGATGGATGGATGGATGGATGGATTGGATGGATGGGTGCGTGGGTGGGTGGGTGGATGGATGGATGGATGGCTGGATGGACGGGTGGATGTGTAGATGGAGGGATGGATGGATGGGTGGGTAGGGTGGATGGGTGGATGGCCGGATGAACGGATGGACGGAAGGACGGGTGGATGGATGGATGGATGGCTGGATGGACAGACAGATATTTTTTTTTCCATAATGGAACCTTCGCTTTGTCCCAGCAGTGCATAGCTACCCATATGAAAATGGAGGTTAGGCGCAATCCAGTAATCCATGTGAGAGAAGCACCCTCCCTGACAACAAAAACCACAGTCATCCTCACAGGACAGAGGCCAGGCTAACTGCCGTCTGTGGAGAGAATGGAGGGCACGAGCAGTCACTGGTCCTCGTGGGGTCAGGGGTCAGGGGTCGGGTCTGAAACCAGGTGGCCGGAGTTCTACTCTTGGCTTCCCAACGTGACCTACATGTGTGACCCTGGGCATGTGCAGCCTCCCCGCGCCTTTGCCGAGTGTCAGGGTCTTACAGGTCGCAGCAGTGCGCATTAGAGGGGGTTGAGAATGTGGCGCGCGCACACGCAGGGGGTTCCTGCGAGGGGTACCCCTCAAGCACCAGGACACTTCACCTTGTCACACGTGCACACGTACCTTTTATATGCACGAGCGTGTCCCGTCGTCTCGCTGCACGTGAGTCAGGCGGCCTCACTCCTGGCCCTGCCGGCCGCTCACACCTTTTATAGGGCCCGTGGGGGGAGCGTGGGAGCACGCCCCGTGCGGCCACCTGCCCTGGTGCGTGGGGAGCGGTGCTGGGCGCTATCTGTCTGAGCTGGAGGTCACCAGAGCGTGTTTATTGATCAAACATCGATCAGGGCCGCCCCTTAGGGCGAGCAGGTACCAGCAGCTCAGGTGAGGCCTCGCCTCGCCCTCAAGGGCCCGAATCACAGCGTGAGAATCTACAGCCCAGCTGCTGGGGGGTTCACGCTCGTGTGCACCGTGCACTCACACTCGGACCTGGGCGCGGGGGGGGGGGGGGGGGAATTCACGCTCGTGTGCACCGTGCACTCACACTCGGATCTGCGTGTGAATCTACAGCCCACCTGCTGGGGGGTTCACGCTCGTGTGCACCGTGCACTCACACTCGGACCTGCGGGGGGGGGGGGGGGCGGAGGATTCACGCTCGTGTGCACTGTGCACTCACACTCAGACCTGCGGGGGGGGGGGGGGGGGGATTCACGCTCGTGTGCACCGTGCACTCACACTCGGATCTGCGTCTGAATCTACAGCCCACCTGCTGGGGGAGTCACATTCGTGTCTGCGTGTGAATCTACAGCTCACCTGCTGGGGAGTCACGCTCGTGTGCACCGTGCACTCACACTCGCACCTGGGGGGGGGGGGGATTCACGCTCGTGTGCACTGTGCACTCACACTCGGATCTGCGTGTGAATCTACAGCCCACCTGCTGGGGGGTTCACGCTCGTGTGCACCGTGCACTCACACTCGGACCTGGTGTGGGGGGGGGGGGGGTAGGTTGCACTCACACTCGGATCTGCGTGTGAATCTACAGCTCACCTGCTGGGGGAGTCACACTCGTGTGAACTGTGCACTCACACTCGGATCTGCGGGGGGCCTCGTGCCGAGCACCCCCACACTGCTGTGAGATCACGCACGAGGCAAGCTTCTCTTAGCAGCGGGGGCTGGCTTTCATCCCAGGGTGGGGCGCCTGCTAAGTCACGAGTGAGTGAGATGCGTTTGTGAACTTTCAGGCGTCTCCACGACCGGGAAACACGTGAACACTGACTTCTGTCAAGGGAAGCGCTGTTTCTGAAGCGTGAACAGAGCTCCGCAAAAAATAGGTGGAAAAGACTGAAACAAAACGAGTTTATCAGTAGAAAAAAATATTTTCCGAGTGCTGAAAAAAGAAATAAACGTGCGTTGGGCAAGTGTAATGGTGCACTGGTACAAGTGGGAATGAAGAACTGACTTTAGATTCAAGCACCTGGGAGTCTCTGAACTCTTTGGGGAGAGGTTCGGTAATGGAGTCTGTGTCACGACAGTGATCAACTGAAGCTTGATTGGTCTCCATGGGCCACACTCCAACCTCATACAACAAGGAGAGGCAGAAACAACAGAGGGAATGTTCTTGCACAAACTTGATTCACAGATGTCAAAGAATTGAGCAAGAATGGCCCTGATGCTTGGGTCCATGAAAACATGCTCTTTATTTCATACCAAATTCATGAACGTTTAATATGTCAACAACCAATGCGTTTCAGTCTTGTGGCATAAAGAGCTTCCTTAGGGCTGCAGATCAAAATGACAAATTAGATCATCTTAAAATGCATGGAGCCATCTATAGATAATAAAAATACACAGAAAGTACAACAAAGAGAGAGAGAGAGTCCTTTAAGTTCTGTTTATACCCAAAAATGGGATGATGAAAAAAGAAGCAGACATATTACCCTGTCAGTACAGCCCTATCTATAACCAACAAGCAGCTATATTAGCTAAAGTGAAGCAATGTATTCAATGCAGGTAGACAGAATCCTGCTCCCAATCTAGGGATATATATGAATTTCTGACATAATATCGACAGACAGAATATCGAAATACAAAAATATCGGAACAAAAATATCGACATCAAAAATATCGGAATCATATCTTCATAAAGGTAAGTACAAAAATATCGAAAAAATAATATCGTAGTACAAAAATATCGGAATTAAAAATATCGTTTTTGTAAATGTATTAATAATAATGTAAAAATAATTTTAAAATACATATAATTTTACAAATATTAAATAAAAATATTAAAACAAAATTAAAACTAATACATATACATTTAAAATAAATAAAACACTTAATAATTTAATGTAATTTAATTTTTTTAATGTTATTAAATTGATTTAATGTAATTTCTTTTTGTTTTTACCCTGTACGCCTGTACCCCAAAAACCCAAAACTGACTCTGAACCCTAAAAATATCCCTGTACCCCAAAAACCCAAAACTGACCCTGAACCCTAAAAGTACCCCTTTACCCAAGAACTGAAAACGGACCCTGAACCCTAAAAATACCCCTTTACCCAAAAACTGAAAACTGACCCTGAACCCTAAAAATACCCCTTTACCCAAAAACTGAAAACTGACCCTGAACCCTAAAAATACCCCTTTACCCAAGAACTGAAAACTGACCCTGAACCCTAAACATACCCCTTTACCCAAAAACTGAAAACTGACCCTGAACCCTAAAAATACCCCTTTACCCAAGAACTGAAAACTGACCCTGAACCCTGAAAATACCCCTTTACCCAAAAACTAAACACTGACCCTGAACCCTAAAAATACCCCTTTACCCAAAAACTGAAAACTGACCCAGAACCCTAAAAATACCCCTTTATTTATTTTATTTTATTTTAGAGTTTTGTAGAGCGCGTAGTCACCACGAGGGTATCCCAGCGCTAGAACCTTGTTACTCATGAGGGGGAGCGGATAGGTAAGAGACCGGATTAGGGGAAGAGGAGAGTTTTGAGGGTTTTTCTGAACCGAAGTAGATCAGGCTCTGTTCTGAGGTTCAGAGGGAGTGCGTTCCACTTGAGTCCGGTGTTTACCGAGAAGCGGCGGCCCCCTATCCGGGCCTTTTTCACCATGGGGATCGTGATAAGGTTTCCGTGCTCTGAGCGAAGCGCTCTCGTGGGTCTGTAGGGGGTGATCCAGTTGTTTAGTATGGGGGGGGCGGTGTTATGGAGAGCCTTGTGGGCCAGGCAGAGGGCCTTGAAAGTGACCCTTTCTTTGATCGGGAGCCAGTGTAGCTTCCTAAGAGCGGGTTTGGACGATGATCTGGCCGGGGTGTTTGTTAGGAGTCTGGCGGCGGCGTTCTGAGCCTTTTGCAGAGTTTGGAAGGTGGATTCCGGGGCACCCAGGTAGATGGCGTTGCTATAATCCAACCTGGATAGGATTAAGCCCCGGATCAGCATAAGGCGCGACTGGAAGGGTAGGAGAGGGATTACTTTCCTGCAGGATTTAAGTAACCCGTAGCAGGTTCCGGCCGTCTTTCTGGCCTGGGTCCGGAAGGTAAGGTCGGTCTCCAGCCACACGCCAAGGCTCTTGACCTCCTTTTTGGGAGTGGGAGGTTCGCCCATGCAGGCGGGCCAGAAGTTGGAAGGGATGTTAGTAGTTTTTTGTCCGAGGACCAGGATCTCTGTCTTGGAGCCATTAAGCTTCAAGGCGGAGTCGCTCATCCACTGGTATACGCTGGTAAGGCAGTCGTGGAGGTTGGAGGGCTCGAGTTTGGGGTGGGAGAGAGTGACCACCAGTTGCGTGTCGTCGGCGTAGCTAACGATGGTGACTCCGAAGGGTGAGACAAGTTCCTCCAGTGGGGCCATATAAACGTTGAATAACGTAGGGCTCAGGGAAGAGCCCTGTGGCACACCGCACTGGAGGGGGATGGAAGAGGAGCGGCTTTCGCCTTCCCATACTTGATAGGAGCGTCGGGAGAGAAAGGACGAGAGCCACTTCAGGGCTTTGCCCTTAACTCCAACAGTCCCGAGGCGGTGGATTAGAACCTGGTGGCTGACCGTATCAAAGGCCGCACTTAGGTCTAGGAGGACCACTGCCACTGATCCTCCTGAGTCGATGATTTCCCTGGTTCTTTCCACTGCCACAAGGAGTGCAGTGTCTGTGCCTTGGCCAGGTCTGAAGCCAGTCTGCGAGTCGTTGAGAAGATGGTTTGACTCGAGATATTGCGACAACTTTTTGTTAACTAATTTTTCGGCGACTTTGCCTATCCAGGGGAGAAGTGAAATGGGTCTGTAGTTGGAGAGGTCAGTGGGGTCAAGCGACGGTTTCTTGAGAAGCGCCTTGACTACGGCTTCCTTCCAGGTGGAACGGACCACTCCTTGTTCCAATGAGATATTGATCAGGGCAGTCAGTTGGGGGACTATAGTCTGCATGATAATTTTTGCGAAACGTATGGGGACCGGGTCGCTAGGGGCTCCGCTCTTGGTTGAGGCAAATGTGATTCTTACTTCTTCTTCCGAAACCGGGCCGAGCGATTCCAGAAAGGGTTTGTCTACGGGAGGCGTCTGCTCCTTGGCTCTTTCTGAGATGTTGGAGTTGGCAGGTGGGAGGGAGGAGAGTATTTTTTTTATTTTTTCATCAAAGAAGGAGGCCAACATGGCGCATTTTTCCTCGGCTTCTTTGGGGTCCATGGGTTTCTGGGGGGGGGCAGGGACACGGAGGAGTTCTTTAAAAATGGAGAAGGTCTCCTTGGATGAGCAGGCAGAGTTTTTTATCTTTTCCTCGAAATAAGTCCTTTTAGCGTCATGTAGGGCTTGTTTGTAAGCTTTCATGGAGCAGAGGTAGACGCTTTTCTCTTCAGCTGTTTTGTATTTTCTCCATAGGCGTTCAGTCTTTTTGCAATGCTTTTTGAGAGAGGCAAGGGCGGGTGTGTACCAGGGGGAGGGACTAATTCTTTTCATGTGTTTTAGCGAGCTAGTCAGTGGAATGGAGCTGTCTAGAGGTTGGACTAGCCAATCCATGAGTTCTCTGTCCGCGGTATTAGGGTCCGTGGACAAAGGGGGGATGGTATTGCGTAGTTTGGCTTCCCATTCCTCTGGGACTAATTTATGCCATCGTCTGGTTTGTACCCTGGTTTTATGAGAAGGCCCTGGGGATGTGTCGAGTGGCCAGTGCATGGGAATCAGCATGTGGTCTGTCCAGGGCAGGGGGGTGGGGTCCTGGGCGTGCAGGTTCGCAATGTTAGAGAAAATGGGGTCTAGGAGTTGGCCCTTCTCGTGGGTGGCTTTAGGATTTTGCAGGAGGAGGTCAGCTGTGGTGAGATCAGCAAGCAGGTTTGCTGCGGTATTATTCGTGGGGTCCAAGAAATGAATATTAAAGTCCCCTAAGAGGAGGAAATTAGAGACCGAGATGGACTTGAGTAAGATATGGTCAATCAGAGTGCTGGTAAATTCCCCTAGGGATCCTGGGGGTCGGTACACAAGTATTCCGGACAGGGAGGTGGAAGGAGAGATCTGGATTGTGAAGTAGCAGTTCTCACAGTCTTTAACAGATCCGGTCTCGATTCTGCATTTGAGGTGATCTTTGAAGAGTATGGCTAGGCCTCCGCCTCTACCGATTGGCCTATTAAGGCAGCATATTTGGTAGCCGGGGGGAGTAGCATTGGCCACATCGAAGTCGTTGTGCGGGGTTAGCCAAGTTTCTGTCAAAAATAGCAGATCTAGCCGCGAGTCCTGGACAAGGATGTTGATTTCATGGGCATGCTTTACCAGGGATCTGCAATTCAGAAGACCGAGCTGGAGACCTGGGTGGCATTCCGTTTCCTCGAGGTTATTACAGAGGGTGCATCCTACATAGGGTGTGTCCTCCTTGTGGATATATTTGCACTGGGGGTGTTTTCCACGGGTCCAGGCAAGCAGTGAGTCTCTGGGGTATGAGATGCCATTTTGCCGATTGGGCATAGTGGCTAGGCCTAAGGCCGTCTTGGCCCGGACGGGCCCAGACGGGCTTGCCTTTGGCGCGCCTTCGGCGCGCTGACGGCGCGCCCGCTGCGCCCGTCCGCTGCGCGTCCGGTAGTTGCACATCTTAAATGTGCAGAAAAAGGGGCGGGTGGGCGTGGCCTAAGTGGGCGTGGCCTCTCTCCCTCGCCGAGAATGGCGGCAGGGAAGTTTGTTTGATGCTTAACGTTGCAGCGAGGGGGTCGCTGTTTTAGTGACTGAGAGCCCGCTTCAGGAGGAAAACGGGTGAGTGAGGTTCAGTTAAAAGTACAGAGTATTTCGGCGAAATTAGTGACACAAATGCAAATTTTTAAAAATGAAAGGTTTCTCTCCCGGCTTCCGCCTCAGGAGCTGTCAGGATTCTAAACAAGTAGCGCTGAAGGCAGCGTTTAAGTACCGAGGGCGGCGGGTGGGCGTGGCCTAAGTGGGCGTGGCCTCTCTCCCTCGCCGAGAATGGCGGCAGGGAAGTTTGTTTGATGCTTAACGTTGCAGCGAAGGGGTCGCTGTTTTAGTGACTGAGAGCCCGCTTCAGGAGGAAAACGGGTGAGTGAGGTTCAGTTAAAAGTACAGAGTATTTCGGCGAAATTAGTGACACAAATGCAAATTTTTAAAAATGAAAGGTTTCTCTCCCGGCTTCCGCCTCAGGAGCTGTCAGGATTCTGACACCCATGAACTGAAAACTGACCCTGGCCTGAACCCTAAAAATACCCCTATACCCAAGAACTGAAAACTGACCCTGAACCCTAAAAATACTCCTTTACCCAAAATTAATTAATATTATTTAATTACCAATTAATTATTAATTAACAATAGCAATAAAGTAAATATATTAGCACATTAGCTGTAATTAATTTAATTTAATAATTAATATTATTTTTCCCAATTAATTAATTAAGAATGACAAAAAATTATATATAAAAAAATTACTATAATTAATGTAATTAACATTAATTAATTACCAACTAATTAATTATTAAAATATGTTCAAAATTATTAATTAACTAATTAATATAAATTAATTACCAATTAATTATTAATTAAAATATGTACAAACATATATTAATTAATTAATTATTATTAAATTACTTCCCCCCCTATTCCCCTATAAACCCATAACCCGCTACAGAACATATTTATCAATTAATAAATTAATTAAAATTAATTAAAAATTAATTCTCAATTAATTAATTAATAATTCCTACTAATTAATAATTAATTTAACATAATTAAATTACTTCCCACCCTATTCCCCTATAAACCCACAACCCGCTACAGTAGTAAAAGACAAAATTTAATTAAATTACATTAAAAATAAATAATAAAACATAATAAATACAATATAATATACACTAAATTTATTTAAAAATTGATATTAGTAACATCAAAGTTATTTATTTCGATATTATTGACATCGATATTTAAAACTTCGATATTACTGATATCATACTAATATCGATATTAAGACTTTCGATATTACTTACCTTCGATATTTTGTCCCATTGATATTTAAACTTCGATATTATTGTATATCGATATTTAAAAATCGATATTTTGTCTGTGTACCGATATATATATATTTTTGGGGACAGGTCACAAATAATCTCACGCTCCTTAACCTTGGTCCTGAGTCTTGGACCCCTGCAGGGCAAACAAGCATATTTTTTTTAATTCACAGGAAATTTTGTGAGTATTCGCGAATATCGCAGTGAATAAAAACAAAACACAGGCACAGTCTCCCATGCTTGTTTTTAATGTCCCCCTAGGTGGGCCAGGTCCTGGGGGCATACATCATTTATAAAAAATGGAGGGGGGCTTAATTATGCCCCAGGGACCACCACCTCCCAATGCTCATGTTATTAATAAGCGGGGGCTGCACAGACCCCCTCAGTGGCCCAAGGACCACCACCTCACCGGGGATGTAAGTAAAAAGCATATGAGGGACTGCATGGACCGTCAGCCAGCGGTCCGTCAGCTCTAGGTGGGGTATGGAGAGGCGTCTGCCGCTGGTCCAACTGTGGTGGAGCAGCCACCCCGGCAGATCTACGCAGGGTCCTCCGAAACCTGTACGGAATCTGTCAGGTTCTCTTGGTGGTGGTCAACGGAGACTTCAGATCCCACTGCAGAGCCCGCATGTGCCATCTGACACGGTCGACGCGCAGGAAGCAGGATGCCATCAGGCCAAGACATTTCCCATTTTTGCTTTGTTAATAGTGAATGTATGAGATTATTTTACTTGTCAACGAATATTGTAATCCTTATTATTAGAACACACTCGATAAACATGTTTTAAGTACGTACTTTTTAAAAACATGGGCTCTATCGCGCTGCACTCTTTTCCCAGCTGTGATGCTGCACTCAGAATAATGAGAGAACTAACTCAGTGATTCGAATGTTGGTTCCCTGATGCTGCTAAGGAGCAGGTCATGAGTTTCAGTCCCAGCATCCTCTCTTCTGACCTCCCTCCTCCTGAAGGTATGAATGTATGGCATAAACTAGTCCCATGTTATGTCTGTTATATCAAATACAAATTGCTGGAGCCAGATGCAAGCAAGGTTGGTGAAGAGGGGGAGGCTGGCAGGTGTCCCCCCCAAAGGAGGGTTTAGTTATGTAGGGCATCTTTGACAAGCATTACAACTTGACACTCTACCACTTATATAAGCCCTTAAAGGCTTCATGGCGCAGTGTGGACATAATTCACTTGGTCATTATTGTGTACTACATTTGAGGAATGTAACGTGAACTGGAATCATTCACCAGATTACACGTGCTTTGGCCTAGGTTGACTGTGGGTTCACTCTGCGGCCTGCTGTGTGGGTCGGCTGGTGGCGGCTGGAGACTGCAAGGCGCGGGTGGTTTCTCAAAGGGCCTGATGACGTTCCTTAACCCCAGGCTGGGGGGTTCCCCAGCACTCCAGTCACCTGTCCATGTGATCAATGGTTGCTGTACATTGATTTTCACATGCACGGTAATGGGCGCAGGGTTTCACGCATACTTTCTTATGTCGTCCTGTAAAACCAAGCCACCTTTCCACCGTGGTGCCGGTCCCTCTGGTGGGCGTCGGGGCTCTGCCCCTACTCTGAGCGGCCACCTCTGGAGGGACAGCTCAACACCAGATGACGAGTGATGGGTAGGCCGGCTTGGGGGCTAAGCTTCGTGGTCATGGGCTTGCTCCATGAAGGGAATGCCCTGAAAGCAACTCCTAATCCTAGAACCATCCTGGGACTTTGCCAGAGTCTCTCATGGTCAGTCCAGGACTCTGGAGTAAACAACAGACCTCAGCCAAAAGCACAAGGCCTGCAGGTGAAGGGAGATGTTTAGGAAAACACATTATGTTCCTTCTAAATATAGTCCCAGCCTGGGTGTGTTGCAGGTGGTGAGTTTCACACTGCCGGGCACTTCAGTGAGGGGTCAGGTCTACCTTTCCACAGGTAATCCCAAAGCACGTGCATCACATCAGAACCACGCAACCCGCAGCGCGTGCCAGCAGGTGGAGGGCAGCCAGGCTCTCCTCAGCCTCTGCTTGCACAGTACCCTGAGGACAGGCATCTGCAGGGCAGACTGGGTCCGGCTGGCTCTGCTCCGTCCTCTCTAGGCATGGGCCTCTTGTTCACATTGTGTCAATGGACTCCAATGGTGAGACCTTGTGTTTTTGTGTGCCAGGAAACTCCACCCTGTCTCTTAACGGCTTCTTGTACCCATGAGCAGAGGTTCCACATGCATTTTTACTTCCACGTCCTCTTCAATGATGCCCAGATTCCCATCTGACTGTACAACGACCCCAGGTGTCAGGCACGAGTCCCCAGAATCCCCAGAAGGCCAGCTCAGAGGGTTCCATTTGAGCCCTTGGCTGCCGGTGGGAGCGCACAGGCACTCATCTCTGGGGATAGGCATTTACTGTTCCTCATCAGTTGTTGACCAGGAGTTAGTGATGGGAAAAAACACAAAGGGGAAGAAGGAACAAGCATTTACAATGCAATGGTTTCGCCTTTGGAAAAGTTAGAGCTTTTGGCATTGAAAATGACAAAATTTGTATTTATGTGTTGGTTTTGAAAACAGATAAATAAATGGCATTGTCATTTACATTGCCATTAGCTTAATCTCTTGCAAATCCGAAACCTATTGTACCCTACGGACGACAGCAGACAGCAATTACTACCACACACACACACCCAGAGCCACACACACACACACACCCAGAGCCAGCCACACACACACACACCCACACACCCAGAGCCACACACACACACACACACAGAGCCACACACACACCCAGAGCCACACCCAGAGCCACACATACCCAGAGCCACACACACACCCAGAGCCATACACACACACACCCAGAGCCACACACACACACACACCCAGAGCCACACACACACACACACCCAGAGCCACACACACCCACCCAGAGCCACACACACACACACCCAGAGCCACACACACACACACCCAGAGCCACACACACACACACCCAGAGCCACACACACCCACCCAGAGCCACACACACCCACCCAGAGCCACACACACACACCCAGAGCCACACACACACACTCAGGAGAGCAAGCACAGCAAGGGGCAGGGAAGCAAGCACAGCGAGGGGCAGGGAAGCAAGCACAGCGAGGGGGCAGGGAACTAAAAGTAAAATACTAAAAATAAAATATTCCATGTCGCAATTAAAGTTACCATCAGCCAGTCACTGGTTAATGACTGTAAAAAAATCATCATCACCTATGTACCGAAGGGAGGAGTAAAGAACCTCAGGGTGCCCTTTAGTGTAAAAGTCTTCATTGGCTTAGGGTGCAGGTGGGCCTTACTTTTGTTTGAGCAAATGATGTGAACAGGCCCTGTCCCGTCCTGATGCTCTGTTCAGGACGGGGATGATCAATAAAATGATAATGAATTACCATGTTATTTTTTATCTCTGGGGGTTTGGGGATAATTTAAGTGTGGCAACACTCCTCTGCTACAACAGAGGAACTGTCCCTGCGTTCTGCACCAATAGAACTTATACTGACGAGGGCCCTGGCACTTATTTTACAAATTAAGCACTGGTCGCCTAGCTATGTAGCTATGTAGCAAGGCTTTGAATACCGGTGGGAAAGAAGATGCATCGACTGTCAGTCCTGCCCACAGACCTCAGGGCAGTGACTAACCAAGGAAGGTAGATAATGACCAGAGTCAGCAGGTAGGTATAAACTGAAAATACACAAGTACCTCTAAAGAAGTTGGTACAGGGTTTCCCCACCCAGGTGCTGGATGAGTGTAGGGAGTGTTCCTCAACTTCAGGCTCAGAACTTGGGTTGATTAATAGGAAAGAACATGGACTGAGGTGGGCACTTGCATGTGAGAGCTGGGAGCAATACTAACAGCCCAATATACAATACATCCCAAACTATCTGCTTAGAACAACAGAAGCACTATTAACTACCAGTTATAAACAAACACCATTTTCTTTACTATGCTGATGAAATACCTTGTAGCAGTCACAACAGGTCCAGTGTACTCATGCTCACCATACAGTGTATTCCTGCTGGAGTACCCAGCCCTGGTGGTATACTGGTGGGACCACTTCGAAAAAGATGGTGTCTTGGAAGGAGAGACCCAGATACTGGTAATACCTAGATAGAACAGCCTACACAGAGGGTTGCTGGAGATTCTGACACAGCCCAGTGTCAGAATCTACCTACCTCCATGTGGAATCGCAACATAATCCTCACGCGGCTACACTTTCTGTAATAGAAGATTGTTTTCCTAATATGAATAGCCCTCCTAGGGCATATTGGCTAGCTTTAAGCGCTGACAATCCAGGAACCCTTCATTGAGGTCCACAAGGAAAGGTGTGACTGCCTTGGGCAGACCATTGAGTTGCCCGTCTTTCTACAACCAAACCCTGAAGCCAAAAGGGCCTTACTGGAGCGCTAATGTACTACATGGACAGAACCATACTCTTTGTGACCATTGTCAAACTTTACAGGTGATACCCCATCTCAAAACCTGGTATTGGGAGATGGATTGTTAAGTACATCCACACTTGCAATGCTAAGGAAAAGCATACTTTTCCTGTGCACCCCACGGCCCACACCATGCTTAAAAAGGGTGCCATTATGGCTTTCCTCTATAACATCCTGATATCTGTCATCTGTGATGCTGCCACTTGGTGAACTCGCATACATTTACCAAACATTTCTGATTGTATATTCTAGCCCGTCAAGAGGCACTTGTGGGCCAAACTTCAATGGCTTTGTTCCAAACATCTGCATCATCTGCCCACTAGCCACTGCTTTGGGTAAAATGCATTTAAGTCTATAAAGAGCATTTGTATCTACAGATAAAATATCTGTTATTACTGACCCTGTAAGCATCTGTTCCTAGCGTGTTGTGCTATAGATCACATATGCGCACCCTCTTCCTCAGAAGCTGGCGATGTTCACACTTCTCTTTGACACTACCCATACACTACTCACCCACTGGACAGAAGGGAATCTAAGGTGTAGCCTGTGTCCCTATGTAGTGTGGACTATGAGCCGTGTCTTGTGAATCCAAGTTCTTAAAATAAAAACATGTTGCGACATCTGAGCCCACTACTTGATGACTGGAGTGGCAGAGCACGTGAATCTACAACAGTACATGCTAGCACATGTATTTACAGGGTGTCACATTTTACTTTTTCTGAAGTCATTGCTCTAAATAGCATTTAACTAACCATTACGGTTTGTTGGTGTGTTCAGAGCAATAGTTAGCTTGTTCATTTACTCCCTTGGAATAGAGTACGGTTGAATTGTTTTCTGACCTAATCATCTCCTGGTTGGCTCTGAAGCCATATTTATGCAAGAATGGGTTACACTTCTGCCATGTTGGATCGGAGCTTGTACATTTACATGACTCTTGACGTCATTCAAAAGAAACTAACGCTCCCTATAAACATGAAAGTGCTTTTAACTAGGTCTGCCCGTTTTTGTAACATTTTATTTGCTGTTTGTTTTCCCTTAACCTTTTCTTATTTGTAGCCAGATCCCTAGAACTGTGCCTTTTGATATGAATTGAAATTTAAAGAGTGGATTTTGTAATTGTAAGCATTCGACTGCCAGAGATCAGGTAGGGTAGTGGCGAGAGGCTTAATTCCTACAGACCAGTCGTCCAGTTTTTCTCTTAGGCAGTTTCAAGACCTCCTTAAAATACTCGGGGCTCACCTACAAGCTGTTGAAAGCTCAAGAAATGACGTCGCAAGAAGTGCTGGAGGAATCGCATGCAAGACTTTGCGAGCAAACTTGTTTGCTTTCGGAATATGTTTTGAAACAATTCTGTTTTGGGTCATATTTTATTGTTCCTGCTGCCTATGCTGACTGCAGGTAAACGTTTTACTACCATTGTGGTATCATTTGTGCAAATTCAAGCTAACACGCATAGAAAACGCAGACAGTAAACCTCTATTTTGTGCTTCATGCTCTGAGCACCCAGCAAACAAAATATATTTCACAGGTTTAGAATGTTACAAGTGTTTTACCGTTCCTGTGGAGTTAATGTGGCTATTAAAGGAGGTTTTTTTTGTACTTGCATGCCGCATTTTTAAGAGGATTTTTACGTTGTAGCTTGCACCTGGTTGATTGCCCTCAATAAAGATAAATCATGAAACTGAATTTAACCTTTTCTGCTTTATCATGTGCTGGCTGTCAGCCATAGGCATACGAGGGTTGTAATGTCCACAAATCCATACGGATATGTTTGGGCTTAATATACATGCTTCGACACTTCAGCCTCTCACAAAGCGGTTCAATCGCCAAGACCATTTCGGACTGAAGAAAGCGGTTAGTCACTCGCCTGACTCACGAGGGTAAGAGTCATGATGATTGATTCTTCTAGATGCTAAACATAGAATAATAGATGAATAGAAAATTTGAATGAAAGATCTTTTACTGTAATTGAATAGCTGGGCGCACAAACTGCAAAATACAGAATTTAGCACCACACCTTGACGTTTGTAGTTCAATACGCCTTGGTCTTCCAGCTCCTATTTCCTGAAATGTATGCTGTCTTCATAAACGCAATTGCTCTGTTGATGTGCAGTTTTCAGTTTGAATATATATATTTTTTTTATTTTAGAATAAAGACAATGACACCCTGAAGGACCTTTTAAAAGCAAACGTTGGGGGGCGGGAAAGGAACGGACAACGGGAGGGGTGGGGGGGCGGGCGGGAAAGGAACGGACAACGGGAGGGGTGGGGGGGTCGGAAAGGAACGGACAACGGGAGGGGGGGCGGGCGGGAAAGGAACGGACAACGGGAGGGGTGGGGGGGCGGGAAAGGAACGGACAACGGGAGGGGTGGGGGGGCGGGAAAGGAACGGACAACGGGAGGGGTGGGAAGGGAACCACTCACCTGGACTTCCTCGGCCGGCGGACAAAATTAGTGGCATGGAACGCTCCTCATGAAGGACTGCATGACACGGCCCTGGCTGTAGACGGACGGCTGAGACCCACGGAGAAGGTGACCCGACACGAGGGAAGGAGCAGTCGCACGGGGATGCACGGGACAAAGGTGCAGGGGACATGGTGATTTCTACTACGGGGGGGGGAGGGCCTGTGCTCGGGAGCCTCGGGGCGGTTGATCAATGCAGGCTGCTTCCTCCTTCCGGCTCTCTCCGCCTCCTCCTGCGATGACGCGGAAGGGGGCTCGGCCGGCTGGGCCAATCCCAGCGCGGCCCGGGCTTGAAGGCGGGCGCTGCTTCCTCCTCTTACTCGGGGCCGCGGCGGTGAATACATGGAGCAATGCCGGGTGGGCACCGGCCTTAAATCTAAATATTAAGCGAGGTGGGCACTCGCTCGGGGTACCACAACAGCGGCAAGGTCCCTGGCAGGGTAGGCACCTGCCAGCGGACAAAATAATCGAAAATCAGGTGCCGGCAATGCCGGACCAGATTCGGGGGCGTTCCCGGCTTTTGGCTGACGTATCATGACGTAGCCAAAAGCCAAAGATTCTCGGGAACGCCCCCGTGTCTGGTCCGGCATTGACGGACGCCTCTCTGTTCCAATGGCTAGCCTCCATTTATGGAGCTAGCCAATGAAGCAGAGAGGCGTGTTCAAGTCACCCATACTAGAAACTACAGATTTCTCTGGAGGAGGAGCCTAACGGCTCCGCCCCCCAGCGAAACCTAAAAACCATAACAAAGGCAGAAAGCAGGGGCCTCTATCAGGAAATACAGGGGCAGAGAGTGTCTGAGGTGGGTTGAAGAGGCCTGAGGCGGGTTGAAGACCATACAGCATTGGTATTTGGCGCGCCGTTTCGTAAAAGCACATGAACTTCAACTGTCTTCACTCTTGTTCTTAAAAGGGGTGAGCGTACTTGGTGTAATTCTCTTTAGCGTAATTACTCGTAATTTCCGCAACATTTCTCATAATTAGGTGTCATTGTGTGCGAAGCATGATCCGGCACCTCGCACTATTCTTAGTACAATATGCGCCCGCATCCAAAATGGGGCACAAATTACATTTTGCGCTTTGAAAATAGCACTAAATGCTGCAGGACATGAACAGCAGCGGCCGCAGCCACTCACTTAGTTTGTTGTTGCTCTGGCAGGCTTTTCAATCCCACCTACTCTTAATTACTCAAGCTGACATAATCACATAATTTCACATCACAAAAGTAACGCAAACTTACTCCAATTACTCGGGTGTAATTAAATCATATTTGGATACCATGTGGCCTAATGTAGTGTGTGACATCATCAGCCGCTCCTGATCTTTGTTTAAATTCCACTTTATATACTATCACTTGCAGGCTGGCACTAATACAGGAAATTAGACTTTGCTACCTAGTGGGTTGGGACTTGAGGACAGGTATAACTGGGTGAGTCGTATATGCCGGAGACGTCTGGGCAGCCACGGGTACATGTATCAAAGAACGGGAGGAAAGACTCTAAAGTGACACAGGAGATTGACAAAGTTGTGTGCTGGGAAATGTTGCTAGACGTGCATTCCCACAATGACCCTTGCTCATTAGCCAAAAGGTAAGAGTGCCTTTTTTTGTCCCAGATCGATAAAGCTTTTTTTGTTCAAAATGTTTTTATTGGTTTTTAATAAAGAGAAAACAGTACAGAAGAAAACAAGGAGGGAGAAGAAAAGGTTAAATTAAACACTGGAAAATTGCATGATATGTTCATCAATGTGGTACTTTATGACCATTATCAGCAGAGCGCGTAGAAAGTTGTTAGCTGTAGAACATACCCATGGAGTTTGGTGTCTGTTTGCCATCTTGAGTTTTGGGTGAGATATCAAGCCTATAAGCAAGATGTACACATTCTACCACTGTGTCGGGTATCCTTTCAGGGGTCTATATAGTGGACTGCCCCTGTGTAACATAGGGGCCGGTTTAGAGTTTGGCAGACAGGGTACACGTCGTATACGTGATGGAGCCTTCTGCCACCACACCCTTGGTCGACCCATCTTAGTTAGAGAGGGGCGTAACTTCACTCTTCTGTCATTGGAGCCCCAGTGGCCCTCTTGACAGGATATTTGTTCCAAGGGCTCAACAGAGTAGGTGCCGTCGTAGGAAAGGCCTTACACTGTCCGCATTATTTAGGGTGGATGGTGCAATGCCTTTTCCCCCCTGTCCCTCACTGCCAGGAAAAAGATAGCAGAGAGGGGTAGGAACAAACAGTAATGACCTCCACACCCTGGGGGAGAGCTCATAGGGTAGGGGGGTATTATTTTATTTTTTCTCAAAAATAAACTCCCACATTGAGAGTTTGTTTTTGAAAAACAAAAAAAAGGTGCTTAAAACTGACAGAGGATGTCCACTAAACTGTTTATACATTGAAAGGAACTGCCATGCAGGGTCGGACTGGCACAGAAGATGGGCCTGGGCCCCAAAATAAACGTGGTCCCCATTAGTGAATTAGAAAACTAAAAAACTGGCTCGAATTTGCAAATCAGGACATTTTGGAACTTATAGACACAGGGCCTGATTCACAAAGGTAAACTGAGACGAAAGTCTAACTTTACGACTTTTGGTATTCACAAAGGGCATTTTCTACTCGTAAATGCCCTTTGTGAATAACAAAAGTTGAACTTTACGACTTTCGGTATTCACAAAGGGCATTTCCGAGTAGTAAATGCCCTTTGTATATACCAAAAGTCGTAAAGTTACACTTTCGGCTCATTTTACCTTTGTGAATCGGGCTCACACTGTATACTGTTTTGCAAGGTATATGAGACTTCGTTGATTTGTGGTGGCTGCAGGCAATGTTTGGTTTAATATCAGAGAAATTAACAATAACAACCAGACCACCGGTCATAAAACAGGCCCACAATAAACAGCCAAAAAAGCAGCCCACACACTGACCTGTCAGGCCAGCCCGTCAGATACTGTCTGATTGCAATAAATGCCGGTCCGACCCTGCCGTCGTGACAGCAGTTCCCTTCAGTGTACAGAGATTGGGCTAGTGGGAGATAGTCCTTCAGCCAAACTCTAACCCTGGCCCTCAGGCTATTCACAGTTGTCCCGGGGAGAAGTTTGGTTTATGATAGTCGTGGCCGAAATAGCCAACCTGAAACCTTTCCCACATAGAGGTGATTGTTTTTAGCTCATAATTGAGGATGGGAGAGATGGAAAAGAAGCGAATTAAAAAATAAACGTAATGGGCTTCTGCTTTGCAATCAAGACGCGCTTCTCTTACAAGCAAGAAGGGTTGCGTTTGCTGCTTATGATGCATTTTGGTGCTGTACCATCCATAAGTGCCAAGTGGAACAATGTGATCTAGTCCTGGGTTTTTATACAGAATATCTCTCATTTTGTGAGTATTTAACAAATGTGGGTTTTTGGAATGTGTGCCACACTGTGAGTCTCAGGGCCAGAATACGATCTTAACGGATGGAATACCACGTCACAAATGTGATGGAGATCCCACCCGCAGTATTACAAGTTCCATGCGATATCATGGAATTCATCTGGTTTACAGTAGATACGTCTCATTCGTGGCAGAGTAACCCTGTCCACCAAGATCACAACCAGGCCCTTAGAAATGTAGGTCAGGTTGTGTGTCTCAGGAATGTGCCTCTGGTTGTGTGTTTCAGGAATGTGCCTGTAGGAGAGTGGGGTCTGCAATCCTATGGTCACTCCCGATTTTTGCTTTTTGCTTCACTGGTTTACGACTTCCCTGGCTGTGGGCCTGCTAATCAGACCCACAGCCTAGCTGTTCTCTCTTTAAATTGACACACATGTACCTTAGGTGCATTTACCAATTGGTACTGGGCCACCTTATCAGTCCCTGTACAGCATACCTTAGGTATCCAGGGCATAGGTGTACCCAGGGCTTACCAGGGGCTGCAGCATGTATTATGCCACCCCTGGCTGGCCATCCAAATTTGACACAACTGGCTGCACGACAGCTGGGGCAAGGTGGTGTAATCACCCTTTGCTTTAGGTATAGTATTCCTATATCTAACCCTAAAATGGACACATATATTCCTATCAGTCACTCCTATGGCAGGCCTTATCAATCCTGAAGGCAGAGTGCTTGGAATTATGTGAGATGGTGCTCTGGCATGAGCTGAGCCCGTTTGCAGCTTGCGGAACCAAGTCCTAATAGCTGTTCCATGATAACGCGTACCATATACTCTTAAGTGCATTATAATCCTCGCGGTTATTTGCCAACTTTGGTATCGCTTTATCAAAACATGTCGAGTAAGGTGTCATACGAATTGGAATACTAACCCCTCGCCAATTCTGGCGACGGGGTTAGCATTCCACCCTTCTAGAGGGACACGACATGTATGTAACTATGAACCCCGGTTAAAGTTAACTCGAGCCTCAGCATCACAAAATGGATGCTGCCACCACAGACACAAGTCTGACCTCCTGCTGCTGGGAGTCCTTCCAGCGAGGAGAGCTCGGACAAAGGGTTTCCTGTCAGGGGCGGTGCTAGCACCATTCCAGACAGGGTTTTGTGTATCCCAGGTAGGCAGGGCTGAGTGGAAGGTGACTGCAAGTAGCACCCGGTGCTCACTACGCATCTGCCGGCTAGAACCAGTTCCAGGGGCACACCAGCCCCTGAGCTGGGGAAAGTCCGGACAAGGGAGAGGGGTGTAACCACCCCCCTCCTGGTCCCACCCATGGGCAGGACCTAGGCACGTGCCAGCCCCTTTTCTTAGGATAAAGGTAGGAGCAGGCCCCCTTCCCAAATTAGATAATTCTGAATCTTGAACTACTTTCCACGAAAGGAACTCTTGACTTCTTCTGAAGACTCTCCCTTGTAGCTGAGGAGTAGCCACCCTGCACCCGCAGGCACCACCTAAGCATCGCGGTTTGCTGCACGTCCATCCTCCGGATCAAGACTGACCAGCTCGACGAGACCCAGATTCCCTGGCATCTCTGACCTCTACCTGCATCATCAGCCCAGCTGAGATTCGTGGGTGTGACGAGACCTGAGGGACCGGCCATCTTCAAAACCTGCACGACGCTTAACCAGCACGACCGCCGAGGGATCCTCGAGTAGGTGCACTGGGGTTTGAGAAGCCCTAACCCTGAGCAGCTCCAGCACCGAAGTCCAGCCCCCTAGCATCCACGAGATCTGCGTGGGGCCCTTCTGCTCTTTGCTGCTCACCGCGTTGTCCGGTCTCTTGTCTGCTGGCTAGTGGCCCTCCTGACGACGTACCACGACGCTTTCACCGCTGGTCTGGTTGCTCCAGACTGGCCCTTGCTCCCTTCCAAAAGAGGAGTACCCCGGACCCTCCTGGTCCACTCCAGACACCATCTTGACTCCACCGCGTGGGCTTGCCTTTGCCAAGGCTTGTGGCTCCAATCCTGGTTCCAGCATCGCCAACAGCAGAGACCATCGTGGGACAGCTCGCACCTCCAGCCTGGTCGCCGACAACGCTTCCTGGCCCGTGTGACTGCAGAGTCCAGCGTCCCCCACTCACCTGGTCGAGGTGACTTCATCCGGTGCCATCCTGGTGCCCACACAATCACTGGCTAGTGATTAAGAACTGAGTCCCCTCTGCTTTCAGGTCATCTCCATCACCGATCCAGGCTTGGATCACACCGAACTTCTTCACTGGTCGCCTGCCAGCAACTTCTTCTTTCAGGCTCCATAGACTACAATGAGGATTCCCGACGTCTTTTGAACCCTATGCAGCCGCAGCCCCTGGGCTAGGTAACCCGAGCATTTCGGTGCTCCAACACAGGTTCACTATCCAAGTGTCCAGATCCTTTTTCGTTTTAAGTCTACCTAGTCGGATTCGTCCGAAAACAGTAACTTTAGAAATACTAGCCTCCATAGACTTTGTCCCGCATCCCGCGTGAGAGTGCACACTCTGCGCCCGATCTCCCTAGGCCTCCTGCTCCTACCCTTAGGGTCCAGTAGTGTAGTCCTAGCGATCCTGAAGCCTCTGGATCTTGTTACTTACCTGCTAGTATTTCGCATTCCACTTTTAGAGTATATGGTTTTTCGTGCCCCTCGGGCATTTGTGTAAATTGTGCAACTTGAAGTATTTTCGTAAGAGTTTTGTATTGTTCTTAGCTCTCTGACTCATAAAGAGTTCAGGGTAGACTTGTTATAAATAAATATACTTTATTTTTCATAACAACTTGTGTGGTGTCCTTTCACGTGGTGTTCAAGGGGTATATGTGACGGGCTTAACACGCCCTCTAGAGTTTAGCCTAAAGACTGCTTTTGTCCACGCTAGTAGGATAGCTGGTCTATAAGGTTGACTTACAACCAATCATCAATAAGGGTTGTTTGGTATGATACACAGTGATCACTAGAATAGTGAGCACTATATATCAGGTTAACTTCTCACATTGGTGGCAGCGGTGGGATTTGAGCTTGCTGTTGTTTTACCTCGCACGTATCCTAAGAATATCATTTGAAAGATCACATAAGTACCAAGGTACATATAACTTAGCTTAGAATACTCTGAGTTCTACTGAACCAGCTGCTGTAGTGTAACAGGGCTTAGCACACCCTGACTACAACTCTTAGCAAGGGATCAGTAGGCAAACAAATAGTGTAGGTAAGTGCACCACTTACACCTCACTAGAAAGCATGTCTGACCAAGGAGAATCTTCACAGACTCCCCTAGTGGTCATTGACCCTCCACAGGTCATGTCGAGATATGCAGCTCTTAGCTTCCAGGAGATGAGACAGCTGTGTACCTCCAGGAAGCTAAAACAGGGTTCTAACCCTACCACTCCTTTTCTGATAGGTCTCTTAGAGACTTATGATGCCAGGAGGACTTCTAACACAGGCCCCCCTAATCCAGATGGGAGCATGCCCCCCTTAGAGGGAACCCTTGGGGACCCTGACCTTAATCTCCACGAAGCAGAAGGTGAAGAGGAGGAAGAGGAGAGGAGTTATCAGGGGATGAGGCAGACAAAGGCCAGGTAGTAGTCAGAAGGCTCACCAGGACCAACTTAAGCATGCATGAGAATGGAACTGGGGGACCCCCAGGCCCACTCTCAGGCGGGCTTAACATTGGGAATAGACGAGTTAGGTCTCTATCCAGAGGCTCTAACAGATCTATTCAGACCAATGGCTCTCAGGCATCTTCTCACAGAGGGATGACATCCCCTCAGAGAAGAGAGCATGAAGC
This sequence comes from Lissotriton vulgaris, assembly GCF_964263255.1. Taxonomy (NCBI): domain Eukaryota; kingdom Metazoa; phylum Chordata; class Amphibia; order Caudata; family Salamandridae; genus Lissotriton; species Lissotriton vulgaris. The sequence continues at coordinate 11,740,179 of NC_141698.1, read as the reverse complement.
TAAGATGAGGGAAGTCAATCTGAGGATTGAGAGAGAAGAACTTGCCCTTGCCAAAGAGAGGCTTGCCTTTGCCAGAGAGCAGAAATTGAGTGGCGCAGACCCCACTGGTGGCAGCATTATCCCTAGAGATAAGGACAGGAGTTTTGATACTAGACACCTGAGTAAAATAGTGCCCCCCTTTAAACAAGGGGATGACATCCACAAATGGATGACTGCTTTGGAGAGGGCCTGCACTGTCCAGTGTGTCCCCCAGAGTCAGTGGGCAGCTATCTTGTGGCTCTCCTTTGAAGGTAAAGGAAGAGATAAGCTCCTCACTACTAGAGCTGAGGATGCTAACAATTACCAAGTCCTGAAGAATACATTGATTGATGGGTTTGGCTTAACAACTGAGCAGTACAGGTTGCTGTTCAGAGACACCCAGAAAATTCAGTCTCAGGATTGGGCTGACTTTGTAGATTGTGCCACTAAGGCTTTTGAAGGCTGGTTACTGGGAAGTAAAGTTACTGATCATACAGAATTGTATAACCTAATTATGAGAGAACAAATCTTGAGTAATTGTCAAAATCAGTTGTTGCATCAGCACCTTATTGACTCAGATCTGACCTCTCCCCAAGAATTGGGAAAGCAGGCAGACAGATGGGTCAGGACAAGGATCAAGCAGCAGAATCAGAACCAGGGTGATGGCCAGAAGAAAGCAGACCAGAAGGGTAATGAGAGTAAAGAAAATGACCAGAAGTCTTCAACAGGGCCCCAACAATCCAAGGAGGGTGGGTCCCAGAATTCCCAAAAGAAGAAGAATAATGGTCAGAAGAAACCATGGTGCCAATACTGTAAAGGTAATACTCACTGGTTTAGTGAGTGCACCAAGAAAGGCCCAGCTCCTACCACTACTGCCCCTAAGGCACCTGCAACCCCTAGTTCAGTTAGTAGTGGTAGTGTTCCCCCTAAGGCTATAGTGGGGTTGACATTGGTATCTGAGGCAGGCTCTGACCTAGTCAGAGTACCTACCCAGGCTCTTCTTGTTTGTACTGGGGACATGGATTTGACCCCTACAATAAGTCCCAGTACCCTGGGCAAGTACAGGCAAACGCCTTTAATCAATGGAAAATTGGCTCAGGCCTACAGGGACACCTGTGCCAGTGTCACTATAGTGACATCAAACTTTGTGGACCCTGGACAGGTAATACTAGGTTCAGACTACCTAGTGACCAACGCTAGCAATGTCACTACCACCCATAGTATGGCACTTGTTAATTTCTCCTGGGGAGGGGTAAATGGCCTCAAAAGGGTTGTTGTTAGTTCAGACCTCCCAGTGGACTGTCTTTTGGGCAATGATTTGGAATCCTCCCTATGGTTAGATGTGGAGTATAGGACTCATGTGGAAATGTTAGGTTTGTCAGCACATGTCCTTGCTGTGACTAGGTCACAGGCCAAGAAATGCCCAGCTGAACTAGTGCTGGATCCTGGAACAATGGACCAGACACTCACCAAGAGAAAGAACAGTAGGGTTAAGGCAGTGCCTTCCCCCTTGCCTTAAGGCGAGGATCAGCTCTCACAGGAGACTGATCCAAAGACCCCAGAAGGAACTGTCCTAGAAGAACTTGAGCCTGAACAGGTTGAGTTTCTTGGGACAGGGGGACCTTCCAGGGCAGACTTGAGACAGGCACAATTAGACTGTTCATCTCTTGAACCCCTCAGACAGCAAGCTGCTGCTGAGGCTGCAGGGAATGCCACAGGTGCCCATAAAGTGTATTGGGATGATGGACTCCTTTACTCTGAGGCAAGAGACCCCAAGCCTGGTGCTACCAGGAGGCTGGTCATCCCCTTGTCTCTGAGAGGTTTCCTTCTCACCTTGGCCCATGAAATTCCCCTCTCAGGTCACTTAGGCCAGAACAAGACTTGGGACAGGCTTGCCCCACACTTTCACTGGCCTCATATGTCTGAGGACACTAAAGAGTTTTGTCGCTAATGTGTCACCTGTCAAGCAGGTGGCAAATCAGGTGGCACAACAAAGGCCCCCATTATACCACTACCTGTGGTGGGGGTACCCTTTGAAAGAGTGGGGATTGACATTGTTGGACCAATGGACCCCCCCAACAGCATCTGGGCACAGGTTTATACTGGTGGTAGTGGATCATGCCACCAGGTATCCAGAAGCTATTCCCCTTAGGACCACTACAGCTCCTGTTGTGGCCAGGGCCCTACTTGGAGTTTTCTCCAGAGTGGGGTTTCCTAAGGAGGTTGTCTCTGATAGAGGTGCAAACTTCATGTCAGGATACTTGACTGCTATGTGGAAGGAGTGTGGTGTCAACTACAAGTTCACCACCCCTTATCATCCACAATGCAATGGGCTTGTTGAAAGGTTCAACAAGACCCTCAAAGGGATGATAAAAGGGTTACCTGAAAAGCTTAGGCGAAGATGGGACATCCTTTTACCCTGCCTTCTGTTTGCTTACAGAGAGGTCCCACAGAAGGGGGTTGGCTACAGCCCTTTTGAACTTCTCTTTGGGCATCCTGTAAGAGGACCCCTGTGTCTTGTGAAGGAAGGATGGGAGTTACCTCTCAAAAAGCCTAAACAGGACATAGTGGACTATGTACTTGGTCTCCGCTCCAGGATGGCAGAGTACATGGAGAAGGCATCTAAAAACCTTGAGGCCAGCCAAGAACTCCAAAAAGCTTGGCATGACCATAAGGCTGTCCTGGCTGTGTATCACCCAGGACAGAAGGTGTGGATGTTGGAGTCAGTGGCCCCAGCAGCTCTCCAAGACAAGAGGTCTGGACCCCATACCATTATTGAGCAAAAGGGAGAGGTCACCTACCTGATGGACCTTGGAACTCCCAGGAGCCCTCACAGAGTACTTCATGTGAACAGGCTCAAGGCATTTGTCAACAGGGAAGACATGGGCTTGCTCATGGCTACAGATGATGGGCAGGAGGAAGAGAGTGACCCTCTCCCAGACCTGCTCACTCAGAACCCTGATGATGGGTCAGTAGATGGTGTAGTCTTTTCTGACAGCCTCTCTGAGCATCAGCAAGAGGATTGTAAACAGGTTCTTCAATCCTTTAGACAAATGTTCTCTCTGACACCCAGTCAGACAAACTGGTGCACCCATGAGGTGGACACTGGTGACAGTCTGCCTATAAAGAGTAAAATCTACAGGCAACCTGACCATGTCAGGGACTGTATCAAACAAGAAGTACAGAAAATGTTGGAATTGGGAGTAATTGACTCGTCAGAGAGCCCTTGGGCTAGTCCTGTAGTTCTAGTGCCTAAACCTCACACCCAAGATGGTAAGAGAGAGATGAGGTTTTGTGTAGACTACAGGGGTCTCAATGCTGTCACTAAGACAGATGCCCATCCAATACCAAGAGCAGATGAGCTCATTGACAGATTGGCTTCTGCCAAGTTCTTGAGTACATTTGACCTGACAGCTGGTTATTGGCAAATCAGGTTAGCTGAGGATGCCAATGCCAAGACAGCATTTTCTACCCCAGGAGGCCATTACCAGTTTGTGGTGATGCCCTTTGGTTTGAAGAATGCACCTGCCACTTTTCAAAGGTTGGTGAACCAAGTTCTCTCTGGGCTGGATGACTTCTGTGCAGCATATCTAGATGTATTGCTGTCTTTAGCTCCACCTGGGAGGATCACCTGATCCACCTGAGGAAAGTTTTGGAGGCCCTGCAAAAGGCAGGCCTCACTATCAAGGCTACCAAGTGCCAGATAGGGCAGAGTCAAGTTGTATACTTGGGCCACCTTGTAGGTGGAGGCCAAGTTCAACCTTTGGAGAGCAAGATACAGGCCATAAAGGACTGGGCTCCTCCAACCACCCAGACACAGGTCAGAGCTTTCTTGGGCCTGTCTGGTTACTATAGGAAATTTGTCAGAAATTATGGAACCATTGTGACTCCACTTAATGACCTGACAAGCAAGAAAATGCCAAAGAAAGTTCAGTGGACAGTTAGCTGTCAGAAGGCATTCGATGACCTAAAGCAGGCCATGTGCACTGCACCTATTCTCAAGAGTCCAGACTACTCCAAGCCATTCATTGTCCAAACAGATGCTTCTGAGTTGGGTGTGGGAGCTGTTCTTTCTCAACTGAATATTGATGGTCATGACCAGCCCATTGCTTTTATAAGTAGAAGGCTGACCCCTAGAGAGAAACGCTGGTTAGCTATAGAGAGGGAGGCCTTTGCTGTGGTTTGGGCCCTGAATAAGTTGAGGCCATACTTGTTTGGCCCTCACTTCAAGATTCAGACCGACCATAAGCCCCTCTTATGGCTAAATCAAATGAAGGGTGAAAATCCCAAACTTCTTAGGTGGTCCATTTCCCTACAAGGGATGGACTTTACAGTGGAGCACCGCCCAGGAACTGACCATGGTAATGCAGATGGTCTCTCCCGGTACTTCCACTTCGAACAAGAAGACTCACCCGGTCAAGGTTAGTTTAATGTCCCTAAGTTTGGGGGGGGGTTATGTAGGAGAGTGGGGTCTGCAAGCCTATGGTCACCCCCGATTTTTGCTTTTTGCTTCACTGGTTTACGATTTTCCCTGGCTGTGGGCCTGCTAATCAGACCCACAGCCTAGCTGTTCTCTCTCTAAATTGACACACATGTACCTTAGGTGCATTTACCAATTGGTACTGGGCCACCTTATCAGTCCCTGTACAGCATACCTTAGGTATCCAGGGCATAGATGTACCCAGGGCCTACCAGGGGCTGCAGCATGTATTATGCCACCCTTGGCTGGCCATCCAAATCTGACACAACTGGCTGCACGACAGCTGGGGCAAGGTGGTGTAATCACCCTTTGCTTTAGGTATAGTATTCCTATATCTAACCCTAAAATGGACACATATATTCCTATCAGTCACTCCTATGGCAGGCCTTATCAATCCTGAAGGCAGAGTGCTTGGAATTATGTGAGATGGTGCTCTGGCATGAGCTGAGCCCGTTTGCAGCTTGCGGAACCAAGTCCTAATAGCTGTTCCATGATAACGCGTACCATATACTCTTAAGTGCATTATAATCCTCGCGGTTATTTGCCAACTTTGGTATCGCTTTATCAAAACATGTCGAGTAAGGTGTCATACGAATTGGAATACTAACCCCTCGCCAATTCTGGTGACGGGGTTAGCATTCCACCCTTCTAGAGGGACACGACATGTATGTAACTGTGAACCCCGGTTAAAGTTAACTCGAGCCTCAGCATCACAAAATGGATGCTGCCACCACAGACACAAGTCTGACCTCCTGCTGCTGGGAGTCCTTCCAGCGAGGAGAGCTTGGACAAAGGGTTTCCTGTCAGGGGCGGTGCTAGCACCATCCCAGACAGGGTTTTGTGTATCCCAGGTAGGCAGGGCTGAGAGGAAGGTGATGTAGGAGAGTAGGGTCTGCTATCCTATGGTCACCCCAATTTTTGCTTTTTGCTTCACTGGTTCTCGACTTACTGAGGCTGTGGGCCTGCTAATCAGACCCCCAGCCTGCTGTTCTCTCTCTAAATTCATAATACATGTGCTATAGGTACATACCACAATTGGAAATGGACTCCTTGTCAGCCCCTGTACCATGCACTATAGGTGCCCAGGGCATAGGTGCCACCAAGGCCTACCAGGGGCTGAAGCATAGCTTTTGCCACCCCTGGCTGGTTCTTAAATTGACACAACTGGCTGATCACTCAGCTGGGGCAAGTGGGTGTAATCACCCCTTGCTTAGATATAGTATACCTATATCTAAACCTATATCTGGACACATATATAGCCTGTAAGCCACTCCTATGGAAGGCCTCATCAATCCTGGAGGCAGAGTGCGTGGTTTTATGTGAGATGGTGCTCTGGCATGAGCTGAGCCTGTCTGCAGCTGTCGGGAACAACTCCCTAAGCTGATCCGGGATAACGCCATACCATATACTCTTAAGCGCCTTATAATCCTCGCGGTTATATAGCAACTTTGGTTTGGCTTTATCAAAACATGTCGTGTAAGGTGTCATACGAATTGGAATACTACCCCCTCGCCAGTTCTGGCGATGGGGGTAGCATTCCACCCTTCTAGAGGGAGAAGACATGTTACTTTACTGAAACGCGGTTGATTTAAAATGAGCCTCAGATCCACAAAATGGATGCCCCTGCCACAGACACGGGTCTGACCTCCTGCTGCTGACCGAAACCCGGCAGAGGAGGCCTGGACAAAGAGTTTCCTGTCACAGGGCGGTGTCAAACCACCCCAGACAGGAGATAGTGGATTGGAGTAGGGAGGTTTCAATGAAACCAGACACTGCCTGGGGAGCACAAGGCTGCCCCTTGCAGGATCCGGCCAAACCGGTTCTGGGGCCTCCCAGCCCCTGTCCCAGCGCGGCCAGGATCAAAGGAGAGGGGTGTAACCACCCCCTTCCTGGGTCCCACCCATAGGAGGGGACCTAGCAGGATGTCCAACCCCCGAGATTCGAATAAGAGGGGGAGCAGTCCCAACGGACCTCAGATCATCCTGAAGAAACATAAGAAACGAAATCTGGACCCTTCGACTTTCTACACGACGTGAGAAGACTGAAGAATCTCCCTTGTGGTCAAGGAGTGACCACCCTGTGCAAACAGGCACCATCCAGCCCTCGACCCTTGCTTTGTTGCAGTTCCCGCCGGAACTCGAGCGACAGAGATCGACGAGATCAAGCTTGCCTGCCTTCTACCTGCCCGATCCACAGTCCCTGCAGAGCTGAGACCCGTGGAGGCGACCGGAAGCGTGGGGCACGCCATCTTGAAAAGGCCACGAGACGCTGACCGTGCGGCCCACGAGTGACCCTCGAAGCTGTACACCGGGGTTTGAGAAGCCCCAGCCCCGAGCTCCACTTGCACCAAAGCTCACCCCTCCACACTCGCTGAGTGCTGCGTGGGGCCCTTCTGCTTGTGTGCGCTCGACGCGTTGGCCCGGTCACTTGCCAGCTGGCTTGTGGCCCCTGTGCCGACGAACTTTGAAATCCGACTTGCTTTTCTGGTTGCTCCAGATCTGCACCAGCTCCTGTGAAAAGGAGCACCCACTCTGACCCTCCTGGTTCGAGTGATAAGCAATCTCCCGGTTCCGCGTGGATTGCTTTTGCCAAGTGCTGTTTGCTACAATCTTCAAGCCGACGGTGCTGACGGCGAGAGCCTACGTGGGACAGATCGTGACCTGCTCCTGGACGTCGCAGATGCCCCAGAGCCCACGTGACAGCGGAGAGAAGCCTATCGACAACCGCCTGATTGCGCCCGACATTGCCTGGTTCCGTCCTGGTTCCACCCTGGTCACTGCTGAGTGACCCAGACTCTGTCCCCTCTGCTTTCAGGTACTTTTCTACTTCGATCCACCCTTGGATCGCACCGGACACTTCTGCTTCACAGCGCCTGCAGCTGCAACAGCTCCAAGCACCAAGAACCTGCGTGACAGAACCCGACGCCACTTCGACCCTGTGCACCCACGGCCTGTGGGTGAGGTAACTTTGCAACGCCGGTGTCTTTACACTGGTACACACCTCTAGGGTCTGTGTCTAAAGTTTTGTGTTCCTAGGTTCAGCGGAAGTATCTTTTAATTCACGTTAATTGACTTTTACGCACCATTGACAGTACATTGGTGCGCGCCGCACTTTCCGTGCTGCACCCGTCTCCTGTGGGCTACTCCCGACTTCTTCATTGCTTGTCCTGACTGCTCCCAGCGAATCTCTAGGCCCTAGGCCTAACCATTGTTCGTAAAGTGTTACTTATACCACTTTTTTAATATATGGTCTGAGTGGCCACCCGCCCTCATCCATAAACGTGCAACTTTATATGTGTAACAGTGCTTTTGATTTAACGCTTGTGCCCCTTTCCTCATAAAGAGTACTGGGGAGTAATTTAGAAATAAATACATATATTTTTATAATATATACTTGTGTGGTGTCCTTTCATTTGATTACAGGATTGTATGTGGTAAAACAGCTCGCTTAACACGACCTCTTAAGTTAAGCCTTTAAGGCTGCTTAGTCCATGCTACCACTAGGATAGCTTGTCTACAAGGTTGACTTACAACCTGACATCTTTGGGGTTTGTTTGGACTGATAACCAGTGGTTCCAGAATTGGAAACACTACCTATCAGGCCAACTTCTCACATTGGTGTGCAGCGGTGCGGATTTGAGCTTGCTGTTTGTTTTACCATTGCAATCTTTATCAAATTGAAAGATCACATCAAGTACCTCTAGGTACATATAAATCAAAAGCTTAGCATATTAAGTTCTACTGAACTTAGTAGTTGTAGATTAAAGGGATTAGCACACCCTGACTACAACTCACTAGCAAGGTACAGTAGGAAACCACTTAGTGTAGGTAAGTGCACCACTTACACCTCACTAGCAGTCATGTCTGATACAGGTAGAGCTTCAGGCTCTGCTCCTGTAATAGTTGATCCTATAGGGACAACATCCAGATATGACAACCTTAGCCACAAAGACCTGAGTGCCTTGTGCACAGCCAGGGGGCTAAAAAAGGGCAGAGGCCCTACCATTCCTTCCCTAGTAGCTCTCCTAGAAAAGGATGACCTAGATAAGGTGAGTCAGACTCCCTTAGAAACAGAGGAAGGGATAAACTCCCCTGAGAATGAGGATCTTCAAGATGATGTAGTAGAGGAGGAAGAAGAAGAAGAAGGCTCTGATGTAGATGAGCCTGAAGATCAGGATCAGGGGGGAAACCAGGTACAGGTTGCCAGGCTTAACCAGGCCAACTTGGACCTACATGGGAATGGAGGGGGCCAGCACCACTCCAGATCTCATAACCAAATTCTCCCAGGTAATAGAAGGGAGAGATCTCTGTCAAGGGACTCTCACCTTTCTAGTGCCTCAAGAGAATCTCAAAGAGGAATGACTTCCTCCCAGAGAAAAGAGCATAGGGCCAGGATGAGGGCTGTCCAACTCCAAATAGAAAGGGAAGAGGTAGCCTTGGCTCAAGCTAAACTTGCTTTAGCAAGAGAGAGAAAATTGTGTGGCTTAGATGCCACTGGTGGCAGCAAAGTTCCTAAAGAAAAAGACAGGGCCTATGACAATAGAAACCTGACAAAAATTGTGCCCCCCTACAAGGAAGGGGATGATATCCACAAATGGATGACTGCTCTTGAGAGGGCCTGCATGGTACAGCAGGTCCCTGAGGATCAGTGGGCAGCAATTTTATGGTACTCCTTTTCTGAGAAAGGGAGGGACAGGCTCCTCACTGTTAGACCTGAGGATGCCAAAAACTACTCTGTTCTGAAGAGTGCTCTTATTGAAGGGTTTGGCCTAACCACTGAGCAATACAGGTTGTTGTTCAGAGACACCCAAAAAGCACAGACTCAGGACTGGACTGATTTTGTAGATTGTGCCACTAAGGCTCTGGAGGGTTGGCTGCAGGGAAGTAAAGTTTCAGACTATACAGGATTGTACAATCTTATGATGAGAGAACAGATCCTTAATAACTGTCAGAACCAGCTGTTGCATCAATACCTTGTTGACTCTGATTTGACCTCTCCCCAAGAATTGGGAAAGAAGGCAGACAAATGGGTCAGAACAAGGATTAAGCAGAAAAACCAGAACCAAGGTGACCAGAAGAAAACAGACCAGAAGGGTGGGAATCAGAAAGATAAAGAAAAGGACCAGAAGTCTTCAGGCCCCCAAACTAGCAATAAGGAGGGGGGTTCCCAAAATGGAAACAAGAAAAAGAAGAATGATGGCCCAAAGAAACCTTGGTGTAATACCTGCAAATCAGTTTCACACTGGGGCAGTGAATGCACTAAGAAAAATCCAGTCCCCACCACTGCAGCTCCTAAAGCAACTGCACCCCCTAGTACAGTCAGCAGTGGTGGTACACAGCCAAAGGGTTTAGTAGGGTTGACCCTGGGTACTGAGGTGGAATCTGGCCTAGTCAGAATCCCCACACAGGCAGTTCTCCTATATGATGTGGACTTATCTTTGCCCACTGCAGTAAGCCCCAGTAACCTGGGCAAATATAGGCAGACTCCCTTAATTAATGAGAAACTGGCTCAGGCCTACAGGGACACTTGTGCCAGTGTCACAATGGTGGCACCTGGCTTTGTGGACCCTGGACAAATTGTACTAGGTGAAAGTTACCTAGTGACCAATGCAAGCAACTCCACTACTTCCCATAGTGTGGCTGTTGTGAACTTCTCCTGGGGGGGGATAAGATGGCCTAAAGAAAGTTGTTGTGAGTGCAGACCTCCCAGTAGACTGTCTATTAGGCAATGATCTTGAAAGCTCAGTTTGGTCAGAAGTGGAGTACAGGACTCATGCAGAAATGCTAGGGATTTCAGCTCATGTCCTTGCAGTGACAAGGTCTCAGGCTAAGAAGTGCCTTCCTAAACAGTGGTGGATCTTGAAACCATAGACCAACCACAACCCAAGAGAAGGAGCAAGAGGGTTAAGGCTGTGCCTTCCCACTTGCCCCAGGTTGAGGATCAGGTTTCACAGGAAACTGATTCTGCAGTCCAAGAGGAGACTGTCTCAGAGGAGCTTGAACCTGATCAGGTTGAGTTTCTGGGGACAGGGGGACCCTCAAGGGCAGACCTGGGGCAGGCCCAATTAGATTGCCCTTCACTTGAACCCCTCAGACAGCAAGCTGCTGCTGAGGCTGCAGGGAATGCTCAAGGTACCCATAAAGTGTATTGGGATGAAGGACTCCTTTATTCAGAGGCTAGAGACCCCAAGCCTGGCACAACCAGGAGGTTGGTTATACCTTTGAAGTTTAGGGGCTTCCTTCTTACCTTGGCCCGTGATATTCCCCTTGCAGGACACTTAGGCCAGAATAAGACTTGGGACAGGCTTGTTCCACACTTTCACTGGCCTCACATGTCAGAAAATGTCAAGGAGTTTTGTCGCTCCTGTGTCACTTGCCAAGCCAGTGGTAAGTCAGGTGGCACAACAAAGGCCCCCCTGATACCACTACCTGTGGTGGGGGTACCCTTTGAAAGAGTTGGAATAGACATTGTGGGTCCCATGGATCCTCAAACAGCATCTGGGCACAGATTTATACTGGTGGTAGTGGATCATGCCACCAGGTACCCAGAAGCAATTCCCCTGAGGACCACCACAGCTCCTGTGGTGGCAAAAGCCCTCATTGCAGTTTTCTCAAGAGTGGGCTTTCCAAAGGAGGTTCTTTCAGACAGAGGTGCCAACTTTATGTCTGGATACTTAAAAGCAATGTGGAAAGAGTGTGGAGTAAACTATAAGTTTACCACACCCTACCATCCACAGTGCAATGGGCTTGTGGAAAGGTTCAACAAGACCCTAAAGGGAATGATAAAAGGTTTACCAGAGAAGCTTAGGCGGAAATGGGACATCCTTTTACCCTGCTTGCTCTTTGCTTACAGAGAGGTCCCACAGAAGGGGGTTGGCTACAGCCCTTTTGAACTTTTGTTTGGCCACCCTGTAAGAGGTCCATTGAGTTTGGTGAAGGAAGGATGGGAGTTACCTCTCAAAAAGCCTAAACTAGACATTGTGGACTATGTACTTGGTCTCCGCTCCAGGATGGCTGAATACATGGAGAGAGCATCCAAAAACCTTGAGGCAAGTCAGGAATTACAGAAAGCCTGGCATGACCAAAAGGCTGTTCTGGTTGAGTACCAGCCAGGGCAGAAGGTGTGGGTGTTGGACCCAGTGGGGCCAGCAGCTCTCCAGGACAAATGGACTGGACCCTACCCTATCATTGAGAAAAAGGGAGAAGTCACCTATGTGGTTGACTTTGGCACCCCTAGGAGCCCCCACAGGGTGCTCCATGTCAATCGTTTGAAAACATTTGTTGACAGGGAGGACATGAGTCTCCTCATGGCCACAGATGGGGAACAGGAGGAAGAGAGTGACCCTCTCCCAGACCTGCTTTCCCAGAACCCTGATGATGGTTCAGTTGATGGAGTAGCCTTGGCAGGCAGCCTCACTGAGCAGCAACAGGTGGACTGCAGACAGGTGTTGCAGGCCCACAGACATTTGTTTTCACTCACACCCAGTCAGACTAACTGGTGCACCCATGAGGTGGATACTGGTGACAATCTGCCTGTGAAGAATAAGATCTACAGGCAACCTGACCATGTCAGGGATTGTATAAAGGCTGAGGTGCAAAAGATGTTGGAGCTTGGAGTGATTGAGCCATCAGAGAGCCCATGGGCTAGCCCAGTGGTCCTTGTGCCAAAACCTCATACCAAAGATGGGAAGAGAGAAATGAGGTTTTGTGTGGACTACAGAGGTCTCAATGCTGTCACTAGGACAGATGCTCATCCCATTCCAAGAGCAGATGAGCTCATTGATAAATTGGCTTCTGCCAAGTTTCTGAGCACATTTGATTTGACAGCTGGCTACTGGCAAATCAGACTAGCTGAAGAGTCAAAAGCCAAAACAGCATTCTCTACCCCTAGTGGACATTATCAGTTTGTGGTAATGCCCTTTGGCTTGAAGAATGCACCTGCCACTTTCCAAAGGTTGGTGAACCAAGTCCTTGCTGGGCTGGATGACTTTTGTGCAGCATATCTAGATGATATTGCTGTCTTTAGCTCCACCTGGGAGGATCACCTGATCCACCTGAAGAAGGTTCTGGAGGCCCTGCAAAAGGCAGGCCTGACTATCAAGGCTACTAAGTGCCAGATAGGGCAGAGCAAGGTTGTGTACTTGGGCCACCTAGTAGGTGGGGGTCAAGTTCAACCACTGGAGAGCAAGATCCAGACCATACAGGACTGGGCTCCTCCAACTACCCAGACACAAGTCAGAGTCTTCTTGGGCCTGACTGGGTATTACAGAAAATTTGTAAAGAACTATGGGTCCATTGTGACACCATTGAATGACTTGACATCCAAGAAGATGCCCAAAAAGGTTCAGTGGACAGTTAGCTGTCAAAAGGCATTTGATGACCTGAAGAAGGCCATGTGCTCTGCACCTATCCTGAAGAGTCCTGACTACTCCAAACAGTTCATTGTACAGACAGATGCTTCTGAGTTGGGGGTGGGAGCTGTGCTTTCACAACTTAATCAAGATGGTCAAGACCAGCCCATTGCTTTTATTAGCAGAAGGCTGACCCCCAGGGAGAAACGTTGGTCAGCTATTGAGAGGGAGGCCTTTGCTGTGGTTTGGGCCCTGAAGAAGTTGAGGCCATACTTGTTTGGTACTCACTTCCTAATTCAGACAGACCATAAGCCCCTCTTGTGGCTAAATCAGATGAAGGGTGAAAATCCCAAACTGCTCAGGTGGTCCATTTCCCTACAGGGGATGGACTTTACAGTGGAGCACCGCCCAGGGACTGACCATGGTAATGCAGATGGTCTCTCCAGGTACTTCCACTTAGAACATGAAGACTTATCTGGTCAAGGTTAAGTTTAAGGTCCCTGCGTTTGGGGGGGGGGTTATGTAGGAGAGTAGGGTCTGCTATCCTATGGTCACCCCAATTTTTGCTTTTTGCTTCACTGGTTCTCGACTTACTGAGGCTGTGGGCCTGCTAATCAGACCCCCAGCCTGCTGTTCTCTCTCTAAATTCATAATACATGTGCTATAGGTACATACCACAATTGGAAATGGACTCCTTGTCAGCCCCTGTACCATGCACTATAGGTGCCCAGGGCATAGGTGCCACCAAGGCCTACCAGGGGCTGAAGCATAGCTTTTGCCACCCCTGGCTGGTTCTTAAATTGACACAACTGGCTGATCACTCAGCTGGGGCAAGTGGGTGTAATCACCCCTTGCTTAGATATAGTATACCTATATCTAAACCTATATCTGGACACATATATAGCCTGTAAGCCACTCCTATGGAAGGCCTCATCAATCCTGGAGGCAGAGTGCGTGGTTTTATGTGAGATGGTGCTCTGGCATGAGCTGAGCCTGTCTGCAGCTGTCGGGAACAACTCCCTAAGCTGATCCGGGATAACGCCATACCATATACTCTTAAGCGCCTTATAATCCTCGCGGTTATATAGCAACTTTGGTTTGGCTTTATCAAAACATGTCGTGTAAGGTGTCATACGAATTGGAATACTACCCCCTCGCCAGTTCTGGCGACGGGGGTAGCATTCCACCCTTCTAGAGGGAGAAGACATGTTACTTTACTGAAATGCGGTTGATTTAAAATGAGCCTCAGATCCACAAAATGGATGCCCCTGCCACAGACACGGGTCTGACCTCCTGCTGCTGACCGAAACCCGGCAGAGGAGGCCTGGACAAAGAGTTTCCTGTCACAGGGCGGTGTCAAACCACCCCAGACAGGAGATAGTGGATTGGAGTAGGGAGGTTTCAATGAAACCAGACACTGCCTGGGGAGCACAAGGCTGCCCCTTGCAGGATCCGGCCAAACCGGTTCTGGGGCCTCCCAGCCCCTGTCCCAGCGCGGCCAGGATCAAAGGAGAGGGGTGTAACCACCCCCTTCCTGGGTCCCACCCATAGGAGGGGACCTAGCAGGATGTCCAACCCCCGAGATTCGAATAAGAGGGGGAGCAGTCCCAACGGACCTCAGATCATCCTGAAGAAACATAAGAAACGAAATCTGGACCCTTCGACTTTCTACACGACGTGAGAAGACTGAAGAATCTCCCTTGTGGTCAAGGAGTGACCACCCTGTGCAAACAGGCACCATCCAGCCCTCGACCCTTGCTTTGTTGCAGTTCCCGCCGGAACTCGAGCGACAGAGATCGACGAGATCAAGCTTGCCTGCCTTCTACCTGCCCGATCCACAGTCCCTGCAGAGCTGAGACCCGTGGAGGCGACCGGAAGCGTGGGGCACGCCATCTTGAAAAGGCCACGAGACGCTGACCGTGCGGCCCACGAGTGACCCTCGAAGCTGTACACCGGGGTTTGAGAAGCCCCAGCCCCGAGCTCCACTTGCACCAAAGCTCACCCCTCCACACTCGCTGAGTGCTGCGTGGGGCCCTTCTGCTTGTGTGCGCTCGACGCGTTGGCTCGGTCACTTGCCAGCTGGCTTGTGGCCCCTGTGCCGACGAACTTTGAAATCCGACTTGCTTTTCTGGTTGCTCCAGATCTGCACCAGCTCCTGTGAAAAGGAGCACCCACTCTGACCCTCCTGGTTCGAGTGATAAGCAATCTCCCGGTTCCGCGTGGATTGCTTTTGCCAAGTGCTGTTTGCTACAATCTTCAAGCCGACGGTGCTGACGGCGAGAGCCTACGTGGGACAGATCGTGACCTGCTCCTGGACGTCGCAGATGCCCCAGAGCCCACGTGACAGCGGAGAGAAGCCTATCGACAACCGCCTGATTGCGCCCGACATTGCCTGGTTCCGTCCTGGTTCCACCCTGGTCACTGCTGAGTGACCCAGACTCTGTCCCCTCTGCTTTCAGGTACTTTTCTACTTCGATCCACCCTTGGATCGCACCGGACACTTCTGCTTCACAGCGCCTGCAGCTGCAACAGCTCCAAGCACCAAGAACCTGCGTGACAGAACCCGACGCCACTTCGACCCTGTGCACCCACGGCCTGTGGGTGAGGTAACTTTGCAACGCCGGTGTCTTTACACTGGTACACACCTCTAGGGTCTGTGTCTAAAGTTTTGTGTTCCTAGGTTCAGCGGAAGTATCTTTTAATTCACGTTAATTGACTTTTACGCACCATTGACAGTACATTGGTGCGCGCCGCACTTTCCGTGCTGCACCCGTCTCCTGTGGGCTACTCCCGACTTCTTCATTGCTTGTCCTGACTGCTCCCAGCGAATCTCTAGGCCCTAGGCCTAACCATTGTTCGTAAAGTGTTACTTATACCACTTTTTTAATATATGGTCTGAGTGGCCACCCGCCCTCATCCATAAACGTGCAACTTTATATGTGTAACAGTGCTTTTGATTTAACGCTTGTGCCCCTTTCCTCATAAAGAGTACTGGGGAGTAATTTAGAAATAAATACATATATTTTTATAATATATACTTGTGTGGTGTCCTTTCATTTGATTACAGGATTGTATGTGGTAAAACAGCTCGCTTAACACGACCTCTTAAGTTAAGCCTTTAAGGCTGCTTAGTCCATGCTACCACTAGGATAGCTTGTCTACAAGGTTGACTTACAACCTGACATCTTTGGGGTTTGTTTGGACTGATAACCAGTGGTTCCAGAATTGGAAACACTACCTATCAGGCCAACTTCTCACAGGTGACTGCAAGTGGCACCCCGGTGCTCACTGTGCATATGCCGGCTCAAACCAGTTCCAGGGGCACACCAGCCCCTGAGCTGGGGAAAGTCCGGACAAGGGAGAGGGGTGTAACCACCCCCCTCCTGGTCCCACCCATGGGCAGGACCTAGGCGTGTGCCAGCCCCTTTTCCTAGGATAAAGGTAGGAGCAGGCCCCCTTCCCAAATTAGATAATTCTGAATCTTGAACTACTTTCCACGAAAGGAACTCTTGACTTCTTCTGAAGACTCTCCCTTGTGGCTAAGGAGTAGCCACCCTGCACCCTCAGGCACCACCTAAGCATCGCGGTTTGCTGCACGTCCATCCTCCGGATCAAGACTGACCAGCTCGACGAGACCCGGATTCCCTGGCATCTCTGACCTCTACCTGCATCATCAGCCCAGCTGAGATTCGTGGGTGTGACGAGACCTGAGGGACCGGCCATCTTCAAAACCTGCACGACACTTAACCAGCACGACCGCCGAGGGATCCTCGAGTGAGTGCACTGGGGTTTGAGAAGCCCTAACCCTGAGCAGCTCCAGCACCGAAGTCCAGCCCCCCAGCATCCACGAGATCTGCGTGGGGCCCTTCTGCTCTTTGCTGCTCACCGCATTGTCCGGTCACTTGCCTGCTGGCTAGTGGCCCTCCTGATGACGTACCACAACGTTTTCACCGCTGGTCTGGTTGCTCCAGACTGGCCCTTGCTCCCTTCCAAAAGAGGAGTACCCCGGACCCTCCTGGTCCACTCCAGACGCCATCTTGACTCCACCGCGTGGGCTTGCCTTTGCCAAGGCTTGTTGCTCCAATCCTGGTTCCAGCATCGCCAACAGCAGAGACCATCGTGGGACAGCTCGCACCTCCAGCCTGGTCGCCGACAACGCCTCCTGGCCCGTGTGACTGCAGAGTCCAGCGTCGCCCACTCACCTGGTCGAGGTGACTTCATCCAGTGCCATCCTGGTGCCCACACAATCACTGGCTAGTGATTAAGAACTGAGTCCCCTCTGCTTTCAGGTCATCTCCATCACCGATCCAGGCTTGGATTACACCGAACTTCTTCACTGGTCGCCTGCCAGCAACTTCTTCTTTCAGGCTCCATAGACTACAACGAGGATTCCCAACGTCTTTTGAACTCTATTCAGCCGCAGCCCCTGGGCTAGGTAACCCGAGCATTTCGGTGCTCCAACGCAGG
Source organism: Lissotriton vulgaris (assembly GCF_964263255.1). NCBI lineage: Eukaryota > Metazoa > Chordata > Amphibia > Caudata > Salamandridae > Lissotriton > Lissotriton vulgaris. Next base: position 11,722,864 of record NC_141698.1, on the reverse strand, counting down.
TTCACTATCCAAGTTTCCACATCCTTTTTCGTTTTAAGTCTACCTAGTCGGATTCGTCCGAAAACAGTAACTTTAGAAATACTAGCCTCCATAGACTTTGTCCCGCATCTCGCGTGAGAGTGCACACTCTGCACCCGATCTCCCTAGGCCTCCTGCTCCTACCCTTAGGGTCCAGTAGTGTAGTCCTAGCGATCCTGAAGCCTCTGGATCTTGTTACTTAACTGCTAGTATTTCGCATTCCACTTTTAGAGTATATGGTTTTTCGTGCCCCTCAGGCATTTGTGTAAATTGTGCAACTTGAAGTATTTTCGTAAGAGTTTTGTTATGTGCTTAGCTCCCTGACTCATAAAGAGTTCAGGGTAGACTTGTTATAAATAAATATACTTTATTTTTCATAACAACTTGTGTGGTGTCCTTTCACTTGGTGTTCAAGGGGTATATGTGACGGTAAAACAGCTGGCTTAACACGCCCTCTAGAGTTTAGCCTAAAGACTGCTTTTGTCCATGCTACTAGGATAGCTGGTCTATAAGGTTGACTTACAACCAATCATCAATAAGGGTTGTTTGGTATGACACATAGTGATCACTAGAATAGTGAGCACTATATATCAGGCCAACTTCTCACAGTGCCTCTGGTTGTGTCTCAGGAATGTGCCTGTTCTTATGTCAGGGATACATTTCTGAACATATGGGTTATGTCTGTGTGTATCAGTGTGAGTTAGGAATACTGGGTTTCGTGTGATCATGATTTCAATGTGTGTATGTGTGAATGTGTACAGAATCGGTGTCTGTGAATGCAAAGATGTGAGTGGGGCAGAGTGCCAAACATTGAGGAGTCGAAGCCGGGCAGGTCTGGCTTCGACCAGCCGCAAACTGTGACCCGTGATCACCACATGAATTAGCAGTGAGTGATGAACTCGATCAACCATTGTACACGGCTACAGATTGAAATGTTTTAGTACTTAATAAGAAGTGTTTATTAATGTCCAGTAAAAACGTTAGAAACCTAAGACGAACAAGCGCTTGAGTTGCCTGACAGTTACATGCAGTCTGCATACTTCGCGGAGCTACTTTAGCCTGGCTGTGACTTGTGACCTGCGGTTTAAATATGAATGAATTAACTGACTGCGCTATCTCACAAAGAATGTAAATTGATGACATTACCTCTTGGAGCTAAACCAATAACCAGGGATTACAAAAGCAGCTACCTCCAGCACATGCGTTCACCACTCAGTAATCTTGAAAGCCCCATACTCTAAGATTTCATGAACACACAGAGGTGTCTGCAGCAACGGCCATCTCTCCTAAACTATCCGACAAGGCAGTTCATTTGTGATATATTAAGGAAGGCAGTTGGTTATTGGTAAGTGTTTTACCAAACCTCTATTACATTCAGCACTAGCACTTTTCTTTCAGTATGTGTAGAAAATGCACTTTGTGAATACCAAAAGTCGTAAAGTTAAACAGAAGGGGAGATACCCACGAGCACACGTTTTTTAACAATGAATTTCAACAGGAGCCCGATTTAAATAAGCTGTTGGAAGACGCTTATTGATACCAAGATCAATCCTATAGAGGGAGGAATCAATCACCCATAATTTTGGGTGCTTCCAAGTGTCCCATTGTGAACCAGACACAACTTAATAGCCAGACCCTTCACAGTTTCCGCTGTCTTAAAATGTTGCTGGTAAAATGCTCCTGTACTGATTCCTAAAATATGAAGAGGGATTGGCAAAGGACTGTTGATGTCTAAATCCCTTTTGCAAAGTTGCGCTAATGTCCTAAGAAAAGGACCTGGCAGTCTTCCCCTATGGAATTAAAACATGGAGATTGTTTCTTGTTAATGATTTCATTATTTTCTCTTCTGCTTTGTGCAGAGGAATGTCAGAGAATAACTAACGGTTTGAGCTCAAGCAGGAAGCCTCCTACACAGTCGTGCCTGTAGGAAAACCTACAGAACCATAGGTATCATTCCCCCCCAAGGCTCCAGCATCACAGATTGTATTAGCGACAAGAAATGTGATCACATGCATTAAGGCGCCCTGAGGCACCAGTGTAAAATACCATGGCAGCTGCCAGGCTTACAATGCAGCGAGGACCTTAGGAATTAGCCTGTTAAAGTTAAAAGCTCCTATTTAGTGTATGTGCGTGCATGTGCGTGTGTGTTGGATTTATTTTTAAGCTATCTGTGACTGACATGAAGAGAGATGCTGCATAGTAACCCAAGCCTTCCCCTTGAAAGTGACGTTGTTCCTCTAACCCCTGCTGAATCAGGATGGGTGAGGCGATGTCCAGCTCTGCTGCTCTGGACTTCGGAAAACTACTCTAGGACAATTTATAAGAGACGTTCAAGTATTTCAATACATTTTCTTTTACTAATCTCAGCACTCTGATTTCTGGAAGGCAAACAAGTAGGTGGTTACTTTAGCAGCTCATGTTGTGAACTAAAAGAGATGTTCCTCTGATGCAGTGAGTCTTAACCTTCTGTCTTCTGTGGACCCCCAATTAATCATGACTGGAATCCAGGGAACTCCACGGAGTCATAACTGTACTCCAGGTACCCTGGCGGAAGCAACTTTGATCATTGAACTGCAAAACAATAAAAACATGTTAACAAGCAGGCAGCAAACAGATCACAAATTATGAAATATTTTATATAATTCAAACATATTTATAAAAAACAACATTTTAATGGGAAGGTGGGGGCTTTTCTAAATTCAATTGAGGCCACCCATTGTCCGTACTGTATTCTGTTTGAGGCAACTGCACTGCTCCCACAAATCAATCTGACGACACAAGATACATTTTTAGCCTCCAATTTCAAATTCCTTCACATTTATGGTTGTAGTTTTTTCAATTTTACATTCTGCTTCTTTATTTAAAAACACTTTATTATTCTATAAATATTATTTAATGTACTAAGCAGTTGTGGACCCCAGTCTGTAACGTAACAGTGGCCATGTCACAGACAGCCTGTTCTTCTTTCTGTACATCTTGCACACCCTGTTCCCCCCATTTCATCATCATCTTAACTCTTCAGGTTATGTATTCCTACTTTTTGAAACGCCATTTTAAGGTCTCATATCTTGAACATTATAGTGACCACCAGAGAGATACTGAAATAATAAGTATAATTATGCTAACTGCAATTCTATAGAAATGGAGCCATCATTATGGCACTGACGCACTAAAATATAAGGCTGTTTCCAGTTGGATGGTTTGCTAACAAGTTTTAAAACAAAGCTTGGAGGGACTGAATAACAAAGAACACTATTTGTTGCACATAGGCTTGCTTTCTTCTGACTCTAACATACTATGGTTTGCACAAACATTTGTATTAGAAAGGACACTTTTTGTAAAATGGTATTCAATGCATCCAAGCAAAACAAAATACGTGTTGGTTAATAACATTTTGAATTAGACCAACTGAATGTGTACACCAGGTGTCTCTAACCATTCGATCGTGAGCTACTGGCAGCTCCCAGACACCTTCAGAGCAACTTGCAGCCTTGATTTCATTTTTAAATAAGCACAAGGTTACATTTTCCTTTTAAAGTTAAGGGAAGGTGGTGTTTAATTTGTATTATTATCTTTGGGCTGTAGATAGCAGGGTGTAATGGACAATAAAAGAGGGTAGTCCATTCTTTGTAAATTCAATGTTGTATTTATTTAAGTAGTATCCAGAAGAGAGCCCCGCTAGGAGCAGCCTGTGCTCGGCTCAGCCCAATCAGCAACGGATCCAATCATGCCAACATTCTAACATTCCACATTCTACACATCACACATCCTGGCTGAGCAGCATACTACATCTTCTCCCTTCTTTGCAATGAGAAGGGAGAACTTAAAGAGGTACAATAAGTTACAAGCAAAATTTAAAATGAAAATATCTTGAAGGGATGGAAAGATGAATACATTTTTAAACATGTAATGAGATGATGATAAATATCAAAACATGTAAGCGAGTAGAAGATCATTTTAAACATGTAAATGAGTGAATCAGCATGAATTAAGAAATAATCCAACCCTTCTTCCCCCTTATACGGAGAGAAGAGATTGATAAAGATGCAAAAGTAGCATGGTAAAAAGAAAAAGTGATGTACAGACTAGCAAGAAAATACATGAAATGTGCGCAACAATGGTGGCGCAACATGAAAAATTAAGAAAAGACGTACTAATCACCACCAGGGCACACTGGTTGGCCAGACCGGTGTGGAGGTAGCGAGCAGAAACGGAAAAGAAAAAGAACAGTTAGTGCAGGAGAGGAAAAGAAAAGCACTCTAGATATGTGAGGGAGGTGTGTAAGGTACACCTAGGTGAATTTTTAAAATAAATCCACTAGACAATATTAAAATGTAAAATCACATACAAATACTATGTAGGGTGAAATACATATTGTAATAAATCCCATGCACAGGTACTGTGTAAGGAAAGTACTGCAAGGTACTGTGAGATAACGCAACATAAAGTTGTGTAAAGTAAATGAGCACTGTAGTGAGGTGCGAAAATGGCACACGTCAAAAAAGACGTATTGCCTGAAACTGAAAATGGATGTGAAGTATGATCACATGAAGCAGTACAAATTTCCCTCAAGTTGAGTGGAAGGTGTGAAAGGTGCCCACACGGTACAAAGTAAAAAAAAAAAAGTGAAATGCAACATGGGCAATAGAAGTGGATGTACCACGTAAAATTATATGAAGAACAAATATGCACATACAATAAACATATAATGCAATGTACTGTGTCAGTGGGTGTAGTTTAACATACAACACGTGTAAAACATAGAAAATTAAACTGGCATTCAGAGGAGAAGAAGGTGTGGAGAAAAACCACACAATAACTGGTGATGCGAAGCTAAAGAAGGTGGTGAGAATTAAGTTGCCACATAGTGGAAAACATAAGATGTGAACAACATAATTGTCAATGTCAATGTCAATGTCAATGTCATAGGTTTTTATAGAGCGCAGCTTGTCACCGCAAGGTCTCTAGGCGCTTGCAGCATAAGAACCGGCTAAGAAAGGACAAAAACAGAGCGAGCATCGAAGCAAAGGACAGGGGCACCCTGCTAAGGAAAAAACCAAGTTTTCAAGGCTTTACAAAATTCCTGATGCTCATTAATAGAGAGAAGGTGAGAAGGCAGCTTATTCCAAAGCGCCGGTGCAAGATATGAAAAAGAGCGCTGCCCATACCTAGAGTTCCGCACGCGGGGTTGCATTAGCAAGGACTTGTGGCTAGATCTTAAGGACCTCTTGGGGACATACCAGTTGAGTTTTTTTGAAGATACCGGGCCCCTTGTTGTGCAATGAGTTGTGGGTCAGGCATAAGATCTTGAATTGACTTCTTTGCCGTATGGGGAGCCAGTGTAGTTTTTTCAGACATGGTGCGGAGGCCATTCTAGGCGGCAGATCCAGCACTAATCTGGCCGCAGTATTCTGCAAATTTTGCAGTTTTGCCAACAGATCCTCATTAAGGCCATGGTACATGGCATTACCATAATCAAGATGGCTGATGATCAGGCCCTGAACCAACGGCTTCCTGGCTTCCAGCGGAAGCCATTTGAAGATCTTTCTTAGGCCGCGCATTATACGGTAGCAGGTGCCCGTCACCTTGGCTACATGATTTTTCATGGGCAGGGCACTGTCCATTATAATTCCCAAGTTACGGACTACCAACTTGGGGGCCGGGCAGGCTCCCAATTCAGCCGGCCAGCATCTCTCTGCTTTTCCGAACAAAATGATTTCAGTCTTGCCCGCATTGAGTTGGAGTTTATTCACCCGCATCCAGCTGCTGATCTCAACCATACATTTTTTTAAACGTATGCAAGTGTAGGCGGGATCTGCGCCGCATGTGATCAGCAGCTGCATGTCATCTGCATATGACACGGTTCCAAAGCCAAAGGATTTAATTATTTTAGCCAGAGGTGTCAAGTACAGATTAAAGAGCAGCGGGTTCAAAATCGAGCCTTGAGGCACGCCCACCGTGAACGGGCGGCTGCGGGCAACCAGAGAGTCAACTCGAACGGTGGTGAGGCGGCCAGTAAGATAGTCCTCAACCCAACCCAGTGCCCCTCCTTGGACACCAATCTCCCACAGTCGGTGTTTCAAAATGCCATGGGAGATGGTGTCAAATGCTGCGGAGAGGTCTAGGAGGATGAGTACAGCTGAGTCCCCCTATCCACCGCGAGTCTGATGTTATCCACAATCTCCACTACAGCCTTCTCTGTGGTGGCCGCGGCCCCAAAGCCAGACTGAGAGGGATCAAGCGCTCCACTGGCTTCTATGTAAGCCGTCAGCCAGTTGTTCACAAGAAATTCCAACACCTTACCATAAAAAGGCAGCAATGATATTGGCCGATAGTGGGAAGGCAGAGCAGGATCATCAGATGGCTTCTTCAGGATAGGCTTTACTTGAGCATGCTTCCACTTAGAAGGGACCTCAGCTTGCTCCAGAGAGGCGTTAAAGATGGCCGTAAGGGACTCGGCTAGCAGGGGCATGATTTTCATGCAATGTCGTGGCGGGAAAGGGTCCATAGGGGAACCTGACTTTATTCTGCTAAGACCTTCAAGAGTCTCCTTGACCGTGATCGGCGTGAATTTCGTCAGGTGGAGATCTTGGCTACCGATCGTCGCGGATGGCGTTGACACCGGGCTACTATCTGGGATCGGTTGGTCAGGGTCTGAAGTGGGAAAAGCAGAATATATTAACTTGATTTTATTCTCAAAAAATTCTGCCATTGACTCAACCCATTTTTGGGAGGGGCTGAACAAAGATTGTTCAGCGCGAGGGGACGTAAATTCCTTCAATATTTTATATAGCTCCCTACTTGAATTTGCTGAGGTTTTTATGCGCTGAGTTAGATACTCTGTCTTTGCCAATTTTATATTTTTCATGTAGCCTGAATGAAGTAACTTATATTTGGCTCTATTCTCCTCCGTTTTAGTTTTCCGCCAGTTACGCTCTGCAGCTCTACTAGCCAATTTGTCTATCTTAAGATTGGTGGTAAACCATGGAGAGGCCACCGATTTGGCTTTGACGGTAGTTTCCGGAATGACATGATCTAAAGCTTGTAAGATGGAGGACTCCAAATTATCTACCCTTTGCTCTAATGGAAGAGCCAGATTTTTTACATGCTTAAAATGAGCCAGAAATGCTTCCGGGGTGAGTTTCCATCATGGGCGGATCCGCACTCTTGTGCCCCTCGCAGGAATAGCCGGGGTCTTGTTCGGGAGATTAAACTTTAAAAGAAAATGACCCTTCCAAATCATTGGGAGGGGGTCAGCAGTGCTTAGTTTAGGTGAACTAGTAAAGATTAAATCAAGGGTGTGGCCCGCACAATGAGTGGGGTCTCTGACTCGCTGAGACAGTCCCAAGCTTTCTATAGTCCTTATTAGGAGGCATGTCTCTGGATCTAGGGGAAGCTCTGCATGGTAGTTAAAATCTCCTAATAGGATCAAATTCAAAGTGGTCAAGGCATGGGTGACTATTATTTCTAACAGTTGATTAACAAAACCTGTTTTGGCGCCCGGGGGCCTATACACTAGCGCACCTCGCCAGCTATCCACACGGGAGAGCTGTATGTTCACAATCATGATTTCGAGTGTGGGACTGGACAGAGATTCTAGTAGCTTAATCTCAATGGGGGTTCTGGCTGCTATTGCTAAGCCACCCCTCTTTTCCTCACCCTGTCCAGCCTTGTGACAAAATATTCTGAGGGAAATGCAGCCACTATGTTGGGAGCCACCAGACTATGGAGCCAGGTTTCTGTAAGGAAGCAGAGTTCCGGTTTGTCTGTTTTGAGTAGGCTCCATACCTCCGTGGCATGCTTGGGTATAGAACGAGCATTAAGGTAGAGTGCAGTGATATTCGCGCCTTCTACGGGGTCATTCCTAACTGGTAAAGTTGGCACGCTTGTTAGCGATATGGTCTCTGTTTTGCCCTTGTAGGACCATCCACCACTTTTTAACAAACTACACAATAAAAATGTAATATGGAGTAACAGTTAGTGTTAATCACCAGTTAAAGCAAGTAAATAGCAATGATGTCAAGGTTATGAAAATGGTAAATGCCATAAGATATGACTTGAGCTTCAAAAATCAACTTCAATTGAATATAACAGAAGGAAAATTAGAAAATCTGCATTAAACAGGTGTATTATTATTTTCCTTGAGGAGATGCGGTGGTGAAAAGTAACCGCTAGATGGCAGTGTTGTAACACATAAAGTACAGTACTTGGAGAAACAGCAGATCGACGCCATGAGGAAAGTTTCCAAGAAAAACGATTTCAGTACCTGTGGAAGATCTAATAAGACGCTCCGATGCTCTTGAGAAAAATCGATGTATAAACAGAAGACATGCCGGAGATCTGTGGAATACTTGGCTAGAAAAATAGTGAAAGCGTGCCTATCTCTGTAGAAAATGCTGATGTGAAATAGGCAAATCCAAAATAAAACGTGCCTATCGCTGTAATGATGATGTTGAAATGACGTAGGGAGATGGAATAAAGAAGACTGCACAAAGATGATGTGAAATGCAAAACTAAAATGGCTGCATGTTGACGTAAGAGATGCCGGGTGGCTCTTGGCATCTGCGTGCTTCAAAGTAGCAGGGTGTAATGGACAATAAAATGAGGGTAGTCCATTCTTTGTAAATTCAATGTTGTATTTATTTAAGTAGTATCCAGAAAAGAGCCCCACCAGGAGCAGTCTGTGCTCCGCTCAGCCCATTCCGCAACTGATCCAATCATACCAACATTCTAACATTCCACATTCTACACATCACACATCCTGGCTGAGCAGCATACTACACAGGGCCTAATAGTGAGAAGTGTTCAGTCAGATTTGTGACCTAGACTGGGGTTGGGCACACAGGGGAAGAACTAAAGCACTGTGGTATTTAACTCTTAAAGAAAAGTCCATGTCAACTCAGTATTGGAGCTAAGAACAAAAGTATTGTGGTATCTCCCACTCATCTTGCCCTCCCCCCTCCACAGCGTTGCGCGTAGTGGAACACCCCGTGGTGACATCACTTCGAATGTCACCACGCTCAAGGTTCCAAGGCGAGCGCCGCTGTGGGTTGAGGCTGTCACCCGCGGCACTGATTTAGCTGTGGCTGAGGTCGTTATGTTCCGTATCTGATCATCTTAATAAACCACTTCTTCACCCCTTCCTCCGCCTCTCTCCTCATTTGAGAACCCACTACACTGGTGACGAGGGTCAACTAAGGACAACGACCTCAACACGCAAGGAAAACGGAAAGTTATCGGGAGGATAATGACTAACCAACAAAGAGAAACGAGCACAAGAAGAAGAGAATAGTAAAACTTGAAGTGAGAAGAGGAGAGTAGACACATGCAGAGTTGTGTTGAAAAAGTGAACAGCGGGAGGAAAAAAGAATGAAAGGTAAAGACATCGACGGTGTGGTCGCAGAGAAAAACGAAGGCTTGTGGAGAGATAAGAACCACTGGTGAGTCGAGGTGCGGTGAAACCGTCAGAAGACTGTGCTGGCGCTGTAGTTGTAAAAGCGGTGCGAGAAGGAGCTGCAGGCGGATGGTGGATGCTGACCTGGCAAGAAATAACTGTGGCGGCAGGGAAAAGAGCGCATAGAAGAATTGGCGAAAGAGAGCGTTGTGGGAGCTTCGTGAGCGTTAGGACAAGCAAGATAAAGTTTACGAGACTGTGGCTTGGCGGCTTAGGGAGCAAAGAAGAGCGGAAGGTGAGCGCGACGTGAGGGGGATTCTCACCTTATCGCAAGCGAGCAAGAAAAAGGAAAAGTTGTGACACCCATCGCGGCCTGAGGCTCTTTGTCGACTGATGGGAACAAACTTTGGTTAGCGCAGCACAGCCTCCTTGAGGTGACGACTGGAGGCGCTTCTTTCCTCATGTAGAACAAAGGACGTCCTGTGGACAGGGGAAGAACCGACGTACTTTCAAGTGAATTTCCTCTGAATGAGAGCTGACTCTGGCGACACATCGCCATCTAGTGTGCTACGGATGTACTGTTGTCAACTACCAAACAAAGAGAGAATATTCCTCATGTGTATAGAGCGATTTTTGGGGTAATTGTATGCAGGTTAATCTGCATTTTGTGAGCGTTTTTTGTAAGGTGATAACTCAGTTTAATCCCCATAAAAATCCAGGGTGGGTGTGTCTCTGACTCAGGGCAGAGGTATAATCATACAAGATGCAAAACGTGATGCCGCCACCTTTCTTTATGTCAAACCCTGGAGAGCCTACAATACAGTGGAAAAATTGGGAAAAGGTGTTTTTGAACTATGCGGTCCTAATCTAGGGCTAGAAAGAAAAGTAGCCTTATTGTCGTACTATTTAGGGGCAGAGGGGGAAGAGGTGTTGGAGCATCTCCCAGACCTAGGTGCACAGGAAGCGAGAGGTTTGAATGGGTTGGAAATTAGCTTAAAGAAACTAGACTTACATTTCCTTCCCAAGACTAGCGCCATAATGGAAAGATACCATTTTGGAAAAAGGGGACAGAAGGAAGGGGAATCTGTAGAGGATTTTGTCTGATTTACGTAAACTGGCAGCAACATGCAAGTTTGGGGGGGCATGCGAAGAGAGAATCAGGGACCAGTTTGTGCTAGGGTGTAGGACGGAACGTGTACGTGAGGAGTTGTGGTTGAAAGATGACCCGCCTCTGAGGGAAGTACTAATAGTTGCCAAGCAGGTAGAACACATGATGCAGTGTGTTAGCGAAATTAAACAGGACAGCGATGGGAAGAGCAACGAGGACAAGGCCAAAGTAAGCGAAGTTGTGACGGATTGCGAAGGTGTGTTAGAAGTCAAAGGTCAGAAGATGGTACATAAAGAGCAGAAAGAGAGCAGAACAGAATGGTTGTTCAAAGGCACCTGCTGTAGGGGCGGGAAGCAAGAGCACATGGCTAGTGACAAGGAGTGCCCTGCACTTAAATTTACGTGCAACAAGTGTGGCAAGAGAGGTCATTTCAGGCAGTACTGTAGGAGTGGTCAGGGGTTTAAGAAGCAGGGAAAGGACAGTACCAACAGAGTGTGTGACGAAATAGTCCAGCAAGTACGGGGTGATCAAGTCAACAATCCCAAAGACACCATTAAAATTGAAGGCACAGATGTAGAAGCCATGTTTGATTTGTGTTAAAAAATAACGATCATTAACACCAAAGAATTTTCACGGGTGTCCAAGGGGAAGATTAGATTGAATAGGATGGATGTAAGGCCCGGGGCTGTGGAGGTCGCCCTATTAGCATGAAGGGCTATTTCTGGGGAACAGTGGAGTATAAAAATAGAGTAACGGTATCTAAAATCTATGTGTCAACGGTTGGTGACAACATCCTGGAGTGGCAGGCACAGAAAGAGCTAGGGGTCTACCTTAATCCTAACAAAATCCCACAAATTCTGATACAGGAAGTGCAAGAAACGTGGGAGGACATTGAAACAGAGTTCAAAGAGGTATTCAGTGATGAACTTGGGTGTTTTAAGAACTACTCCCACAAGATCAAGCTCAAAGAAAACGCGATACCTGTCGTAGCCAAAGTGAGGAAACTTCCCATAGCAATCCAGGAGGCGGTGAAGATTGAACTCGAGAAACTATGCAGCGCAGGGGTCATCGAACCTATGGAGGCCACAGAATGGTTGGCGCCGATCGTAGCAGCTAAGAAAAAGGATTGGTTGGTTTCGTTTGTGCATCGACCTTAGGTCCTTGAACAAGGAGGTTGTGGTTGACAGATTCCCACTGCCAAACATCACACAAATGATGAGCATGCTAGAAGGCGCAAAGGTGTTTTCAACACTCGATCTTACCTCGGCCTACTTCCAAATCAAGCTACATGAGAAGTCGCAAGAACTTACAGCGTTCGTGACGCCCATGGGTGCGTTCAAATTCAAGAGGATGCCCTTTGGGCTAGTATCAGCCGCAGCTGTGTTCCAGAGACTTATGGGCAGCATTTTGAGAGGGATCCCTGGGATCCTGTGCTACCAAGATGATGTGCTTGTATTCGCAAAAGACAAATGAGGAACACAGCAAAAGGTTGAGACAAGTGCTAGCCTGTTTTAGGTCCCAAGGACTGACGGTGAAAAGGGAGAAGTGCAAGATTGGCTGCAAAGAACTAGACTTTTTAGGACACAAGGTGACAGCAGGTGGAATCCGTCCCAAAACAGAACTCCAGGACACTATAACGAACTTGACGCCTGCGAAGAATAAAGACGAAATCAAGTCCTTTATGGGAATGCTGGAATTTTACAGCAAATTTGTATGGAATTTTGCTGGTAGGACATTTGCAATACGCAGGTTGCTCAAAAAGGACGTAGTGTTCAGCTGGGATGAGGAGTGCCAGAAAGAGTTTGAGGATGTGAAGAGAGCACTCGCAGAAGCTCCCAGCCTCAAGTCCTTCATAGCCAATCGGGTGACAGTGGTCACAACCGACGCTAGTGCCAAATGGCTCGGAGCGGTCCTCACTCAAGTAGGAGCATGTGGGGAGGAAATGATAGCCTTTGCATCGAGATCGCTGCAGAAGTCAGAGAGTAACTACTCCGTGATCGAAAAAGAGGCTTTGGCGGTATACTGGGCCATGAGCAAATTCAGGGACTTCATCTGGGGAACAAGGTTGATTCTTCGGACGGACCACAAGCCTTTAGTAGAGGTGTTTAACAAAAAGGGTCTTGACGCGATCTCAAGCAGAATCAAACGATGGGTTGTAAGCCTCCAGGAGTACACGTTTGGTGTTGAATATGTCCCTGGAACACAGAATTTACCAGAATTTATCAGCAGACTGCCTTTCACGGCTAGTAATGGAAAAGGATGAAGACGAAACCAGCAACAAGGATGGTGAAGAGAAAAAAGACTACCAAATTGAATGAATGCACGATAACTCAGGGAGCTATTGGTGAAGAACCCTGGAAAGAAGCACTTAGGACAGACGAGATTGTTACTAAAGTGTGTTAGAGAGTAAAAGGGAAGTGGAGACAGGAAGATAAACAGGATGAAGCTCTACGGCCCTTCTGGATGGTCAGGGGAGATCTGTCAGTGGTCGACGAATGTCTGTTCAGAGGGACATGGCTGGTCCCGCCTACAGCGGTGAGGGAGCATCTGGTAGACATAGCCCATGACGGTCATCTGGGCATCACTAAGCCCAAACAAAGGATGCTGGAAGACTACTGTTGGCCACGCATGGACCTTGCAATTGAAAGGAAAGTAAGAGACAGTATCCCGTGTTGTGTTAGCGACATGGTTTTGAAACAACAAACGCCGCCCATGGTGTGCAGGCCGCCCCCGTCAGGGCCGTGAGAGGAGGTGGCATTGGCCATAATAGGCCCACTCACAGGAGAGTTGCGCACACCTTACATTTTAGTGCTCATGGATCTATATTCAAGATGGCCGGAGGTGAAGATAGTAAATGAAATCACCACGAAGACAGTCATTGAGTTCCTACAAGAACTATTCATCAGGGAGGGGCTACCCAGCAGTCTACTTACAGACAATGGAGTGTAACTGTGCTCAAAGGAAATGAAGGACTTCCTTGAGAAGCAGGGGATCGTGCACAAACGATGTGCTCTGTACCACCCCGAGACCAATGGGATGGTCGAGCGGTTCAACAAGACCCTCAAGGAAAGCATACAGTTGGCGAAGACTAGTGGCCTAAACTGGAGGGAAGAATTATGGAAGCGGTTGGAATCCTACAGGTTGACGCCTCACCAGATGACAGGAGTTAGCCCATTTGAATTGCTCAGAGCAAGAATACCTAACAATAAGCTATCACCGGGCTAGATGGGGTGGCACAAAGGATGGTCAGACCACTTCAAAGAATCGAAGGGGCTACTGAGACATAACAAAGCCATGTTAGAGAGGAAAGAAAGGTTTGATAGACTCCACTCCACACAAGAGACTGGATTCAAGTTAGGAGATGACATTAAAATCAGAACACCCACAGGCAGGGCGAATTCGTTGGAGTACAGCAGGCCCACAAAGATTGTCAAATTATTTAGGAATGATGTCAAAACCCAGGAGGGGAAGATCTGGAACATGGGAAGAGTAGAGAAGTATCACCCTCCCAAGGAAGATACTAGTGTTGATGAAGGGAAGGAGAACAAACTCTTAGTGGGTAGGGAACCCCCTCCCAGGGAACGTTGGACAGCACCACACCCTGTTAGCAGAACCAGTCAGAGAGTGGTCAGACCGCCCAGGCATTTGGAGCAATATGTGACTATGTAACTTTATGCTGTTTGATATGCTTTTTGTCTGATGTCTTTCATTATGTAGCGAAGGGGGATGTGTGGTATCTCCCACTCATCTTGCCCTCTAAAATGTTGGAATGTATTCTTTAGCTTCATGTATTATGGCTAGAGCAGCCCTAAGTTTCCCTGGTCCATGCTTGATGAGCTGCTACAATTCTGGGACTTGTAGTCTTGTTTATCCCATTATAAAACAGGCCAAGCCCTCATCACGCATAGACCAGAGAAAATTTGCAGGTATGCTACAATTAGCATTCACAGATCACCAAAGTCTCCAAGGTCCAAGGGTGGGTAGTCCAGTTCAGATGTCTCCCACATGAATCTGGTCTGTTGGCTTCTATGAAGAAGTTTTAAATAATAAAAATATTATAACACGGGGTTGAAATGTTGTATTTTTGTGCATGCACATTCCCAGAGGTTGCTGATCTGATGGTAAAACAATCAAAATACCTGGGATTAGGAAGACAAGTGTACTCTAGTAGATAAATAAAAGCGGTTCCAAAGAGACGCCGACCCAGCGCGCCAATGGGATCGACCCATGGAATTGATTGACAAGTGCAAGCAGCCAATGAGCGCGGCTCCCATCGAGAGGGGCGGGTCCTACGGCATAAACCGTGGGCAGAGATGGCGGCCGCTGGGCGTGTCCGTGCCGGGAGAGGCGTGGCCTCTGCTAATAGCCGCCGCTCGACCAATTACCGCGGGCGGCGAGGTTTGAGCGGACGGTGGCGGGAGATGGCGGACACTGGCAGCTTCGAGGCGGCGGCGGCCGGCCCCGAGGCGGCCCTGGCGAGTAGCGTGTTCCACAGGCTTAAGGTAGAGCGGGCCTAGCCGGAGGCGTCCGTTAGGAGGAACGGGAGTGGGCGTACCAACGGGAAAGAGTTGGCATAGAGAAAGGACTACCGGGTAGACATGGAGGAAGGACTAGACTAAAGCCTGCTCGAGGGTGACGCTACTGGAAAGAATGAGGGTGTAGACATAAAGAGAGGACTGACGTTACAGGCAAGAATGCAGGTGTACACAAGGAGAGGACTGACGTCATGCAGGTGTAGACACAAAGAGAGGACTGACGTCATGTACAGATGAGACTGGGGTTACAATGGAGTGCTGAAAGTCAGCAGAGCTGCCTTGACTTAAACTGGGGTTGGTTGTGCATAGGAGTGGCTGGCATACATTTTATAATTTAATACAGTGCTTCACTATGGGAAAGATTACACTTTCAACTATTGCCAATTATGAACTCTTTCTATACACTAATTGTGTACATTTTACCTGCTATTGATGGAAAGCTTCCTGATTCACTGTTGTGTTAAGTGTGTAGACCAGTGGTTCCCAAACTTTTTCAACCCGTGGCTCCCTTGACCTAATTGGCAGCTGGCCGTGGCTCCCAACCATTTTTTCCCGGGGGGCGGAAGGGGGGGGGGGGGGGGTGTAAGCAAGACCTCGGGAATACTTCCTGTTGGCTTCCTTAAATTTATTGGGATGCAATGAAGGTATTAGGGATAACAAGCAATTGCAATGGAATAGGTCTCGCATTTGCAAAAGTTTGAGCTATTGGTATTGTAAATGACATTGAGGAAAGGAAAGAGGATAGTCCCACTCACTTGAGTGTGTGCTGTCTCTTTCTAGTAGTCCTGCTTAGATAGCCAGGCCCATTTTCTGAAATGATGAGAGACCTGTCCTACAAAGGTGGAAGCACTTCTCCTGGGTCCAGCTCTTGTAATGTTATGTTGTTATGAAACGTTGTAAATTCTGTATATAGTTCACATTCGCCAATTACCTGGGCTGTCTCTGCTTTGGTATTGAATTTGTCTGCAGCTGTAGGTTGTTCTGTGGGGCACGCCTCAGTGGAGGGTTGCATGGGGGCTTGCCCTAGCTCCATGAGTAAGTGTGGTGTGGAATACGTAAAGGGCTTACCCTTCAAATGGAGTCTGTGTGGAGTGGGGTCTTGCGATCTGCCATCCAAACCTGGGTGGCAATTCGACTGGACATTGGTGTAATGGTGACCATACAAGCTTCTGACAACAGGCTCTTGCACGATCATCAGTGTCACTAGCATCCAGCCCCAGGGACAGTCACTTGGACTTTAAATATATTATTATTACACAATTCCATGGACCTCGTTTTATTTACATTATAAAAGATACTCCGGGGCAGCCATGCTGAGAGTAAATAATGACCTGCAGGCGTGCACAGTGATCTGCAGCAGACCTGCCCTTTGAGTCAGCCACTGGCAGTGCCTGGCCTCTTCCACAGCACTGGGTCCCCTATGCTGGATCCCGGATGGAAAGTATCTGGAGCAAACGGAGATGCTAAACGTATTTTTCCCAAACAGTCCTCCACCGAGTAAACCGGGTGGTGGATTAAAGTTCACTGAGTAGAAAGGTGCGTAATCAGGAGGAGCAATTAGAAAAGAACACCCTGCCAAGGTTGATAAAAAGGGGTCCTATACAGGATCCGATTCTGGTTAGAGGGGAGCAATATCAAATGAATATCAAGACCCAAGACAACAGATAGATAACAGTCAATTCATCTTTTTATAGAAAATATATATTTTTTTGTTATTTGTTGTGATGCAATCAGTCATTTTTAAGAAACAGTCAAAAGCTAGCAAATTCTAGAAATAATAAAAAACATCAATGAGATTCATCATTTCATGTGGGGAAAGGATTTTCTCCAAAGAATTGGGTGTTCCACTATCTCCAGGGTATTTCAGGGGGATCAACAGACACTCACATCTTACGGGGGTCATTCATACTCACACATGTTCAACCACTTCACACGGGTAAATCTCGTTTCGCCTGCAACAAAAAGATTGGACTTATGGTTGCATGGACGGGGGTGCAACTTAGGGAGGGCAAATTAGATGGAATAGTGTTGCCATTCTTGATGGTAGCGCCAACGCGCGTTTCGGTGTGAGGCACCTTCGTCAGGGCTGGCAGAGATGATGGGGGAGGGGAACACACAGGCTGTCGCTAGCATGGGACCAAGGAGTCAAGCAAGCCCGGCTGAAGATGGCTGTAATGCCAGAAACCGGTCCTGGGAAGCTTGATTCCGGTCCAGGAAAGACATGGCTTGGCAGTTTGGGCTGGACTGTTCCCATGAGGCACAGGGTCAGACTGATTTGCATATGGCCATGTCTGAACTGGGGTGGTGGAGTGAGCTAAAGAACGGTGATGGATTAAACCCAGATCAGTTGACTGGGGGTGAGTGTTTGTATTGTCAACGCTCCGTCCATCATCACCTTTGGTTTTTCTTGGTACAGAGTAGCAACACTTCTTTAGTTCCAGTCAGATCACTGCCCTACAGCTTTAAATCTCGGAGTGTAGCCTGCTGGTTACAGTTTTGTTTTAATTTCAAGAAGTTA
This sequence comes from Lissotriton vulgaris, assembly GCF_964263255.1. NCBI lineage: Eukaryota > Metazoa > Chordata > Amphibia > Caudata > Salamandridae > Lissotriton > Lissotriton vulgaris. The sequence continues at coordinate 11,705,291 of NC_141698.1, read as the reverse complement.
GCTCAGTGGATTAATGGGGTTGCTGTTTGGACTCCTGTGTACTCTGCAGGTCACGAGTTTCAATCTAGGTATTATAGGTGGTGTAATATGTGTTTAATGAAAACACCTGCCTGTATTTTGCAGGGCCACTCTGTTTGATGTTAATACCTTTGCTGGTTTGATTCAATTTTTATTTCTTACAAGGTTGAAAAACTGCTTACTATTAAGTAGAGTAGTAATCAACACCTATTATTATTTAGCAAAAATAATTCTGATTAAATCGTGTGCTGTGTAGGTTGTTATTATCAGTGTAATTACACACTTTGACCTGCATTCCATGCATAAATTAAAAGTACACATAAACCTAAATACCTTGCATACATGGAGCTTAATAAAGTAAATTCTGCTGACAGAAGGTGGCAAGCCAGCTTAGTGACTTGGATATGTTAAAGGTGACGGGGCACAGTCAAGACCTTTGGGGAGACTGTAAGCCAGGTCTGATATATACCAGAAAGAGTTAACATTTACTTGTTGAGCTTGACCAGAGAGGTAAGCGGTGCCCCGATCAAGGGCTTTATTGGGATGTCAAGAGCTTTACACCCTTGAAGTCTCTCAGGCCCTCCAGGGTCCGTGTTACAAATCGGGCACTGTGACCCGGTCTGTGCCCAGCCCTCCTTTAAATGGGTCCCACAACACTGCAGCAGAATACCAGGATGGATGCTGGAGCCCACTAGTCCAGCTTGATAACATCTCAGATTGACTCTCATAATTCTCTCTTATATTTCTCTTCATCTACACTCATAAGCTCTATCCTTTCTCTCTTTTCTAAAGTCTGACGTCTTCCCACCGGCCATGTGGTTGTACGTGGGGAATTAGTTTTTAATTTTTTTTGAAAAATAATAAAGAGATATAAGCCATAAATGGGTCCCACGGATGAATTGGGGGATAATGTGCCCTGTGTACACTGATTGTGCTTTTCCGCGTTCAGGTGCATAACCGACTACAGAAGCAAAAATATATATATTTTTTTAAATTTTGGTTTTTTATAACTTATACCTTTTCAGGTTGAGGCCTACCAGACAGCACAGCTGCATGGTTTGCTAACAACATCTTGGGGACATTCGGAAAGCTTTCCTGGGAATGTATTCTGCCTGTTGTTTACCACTGTCTTTGTGTTTTGTTACTCACAGTTGCTTGCTTTCTATTTGCTGGCTGTATTTTCTTTTATGCTGTCCAGCGCAGGTTTGTCCCTCCCGTTGCCCAACCCTGTATACTGTACTCTTAAACCAGTACTGTATTTCTGTAAACAGGCCTTTAAATCTTGTTCTTATCTTATCACATTTGCTGTGCATTCAAAGACTGTGGTCAAATGTCAGGCTCTGTCTTCCAGGGAGCTTGGTGTTTACTTTTCTCTCTCTGATTTCAATGTGAGAGGATTTATTTGACAATCAGGCTGGCTCCCGACGAGTGCTTGAGGAAGGCTGTGCATTGTCATTTTTTTCTAGCACACATTTAAATGTCTGTAAATGAATTGTGCAGATATTTCAGAATTGGAAAACCCCAATGAAGGAAGTTTTTTGGTTTGCATTATCTGTTATTTAAATGGAGCAATATTGTGGAATATTTGCTGCTTTTGAGGGTGATGACATTTAGCTATTTGCTTGCTAAACTAAAGTTAAACACAGCTTGAGATCCCTAGTTAGGCTTCATCAGCTAGAAGAAAGATTTTTGAGAAATCGCAAAGGTCGGCATAGGGATAAGCATTGGTAGTATAATGTACTGGTAATCGTAAGGCGCATATCCAGCTCAAAAAGATGGTATACATCAAATAGGGTTTTTATATATTTATATTGCATTATATGTTATAATTGCATCATATGTTTACAATTTTGGCTCAGGGAAGTAAAATGATTTGCTGTGGAAATAATCCCATTTACGTTCTTTCACTGCCTTATTCTGTATAAATTCTGATCAGCGTATCCGGAGTGAAAAGTACTTGAAATAGAAACCATGCAATTTATAAAGATAAAAACATTAAATTCAATGTCGTATTCAGATGCCATAAGATGTTTACTTTTCCTCCAGTATTTTAAAATGTTTTTGTTTTTTTTAAACAATATTTTACATACAAACACAGGCAAAGCCAACAGTTCACTTGTATTATAAGGGAGACCTATTGGCTTTACCAATGCTTGTTGAAGAATGAACATGGGGACTTCCAGGCAGTGAAAAATATCTGTAGCCAGATCTTAAAAAAAAAATGTAATAAAAATGCCAGGCCTATTTATTGGTTTTGCCGCTGCTGTTTTACGTAGATTGAGTGTAATGCCAATTTAGTTCTATTTGGATGTGTCCAATTTCAGATTCGTCACCGGTTTTGTATGGCGCTGTAGCGCAAGAGGTGACTGATGTTTCTTGGGTTCTCTTTTGGTCAGTGTGGAAAAAACCAAAACAATTGTCTTTTGAATTATGATAGACCATGAATAATTCAAGAAAGTTGTTGAATTGGCAGGAAATGACCTAGTGAATCGAACATCTGGTAATGCTGTAAGGTAAATCGCGACTCTTTCCCGCTTCTGATTAGCCAGCGGATTTGCTTTAAAGTATAAAAAGGAAGCACATCTCATTCCATAGTTTATGCATGTCGCTTTTTATTTTACGGAGCCCAGTTGCAATGTTGTTTCTTTTTTTAATCTGGTTTACAAATGCCGTTACAAATGGAGCGAGCGTTAACATTACCAGTAGGCGGGTAATACAAAAATAGCAGTATAGAGAATTGGAGAATTTAATTCACTTCGTTGTTGCTCGGGCATTTGATTGCGTGGTCAGTCCACCTATGAGGTAGTTCCGTTGTTGTTCGGGCATTTGATTGGGGAGGAGTCCACCTATGAGGTAGTTTTGTTGTTGTTGTTCGGGCAATTGATTGGGGAGGAGTCCACCTATGAGGTAGTTCCGTTGTTGTTTGGGCATTTGATTGGGGAGGAGTCCACCTATGAGGTAGTTCCGTTGTTGCTCAGGCATTTGATTGCGTGGTCAGTCCACCTTTGAGGTGGTTCCGTTGTTGTTCGGGCATTTGATTGGGGAGGAGTCCACCAATGAGGTAGTTCCGTTGTTGTTCGGGCATTTGATTGGGGAGGAGTCCACCTATGAGGTAGTTTTGTTGTTCGGACAATGGATTGGGGAGGAGTCCACCTTTGAGGTAGTTCCGTTGTAGTTCGGTCATTTGATTGGGAAGGAGTCCACCTATGAGGTAGTTTTGTTGTTGCTCAGGCATTTGATTCGGGAGCAGTCCTAGTTCTGTCGCTTTTTGGTCATTTAATTTGATTGGGGAGGAGTCCACCTATGAGGTAGTTCCGTTGTTGTTCGGGCATTTGATTGGGGAGGAGTCCACCTATGAGGTATTTTCGTTGTTGTTAGGGCATTTGATTGGGGAGGAGTCCACCTATGAGGTACTTTTGTTGTTGTTCGGGCATTTGATTGGGGAGGAGTCCACCTATGAGGTAGTTCCGTTGTTGTTTGGGCATTTGATTGGGGAGGAGTCCACCTATGAGGTAGTTCCGTTGTTGCTCAGGCATTTGATTGCGTGGTCAGTCGACCTTTGAGGTAGTTCCGTTGTTGTTCGGGCATTTGATTGGGGAGGAGTCCACCAATGAGGTAGTTCCGTTGTTGTTCGGGCATTTGATTGGGGAGGAGTCAACCTATGAGGTAGTTTTGTTGTTCGGACAATGGATTGGGGAGGAGTCCACCTATGAGGTAGTTCCGTTGTTGTTCGGGCATTTGATTGGGGAGGAGTCCACCTATGAGGTAGTTTTGTTGTTGTTGTTCGGGCAATTGATTGGGGAGGAGTCCACCTATGAGGTAGTTCCGTTGTTGTTTGGGCATTTGATTGGGGAGGAGTCCACCTATGAGGTAGTTTTGTTGTTCGGACAATTGATTGGGGAGGAGTCCACCTATGAGGTAGTTCCGTTGTTGTTCGGGCATTTGATTGGGGAGGAGTCCACCTTTGAGGTAGTTCCGTTTTAGTTCGGTCATTTGATTGGTGAGGAGTCCACCTTTGAGGTAGTTCCGTTGTAGTTCGGTCATTTGATTGGGGAGGAGTCCACCTATGAGGTAGTTTTGTTGTTGCTCAGGCATTTGATTCGGGAGCAGTCCTAGTTCTGTCGTTTTTTTGGTCATTTGATTTGATTGGGGAGGAGTCCACCTATGAGGTAGTTCCGTTGTTGTTCGGGCATTTGATTGGGGAGGAGTCCACCTATGAGGTAGTTCCGTTTTTGTTAGGGTATTTGATTGGGGAGGAGTCCACCTATGAGGTAGTTTCGTTGTTGTTGTTCGGGCAATTGATTGGGGAGGAGTCCGCCTATGAGGTAGTTCCGTTGTTGTTTCGGCATTTGATTGGGGAGGAGTCCACCTATGAGGTAGTTTTGTTGTTCGGACGATTGATTGGTGAGGAGTCCACCTATGAGGTAGTTCCGTTGTTGCTCAGGCATTTGATTGCGTGGTCAGTCCACCTTTGAGGTAGTTTTGTTGTTGTTCGGGCATTTGATTGGGGAGGAGTCCACCTATGAGGGAGTTTTGTTGTTGTTCGGGCAATTGATTGGGGAGGAGTCCGCCTATGAGGTAGTTCTGTTGTTGTTCGGGCATTTGATTGGGGAGGAGTCCACCTATGAGGTAGCTCCGTTGTTGCTCAGGCATTTGATTGCGTGGTCAGTCCACCTATGAGGTAGTTCCGTTGTTGTTCGGGCATTTGATTGGGGAGGAGTCCACCTATGAGGTAGGTTTGTTGTTGTTGTTCGGGCAATTGATTGGGGAGGAGTCCGCCTATGAGGTAGTTCCGTTGTTGTTTCGGCATTTGATTGGGGAGGAGTCCACCTATGAGGTAGTTTTGTTGTTCGGACAATTGATTGGGGAGGAGTCCACCTATGAGGTAGGTTTGTTGTTGTTGTTCGGGCAATTGATTGGGGAGGAGTCCGCCTATGAGGTAGTTCCGTTGTTGTTTCGGCATTTGATTGGGGAGGAGTCCACCTTTGAGGTAGTTCCGTTGTAGTTCGGTCATTTGATTGGGAAGGAGTCCACCTATGAGGTAGTTTTGTTGTTGCTCAGGCATTTGATTCGGGAGCAGTCCTAGTTCTGTCGCTTTTTGGTCATTTAATTTGATTGGGGAGGAGTCCACCTATGAGGTAGTTCCGTTGTTGTTCGGGCATTTGATTGGGGAGGAGTCCACCTATGAGGTATTTTCGTTGTTGTTAGGGCATTTGATTGGGGAGGAGTCCACCTATGAGGTAGTTTTGTTGTTGTTCGGGCATTTGATTGGGGAGGAGTCCGCCTATGAGGTAGTACCGTTGTTGTTTGGGCATTTGATTGGGGAGGAGTCCACCTATGAGGTAGTTCCGTTGTTGCTCAGGCATTTGATTGCGTGGTCAGTCGACCTTTGAGGTAGTTCCGTTGTTGTTCGGGCATTTGATTGGGGAGGAGTCCACCAATGAGGTAGTTCCGTTGTTGTTCGGGCATTTGATTGGGGAGGAGTCAACCTATGAGGTAGTTTTGTTGTTCGGACAATGGATTGGGGAGGAGTCCACCTATGAGGTAGTTCCGTTGTTGTTCGGGCATTTGATTGGGGAGGAGTCCACCTATGAGGTAGTTTTGTTGTTGTTGTTCGGGCAATTGATTGGGGAGGAGTCCACCTATGAGGTAGTTCCGTTGTTGTTTGGGCATTTGATTGGGGAGGAGTCCACCTATGAGGTAGTTTTGTTGTTCGGACAATTGATTGGGGAGGAGTCCACCTATGAGGTAGTTCCGTTGTTGTTCGGGCATTTGATTGGGGAGGAGTCCACCTTTGAGGTAGTTCCGTTTTAGTTCGGTCATTTGATTGGTGAGGAGTCCACCTTTGAGGTAGTTCCGTTGTAGTTCGGTCATTTGATTGGGGAGGAGTCCACCTATGAGGTAGTTTTGTTGTTGCTCAGGCATTTGATTCGGGAGCAGTCCTAGTTCTGTCGTTTTTTTGGTCATTTGATTTGATTGGGGAGGAGTCCACCTATGAGGTAGTTCCGTTGTTGTTCGGGCATTTGATTGGGGAGGAGTCCACCTATGAGGTAGTTCCGTTTTTGTTAGGGTATTTGATTGGGGAGGAGTCCACCTATGAGGTAGTTTCGTTGTTGTTGTTCGGGCAATTGATTGGGGAGGAGTCCGCCTATGAGGTAGTTCCGTTGTTGTTTCGGCATTTGATTGGGGAGGAGTCCACCTATGAGGTAGTTTTGTTGTTCGGACGATTGATTGGGGAGGAGTCCACCTATGAGGTAGTTCCGTTGTTGCTCAGGCATTTGATTGCGTGGTCAGTCCACCTTTGAGGTAGTTTTGTTGTTGTTCGGGCATTTGATTGGGGAGGAGTCCACCTATGAGGGAGTTTTGTTGTTGTTCGGGCAATTGATTGGGGAGGAGTCCGCCTATGAGGTAGTTCTGTTGTTGTTCGGGCATTTGATTGGGGAGGAGTCCACCTATGAGGTAGTTCCGTTGTTGCTCAGGCATTTGATTGCGTGGTCAGTCCACCTATGAGGTAGTTCCGTTGTTGTTCGGGCATTTGATTGGGGAGGAGTCCACCTATGAGGTAGGTTTGTTGTTGTTGTTCGGGCAATTGATTGGGGAGGAGTCCGCCTATGAGGTAGTTCCGTTGTTGTTTCGGCATTTGATTGGGGAGGAGTCCACCTATGAGGTAGATTTGTTGTTCGGACAATTGATTGGGGAGGAGTCCACCTATGAGGTAGTTCCGTTGTTGCTCAGGCATTTGATTGCGTGGTCAGTCCACCTTTGAGGTAGTTCCGTTGTTGTTCGAGCATTTGATTGGGGAGGAGTCTACCTTTGAGGTAGTTCCGTTGTAGTTCGGTCATTTGATTGGTGAGGAGTCCACCTTTTGAGGTAGTTCCGTTGTAGTTCGGTCATTTGATTGGGGAGGAGTCCACCTATGAGGTAGCTTTGTTGTTGCTCAGGCATTTGATTCGGGAGCAGTCCTAGTTCTGTTGTTTTTCGCTCATTTGATTTGATTGGGGAGGAGTCCACCTATGAGGTACTTCTGTTATTGTTCGGGCATTTGATTGGGGAGGAGTCCACCTATGATAGAGTTCTGTTGTTACTCGGGCATTTGACTGGAAAGCAGTCCTCATATGAGAGAATTCCATTGCTGAACTAGGCATTCATTGGTTACACAGACCCCATGTCAAATATAATAGGAGGAATCTTTGCATGGTGTAATATTTATAAATACATTATGCACGTACGTCCACTGCTCAAACAAACTCAAATTTCTCTATACCAACCCACCACTCATCCTCTTTGGATTCCAGAGTAGTGTGCTACTTGCAAAAAAGTGCTTTGATGCGTTGTGAGGGATAATAAGAGCTATCTCAATATAACTGCAATATATAGCGTGTGCCCACGTGTCTTGCCAGAGTACTGAGGTGGTGCAGAGCTCATTTTCAACAAACTTGCCTTACCTTCCAAGTACCTTACCAGTACACTCATCTGCCCTACCAGACTGTAACCAGAGTATGATATCTAAATTTGCCACCAGATTATATTTGCCTGTGAGTGAAGAGCACCTCCCACCACCACCTCCATGGGAGCGCAGGGAGTCGATGTTGCATATGATTATTTTTTATAGGTGATCGATAGAGTGAGCTGAGGCATGCCTATGTGTGCTGTATCCTCTGGGTGTTTAAAATAGTGTGGGCAATGCAATTTTAAGTGTGAGGTTTCTTGACTTACAAGCTGCTCTTTATGTTGCAGGAGTTGGATTGTCCCCCAGTGGAGGGCCTGTTCCTAACCGAGCCGGAGACCATGCTGGAGCTGTTCTGCACCCCATCTGTGCACCGCCTCGACATCCTGGAGTGGATCTGCACACGGTAAGAGTCCAGGGTAGATCTGTGCATGTGGAATACGTGGGTCTCTTAGAAGAGTACAGACAGGGCAATGCAACAGACAGACAGGCGATCCAACAGGGAAATGTAAGCTAGGGGAGTCCTATTTAAGAGGACGGAATCCCATCTCCCACTGAGGTGGCATGCTTCATCATTTGGGATCTCCTCTTGGCTGCAACCTACTGCAGCCAAGGAGCTACGATTCCTAGCACGTGTTTAGGAGAAGTTTGCAGATGTTTTAGTATGATCCGGTGGCTAGATCTCCGAAGATCGCTGGAGCATGGAACAGTGTGGTGAAAGTGCGTAATGTAGTGTGTAAAGTGAGTGATTAAAATTGGAGAGAATACGTTTATTAGGTATCCCTTGGTGTCAAAAATTAAAAGCAGGGTATACGCGGTCAAATAAAATGTGTGCGAGCGCTGGTCAAAGCAATAAGAGGGTCTGCATGTTTGAGCCAATCTTGATCATGAATCGATCTTGGCCTTCCTCAGGACCTGATTGTTACTACTACTGCAAAATATAAGTGAGTAAAAACTAACACAAAAAATTGCCAATATAATTGGAACGATACAACCAACGTATACCTGTGTAATACTTTTGGTAGGCACTAGAGGGATATTTGGTAAACACCTGTATGCAATCGGGAGGACTACCCACCGCTCCTGGTAACAACTCAGGGCGTGAGGCTACCGTCGCTACCTCGGACCCGAATCCGGTTGTCACTGTAGTACAGTGCGGCTCTGCTATGGTAGTGCAGTGTGGCTCTGCTCTCGTAGCGGGCTGCGGTTCTGCTCTCGTAGCGGGCTGCGGCTCTGCTCTCGTAGCGGGGTGCGGCTCTGCTCTCGTAGCGGGGTGCGGCTCTGCTCTCGTAGCGGAGTGCGGCTCTGCTCTCGTACCGGGGTGCAGCCTTCTCTAGTAGCACAGTGCAGCTTTCTCTCGTAGAGCCAGTTTCTCTAGTAGTGCAGTGCGCCTCTCTCTCATAGCGCAGTGCGTCTCTCTCTCGTAGCGCAGTGCAGCTCTCTCAAAGCGCAGTGCAGCTCTCTCAAAGCGCAGTGCAGCTCTCTCGAAGCGCAGTGCAGCTCTGCTCTCGATCAGGGTCAAGTCTAGTAGAGCTGGCAAGTCCAAACTCTTACCACAGTGCAGTTCTGCTGTTGCTTCTCCAGTGCAAGTCCTCTCTAACTGTACAATATGAGTCTGTACTTGTAGCACAGTGCAGGATTGAATTTTTTACTTTGTGTAAGCCCAGTTTCGTTGTACAGTGAGTGTGTTCTCGTAGCAGAATGAGAGACCTCTCTTGTAGTACAGTGCAAGTTGTCTCTTTCTTGCAGCACACGTCTTTCCCCCTCCACAGTGTTCATGTATAGAGGCCCCTCTTTTCATACTACTGTTGTAAGCTTATTTTTTTCTCCTCTGAGAAACATGGGACCCTGTCTAGTAATTGTGTCTTCTCCCACCATTTCCTGCTCTTCCCCCTTCTGCTGCACGTCTTGTTTGCTCTTTATCTTTTCACATAGGTCGCTCTGCATTCTACTTGTGTGTTTCTCTCCTAACACTGCTCCTTCTCCTCTTCAGTTTGATGTACCGCCTTTCTCGTAACAATGCCTTTCCTTTGTTGCAGGATTTGCCCACCACTCCAGGATCAGTTTTCTTGTCTGAAGGAGTCCCAGGCCGATGTGAAAATTAAAGGTATACCTTCTCTCTCACTCCCTTCAAGAGACCTTGGTGACCTCAATGCGCAACATTTGAGGATTCATGCACTGGTCCTCGCAGCTCCCTCGCTCCGAATATAATAGCAGTGCAGTGGTTCATAGCATGTTCATACTATAAGTGTTAGTGATTGATGTTTTGTTGTGCCCTGCCGTGTTAATTAGTTCAATCTCCTGAAGATGCCGCAGCTTACACTAGCCCTGGACTCCCAGCAGATGCTCCAGGTTTGCAGGCCCCTACATTCCAGACGCGGGGGCTGCAGATAGGCTGCATGCTCCTGTTTAGAACGAAGCCTGCCCCAAGAGCAGAGGCAAACTATGGAAGCCAGGGAATGCAACCAGCAGCTCGCCTGTCTGATAGCTCAGGGGGCTATGCAAAAGCAAATGGCAAACACAAAAAGGTGTTGGAAAGAAAGCTTGCACATAGTATGAATCTCTGCCGACTGCTTTAGGTAGCCGTCAAAATCACATGTTTCACCCACTGTGCCACTCTAGACAGAGGCTCTGTTTCTTTAGGGAACAGCCCATAATGATCTGCCAGGCAAGGCCCCCTCCATAAGGTTAGGGGTGGGTGGAAAATTCCGTTCTGCTCGCAGAATTTGCGCAAATTCGGCATTTACGAGTTCCACGCAAAAATGTCAAAACTTCTGCGATCCGCGGCGGAACGGAAATTGTATTGCAACGATGGCGTCTTCTTGGATAAATATGCAGGGCAGGATTCTTTCTGGCACAGTGCTCCAGTCACAAAAATTAAACCTAAACGGGAAGCCCTTACGGATATAAATGAAGCAGGTGCCCGAGTTGCAGCTCAAATTCAGTAACTCATTAATCTGCCCCAAAAAATCGTGAGCTTTGTCGAGGCTGGGCAGGTGTGCTTTCTCCCCGTATCTACAGTCGAAAATTAGCTATGATGCTTGATAGAGTCCTTTGCATCCTTGCCTTTCACGAGCGCAATACCCGTGCAGTTCCTGTGACCAGGAGCTTTTTTCTCCTCATCTGCTGCTCTGATCGGTCTCTGACCTTTTATAAACACAAGAGGCATGTGAACTCGCATAGAAGCCCGCCCGTTTGGCCCCGCCCCACACACTATGAGTGTGCACAGTCTTCCTGCCCTTTACCCACTAGGATGGACAGCTCACTCAAGGGACCCTGGCGGCCTTCGGCACAATGGTAAAGTTACACACACATGGTCACTGGAGACAACTCTTCTGGCCCTACGCAGCTGTAGTGCAGGAAAAGCACTATACATTTACCCAACGAGGTAGCACTGATTAGCCAGTAGGAAGTACTCCAGTTGAGTACAGGTATCGCACAAAACGGTGGTGTCTTCTTGGATAAATATGGAGGGCAGGATTCATTCTGGCATGATGCTCCTGTCACAAAAATTAAACTTCAACAGGAAGCACTTACAGGTGCCCGAGCTGAAGCTCAAATTCAGTAACTCATTAATCAACCCAAAAAAATTGTGAGCTTTGTCGAGGCTGGGCACGTGTGCTTTCTCCCCATACCTACCGTCGAAAATTAGCTGCGATGCTTGATGGAGGCCTTTGCGTCCTTGACTTTCACAAGTGCAATCCCCATCCAGTTCCTGTGACCAGGAGCTTCTTTCTCCTCATCTGCTGCTCTGATCGGGCTCTGACCTTTTACAAACACAAGAGGCATGTGAACTCTCATAGAAGCCCGCCCGTTTGGCCCTGCCCCTCACACTAGCGGTGTGCACCGTCTTCCCGCCCTTTACACACTATGATGGACAGCTCACTCGAGGCACCCCGGGCCCTTCGGCGCGATGGCAAAGTTACACACACCTGAACACTGGAGAGACAACTCTTCTGGCCCTTTACGCAGCTGTAGTGTAGGAAAAGCACTATGAACTCGCAAAGAAGCCCCGCCCCCTAAAATCTCTGCAAACACTCGCAATTCCGAGATTTTTTGCCGTTTCGCTGAAGTTTGCGAAGGGCAATTTTGCAAATTCCTCCCACCTCTACATAAGGTAACACAAGCAACCCAAGACTAGTTTGGGTCTCGTCTCTGAGTTATAGCTTGGATACTTTATCTCAGGGAGAAAAGGACCCACATTTGGGCGTACACTTGGCCACTTAGAGTGTTCCATCAAACAAGCAAAATGTGGTGGAAAGAATGCTTGTCAATACTCTAAACTACTCAATCACTCTGGATGGTAGCACTCCAAATCATCGTGTTTTGCCCACTGTACCACTCTAGACAGAGGCCCACATTATGCAAATCAGTTCTGACCCTGCTCCTCATGGGAATTGTCCATCCTGAACTGCCAAGCGAGATCCCCTTCAGTAGTAGGGCCATATTGTGTTTTGAACGACCGAACAACGGGCAGTACAGCTCTATATTATTGATAATGACTTCTTGAACAAGTTACCCATGAACGATTGCCAAAGTGCTGTTATCCAGTTGCATTTGGAAAATTGTTGGTAGCAACTAGGGCAAGCAATTTTTTTGTTTTCCCTGACATAACTTAAATTTGCACGTGGGTATGCTTGACTCCAAAGGGTGATGTTCTCCTGACATACAGTCATTCCCCACCTGTGCTCACCATAAACAAGGAAGTTTTGTTAGGAAAGGCATCATTTTGTTTCTTGATTAATGTAACTATGCACACATCTGATAAGTGGTGTTGTTTGTGGCAATGGATGTTAAGAGTGGCTCCTGTGCCTCTCACCAGAGCTACAGAATATCCTGACTGAGCAGGGTGTGTGTCTCTGTGTGTCCCAGTTCCTTGTGGGACTTGATGTTGCCTTCTTCTTCTCCGCCTACTATTAGACCTTCCGCCTCTTTATCTAATCGAGTCTACAGAGACCCTTCAGTTTCGAGCGAGCTTCTATTGTAATCAGTTTTGAGAGATCACACCTTGAACGCTCTGGTTTATAATAATCATCCTCAAGGTTATAAATTATCCCAAGCAGACCTGTATGTAGTAAATCGCTCATGAGAGGTAATTTCTACAACCGCAAATATTAAAGGATTTTAAAAGGTGTTGAATATTAAGAGCAATCCTAAAATAGTAGATACATTTCAGACTGGAGTTCTGAAAATGTTCTATTTAATTTCATTTCAGCACTTATAGAGCGCACTGTCACCTTCCGGGAATCCTGGGTCTATCTAGTGAGACATGAAGTTGTTGCACGATGGAGATCAAGAATGTGACCCCTTGTTAGTTCCTCTTTTCCAAAGTCCTTCTGTGAACTGGAGCAGAGAAGACTGGCTGGTGTGATTCATCGTGTTGCACCACCATAGGCAGGGCTTCTTAATTAGTCAGGTGTTTTCTTCCTTAATCATGGAGGTGCAGCGCCTTCTGAAACTGAAATGAAGTGGGCGAATAAGAACAGCAGCGCAGACCCCTCACTGTCTTGCATTTCGTTCTCCTTCGATCATTGACAACCCAGGTCCAGGTTATTTCATGCCCACAGCTTTAAAGATCCTCAGAGTAAATGACTATTATTACATTCCTGTACGCTGAAGGGGTGTGCAGTTCTAAAAGCGTACACAGCACCACAATGCGAAGCAGCAACCATATGTCAATATCCACCCAAGAGTAGTTTCTGTTTCTTAAATATTGGGAAGAACAAAACCACTGGCTCAAGAGAATTTGCACCAAAGTTTGTTGTTCTTGTTGTATGCTTTGGTACAGCGGAAGGTGGAGGCCACACATGTCTTTCCCACACATGCTTTTCCCACACATGTCTTTCCCACACATGCTTTTCCCACACATGCTTTTCCCACACATGCTTTTCCCACACATGCTTTTCCCACACATGCTTTTCCCACACATGCTTTTCCCACACATGCTTTTCCCTCACATGCCTTTCCCACGCAGATCTTTACATCGCATGCCTTTCCCACGCAGATCTTTACATCGCATGCCTTTCCCACACAGGTCTTTACATCGCATGCATTTACCACACAGATCTTTACATCGCATGCCTTTACCACGCATTCCTTTACCCTACAGGCATCACAGTACTTTGGCATTTACAATACATTTCAATACCACGCAGGCCTTTACCCTGCAGGCATTACAATGCTTTGTCGTTTACAACCCGTTTTTAATACCACACAAGGCTTTACCACGAATGCTATTGGTATTGTCAGAAATTAATTTCATTTTATTGGGGATTATATATATATTTTGAAGGTTCACCTTCCCAACCCCCCCTTTTAAAAAATGTTTTGTTTTCCTTTTTAACCCCTCAAACCTCAATTTTGTTTTCAAACCCCTAACTTGACTTGATCCCTTCCCTCACTGAATGCTTCAAAACACTTATCTTCTGTTATCTCAAACTACCCCTGAACTCTTAAAAAAAAAAAAACATTGCCTCTTCCTACCCCATAACCCTAAAAATCTCCTAAGTGTATATACCCATAACCCCTAAAAAAACTCTTACCTCCCTTTACCTATACCCACTGCTGAACCTTAATAACCCCTTGCCCGCCTATGAACCCTAGAAAATCCTTACCTCCCTTTACCACTCCCCTCCCTTACCACCCTCAACTCTTACCCATCCTGTAACCCTTTTTTGTTTTTAACTGAAATAATAAATATGACGTATAAAAAAAAAAAAAATCCAACCTGCATGGTAAAGTACCACGTGGTAAAGTATTATTAAAAGGGCTTGCATGGCACTTACCTGCGCTGTGCTTGCCTGCGTGGCAACCTCATGTGGCGTGAAGACTGCATACTTAAGCTTTCACCTGTGACTATATATATATATAATGTGACCAAGAGCCTGTGTGCTCGAAACGCGTCTTCTTTGTGCCCAAATAAAGAATACCTTGGAACTTACCCGGCTGGTGCGGCTTGTCATTCCTTCACGGTGCTGTGCAGGAAGTTCGAGAGAAATATATATATATAAAAAAAAAAAAAAGGAGAAGTTGTTGGAATATATATATATATATATATATATATATATATATATATATATATATATATATATATATATATATATATATATACTTTTTTTTTTTTTTTTTTTACTTTCCAGTGTCAGCATTCTGTTCCGTTCATACCCGAACCACCTCACTTCCATTGCTGCATGCCTCTTCGACACAGGCCCCTTCCAAATTCGTTGCGTGCCTGTCCATCCCATCCCATCGCTTATGACACTGCATGCCCCTTCCCACCCCGTCGCTAGTTGCCTCCCTCCTATCTCCATCCTTGCTAGTTTTTCATAGCACAAAGTCCATTGGAAGGACTTGGAGTGCTTTGTATGAGTGCCAGTTACATTACAGAAAGAAGGATATATTCATTTTACAGGCTCTGGGAGATTAAGCGATTTGCCCAGAATCACAGGATGTTGCGCCAATGCCGAGACTCAGGCCTGATTCCCCAGCTCCAAAGTCATCAGCTCAGCTCAGCTCAGTGTCTGGCTAGCTACACTTTGACACTCTGGTAAACGCTATGAGCATTTGTTCATTGATATAAACTGCATATTAAGTATTGGGAAAAAACAATTTTAACTTGTTGTGTGTGCATAGCTTAAGGTAAGAAAATACCATGCTATAATGTGATCGTATTGCTTTGTTTTTTTCTTTAAGCTCACATTGCTGTGCAGCATTTAAGAAAAAAAAGAAAACCATGACTAAGCCAATAGATCTTGCATGGGCAAAACCTATTGGCTTTGCCAATGCTTGATAGTAATGGAGTCCCCATCTCATGCTTAGCTTAGCAGAGATAGTGATGGTGATCTGTGTCAAATCATGAGCTAGACAAGGGATCGCTCTTGACCGTAAGCAATGGCTTCTGGATAACAGAGCCAAGCACGCCTCACTCCTAAGGGATAACGTTAATTAGTGTCCAGGGGCAGTGGAGGAACCTACAGTCCTCTTACCTTAAGCAGTGTGGATAGTGATGGGATTATCCTTGTCTGCAAAGAGATTGGTGGATCTTACCGGTCATAGCTGGGAGTTTATTGTCCAGGTCCAAAATACATGAAAGATTTTGATGAACATTTAAAGTCTGCTCGATCGGGGCGTGGCCAAGATGGGGATCTAGACGGTCACATAGCCCTGAGGCTCATCGTTCCCGGACCCTGTCACCGTCCGAAATCCCCAGCAAATCCCCCAGACACGCGCCCCTGCTGGGGACAAGCCTCAAGGCAAGATAGCAAAGCAGCGGAGGGTGCCAGCAGCTGCTGCATTAACTGAGCGGGAACCGCAGGCGATTTGACCGCCGCGGCGAAAATGGCGCCCAGACCCGAGTCCCGACATAACGTCTGAACGGGCGGGTCGGGTGTGGCGCCAAGGCAGCGGTAAGGGCGTGGAGGATCGCAGAGGCACCCAGAGCTACGGTATGTGACCCCCCCCCCCAGCAGCGACTCGAAGCGTGGCCCAGCGGGGAGTAGCGGGGCGGCGCAACAGAGGCCTCTGCCGGGATAGCAGCCAAATCGAGCACGCGGCCTCAGGGCCTACATTGCACGAATTCAGAGCTGCGGAGCGGCAGCGATGGGGACCCCTGCTGGGACAGCGCCCGGGGAGCAGCACCCAGCCCCGGTGATTCCAAGGCAGTGGCGACTCTCAGCCCCAATACTCGAGGCCTCACCAGCAGGAGGGCGCGCTGAAGAGGGGGAGAGCCCCCATCATTGCTGAAAGCAGACTTCGCGTGCACAGGTGGCGTGAGCGCGCAGTGCGCAGGCCTACCTAGGCCTTCTTCGATACAACCAGGGAGTCCACGCTCGGCGGTACAGGCCCCAAGTGGACACGACATCAGGAGGGTGCGCGAATACATATGCCTAGAAGGGATGTGGCAGGGCCGCCATGAGAAGGGATTGAGGCAACACACGGGCAGGCACTAGTGTGACCAGGGGCAACCCGTTGGACTGTGGGCGGCCCCTTCTCCCTTCTCGGAGACGGCGGGACAGGAAGTGTGGAGAGACAGCTGCCCCCGCGCTCACCGGGGTCGAGAGATGAGTCAACGGAGGGGGGCCGAGTGCCTTGACCTACACTGGAGCGGCTGTGGGCAGAGAGTTCCGTGGGGCGACTTGCAGACCGACTGAGTCACAAAATCAGCCTATGAGGACCCTTGTACCGAACGTGCGGCGAGGGGGACCTCCTTGAGTACAACTTTCTTCCAGTTAGAGCTTAGCCAGGCGCCCAGTCTCAAACCACTGGCAGAGCTACGAGGGAGGCTGTTAAACCCTTTCACCACGGACTACCACAGCAAGGCCACAACACCACTGACACTAGCAACCTCTGGCGCAGCCCATGCGCTCCAGGAGCACGACAGGTGCTGTGACCGTCCACTCCAAGGGGGGCGACTCTTCGATGGCATCGGTCCGGAAGAAGGGAGAGAGATCCTTGAAGGAGATGCTCACCAAGGGACCCCCGACAGCGGACAAAGGCGGTAAAACACCCCCCGCTTCGACAATCCGTGAGGACTCAGAAGACAGAGATGCCTAATCGCTCGCTTCTTCCTTGAATCACTGTTCAATGTCTTACGTGAGGACTTCCACACGCTCAAAAGCGAGGTGGCAGGCGAAGTGCGAGAGATCCGACGGACGTCGACGAAAATGGGGGGGAGAGTCGCGACCATCGAGGAAAAGGAGCTGACCAAAGGGGAGGAGATCGAACAGCTCCAGCAAGAGGTTCTTTGTCTACATGACCAACAGATTGACCTGCAGGCGCATGCGGAGGACTTGCATATCCTCTCCAAGCAGAACAACATTCGCGTTCGAGGGGTCCCTTCGAAGGCGGAATGGGCAGACATGGCTCACTATCTCCAGGGTCTCTTCAGGGACATTTTGGGTGAACCGCAAGACTTTGAGATTCGCATCGACAGGGCACACCAGGTGGGCCTGCAGAGGCACGGGCCACCCCCTCCCCCGGACATCCTAGCCTTCCTCCCAGATTTTCCCCTGAAGGAGTGTATCCTACAGGAGGCCCGCACGAAACAGCCCAGAGGCCCTGTACCAGGACTTAGCTTCCATCACCCTCCAGCGGAGAAAAGCTTTCAAAGACGTGACTGCACACCTGAGGGGACAGGGAGTGGTATAGTCCTGGGGCCATCCCTTCCGCCTCATATTTAAATGGAATGGCAAGCTCTGCCAACTTTGTTCCTCCAAGAGGCTTGCAAGGTTCTCGCCTGGAGCCACGGAGCACGGAGGGCTCGCCGAGCCGCACACAGAGGCCCTCTGGAGATGGTTGGCAATGGGTAGGCCGCAGACACACTCCCAGCCTGGAACTACGCCCGATTTAAACACTATGGCACAAGAGAGGCAGGCGGCTCTTGATGCCGTCCTGAAGGACACCACTTCGATGGCTTCCTCCTGACTCTGTGGGGGGGGGATAAAGTGGCATTGATATTGCATTGGCCGGGGATGGGGGTTCGTGGAGGGGGGTCCGGGCTGCTTGGGCCACATACTCGCCTCGATTTCTGCTTTCCACATGCCCTCGTCTTTGGATGTTGGGCAGGGGACATTGACTGAACCTGGGGTATTGGCGGTTGGGGTTAGGGAGGGATGGGGTGGGTTGGGTTGGGTTCCGGGATGGGGTAAGTTTGTGGGCAGGGATGTTGGGTCCTGGTTGGGTTGGGGTTTGGGTGGGGGGGCTGGTGGTCCGGTAGTTTGTGTAGTCAACGTTGCAGATGGGGCTCTGGGAGCCCGGTATCCCCGTGGTCTGACTCTCAGACTGGCCGCTATACATACCTCTGATGGCTTTCGGCTCCTACTCATGCACGCTCATCTCCCTCATGCGAGACTGGGACCACCTTCGCATTGGGGAGAGGCACATATCTCTGGGGACACATTAGCAAGCGGGGCTCCTGTTGGGCATGGTCACTAAGGAGGTGAAGAACATTACGCTCGATGTCAAAGGGCTCAACAACCCAGTCAAACAGAAGGCCATACTGTCCTTGGAGCATGCAGAGGCAGACGTGTGCCTCCTGCAGGAGACTCCTCTCTTAGTCTGGGACCAACATCGCCCTGATCTTGAGGATTCCCACATCAATACTTCTCTTCGGGGGAGAAGAAGGGGAGACTGTTGGTTTACACAATACGTTTCAGCCCCCACACTATGGTGCTTGGCTCATTGTATGCCCCCAACTCTGGGCAGAAGGCCTTCCTTAAGAGGGCCTTAACAGATGCACTGACTTCCCAGAATCGCATGACCCTCATCAGGGGGGGGGGGGGGGGATGGGGGGGGGGGGGGGGGGGGGGGGGCCTGAATCTAGTAATGGATTCAAGCAAAGATAGAGCACAGTCCACATGCTCTCAGAGCGGGGAGCTCCCGGCTTTGGCTCGAGGACATGGGTCTCGTGGATTTCTGGCGAGAGGCTCACCAGAATTCCTCTCAATATACCTTTTTAGGTCTCGCCTGTCGATGCGCATGCGCATCGAGCAAGCGAGACTATGGGGGCTCATCGACTCTTTATCCAACTTGCAAGGAATCGTGGCGATTCCTTGCAGTGCCCGTGACTTTTAAGCTCAATGCGCATGCGCATTGAGCTTAAAAGCGCGTGCACATGGCCCCAGCCGCCTGCCTTGCCTACTCTCCCGCCCCCTCACTTCTTGATTGCACGGCCGCTAGGCCGTGCCTCCCCTACTCCTCCTCCTACTCTCCTCCCCTCCCGTCTGTTCCCGCACTCCTCCCACACCCCCCTACTCCTCCTCCTACTCTCCTCCCCTCCCGTCTGTTCCCGCACTCCTCCCACACCCCCGCTCCGCCCCCTCACTCTCTCTGCCCGCCCGCTCTCCTCTCCACGGCTTTCTTTTGGGCCTCCATAGCTACTGCCTCTCCCAGCCCCCAGCCTGCCCCGGTGTTGGCTGCATAAACACCGACCGTCTGTCTGCAACTTGAATAGAAAGAATCCCGAAAATGTTATTTTTTGTCCGCTATGCAAGGTACACGGGGCCTGTTTGTTTTGGATCTCCCCGGGCATTCCTTATCTGTCATTCATTCTTCCCCGCTCGGGGATTCCCGCGCTGAAGACGTCACAAGACTTCGCCCCCACGGACACGCCTGGGCTTGTCCCGGCACCAGGGCTTGAAAAACACATTGCCACGGCCTGTTTCTTTATTTTTATATTCAGTAACTCGGACTCGGCTCTTTCTGTGTTCCAGTTCTGTAACGTGATGCGAAGAGCTGAACCGGGTCCTCCCACACCCCCCTACTCCTCCTCCTACTCTCCTCCCCTCCCGTCTGTTCCCGCACTCCTCACACACCCCCGCTCCGCCCCCTCACTCTCTCTGCCCGCCCGCTCTCCACTCCACGGCTTTCTTTTGGGCCTCCATAGCTACTGCCTCTCCCAGCCCCCAGCCTGCCCCGGTGTTGGCTGCATAAACACCGACCGTCTGTCTGCAACTTGAATAGAAAGAATCCCGAAAATGCTATTTTTTGTCCGCTATGCAAGGTACACGGGGCCTGTTTGTTTTGGATCTCCCCGGGCATTCCTTATCTGTCATTCATTCTTCCCCGCTCGGGGATTCCCGCGCTGAAGACGTCACAAGACTTCGCCCCCACGGACACGCCTGGGCTTGTCCCGGCACCAGGGCTTGAAAAACACATTGCCACGGCCTGTTTCTTTATTTTTATATTCAGTAACTCGGACTCGGCTCTTTCTGTGTTCCAGTTCTGTAACGTGATGCGAAGAGCTGAACCGGGTCCTCCCACACCCCCCTACTCCTCCTCCTACTCTCCTCCCCTCCCGTCTGTTCCCGCACTCCTCACACACCCCCGCTCCGCCCCCTCACTCTCTCTGCCCGCCCGCTCTCCACTCCACGGCTTTCTTTTGGGCCTCCATAGCTACTGCCTCTCCCAGCCCCCAGCCTGCCCCGGTGTTGGCTGCATAAACACCGACCGTCTGTCTGCAACTTGAATAGAAAGAATCCCGAAAATGCTATTTTTTGTCCGCTATGCAAGGTACACGGGGCCTGTTTGTTTTGGATCTCCCCGGGCATTCCTTATCTGTCATTCATTCTTCCCTGCTCGGGGATTCCCGCGCTGAAGACGTCACAAGACTTCGCACCCACGGACACGCCTGGGCTTGTCCCGGCACCAGGGCTTGAAAAACACATTGCCACGGCCTGTTTCTTTATTTTTATATTCAGTAACTCGGACTCGGCTCTTTCTGTGTTCCAGTTCTGTAACGTGATGCGAAGAGCTGAACCGGGTCAACATTTATACAAGCACAAAACAGCACCCGCTTCCAATGTTAGAACCATATCCTATATCTGCATATGTCCCTAGTGGCTCCATGTCATGTATGACGCACTTCTCGAATTCCTGGGTTTCTGCACTTCGCACCCAGGCAATTTGAGCAACGCCATTAAAGCAATTTAAAGGCTATTGTATGTAATGCACACGCAGACAGAGCCAATAGTTTTAGCTTTTGAAAAGTGAACAATTGTTTTATTTACCTTCGCTAAGGCAGCGTGTGCAAAAGCGATCACAAACATCCCTCACAGATCAGTTACAATACTGACAGCACTATCGACTGAGGGAAAACGTGCACCTCATAGGGATCATTTACAATACTGATAGCATCTCAAAACCCTCAGTACGAAGAGCAGACACCTCTGGTGGCAGGAGACGTACTCAAAGAACAGATACAGCACTGGTAGGGAAAGTGCAAGCTTCCTTCACACACAACTCAGTTACAGTGCTGACAACCGTGGTACACATATCCTCTCACACAAAACAGATATGGAAGGAGTGCACACTTTTATTGCACTGTGAACATTCACAAGAAATACAGCAGTGTTTCAAGTACCCTCACACAACGAACAGAAACAGCACTGGTGGCAGGAGTGCACGTTTTCCTCACACAGAGACAGTTTACAACCATGTCCCCTCTTGTGCAAGTACCATCACGCAAGGAACAGATACAGCACTGGTATGAAAAGTGCACGTTTTTTTCACACACTAATCAGTTACAGTGCTGACAGCAGCGACACACATATTCTCTCACACAAAACAGACAGAGAACTGGAATGAGTGCAGACTTCCATAGCACAGCGAACATTAACAAGAATGACAGTAGTTTCAAGTACCTTCGCACAAAGAACAGACACAGCACTGGTGGCAGGAGCGCCAGTTTTCCACACACATAGATGGCTTACCACATTGGTACAAGCATACCCTCATACAAAGAACAGACACTACTGGTGGGAGGAGTGCAAGCTTCGCTCGCACATAAATATTTTACCACAGTGACCACACTGGCACAAGTATACCCTCACACAAAGAACAGATACAGCACTGGTGGCAAAGTGTAAGCTTCCCTCGCACATATATGTTTTACCACACTGACGATACTGGTACAAATATACCCTCATACAAAGAACAGACACAGCACTGGTGACAGGAGTGCAAGCTTCGCTCGCACATAAATATGTTTCCACAGTGCCCACACTGGCACAAGTATACCCTCACACAAAGAACAGATACAGCACTGGTGGCAAAGTGCAAGCTTCCCTCGCACATATATGTTTTACCACACTGACGATACTGGTATAAGTATCCCCTCACGCAAAGAACCGGCAATGCATTGGTGGCAAAGTGCAAGCTTCCCTCACTCACCCTCAACCCCTCACCCTCACTCACCCTCAACCCCTCACCCACCCTCAACCCCTCACCCTCACCCTCAAACCTTCACCCTCAACCCCTCACTCACCCTCACTCTCACTCACCCTCACTCAGCCTCAACTACTCCCCCTCACCCTCACTCACCCTCACTCACCCTCAACCCCTCACCCTAACTCACCCTCACCCTCACTCACCCTCAACACCTCACTCACCCTCACCCTCACTCACCCTCAACACCTCACCCTCAACCTCAACCACTCACCCTCACTCACCCTCACCCACCCTCACTCACCCTCACTCACCCTCACTCTCACTCACCCTCAACCCCTCACCCTCACTCACCCACCCTCACCCTCACCCTCACTCACCCTCACACAGTGCAATAGGTCTCAGACCATTTCAGTTAGAGCTTTTAGAAATGTTTATGGCTTTTTTTATTTGTAATTCTTTAGCATTGGCTACAGGAAACAAAAATGCTAAACATTTACAAAAAAAAACCATAAACCATTCTAAAAACACTAACTCTAATGGTGGGAGACCTATTGCATTTCCAATGCTTGTTCTCACATGCACATAAATCGTATGCGCGGCTTGACTACCTTCTTGGTACGAGGGAGATCGGAATGGTGGAGGGGTCCGTGAACATTGAGCCGGCCGCGTTATCGGACCAGGCAGTAACCGGGACCATGCTGTTGGAAATGGGCCCCCATACTAAGTGCATACAGGACTATCTGGCCCTTAATGAAACGCCAGATATAGCGCCCACGACTCTCTGAGAGGCTTTGAAAGCGGTGGTCTGTGGTGAGTTGATCGCCATAGCGACGGCTGACAACAAAGAACGCAAGGAAGTTCGTGCGGCGTGGTCCGCTCAGGTTGGGGAGCTTGAACGGGTCCACAGCCGAACTGGGGAGCCCCGAGTGTGGAGGCAACTGAGGGCCGCCAAGGCACAACTGGCAGGGCTGGACCTTGATAGGGCGGAGTATGCGGCGGTCAGATTGAAACACTCATACTATTTCGGGAGAGATCGTACAGGTCGCCTTCTGGCTGCCAGGCTCCGAGCCCAGAGACCGTGGACCCAGGTGCCTTTGCTACAACGCAACGGGTGGGAGGAGATAACAGGGGACCAAGACATCGCCAGGGCTTTTCGGGACTTTTATCAAACGTTATACACGCCCGACGCTGCCTCGGATTAGGCCATTGGAATACCTCAACTCAGTCGACTTATCCACTCTCACTCCTGACCAGGCGGCAAGACTCGACTCCGCCATCCGGTTGGAGGAGGTCGTCACAGCGATTTACTATAAAAAATGTGCCACATCCTGGCCCCGCTCCTGGTGAGACTGTTTAATTCCTTTGGAAAGGAAACTCCGATCCCTGCCACGAAGCTGGGAGCGGCCATAGTGGTCTTGCCAAAGCCGGGCAAGGATTGCCAGCAATGCGGCTCATACCGCCCAATATCGCTCCTCAACGTCTATTTTGAAGATCTTTACCTGCATACTTGCTGCTCGGCTGGGTCCGGGCATGCTCAGCCTGATCGAGCCGGATCAGGCTGGGTTTATCCAGTTTCACCAATGCGGGGATAACACCAAGCGGATACTGCACCTCATTGATAAGGCCCACCAGACGCAAATGGACGCGATTCTACTGACGATAGATGCCGAAAAAGCTTTGATCATGTAGACTGGCGCTTTCTGGGTCATACATTGACTAGCTTCGGCATGGGGGAGAGATTCAGGGAATGGGTGGGCTACTGTTAGAATGACCCAACAGCTGCCATCAGGGTAAATGGCTTATCATTACTGCCCTTCACGATCCAGAGGAGAACCCGGCAGGGGTGCCCATTGTCCCCTTTTCTTTTCGCCTTGTACATCGAACCACTAGCGCAGAAAGTCTGAGCAAACCGAGCCATCAGGGGCATACCGTTTGGGAAAGAGACTCACCCAATCAGTCTCTACGCGGACGACGTTATAGCGGCGTTTGGTGGAACAGAGGGTCTCTCTCCGGGCATTCATGGAAGAGCTGGAGGTTTTAGGAGGTGTGTATGGCTTCCGAGTCAATGTTTGGAAATCACTTATTTTAGATCTGAACCCGGCGTCGTCCTCGCTCCAACTACAGGAAGGCTACACACACGGCATCCGAGTAGTGGACTTGATACCCTATCTAGGGTTGGATTTAGCATCGTCAGTGAGCCAAAAGGTCTGTCTGAACTACTCCTGACTGGCCCAGCAAGCAAAGCGGGACCTTGGCGCCTGGAGCAAGCACCAGCTCTCCCTATTCCCTTCTATTTCAGACTCTCCCAGCTCTGCCTCCCCTGGGGGCGATTACTTCGCTGCAACATGACATCAACCAGTTTGTCTGGGCAGGGGCGAGACCCGGAATGAGCAAAGCACTGGGGTATAGGCAGCCCGAGCAGGGGGGGCAGGGAATACCATATCTCTAAGTTATTATAAGGCAGCCCAGCTGCGACATCTGGTGGAATGGTCTAGGCCAGAATCATAAAAGAGGTGGCTCTTCCAGGACCGCGCTCTGGTTGGAGTACCTCTTTGGGAGGTTTCCTTTTTAGGTTTTGACTGGCCATGCGCTTTGCGCATGTGCCAAAAAAACCTCTTGAGTTGTGTGTGTGGGTCGGGATACGCCCCCTCCTCCGATTGGCTAGCTCCATAAATGGAGGCTAGCCATTGGACGAGGGGCCTGTCCGTCAATGCCGGACCAGACACGGGGGCGTTCCCGAGATTCTTTGGCTTTTGCCGACGTCACGCGACGTCAGCCAAAAGCCGGGAACGCCCCCGAATCTGGTCCGGCCGGGCTGCAAGCAAGCCGGAAGTCCCGAGTTTCAAAGTTCTCCGTGTCCCTCCTCCCGCCGTCCCCCTCCCGCTCTCCGTGTGGTCTTGTCTTCCTCCCGGAGCCTGGTAATGAAAGCCTAAGCAGTCGGTGAGTTTTAAAGTTCTCCGTGTCCCTCCTCCCGCCGTCGCCCCTCCCGCTCGCACTTTGATTCCAGCAATGTAAATAGGGGGCTTGGCTGAGGACTATCCAAGGGGGCCTTATGGGCAGTAATTTAGATTGGTGCAGTTTGCCGCCGAGACTCGACCCTGGCCCCCCAGCTCCATGCGAGATCCGGCCCCAATGAAGCAGCCGTGTGTCTCCAGCCAGGGCCGCGCTGGGATTGGCCCAGCCGGCCGAGCCTCCGCCACGTCATCCGGATAGGATTAGGTCGGTCGTTGTTTTCTTTCCCTGCAGTGGTCTTTTTCCCGCCCCCCTCCCACTGTCCGTGTTTGTTCCCGCCCTCCTCCCGCTGATTAGGTCGGCCGTTGTTTACTTTCCCTGCCGTGGTCTCCTCCCCCCCCCGCCCTTTTGTCACTGGTACCCGAGCACTACGAGCTGGAGCTGTGGCCGCGGCTGGAGCCGGACGCGGAGGGCAACTTCCCCTTCTCGGGGCAGGTGAACATCACGCTGCGCTGCGGCCCGGAGAAGCGGGGCTCCGTGCTGCTGCTGCACAGCCTGGAGCTGAACATCACGCGGGCTGCGCTGCTCGAGCTGCAGGGGGAGAGCCGCGGCCGGGAGCTGGGCATCGAGCGGCGCTGGCTCTCGGCCACCCACCACTACCTGGTGCTGGAGCTGCAGGAGCCGCTGCGGCCCGGGCAGCGCTACCGCCTGCAGCTGGACTACCGGGGCCACCTGAGCCAGGCGCTGGTCGGGCTCTTCGTCTCGCGCTACAGCGACCAGGGCCAGGAGAAGTAAGTGTGGGCCGGAGGAGCGAGCACTCTTGTATCCGCCGAGGGCACTTTTAAAAGTTTTTCTATCAGTATCAACGATTTACGCATCCCTCCAGAGCCCTCTTAAATTATTCTAACTAAGTATTCCTTTAATGTCTGATGTACCCATCTAGTGTACTGAATATTGAGTATAGTTTAATGCAGAAGTTTCTGCTATCCTCTACATGGACACCATTTCTACCTCACCGTGTGCATGGTAGGTGCAGCCTGTGGTACACTGCAGTGCCTGGATGGGATACGGAGAATGAGGTTAGGACAGTGGCAGTATATAGCCATTGACTAGTAAATAGTAATCAGGTGTTCAGTCACAGGCCTGGTTAAAATGACAGTACTTGGAATAAAAAACCTAGGTACTACTATGATTTGAGTAATTTGAGTAAGAACTACCTCCCCAGCAGGGCAGAAATTGTCCAGTGAGTGATGACACCACTCCAGTAAATGTACAAGTGCTTGCAGAGACGCGCCCAACAGTCACATTACGCGCAAGGCACCCTTTCCAGGGATTCCCACAAGTAGTTTGTCTCTGCTGCTGAGAAGTGAAGTGCTGTATTTCATTGGAGACCTGCCTGTCCGGTCGGCAGCCCATCATTGAAGTGCTGGATCTGGCGGTGTCCCATTTAAAGCAGAGCCACGCTTCCGAGACGGGCTGCTGCTGTCCAGTTAAAACTGTGGGATTTCGGAACAGACGAGCGGCTGGCTTAGTTCTCTTAAAGTGTAGGACCCCTGCTGACAAGTGCTGACACTCTCCCAGTGAAATCAAAGCAGTCTTCTTAGGAAGTGCTGGCAGTGACCCTTTCACCCATTATTGCCCAATTAATAATGATAATACTAGCAGTGCTGCTAAGAACTACATTTACTGCCCATTTAAATGACAGAAGCCCTACTGGGGGGTGCAAGTATTAGCTCATTAAACCCACCCTGCTGAGAAGAAGTCAATTTAAACATTACACATTAAAAGGACAGCCGGCACGGTGAGACATGCTGTCACTGCCCCAATAAAGTATAAAAGCCTTGACAAAAGGTACTTATGCTGTCACATTACGTGTAAAGCAGAAACACTGAGGGATGCAAGTACTGCTCAATTAAAATATGGCATTCCTACTACCCAATTGCATCATTGGATCCTTCTGAGAGCTTTCTGTGCAGTCCAATACACCCGAAGAAAAATATGCCCCCATTAAGAGATGCCCATGCTTCTACGCTGAACTTTTTTCAGCTTTCCTACCTTTATGGTCCAATTGAAATTACAACAGCCCTGCTGAGAAGTACTAGTGCTGTCCTCTTTTATACATAGCTGTTGTGCTGCCAAGTGCACATGCTCTCTCATTTTACGTGTCATGTAGCAGAATGATCTGCTGAAAGTAAAATAGTCGTTCTAAGACGATCTGAGAGGGATACTTGAAAATAATCTTATTCTGGTTAAGGAGAGTTGTTACTAACCTATTATACATAAAGAAACAACCTTTGTAAAGAACTGGTCTTACTATATGAAAAGTAAATAATCCTTTCTGTGACTGGCAGTTTTGGACTAATTAAAGTTTGTCTTCCGTTTTGAGAAAGATAGTCTTGCACAGCAGGAAATATTGCATCCTTTTTAGGTTTTGACTGGCCATGCGCTTTTGCGCATGTGCCAAAAAAACCTCTTGAGTTGTGTGTGTGGGTCGGGATACGCCCCCTCCTCCGATTGGCTAGCTCCATAAATGGAGGCTAGCCATTGGACGAGGGGCCTGTCCGTCAATGCCGGACCAGACACGGGGGCGTTCCCGAGATTCTTTGGCTTTTGCCGACGTCACGCGACGTCAGCCAAAAGCCGGGAACGCCCCCGAATCTGGTCCGGCCGGGCTGCAAGCAAGCCGGAAGTCCCGAGTTTCAAAGTTCTCCGTGTCCCTCCTCCCGCCGTCCCCCTCCCGCTTTCCAAGCGGTGGTAAGCACAGAAGGCAGCTTCATGGCCCCTTCAGTACCCACGGAAATGAGGGCATTAGCGGGCTGTAGAGTGAGGGAGGTTGTTGATCGTTTTCGCTGACGGATGAAGATTGAGGGTTTTTTCAGGCTAGGACAGAACCACTTTCAGGAGCAGGGCATCGCGTTCCCTTTGCTGGCAGAGGTGTACATTATGCTGTTCGCCGTCTACCTTAATCATACAAACAGCCCGACAGAGCTTTAATGTGGAATGTAGGTAAATACTTTCCCGCTGTCTTTTTCCCGCCCCCCTCCCGCTGTCCGTGTTTGTTCCCGCCCTCCTCCCGCTGATTAGGTCGGCCGGAGAATGGCTACTGGAGGACGTCAGGAGAGGTTGTGTGTACATTTATGGTGTGGATCCGGTGCCATCAACCTCCTCAGACTTGCGTCTGGTTCTTTGCACTGTGGATACCTCTGCTTCGGAGATCTGTGCGGGTGAAGGCAAGGAAAGCATCTACATGCAGCAACATGGAGGCCTGGTCAGGTAAGCCCTCGGTCACTCTTTGGAGCAGTGCTTTGGGTGACCTGCAAGGAATCCTATCCAAGAGGCATGGCCTATGTAATTAAGGGTGGCTTAAAACATGTAAACTAATATTGTAGGCCTCACCCATCATGTGACATGACCTGACCAGTATTTAGGTACCTGTGTGCGTTTTCTGTTATTCCTTCCAGACATAGAACACAACAATAGGAGTCTGCCTAAAGCCGAATCTCTATACTTTGACAAGGTACCTGCATGGGTCGTGATACACATATCACCAGAATGACATGTCAGTCGTGTCATCACACTTATTGTTTTGTAACCATATTGCACAGCATTGAGGGGAAATTACCCCACTGTACGGCATTACAAAAAGCCAGTGACCAAGCTGATGGATCTCAGTCACAGAGCCGAGGCATATTGATTTTGCCAGTGCTTAAGAGCTGCAAATACACATTATGTGCTAGCTTAAGTGATTGTCAAGAGTTAAAAATACAATAGATGCTGCAAATATGGTGATCTTTGAGTTGCATTGAATATATTGTTGCACAAAAGTAAACAGTTATTTGTACATTCCAATAGTGGGTGATTCAAGTATTGAGATTTTTTTAACTTCAAGAAATTCAGTTGACTCCGGGTCAGGGGCACTTGGACTACGTGATAATTGTAGTGAATGTGCGCAGACCTGCGGATCCTACTGTACAATAGTAGTTTGTAAAGCAAATTCTTTGACCCACTGCTTGATCTGATGTCTGTCTAAAACAAAGTTTTTGTTTATTTATTTGTTGCATCCATACTGCCAAAATCTTTCATTAAAATGTTTGTAATTAGTGGCAATAAGCCCTTTGTGTTTGAGGCACACATGTTCCTGTGGCTGCTCTGGTGCATTGTTTTAGAGGCTACTTGTGTTCCTCTGGCTGCTCTGCTGTCTTGTAAGACTGCTGCATTGTTTTTGATGCCACACATGCTGCTCTGCTGTCTTGTAAGTCTGGTGCATTGTTTTAGAGGCTACTCGTGTTCTTCTGGCTGCTCTGCTGTCTTGTAAGACTGCTGCATTGTTTTTTGATGCCACACATACTGCTCTGCTGTCTTGTAAGTCTGGTGCATTGTTTTAGAGGCTACTCGTGTTCCTCTGGCTGCTCTGCTGTCTTGTAAGACTGCTGCATTGTTTTTGATGCCACACATGCTGCTCTGCTGTCTTGTAAGTCTGGTGCATTGTTTTAGAGGCTACTCGTGTTCTTCTGGCTGCTCTGCTGTCTTGTAAGACTGCTGCATTGTTTTTTGATGCCACACATACTGCTCTGCTGTCTTGTAAGTCTGGTGCATTGTTTTAGAGGCTACTCGTGTTCCTCTGGCTGCTCTGCTGTCTTGTAAGACTGCTGCATTGTTTTTTGATGCCACACATGCTGCTCTGCCGTCTTATAAGCCTGGTGCATTGTTTTTTGAGGCTACACATGTTCCTCTGGCTTCTCTGTCCTCTCCCTGCCTGTTGTCGTGTCCCGGTGGCAGCAGGCAGCAGGCAAGAGCGTGCACTGCGTCCCCGAAGTAACAGCCCTAAAGCAAGCAAGAAGTACGCCCCCCTCCCACCAATCCCTGTTAGGTAGTGGAAACTGTCCAAACTGGGGTGCAGACAGCCCCTCTCACCTTTCGGCCTGGTACCACTGCACCAGCCGCACTACTTCCCTACTGACCGTTCTCCACTTCAGCCCCGTCTAAATTACAATTCCTGCTTGTGACCCTTTTGCCTGCTTGTGCTTGTTTTCGTGACCCTGTTGCCTGCTTGTGCCTCCGTGTGCCCCTGTTGCCTGCTTGTGCCTCCGTGTGCCCCTGTTGCCTGCTTGTGCCTCCGTGTGCCCCTGTTGCCTGCTTGTGCCTCCGTGTGCCCCTGTTGCCTGCTTGTGCCTCCGTGTGCCCCTGTTGCCTGCTTGTGCTGTGTGGGTGTGTGTGGAAGGCTCTGTGTGGGTGTGTGGGGGGCTTTGTGTGGCTGTGTGTGTGGGGGGCTTTGTGTGGCTGTGTGTGTGTGGGGGGCTCTTTGTGGCTGTGTGTGTGGGGGGCTGTGTGTGTGTGGGGGGCTCGGTGTGTGTGTGTGGGGGCTCTGTGTGTGTTTGTGTGTGTCATTTGCGAGAGATAAAGCTAGTGGCATTGTAAATGACAATGCCATTTATTTGTTAAAAAAAAACATAAATAAAAATAATGTCAAGAGCAATGCCAATAGCTCTAACTTTAACAAAGGCAAAACCATTGCATTGTAAATGCTTGTTAAGGAATTCCCAGCGGCCTTCAGGCCTAATGAGATCTCCCATCACTAATCAGTGATGTCTGTATGGGACTGGGTGGCGGTCTCTCCAAAGCTCACCACGTTCCTGTCCCCTATGACTCCTCTGTTCAGTAACGGTGATTTTACTCCCGGCTGGTCGGACAAAACATATACGGCGTGGCGAGACACCTCTTGTCACTCAGTGGAGCTGGGAGGTGCACTCACACCAAAAGACTGGGACGGGATCTACTACAGGGCGAAACATATGGCTCGAAATGTAGCTAGCATAGAATCTGCCATGAAAATTGCTACATATGGGTACTTTACCCCGGTGCGCCTTCACAGGGGCAATCCCCAGAGCAGCTCCGCCTGTTGGAGGGGCTGCGGCGGCAAAGACACACTCCTACACATCTTATGGGACTGCCCACTTCTCTTCTCCTACTGGGCCACGATCACAAACACTGTGGACAAGCTCTTCGATACACAGATCCAGAGGCTCCAGGGGTATGTTGTCCTGGGGCTTCCGAACCGCATAACATACCCACTGAAGAGTATTCAGGGTCGTCAAATAGTGATGGCACTGGGGGCAGGGATGCAAAATGTCTTGACGCATTGGGGTTCCTCCACTTTGCCCAACTACACGGGGTGGCTACACAGGATATAGTTCATTCTCGGCATTGAGCGCATCTCTAGCACGCTGACTAATTCCACTACCTCCTTTCAGACAGTTTGGGCCCACTTTCTGAAACTCCTTTCGTCTGAATCCAATAAGTTCACTCAGCCAAAATACTTACGGGTGTTACACCTCCTGGACATGTGGCGACCTCCACAGCCCTCTCCAACACTCTAATCATAATATAGTGACACTTGACACAAAGAGATCTATTAGGGGAGGAGCAGCAACGACCGGACGTAGTGGGGGGTGGCAGTCACTGTTTTTGGTTTTCTACAGAGTATGCTTTTTTGGGATGAAGTCCGCATATTGGGGGGGGGGGGGTACAAAGGTGCATTGTTTTACAAGCACTCTACTCTCGACGGGCCCTCGTGAGCTGTGATTACACCCGCAGCTTACCCAGATTCTCACAATGTCTATTCTCATGCTACCTCTGTATGTTGTGTTTTGTTTCATTGAAAACTTCAATAAACCCATTTAAGCATAAAGTCTGCCCGATCTGTTCAGAGTAATATTAAGAATTAGTTATGCTTTAATACCAAAGTAATAATCCTTCTGAAAGGAACTGTATGTTGTTCTCTGATAGCAGTCTTGGCACCAGGGGCTCCTCAAGGCAGGTCTTTTGATTTCAGCCAGGTCCAGAGTAAAGAGTTTGCTGAAGGCTTTAGGAACTGGTAATGGACCCTTGTACCTTGAGCAGAAGTGGGAGAATGTGTGCCCAGAGTGCATGGCATGGTGCAGCTGTACCAGGAGGTCCAGTTGCCACCATGATGCATTTATTCTGCAGGTGCCACAGTTGAGCCCTAGTGCTGTGTGTTTACAGCTGTCAAGATCAGGTGTGTGTGGAGTGTCACACAGAGCAGGGGTTCCCTGAGGGGTGCAGGTGGTCCTTGAGTGACCGATCGTGACAGCGTGTCCTGAGTGCTGCATCCTTCAGGTATATCTTACCTGCTGTCCTTACCAGGTGTAAACAGAGAGCAGCTTGAAGGAAGTGATGCTGCGAGACAGTTGTGTACTATCTCTCCCAATGGTTGAATGACTGCTGTTTCTCCTCTTCTTTTCCCAGAGATGGCCCATCTGGGCTTCCAACTGATGATGTGCCGGGCAGACGACTTGGACTTGATCAAGGTACGATATGGGTTATCACACGGAGAAGGGATTTAATTGTAGGTGGGAAAATTGAACACACAACATTCTCCTGGTCGAATATTTTGAATTTTTGGAAGGAGTTTAATGCAGTGTCCTATGAAAATAAGTAATCCCTGATCGAACCTCTGACAAGGAGCTTGCATCCCTTCCACCTGTAATTTCTTTTACATTTTAGGAGCATCTTTCTGTATTTATCTAGGGATGTTCCTCTTTCTCTTTCCACTTTTGTGATTGTTACTTATCATATTTAGTTTCGAAGTGCGTAGTGCAGGTTTGCTTTTACTGTAGAACGCCTCTTACACACTTCTTGTCATTGCACTAAAAGGTAATTCCAGAAGACTGCTAAACAAATAAAATGCAAAATCTCCTTGTCCATGCCTCCTGTTTCTAAAAAGAATTCTATGCTGACTGCATTTCAGCTCGTCCATGCCCAGTTCCGAAGAGCTTCTGGGAAGGCTGGTCACCCTCTCATAGCTGGACTACGGGCGGTGTCATTTCGAATTAACTCTCAATAAATCATTTAAAACATTGATACTTTCTCGGAAGTAAGCACATTTCGGTGTGATTACTAGCCCTGATGTTTTAAACGCCTTCATGTTTTTTTTTCTTTTAATAATTATGGGTTGTAGCTCAGCTGTACTTTGAGTCATAAACGGATACACCTATTATATATTGTCACCCATCTATAGGTGGGGGGCAGTATTTACTTTATGAACCAGGGCTCCATACATGCATTCTTTATTTTTTTTTTTTTTTAAAACCTTTATTTTGTAAGAAGAAAGTACAGTTACAGACCCACAACCACGGTGGCTGGTCAGTTACACGCAGTACCAGTAGCACAATAATACACAGCTCATCAGCCGACAACCCAAGGGCCCGGCAGCGAAAAGTCACGATATAGTGGAAAGCATGTGGCAACAAGAGGATAAGTGAAAGGTTCATACATGCATTCCTAAACCAAATGCACCTTTGGCAAAGCAATCTTGAAACTCCCCTAACAGAAAAAAAACTTTTTGATTCTAGCATCAGTCCCAACCGCGAAACGTGATCTTTCTTGCTCATTCACTCAGTTTATTTTTGTGCGAACAATAAACATGTTCTTTGTTTGCTTTATAATGCGCACCATAAAGAGCCAACTCGCTCCATGGAGAGCCAACCCCCACTATGGAGAGCCAATCCCCCCCCCCCCCACCCCCATGGAAGGCCAAACACCCCCCCCCCCCCTAAGACAGCCAACCCTCTTCTCCTACGGAGAGAGACATAACCCCCACCCCGAAGAGCCAACTCCCCCATGAAGAACGACCCCCCCCTTATTAATAGCCACCCCCCTTTTTAGGTCTCGGTAATATCCGGTCGCAGACCGGATGTCCGAGAATTATTGTCTCTTAGTGTGGAAGCTTAAACCAGCCTCCCTCGTCCTCTCTCCTTCATTGGCTGGCTTCCTAAATGGAGGCCAGCCATTGGAGGAGAGATCCATCACTCCGATGTAGCCCCGTCCTTTTCGGATTTGGGGGCGTAAGTTTTGCTGTTCTTTAGACAGTGACGTCGCCCGTCACTCAGAACAGCAAAACACACGCCCCCAAATGCGAAAATGACCATGCTTTCTCCGAGGCATTTCTGCTTTGCCTCGGAGAAAGACGGTGGTGATTTACAGAGCTGCGCTGCTCGTCCCGCTCCCCCCTCAAATCCAACAGACCCTCTCACTAGCCCACCTCTGTATCTGACTCCAGAGGCAAAGCACGCTCAGATGTACCCTTCTTCGTCCCGGTCCCTCTCCCACCCCCTCCCTCCGCCCGCAGCTCTCCTTCGTCCCGGTCCCCCCTCCCTCCCTCCCTCCGCCCGCAGCTCGAGCGTCGTTCTTTTCCTCTTCCTCGTCTTGTTTTCGATGGCAGCCGAGTCACACAGCTCCATCCCAGCTGCCAGTAAAACACCTTTGTCACGCTGGGGAGTTTAGGACAACTCTTCGAAGCACCTCGTTCCCAGTCCTGAAAGGTCATTTAACAAAATTAGTGCAGCCAAGAGTTTTATTCTTAATTCCGTTCGAATTAGAATTGTGAGTGAATACACTTGAAAAGAACACCTTCGAGAAGGAAAGCAAGGAACTATAAATGTTCTGTCCCATGACATTGAATTATCATGAATTTAGAGTGTAAATCAGCATGTTTTAGTGTATCAGTATATTTACCAAAGGACGTCAGCCGATAGCAAGTAAACGCCCACCGCCCTGTGCAGGTCGTGCACGCCCACCCCCACCGGCCTAAGGTGAGAGGCTGAGCAGGTCGCGCACGCCCACCGGCCTAAGGTGAGAGGCTGAGCTGGTCGCGCACGCCCACCCCACCGCCCTAAGGTGAGAGGCTTCGCCCGCCCCCCCCCCCCCCATCTAAAGTGAGAGGCTGAGCATGCTCCTGCTTCTACATTATTTAGCAAGCATTGATTCCCCCCACGCACGGAGCGAGGAGACAGTGAGAAGGAACAGGACAGCTCACTAGTGAGCAAGTGCTAGTGACTAATATACTGACTGTACAAAAAATCGGCCCCCGCCCCAACCAGCAACAAACCCACCCCTGGCAGCCTATCGGGGGATGGCCCGGCTCCCACTCCAAAGCGGCTAGAGCTCGTGTTCCGAGGATACTAGCGCCTCTACTTCTTTCGGAGAGTGTGAAACTACAACTCCCAGCATGCACACTGTTGCGCACTAAAGTGCACACTTAGAGGCGCTTTACATCTCTGCCTTTGTTTCCAGTCTGCTCGAGCGGCCCTTGACTTGGCCCCCATCTCGGAGGTGGGCACTTGCCGCTCTGATACGGTTGCTCCCCCCTCCCTGTAGCCCTCAGAGGGGTCACCCTCCACCACACCCATCCTGCCCGAGAGAAGACTGTTCTTGCAACCAACCGTAAGGGTCTCCAGCGCCATGAGCCCCGTACGGGTGAGGAGTGGCGCTTTATAAAAAATCTGATGGACTCTTCCCCTCACGTGCGCCGCTGCATTCTTGCAGTGCAGGGTGATTTACAGAGCTGCTTTGCTCGTCCCCCCTCCCTCCGCAGCTCTCCTTCGTTCCGGTCCCGCTCCCCCCTCCCCCTCCCCCAGCAAATCCAACAGACCCTCTCACTAGCCCACCTCTGTATCTGACTCCAGAGGCAAAGCACGCTCAGATGTACCCTTCTTCGTCCCGGTCCCCCCTCCCTCCCTCCCTCCCTCCGCCCGCAGCTCGAGCGTCGTTCTTTTCCTCTTCCTCGTCTTGTTTTCGATGGCAGCCGAGTCACACAGCTCCATCCCAGCTGCCAGTAAAACACCTTTGTCACGCTGGGGAGTTTAGGACAACTCTTCGAAGCACCTCGTTCCCAGTCCTGAAAGGTCATTTAACAAAATTAGTGCAGCCAAGAGTTTTATTCTTAATTCCGTTCGAATTAGAATTGTGAGTGAATACACTTGAAAAGAACACCTTCGAGAAGGAAAGCAAGGAACTATAAATGTTCTGTCCCATGACGTTGAATTATCTGGAATTTAGAGTGTAAATCAGCATGTTTTAGTGTATCAGTATATTTACCAAAGGACGTCAGCCGATAGCAAGTAAACTCCCCCCACCCCCCCACAAAGGGACTCATCCAGTCTGCATTGCTAGGCCCCGCCTCCGTAGCACCCATTCATTTTGTGGTCAAAAGTCGAAACCTGATTAAGATTACATAGTAAATGCCGCACACAATTCATTCAGAATTACACTACTTAAAAGGTTTGCCCTATTTGCGTATGTATTAACAACGTTTAATTTGATAAATAAGTCTCATAGACCTTTTTTTAAGATATCTACTTACAAATGATTAATTTTTGTAAAGAAAAATTAAGAGTGCTTAAGAAGCACTTAGGTTGTTCAGAGGCTTGCCCTAACCACATATGGGTTCGCTACAAAACAGTCGATCCAATAGCATGTCCTGACTCTGGGTGGACTGCTGGCAAGGTACGTGAAGGTTTCCTTTTTCGAACTCCACTTCCTAAAGCAAATGCACCGCATCCCTTCATGCTGGGAGCTGATTTCTCGCGGATACCGAGTTAAAGCTGACCTTGGGTGCATTCCAAGGCTTTGAAGTGGTGCTTCCATCGGGAGTGTCTCCAATTAAAGTGCTTGACTCCGCTGAACAGGGCTATCTGCTGCAAACCTGGCTGTAATAGTTATACAATCTTTGAAAAGGCTGCCATTTAAATGCAGTGCATCAACTGCATTGCATCCCTGTTGCATGCTCACTCCCGAAAAGGGGTTTGCTACCTTTTAGTTTGGTATGCAGGAAGTTCAAATGCAAGGGAAGACTGGAAGAGCCCCATCCAGAGCACAGGTTGAGGATGCCCATACTTTTCTGTGAGTAACTGTTGAAGGTGTGATGTATTTTGTAGCACAGCATTTCACGTCATGCTTTTTAGCATAGCAAAGACATGAATATAAGGAACCACAACCAGAAGTGAGACTGGCAAATAGAAATCCCTACATACAGTCCCTCTACTAAATGATACAAGATATTCTAAGGACATGTATTTCTAAAATATCAGATGTTGTAATATTTAGGACACATACTATTATAATACAAGTTGATTTCTAGTCCTGGGAACCATCGATGACGTCACCGGGGCTTGCCTGAGAGCTGCGCACTGATTGGTGCAGCGCTCGTTTTATTTACAACTCCAAATTCAAATGTTGTTTGCACTATAACTGAAATTAAAAAAAATATGTAGATATAAAAATGGAGGCAGTGTCATGTCATTTGTGCATGCATGTATGTTGGTACATGTTCGAACTAGTTAACTATAACGGAATGATGCATGCTTACTTGCGCACAGCAGCGTTTTTAAGAAAAATCTGCTTTTTTAAAATATATATTTTTGCTGATGGTGTCCGGCAGTGGCGCGTAAAACATTACCAAAGCCAGTAGGTCAAAAAGACCAGGCCTGTTTGTTTAGCCAACGGATGTTCGAATACTCTATTACTGGTGTGAAGAGTATCTCTACTGTGAATCAGGACTTCTTTAAACTATTAAATATCAAATTGGGTTTTTTCCAGGCCGCACTTTTTTTTAATGAGCGTTTGGGAGCTAGTGGCTATCGAGAGTCCACATAGACTATTTATTGATGCAATTATTTGGGCTTTTAGGCGTGGAAGGGCGATTGCTTTTGCAGTGTGCCTCGTGTAAAGGAATAAAGTACCTATGCTGGCTTGCATAGCGTTGTATGCCTGGGCAAAAAAAACTGTGCTTTAAGGGTGAGGCTACAGTGACCACGCACTGGGGGCGTTCTGCATGCCAGATGTAGCTCATGGGCAGAAAAGAGAGCTAAGTGCCTCGTCGGACAGGAAGGTTAAATGCACGCGGCGCTTCCCACTTCCGGTTTATTGCTCCCTGCTCACTGGCACCGCGAACCAAGTGTTTACAGTGCCAGTTGCTGTGTGCCGCTCTGTTTAGCTGACGCCAACATATAAAGCACGGCACGGGGACAGTCGTGTGCCGTCAGGTCGCAGTAAAAACAGACTAACGAGAAACACCCCTAGCTGATGGGAACTGAGGCCCTGGGCGCTCGAGGCACGTCCTGCTGCGAGGAAGGAGGAGGAGTGCAGGGGTCCGAAAGAGGAACCCGACCCCGTGGCGGTAACTGACCCCTGGCAGCAGGGACTCGCTTCTGCTGCTCCTGCTGAGCCCAGCCGGGCGCGCGCCTCTGGTGTCACAGGGCTGCCCTCGGACATGGCAGAGAAGATCAATTCCAGAATGAACGCGTCACGCTTTCTCAGCGCCTCCCCATACCATGTACTTCTGCCTCGACAATGCTCTGCTCAACCCCAAGCTCATGGTCCTGTTGAAGACTTGATCCCATAATGAGAAGAGCTTTCAGGCGACTTCTGACTGCCACCTTCAATCTATTCAGAATGTGGCCTTACAGCCAGAGCTGCTGACATTAGACCTGGGGAGCCGGGTCGGAGTTTCCCCATCAGCTCTTTATCTTGAGTGTCTCAGCTATTCACGAAATCTTCCCATGGCTAAGAAACAAATGGGTGTAACTTTGTGTAATGCGAAGCGGCTAAAAGCCCTCTGTTGTGCTATCCAAAATGCACAGAGGTAAATACAGAGTGGAGTGTTGTGGAGTGTTGTGAAGTGCTGTGGAGTGCTGTGGAGTGCAGAGTGCTGTGGAGTGCAGTGTGCTGTTGAGTACAGACTGCAGAGTGCTGTTGAGTGCAGTGTGCTGTTGAGTACAGACTGCAGAGTGCTGTTGAGTGCAGTGTGCTGTTGAGTACAGACTGCAGAGTGCTGTTGAGTGCAGTGTGCTGTTGAGTACAGACTGCAGAGTGCTGTTGAGTGCAGTGTGCTGTTGAGTACAGACTGCAGAGTGCTGTTGAGTGCAGTGTGCTGTTGAGTACAGACTGCAGAGTGCTGTTGAGTGCAGTGTGCTGTTGAGTACAGACTGCAGAGTGCTGTTGAGTGTGTCTGTGGGAGGGTGGCTCTGTGTAGGGTGTAGCTATTGACATTGTCAATGACAATGCCATTTATATAACGATTAAGCTATTGGCAATGTAAATGACAATGCCATTGATGATTTAAAAAAAAAAAGAAATGTCATGAGCAATGCTAATAGCTCTACCTTTAATGATGCCGAGACCATTGCATTGTAAATGCTTGTTTGAAATCACACTGTATAATAGCTGCTTCTCAGGCATGTGGCTGCAGGTGACGGGGTCTGTACTTGCATGTTTCCTGAAATTAACTTTTCTCACATAAACATTTAGCATGACTGCTGGTATAACTGCCTATATATACACACACTCCCTGCACATGTATTATCGTACCAGTGTAAATAAGGTGGACCCTTGTCTCCTAGTTCAACTCCCTGTGCATATTACAGGTACATTTTAATTTATGAAACAGAATGTAAAAGCCTTCAGTAACCTTTCACAGTCGGTGAGCGCCACGGAGTTTGAGGCCACTTGCTCCGGGGTCTTTAACCTGCACCAGTGATAAGTGGGCAGTGCTGTTAAGATCAACTTGTGACACTGCTTTTATGTTTCATCAGCAACATATGGGGTTTTCACAGAGTGTGTGGAACATGTCCCCTTTGCTCTTATGACCAAAGCACTTGGAATTTGTATCTTTACCTACAATTCAAATGATTACATTTGGTTAAACCACAAGCAATTTTCATACCTCATTCAATCAATCGGGGTCTAGAGCGCGCTACTCACCCGTGAGGGTTTGAAGGCGCTGGTGGGGGTGCAGCTCAGTTTCAGTCGAAGAGGCAGGTCTTCAAACCCTTCCTGAAGGTGTGGAGCGTGGGGGAGCGTCTGATGTTGACAGGGAGTTCGTTCCAGGCTTTGGTTGCGATGTAGGAGA
Organism: Lissotriton vulgaris; assembly: GCF_964263255.1. Lineage (NCBI taxonomy): Eukaryota > Metazoa > Chordata > Amphibia > Caudata > Salamandridae > Lissotriton > Lissotriton vulgaris. The sequence goes on along the minus strand of NC_141698.1, from coordinate 11,665,503 downwards.
AGGCTCTCCGCCCACTCTGGTTCTGCGGATGCGCTGGTTGTCGGCGGAGCGGAGGTTTCTCTTGGGTACGTGGAAGGAGACTTTGTTGAGGTTTTTGGGTCTGATGTTGTGGAGGGATTTGTAGGCGTGGGTGAGTAGCTTGAAGTTTACTCTTTCCTCAGCGGGGATCCAGTGGAGGTCTTGCAGGTATTGGGTGATGTGTTCATGTCATGGGATGCCAAGGACCAGTCTAGCAATGGTGTTCTGGATGGTCTGGAGTTTTCAGAGCAAGGATTTGTTTATTCCAGCTTAAAGAGCGTTTACATAGTCCAGTCTGCTTGTTATGATTGCGTGGATGACTGTCTTTCTGGCTTCGGGGAAGATCCACTTTAAGGCCTTGTGGAGAATGCAGAGGATGTTGAAGCAGGTGGATGCGACGGCGTTGATCTGTCGGGTCATGGTGAAGGAGGAGTAGAGTATGATGCCGGGTGTGGTCCGTGGGGGTGGGGTGGGTGCCGAGGGCCACCAGGAGTAGTTGCACGCCGAGGGGTAGGGTCCGAGAACTAGGACTTCTGTCTTCTCCGAGTTGAATTTCAGACAGCTGCTGCTCATCCAAGCTGTGACGTCTTTCATCACTAGACTCAGCTTCTTGGAAGCGGAGTCTGGTGGTTTCGGGGTCCTTCGTGAGGGAGACGATGAGCTGGGTGTCGTCGGCGTAGGCTACCATGCTGAGTCCATGCTGTCTGACGATGGCGGAGACTGGGGCCATGTAGATGATGAAGAGCGTGGGACTAAGTGATGATCCTTGTGGTAGTCTGGAGTTGGTCTCTGTGGGTTCGGAGAGGAAAGGCGGGAGTCTGATCCTTTGGGTTCTTCTGGCGAGGAAGGAGCAGAGCCAGTCGAGGGCGGTTCCCTGTATTCCGGCCTCGTGGAGTCTGGGTGCGGTGGGAGACGGTGTTGAAGACTGCGGAGAGGTCAAGTTGGATGGGGCTACGGTGTGGCCTTGGTCGAGGAGCATGCGGATGTCGTCTGTGGCAGCGAGGAGGGCGGTCTTGGTGCTGTGGTTGCTGAGAATTCTGGTTGGGAGGGGTCGAGGATAGAGTTCTCTTCGATGAAGTTTGTCAGCTGGGCGTTGGCGATCTTCTCTGTGACTTTGGCTATGAAGAGGAGAGAGATGGGTTGGTAGTTCTTCAGGTTCGTCGGGTCTGCAGAGGGTTTCTTGAGGAGGGGCTTGACTTCTGCGCCTTTCTAGTCGTCTGGGAAAGTTCCGTATTCGAAGGTGGCGTTGATGGTGCGTCAAAGCTGGGGCGCTATGGCGGTGGCAGCTCTGTGAAAGATGTGCGGAGGGCGGGGGTCCGAGGGGGCTCCTGAGTGGGTGCTCTTCATGATCATGGTGGTGACTGGGGTCCGGGCGGTGATGGTGGGCCGGCTGTCGTCGCTGGAGGGAAGTGTGGTTTCTGGAGTCTGCTCGCTGAAGTTGTTGTTGAGGGCTTTTGATTTTCAGGTGGCTGTAGGAGCCGAGCTTGTTACAAAGGTCTTGGGAGGGAGTGACGTCTGTGGCTTTGCTGTGGGGCTTGGTGAATTGCTGGATGATGTTGAAGAGTTCCTATGAGTTGCTAGAGTTGGTCAGGATTTTGTTCCAGATGAAGGTCTTCTTTGTGGATCTTAGGCATTGGTGGCAGTCTGTCATGGCGTTCTTGTAGGTGGTAGGTCCTTCGTGGCTTTGCTGTTTCTCCATCGTTTTTGGAGACTTCTGCAGGAGCGTCTGGCTTCTTGGAGGTTGGAGGTGAACCAGGTGGCCTTCAAGAGGCTTTGTCTATAGGTGACGTGAAGGGGTGCAAGTTTGTCTGCGCAGTTGGTGATCTAGTGGTGTAGTTCCTTGGCTAAAGAGTTTGTGTCGGTCGAAGTGGGGGGGGGGGGGGGGGTCGCAGTTGAGGTGCTCCTATGTGACCTTGCTCCAGTTCCTTTGCAGAGGGCGAGGGGTGGGTTTGAGAGCGGTGGCGGTGTTGAAAAAGAATTGTACGCAGTGGTGGTCAGTCCAGAGGGCCTACATGATGTGGCTGAAGCGGATGTTGTTTCCACCTGCGACGGTCATTAAGGTGAAGTAGTGGTTGGACAGCTGCGAGAGAGCTAGAGCAAATTGATCTTCAAGAGCGCCAGGCAGGAAAAAGGTAACTTTCTAAGAGTAACCTTTTCTAAATATTTATTAAAAGCCCAATGTTACCATTAGAAAGGATTTTTAATAAATATTACAAGTAGTGGTTGAATCTTTTTTCTAGCTGATCCCAAACTTGAGATAGCGGAATTAATGTTTTAACTTGTACTCTTGTTTTTTCTTATTGGAAAGCCAGAGCCTTCCATGGTGAAAATAGCTTTTGGGACCTTATCACTGTAGGGACATGGTAACTTTAAATTTCTACATCTCCCCTTTTAAATACCATGCACCCTACCTTGTGTGCTACAAGGCCAACATAGATGTGACTTATTAATATTTAAAAGAGGTCTTTCCATGTCTTAAAAGGTTAATTCTATGAACGGTTCTGAAATTGCACAGCATGGCACATGGCTTTCTGTCCTTGGCAGACAGAGTAGACATCAGTGCCATGACGTAAACTAAATTTCTCACGAAACAGCTGAACTCTCACGTTGTTTGATATGGCGGCTGTTGGATACAAGTTTCCTCATAATCCAGTGTCTCCTTGCTAGACAGTCGAGATTTGCACAATGTCAAGATGCCTTTCTTCACCTGCTCGTAGTTGCTCAAGACAGACAACGTTCCTCATGGTCTAGCAGCGGACCCACCACTGTGACACCTGTCAACATCTGATGCATGAAGCTAATGTTGAGCATCCATTTTTCTTTAACATGACCTGTCAACACAGACAAACTTCAGTCTCCATGGAACAGCAATTTGCATCCACTGCATTAATCCAGGCACCTTCGCGTACTGTTCAGTAGAGATTCGTCTTCAGGCTATGAAGCATTCATGTACTGTGAGCCTTAAGTACAATGGGATTTTCTCTTCTATGGCGGAGGTGTGAGAAGTTGGCCTGATATGTAGTGTTTCCAATTCTGGAACCACTGGGTATCAGTCCAAACAAACCCCAAAGATGTCTGGTTGTAAGTCAACCTTGTTAGACAAGCTATCCTAGTGGTAGCATGGACTAAGCAGCCTTAAAGGCTTAACTTAAGAGGTCGTGTTAAGCGAGCTGTTTTACCACATACAATCCTGTAATCAAATGAAAGGACACCACACAAGTATATATTATAAAAATATATGTATTTATTTCTAAATTACTCCCCAGTACTCTTTATGAGGAAAGGGGCACAAGCGTTAAATCAAAAGCACTGTTACACATATAAAGTTGCACAATTATGGATGAGGGCGGGTGGCCACTCAGACCATATATTAAAAAAGTGGTATAAGTAACACTTATCGAACAATGGTTAGGCCTAGGGCCTAGAGATTCGCTGGGAGCAGTCAGGACTAGCAATGATGAAGTCGGGAGTAGCCCACAGGAGACGGGTGCAGCACGGAAAGTGCGGCGCGCACCAATGCACTGTCAATGGTGCGTAAAAGTTAGTTAAAGTGAATTAAAAGATACTTCCGCTGAACCTAGGAACACAAAACTTTAGACACAGACCCTAGAGGTGTGTACCAGTGTGGGAACACCGGCGTTGCAATGTTACCTCACTCACAGGCCGTGGGTGCACAGGGTCGAAGTGGCGTCGGGTTCTGACACGCAGGTTCTTGGTGCTTGAAGCTGTTGCAGCTGCAGGCGATGTGAAGCAGAAGTGTCCGGTGCGATCCAAGGGTGGATCTGAAGTGGTGAAGACCTGAAAGCAGAGGGGACAATGTTCAAAGTCACTGACCAGTGACCACCGTGGAACCAGATTGGAACCAGGCAAAGTCGGGTGCAAACAGGTGATCAGGGGTTGCTTCTCTCTGCAGCCACGTGGACACGAAGAGATCAAGGACGTCCAGGAGTCAATCACGAGCTGTCCCTCAAAGGCTCTAGCTGATGGCGGTGTCGGCAACTCGATTGAAGCAAACAAGCCTTGGCTAATGCAAGCCACGGGGATAGTGAAAAAGGCTTATTACTCGGACCAGCAAGGTCAGAGCGGGTACTCCTTTCTACAGGAGCGTGGGCAGGTCTGGAGCAACCAGACCCACAGTGTAAATCGTAGGTTTCGTCGCCAAGATGGCCGCTGACCACGTGACAAGCGGACGGGATGGCGAGTCGAGTGGCACAAAACAAAAGGGCCCCACGCAGATCGTGGAGATGCTGGAGGGCTGATCTTTGGTGCAAATGCTGCTCGGTTATGGGGCTTCTCAAACCCCAAAGCACAGAGTCGAGGGTGCCTCGGGTGCTGCGCAGTCAGCGTCTCGGGGGTCTTTCAAGATGGCCGCTCCCACGTCTCTCGATGCCTCCACGGGTCCCTTCTTTGCAGGGACTGTGGATCGGGCTGAGAGAAGTCTGGGAAGCTGGGTCTTGTCAGGCTCTGCACTCGGGCTCCGGCGGGAGGCGGCGGCAAAGCAGACGTCGAGGTGCTGGGTGATGCCTGTGTTCACAGGGTGGCCCCTCCTAGGCCACAAGGGAGATGCTCTTCAGTCTTCTGTCATCAGAATGTCGAAGTCCAGTCGTCTTCTTAGTTTAAAATTGATTTCAGGATGATCTGAGTTGCATTGGCACTGCTCCCCCTCTTATTCCAATCTGAGGGGTGGATCTCCTGCTAGGTCCCTCCCCTATGGGTGGGACCAGGAAGGGGGGTGGTTACACCCCCTTTCCTTTGTCCAGGTCTCACTGGAGCTGGGGCTGGGCTGCCCCAGAACCGGTTTGACAGGATTATGCAAGGGGAAGCCTTGTGCTCCCCAGGCACTGTCTGGTTTCATTCAAACCTCCCTGCTACAATCCACTATCTCCTGTCTGGGGTGGTGTCACACCTCCCTGTGACAGGAAATCCTTTGTCCAGGCCTCCTCTGCTGAGTTTCGGTCAGCAGCAGGAGGTCAGACATGTGTCTGTGGCAGAAGCATCCATTTTGTGGATCTGAGGCTCTTTTAAAAATCAACCACATTTTAGCAAAAGTAACATGTTGTCCCCTCTAGAGGGGTGGAATGCTACCCCCGTCGCCAGGACTGGCGAGGGGGTAGTATTCCAAATCGTATGACACCTTACACGACATGTTTTGATAAAGCCAAACCAAAGTTGACATATAACCGCGAGGATTATAATGCACTTAATAGTATATGGTTTGGCATTATCCCAGAACAGCTAAGGGAATTGGTCCCGACAGCTGCAGACAGGCTCAGCTCATGCTAGAGCACCATCTCACATTAAACCACACACTCTGCCTTCAGGATTGTTAAGGCCTGCCATAGGAGTGGCTCACAGGTTTATATGTGTCCAGATAGGTTTAGATATAGGAGTACTATATCTAAGCAAGGGGTGATTACACCACCTTGCCCCAGCTGAGTGATCAGCCAGTTGTGTCAATTTTAGATAGCCAGCCAGGGGTGGCAAAAGATATGCTGCAGCCCCTGGTAGGCCTTGGATGCACCTATGCCCTGGGCACCTATAGTGCTCTGTACAGGGGCTGATAAGGTGACCCAAGCCAATCTAGTTATGCACCTAGGGTACATGGAATCCATTTTACAGAGAGAGCAGATAGCCTGGGGCCCTGATTAGCAGGGAACCAGGCCAACTAAGTCGAAAACCAGCTAAACACAGGGCAAAAAATCTGGGGTAACCATAGTCAGGTAGCCACCTTCCTACAGGAGGTATTTGCCAATATTCGATCTGTTGACCATGACATTTACTCACTGTGGAGCAGCAATACTCCTCTTTCATGTTGTCAATGAAGAGATCGCCCATGGCTGGCTTCTTTTTACCGAAAATCAATTAACGACAAACTTCACATGAGCCACGGAACCAGCAACCCGAGAGACCGACTGCTGCTTTTGATTGCGTTTGATGGATTTACTCTTCCAAGAAATGAACGAAAATGTTCTTCATAGGTTTTAGATGGAGTTTGGAAGGGTTGCTCTTTCGATAATCTGATACTTTACATCCAGAACCATTTTTCTTCTGCTCTAGCAATTCTTTATGCACCTCTGGAAAAATTGTGTATTGTACAGAATCTAGGTCCATAGAAGGCTCATGTCTTGCGGCAGGACAATGGCCAATGTAGCCGTGCGCAATCCCACTCCTGCTGGGACGCGGGCTGGGTCCTTGCACATGCTGCCATAATGTACGCTTGTGAGAGGACAGGAGTCGCCAAAAAAAGCTGGTGACCCCTACATGTTTCCTCTACCACTCATGACCATTCCACCTTTAACACCGATTATATGACTGATGTATGTTACACAAATCATTTTTTAAACACTTATAACAGTCCATGTAACAGAGGTGAAGCATCGGCCTCTGACAAATAGTTTATCCTTCATGAACTAGAACATATTGAGAAATGTATTTGCTTGTGCCCTCCAGCTATAGGTGTTTATTTTACATGCCTCGTCCAGAGGCAAACATGGCTGGATTGTGGCAGCACCAAGTTGAACTCACACACACACATTAGTGCAAAGATGTTGGCTGAATACTTGGTACAGTGATGTTAAAGCCCCGGGACTGTGTGTTGACCTGCAGTGGATGGTGTCACAGAGCCGCCCATCCCAGGATCTTGTTCTCCTCCAGCAGAGCATCGAGTCCTGTTCTCTCCAGTGTCCATTGCATTGTTTCTGGCCAACTGGTTGTTCAGACTTTGGACTTTCTGGAGCTACTGTCCTGGGACCAAACATGGCATTTTCATCGGGATGCCACCCAGCCAGAGTGCGGGGGCTTACTGCAGATCTTGCTGACTCTGGCTCATGCCAACCAAGGTCCAAGGCTGGTGCTCGCCCTCTTTCGGACTATATATTGTATTCTTGGGTCTACACCCAGCTCTTATCCTTTGAGTCTCTATTAGGACAGATCTCACCATGTGACAGTGCTCAGCTCAGACATAAACATGAAGGATTTTTCATCTCTTTTCCTCCCTGCTTCCACTAGGGCCTCGCCAGTCCTCAACGACAGTTGTCGTTCATGACCAAGATGCTGGATGTGATCAGCAGCCCTCATTGTGCCAGCAGAGAATCCCTTTCTGACAGGTAAGTGGTATCGGTGTATGCCAGGAGCTAAGGTTACTGGTGGAACCCATGACATGCTTGCCTATAAATGACACCCCTTTCCTTTCCTCTGTAATTGGTGAAACTCTGTTATTATTCAGGTGACATTCATGCCCTCTCTTCCAGCATAGCTCACCTTTATGGACAAGAACCTTCCCTCTAGCCCAGCCCAGAAAAACAACTCCCATGTAAGTTGTGGACATTCCTTTCGCCCCAGTCCAAAGGGGCAAGCCCCCACTCTCAACCCAGGGGCACATTTTGGCACTTTCCTTCCTTCCTTTCCAGCCAATAGAAACAGCGCTTCTTCCCAGCCCTGCAGGACGTTTCTGCCTTGAAAGCCCTGGTCTCATTGCTCCCTTCCGAGCTCATGGACTTTGTTAATCACCCGTTGATAGTTTGATCTTTAGGTGAGATGGGGTGAAGGATTTAAAGAGCCCCTCAAGGCAGGAATCGATGTGTGTCTGCTTTCACTTCATGGGATATGCTGAAGTCCAAGACTAGTTTGGAAGGGATTGCAGAGAGTTTGTTTCTTGCCATTTGTACATCATAAGATTCAGGGGGCGGTGTAGATCACCGTCCCCTCTCCATATCTGAGGTGGGGAAGGAGAATGGTCATAGTTGACCCTTGTGTTCCCTCTGATACATTTCTGAAACCGTTTGACAGGTGGGTGAGCCCTCGGCTGCCAGTACCTGTGTTTCTGCTGGAGGGAGTTTCTAGTGTTGAAGGCCCCACTGAATTGTGGTCCAATTCGAATGGTTGTTTGGCCCGGATCCTTCCTGTATTGGTAACAGCTTAGGGCGGTCATTGAATTTGTGATGTTCGAGGAGTTTGCATCGGTCACGGTCAGTAGACCATTTCAGCAGCACCACTTGTTCATGTGACTATTGCAATCGGGGGGGCATTGATGGTTGGCTGGTTGTGCTCGGGCAAGATAATGATTCTGTTTTGCAGAGCTGTGAACTTGGAGGCTAAGGTTTCTGAACCCCATTCTTGATTTGGGGCCCATTTGCTAGTAGTGGGTTTCAGTGCCTGTTAAAGCGATGTGGAAAGTGCTAATACGTGCTTGTACGAAGAACGTGGACACAGGCACGTGGCCTTGACTCTGGATGGTGCTAGGTTATTCTCTTGTTCACTGGATGTTTTCAAGAGAGGAATGTACTGATGCAGTAAGAAAAGTTTGGAGTCGAGCATCAAATGGGCACAATGTTCTGCACGTTTGCTGCTTTACCTTTTACAGTCTGCTTTTCCTAGGTAGTCTTTTCTCCTGCTTGTCCTGGGTGGGTGTGGCATTGACAACCTTTGAAGTCCTCCATCACTCTCTTTTCTGCTTTTCTCCCGCCAGTGTTGAGGAGTCCATCCTGAGCGGTGTCCAAGGCACCGAGGCCCTCCTGAAGGAGATGTTTTCCAGTTCTCACTTCCAGTCCGTGCGGAACCCTGAGTGTAATCCGTGGCCTTCGGACATGAAGTCGCTGCTGCTCGGAGAGGACCCCTCAAAAAAGAGGTGTGTGCACCCATTCAGGCTGGGGAAATGTGCCTTTCCTCTGTACAGAGGTCATCTCTTTGCAGTCTCACAGGGTTGGCGTGGGTGATTTCCCTCTGATGGTATGCATGCTACCTTCTAATGTACTGTTTAACCCAGAAATCTGTAGGATCCGGGGGGTGGGTGTAGGGGGGAGGGGAGAGGGGGAGAGAGACTCTCTCTCTGTGTCTGTCTCTGAAGATGTACATGCACATGTGATGGTACATTGCACAGATGTCAAAAGCCTAAGTGCCCATGTGCACCCCCTGCCAAAGGATGCCAGGTTGTATAGGCTTCTGTCCCACCCATGATCATAGTTGGACATGCTGCGTTTCGAAAGCACACTCCCTTCTTCTCCTTGTGGGCTGGTACTCACTGCCCCTAACAATTAGGATACGCCGAAAGGTTCCTGCCAGCAGCTGCCGCCTTCTTTTCAAATTCACCTTGTGGGTCTCCTCGACATCTCATATTTGCTGTACAACATTACATTGATCCGGGAGTTCCCATCTGCTGCACACCAACAATATGCCGCCATTTTTTGCGTGCAAATTTCGGTTGTTGTGTGGCGTCTGGCACCAGCGTGATTGAACATGCATTCTGATGCTGAGCACGGCGTCGGGATACAAATAAAGTTCAGATGAGCGCACGACTCAGATGACATCATACCCCTACACAGGTGTTTGTGTACTGTTCCTGGGCCGATTACATTAGTGACAAGGCGGGTGTGCATAAGCCATGTGCCTACCCCACATTGACCATAGTGCTAATGACCAGTCCAGCTGAGCCAACAGTAAGCGTCGCTGCCTCTTGTTCGGCCACTAAACAGCACGCCCAGAAAATGCTACAACCATCCTATTACATCTCTAGTCGAAACCCGCCCCCCAGCCTTGAACCCTAAAACATGCCCCCAGCCCAGAAAGCCCCCGCCTCAATCAATCAATCACGGACATTTATAGAGCGCACAACTTACCCAGAGGGTCTCAAGGCGCTTGGGGGGGGGGGAGGGGGAGTGGGGGTGTGCTGCTGCTGCTCGAATAGCCAGGTCTTGAGCTTCTTCCTGAAAGAGAGGTGGTCTTGGGTCAGGCGCAGGTCGGGAGGGAGGGAGTTCCAGGTCTTGGCGGCCAGGTAGGAGAAGGACCTTCCTCCTGTTGTCATTCTTCGGATGCGGGGGACGGCGGCGAGGGCGTGGCTGGCTGATCGGAGATGACGTTTGGGAGCGTAGAAGTTAATGCGGTTGTTGAAGTAGCTCGGGCCTTGATCGTGTAGGGCTTTGTGTGCGTGGGTTAGGAGGCGGAAGGTGATTCTTTTGTTGACGGGGAGCCAATGCAGGTCTCTCAGATGTCCGGAGATGTGGCTGTGTCGTGGGATGTCGAGGATGAGTCTGGCTGAGGCGTTCTGGATCCGCTGGAGTCTCTTCTGGAGCTTGGCGGTGGTTCCGGCGTAGAGGGCGTTGCCGTAGTCCAGTCGGCTGGTGACGAGGGCCTGGGTGACCGTCTTCCTGATCTCAGTGGGGATCCACAGGAAGATCTTCCGTAGCATGCGCAGGATGTTGAAGCATGACGAGGAGATGGCGTTGACTTGTCTGGTCATGGTGAGGGAGGAGTCCAAGATGAAGCCCAGGTTGCGTGCGTGGTCTGTCGGTTTGGGTGCGCTGCCCAGGGCGGGGGGCCACCAGGAGTCGTCCCAGGCGGAGGGCGAGGAGCCCAGGACGAGGACTTCCGTCTTGTCTGAGTTCAGTTTCAGGCGGCTGGTCGTCATCCACTCGGCTACGTCTTTCATCCCTTCGTGAAGGTTGGCTCTGGCGGCGGCGGGGTCGTTGGTCAGGGAGAGAATCAGCTGGGTGTCGTCAGCGTAGGAGATGATGTTGAGGTTGTGTTGGCGGGCGATGACCGCGATGGGGCTCATGTAGACGTTGAAGAGGGTGGGGCTCAGCGAGGATCCTTGAGGGACGCCGCGGATGACTTCGGTGGCCTCTGACTTGTACGGTGGTAGACGGACTCTCTGTGTCCTTCCGTCGAGGAAGGAGATGATCCATTCTAGTGCCTTCTCCTGGATTCCGACGTAGCTGAGGCGCTGCACTAGGGTGCGGTGGCTGACAGTGTCGAATGCCGCGGAGAGGTCTAGGAGGATGAGGGCCGCTGTTTCTCCGTTGTCCATCAGGGCTCGGATGTCATCGGTGGCAGCGATGAGGGCGGTCTCGGTGCTGTGGTTGGCTCGGAAGCTAGACTGTGAGGGGTCGAGGGATCCATTCGTCTCGAGGAAGGCGGCCAGCTGTTTGTTGACGGTCTTCTCGATGACTTTGGCTGGGAACGGGAGGAGCGAGATGGGGCGGTAATTCTTGAGTTCGGTGGGGTCCGCTGTAGGTTTCTTTAGTAGGGCGCTGAGTTCGGCGTGCTTCCAGCTCTCCGGGAAGGTGGCGGTGTCGAAGGAGGTGTTGATGATGTCCCGCAGGTGGGGTGCGATGACCGCGTCGGCCTTGTTAAAGACGTGGTGAGGGCAGGGGTCGGTCGGAGATCCGGAGTGGATGGAGTTCATCATGCGGATGGTGTCTTCAGTGCTGATCGGGGTCCAGGCGCGGAGGGTGGTGGTGGTGGGGGGCGGTGGTTCGGTCGTGGCGTGCGTCGGCTGAGTGCTGAAGCTGTTGTGTATGTCCGCGATCTTGTTGTGGAAGTAGGAGGCGAGGGAATTGCAGAGGTCTTGCGAAGGGGTGATGTCGTTGTTTCCGGCGTTGGGGTTGGAGAGCTCTTTCACGATGTTGAAGAGTTCCTTGCAATTGTGTGCGTTGTTGTCCAGTCGGTCCTTGAATACAGTTTTCTCGGTGGCGCGGATCAGTTGGTGGTGCTTCCGGGTGGCAAGCTTGAGGGCGGTCATGTTATCCGGTGTTTGTTCACTTCTCCAAGCTTTCTCGAGGGCTCGGCAATTCTTCTTGGAGCTCTTGAGTTCGTCGGTGAACCATGGGACCTTCTTGCTGCCGGGTCTGCTGGGCGGGGTCCTCAGTGGGGCGAGTTCGTCCGCGCAGTTGCTGATCCACTTCGTGAGGTTGTCGGTGGCCTGGCTGGGGTTCGCTGAGCTGGCGGGAGGGTGCTGGCTCAGGGAAGCGGCGAGCTGGTCGGCTGTGATCTTGTTCCAGCTTCTTCAAGCAACCTGTTGCTGGTGGTGGTGGATCGTCGTTTTTCTGAAGGTGAAGTGGACGCAGCTGTGGTCCGTCCAGTGGAGTCCAGTGGCGTGGCTGAAGGCGATGTCTTTGCTGGCTGAGAAGACGGCGTCGAGTGTGTGTCCGGCGAGGTGGGTGGGGGTGGACACCAGCTGCTTGAGTCCGAGGTTGGCGAGGTTGTCGATCAGGGTGATGGTGTTGCGGTCCTCCCACTGCTGAACCCTAAAACTGGCCCCACAACCCTGAAATCACCCCTGCCCTGAGCTCTCACCCCACTTCCTCGGTGCTTGAACGAAGGAGTGGCTGCCAATCACTCCTGAGTAGGAAGAACTCCCAAGAGATTCACAGCAGGTCCCCGAGCACTCTTCGCATCCAGCCACCCAAAAGAAACCACAGTACTGGAAGTATTCAGGAATCGGCATGTCTTTTTCCACTCTAGCCTTTCCTCATTCCAGACAACACATTACACTACACCCGTAGTATCTTATACCGGAGCGTCCAATGCGTCCGTGAAGACGCGTGTCTGGCGCTTATTATACATGCTCCGCACCACTGCCATGAATCTTGGGGACATATTTCATGATTTCGTATAACCGGCTGTGCACACAAAATAAGTCTCGCTTTTAATTGTACTCTCACTAAGAAGACCTGATGAAGTCAATGACGAAACACACGTTGGCTAGAATGGAGACAAGCATTGGCAAAGTCTAGGTCTTGCCTATGCAAGAGTGTAGGAAGCTGGCTCTTTAAATAATGGACCAAAACAATCTGCACTGTGTCAAGAGTCCAGGCAAACCTCACTTGGTTTACAGAGGCACAAATGCTAACCCAAATGTGCTCTTTTGTGGTGGTGTGGGCAATCCGTTACGCTTATCAGAGGTCAGTGCTAAGCATTTGTTGTACTCGCAATGGCAATAAATTAGACACACAAGAATAACTACGAGACCAATTTAGAAAAATAAATCCTATGTTTATATATATTTTGATACCAAGAATTTTGTAATGAAGTACGTTCTTTTGCATGAATTTTTACAGGTAAGTAAATAGTTAAATTCATCTGTACGTAGCGGTGCTTCCCAATGGGAGAAAAGGCATTTGTTGCATACAGTTATTTGCAATCGGTTTCTGGGGGTCTCCTTCAGACTTGGGGTCCTAGTGGGCAAAGGTCCACAGAAACACCAGCAGTTACTCGTTACCTGCCCTGGGGCGTCCGGTGCAGAGGTGCTGGTAGGGTAGGTAGCTGTGCACGCTTCTCTGGTTAGAAGAAGGGGGCGCATTTGAAACAGGATGCAGAAGGGGACTTGGAGACAGTTTGTCGATACCTGGGCTGGGGCACTCAAATGTAGACTAGAAATGTCGGCTGGGCTCTGTGCACGCAAGAGCCTTGCGGTTGTCGGTCTTTATCGGTTGAGGGTGCAAAATCAGGGCAGCTGGGCCAGTCTGGAAGTGGGTCCCTGCGGTGCTATGGTCCCTCGTCTGCTGCTTTGTCTTGGAGTCGTAGGAGTCCCATCTTGACTATCCCTGTCGTGGCTTGCTGCAAGGTGTCTGATACCCTGTGTATTGGTCCTTAGCATCTCTGGATGATCCTGGTGTCTCCTCACTTGGGTACAGATCTGACCTTCAGCTACGCAACGAGTCTTGTGCACCAGCTACGTGAAAACTGCTGGGCTGCCTTAGGATGAGGTGTAAAGAACCGTCCTCTTCTCTTCAGCAATGTGTTCTTCCCGCCAGCCACTGATCATCCTATCATCACGCCCTCCTCCCCAGGTATTTTAATTAATACTTACTTCTTCTTCTTTACTCTTATCTTGAGTCTGGCTACGTGTTCTGGGACTTGTGTGGTAGAAGATAGGCAGACACAAATGGACTTGAACGGTCACCTCTGCTGCTTTCTTTTGGACCAACAATTGCTCTCCCATGGGCCACTTAGTGCCAGGTGAGTACATTTGTTCAGACCACGTCTGATTCTAATCTTACTGGGAGTTGCTTCTAGGTAAGAAGTGTGCGGCAGGATAAAGGGTCTACAGGAAGGTTTCCTGCTTGTTTTCAGTGTTTGTGCAATCCCAGCCAGGCCCATGATGTGTCGGAGTGTGTATCTCTTGAACCTAAGGTGCTGCTCAGAGAACAATGTGGTAGGTGCGAGCTCAGTATCTTAAAACTGGTGTTGTAAGGATCATGTCTTCCTGCGCAGAGACCCCTTTTTCATACCCTTTTGTAGACGTGTTACTGAACATGTAACGAGCGATGACTTGCTTAAATGCACGTTTCTGGCGTGTGCTTTTATTCTGTAAATGTGTAATGAATATCTCTGATAAGCAAGATCAATCAAATACACATTCACTGATCATTTTGTGACTATTTAGTTTAGAAATTCTTCCACGAATATCCTGATTCTTAGGACTGTTTCCCTCCATATTTCTATTTTTTTACCCATTTTAATCTGTTGCTTTCGGCTCCTTTCTTTTAGTTTTAGGTTCTTAAACACATACAGGACAGCATCCATTTTAGCTGCAGGCTCCATTTTAGTTAGCCTGGCCAACTTCTTTACCTTTGACCCAGATACTGCATGTCATTAGGACATAAAGTCCTGCGGTCTGACTCCATTTGGCCCACAGTCCATCTTGGGTAATGGAAGTCGCCATCTTCTCAAGTTTAGAGAACGGGAGTTGCCATTTTCCTCAAACTCTACACAATCATCAACATGTCTGCCTTTGACGCAAATGTCATCTGCGTCGATCTTTCCAAGAATGGTGAAAGTGTCAAGTCATTCAGATTTAGACATCAGCGAAACCCCCAGTGCATCCGTCTGGGACAGGTGCCTTTATCAAGGCCACATAACAACCATAACCCAAGTGATATTGAACCATTTTTTACCATTGTTGCACATCCACTGATGTACATGATTATGTCAAAACATTCTTAGGGTGACATTGCAAATTCCATTTTAGATAAGATGCAGTATGTAAGGACTACCACTTAACCACTTAGGAGAGAACTTCACCCGCGTCACAGACGCAGATCCAGATGAGCTCGGCACCCGATTCCATCTCGACCGAAGAAGCCTCCAGCAGGACTCCCTGACGCTCTGCAAAGCATTCCATTCTGCCTTCACAAACTGGTTCTAGGATTGTGTTCTTGAGCTTGAAATAGCTGACTAGCTAATCCAAACAGATAACACACCCTGTTGTCCTGGTATGCGCACCACCTCCTACTCTCAGGGTTATTATTTATTCATCTGCTAGAACTGGCGTAGCACTTGGAGATAGTACAGTGAGGGTGCCAGGGCTAAAAATACTGAAATTATATATTCTTTTATTTTTATTTACCAATTATTTTTATTGAAACAAAGCATCAATGAAATTCACAGTACAGAGGAAAATTGTCATATTAAATACAACACATTCGGGGTGAAATCAGGCGCACAACACCCATTGGACTCCCCGAGCTTCAGAAACCCTCCCCCCCCCCGTCGTCGTGTGTGGCAGTCCGGGATGAGACAGATCCCGGGCACACACAGAGCCGCGCCCGAACGTTTCACAGGTCTCTTAAAGACCATTTGAATGTTAATGAGGCCTTGCTGTTGTTTCACCCCTTCTAAGAGCCCCTGCAGCTCCACTCTGCCTACTGATTAAAGGTTCAGCCCCCCTCCCCCCCCCCCCCCCCCCCCCCCCCCGTCGTGTGTGTCAGCCCGGGATGAGACAGATCCCGGGCACACACAGAGCCGCACCCGAACGTTTCACAGGTCTCTTAAAGACCATTTGAATGTTAATGAGGCCTTGCTGTTGTTTCACCCCTTCTAAGAGCCCCTGCAGCTCCACTCTGCCTACTGATTAAAGGTTCAGCCCCCCTCGCCCCCCCCCCCGAAATTTTTTCTTAGACACCCCCCCCCCTACCCCCCCCCCACCCCCGAAATTTGGCTGTAGTTGCGCCTCTGGGTGAAATTATATATTGTCCCTGTTTTTACTGTTATTGAAAAGCGTAGCTGCTTATTTTTAAACCTTTCCTTTGATGCCAACAATATTATGTCTAATAGTTTCCGGCATTTTAAATAACTATTTTAAATGAACATGTTATAATACATATTCCGTTTGTTGTGATCTTGAGTGTGTAAATCACGATCGAACGATTGTTTGGATTACCAGTGCTCCCTGCCAGTAATCCAGAAATATTGGCACCACCTCATTAGAAATATTGACACCACCTCATTAATGTATTGGGTGGGGTTCTCCGGGATTATAATAACCTGTCTTTCACATTCATCACTCGTGCATTGGACTAAGTTCACTCGTGTCACCCATGGTTGTGAAAGCAAGCCTTGTAGAGCTGCGCCAAGACTCTGTTTATGCAACACGAGGATGTGGCCGGGGTTGCCAAGGGAGGAGACTGCATTCATTGAAATAGTACCCAACAACTGAGACTCTACATCGCACTCCACTCACTCCCATCTCCAGATGATACAAATTACGCATTCACTCCTGCACTATACTCATCCCCAGAACTCCCTTTTGCCAACAAGCAGAAATATAGTCTAGATTCCTTTATTTCCTAACTCCCACTACTTTGCCCCCGATGTTTGAGTAAGTAAGAAGTGATTTGTGTTGTCCATGTATGTGATGATTTACCAGACGCCAAGTTCTAGACTCTATACCTCCTTTCCATTCCACTACCTGCCGTGTGCAGCGACTGAGACGTAGTACGAGGGCACCATTGTGGTCAGTGGCATAGTCCACACTATAACTCGTATTCTTCCAAGAAAGCAGTGTGATGTCCATGTTCTAATGTGCCTCACTGCCTCGCATGGGGTGGGAAGCACTAGATAAGCACACCCACAATTCAGCACAACACAATAACTTCAGCTACTCCACAGATTGGGTAGATGTGTAGATAAAATGTCTCCTCGTGTGGACCTGCTTCTGCAAATGGAATCCCAGGTCTGAAATGAAAAGAAACTGGCACAAAGTCCAACAATTACTTAAAAATATACGGAATTTGGCATTTCTTAACTTCATATTCTTGTAAAAGAATTATGTGGCTTGTGCAGACTGTGTGACGTGCATGCCGAAAGGACATAACGCAATCCTATTGTGTTTTTCGTGTAAACGTCTAAAATTCTTACCAATCTAACTTCAGATGATGGATCTACTTGTGAAAAACCTGGGGACTTTTTTGCGAGTCCCAGGACAATCAAGTGGTACTGAGTTCATGTTGTAACAATGATAGCCTTCTAGCAAGGGTGACCTAGGACTTTACCCGACTTTTGACCCCAAATCTGAGCACTGTGGGCACATCTTTAACCTGGTGAGACAGATAAAGGCATTTAATAAATCATTGTACCGTCAATGCTTTCACTTGTTAAAATACTTTAATAGAGACAGAAATAAGCACTTCAAACTAACGGCCCGGTTATGATCTTTGCAGAATGGGTCCTGCCGTAGCTTTTTCAGTGGTCTTCCAGCACGCTGCCTTGGCGGCCCGATCACCCGATTTAGATCTTGGCGGGAACTCAGCTAAAAGCCACCGTTGTCCTGCCACCTCTGCTGAGACTCCTGTTCCCACAATGATGGCGGGAGAGCCACAGGCATGTCTTGGAGGGAATCCCACCAAGCTTCCCGCCATCTAGGTTACGATCCGCCTTTCCGTTGAGCTTTTCCTGGCCGGGACACCACCATGCCTGACTCGGCGGCGGAGAAGTAGGAAAGGAGGTTCAAACTCACCTTTTTGCGGGTTCCCACTTCGGAATCTCTGTCTGATTGTCCAGGTCCTTCCTGTGCTGCTGCCTCCAGACCGTGACGCTCAGCAACCCCGTTGCTGCCAGATTTGAAGGTAGACTTCTCCGTCACTTCTCCTATGTGGTGTATGGTAACAGTTACTTTCTACTCGTGTTATTTTACACGCAACATAACAGACAGTACACATAACCTACATATACATTATAAAACATACACAACATATATATGCATTTTCTGATATTGGCACGGAGTACTTACCTATCTTTACAGCAGCGCAATGTCGCTACATCAGGACTCCGCCGCCAAGAGACTGCCAGACCATTTAGAACATCGAAATCGGCTTGGCCTTATACCGTCAGCCTGATGGCTGCGGAGTACTCCAGCCGCAACATCTAAATACAGCGGGCGGGAAGGCATTCAGCTCGGCAGAGTACTCAGTCCACAGTGGGATGGCTGAAAGACCGCCAAGATCACAATCTTTGTACAGCGTTTCTGGAGGAGGTCTGGTGGGGGGTAGATAGTTAGCCAACACTGAGGGCTGACCCGGATGTTTACAATTGGTATGACAAGATCAGTGTGGGACTCGGCCTCAGCCCTGCTAACTCGAGCACGATTGTATGACTGTGCTCCGCCAAGCGCCTCTGGAGCCGAACGGGAGGTGCTCGGAGAGTATCGGTGGAGACTGCACTTGTTTCACGGAAGGAAATCTTTGGCACTGGATATTCCTCCGACCCAAACTTAAGCCGCCCACCCAAACAAGTGAAGAGCTCGCCCTGGATCGCAGTGCTGATTCTTACCGGGCATCTGCGATGAACAAACAACAAAGTGATTGAAATTTTTTTTGGAGCCACGATCTGGGGAAGAAAGGTCATGTGGGTGAATTACTGCAATATCGGATAAAAAATATTGTGTAACATGAATATCATGTCAAAAATGTTGTGACTTACAAAATATTCTGTAACAAAATATCTAAGGTAAGACTATGATTTTTCTAATATAAAATATCTCTTTTTAGGAATATTGTATTTCATATTGTTTACTTAAATATAATTGTAATAAATATGTTTTATTTAATATATCAGTATATTCATTTTATTTATTACTATTAGTATAATTTTATTATTTTAAAATATTGTCTCTAATTATAAAACTGTTTTTTTAAATGTAATTACTAATTTATAACACAGTAGCAGGTTGTTGCGATTGTAAGGGAATTGGTTGGGAAGTTAAATCATAATGCATTTAATTTTAATGTTAATTATTTTTCATTGGTAATTAAATATTGATTAATTATGTACATTGATAAAAAAAGAATTAATTGTGGTAGTTTGTTTAATTTGTTCATTTAAATAGTAATTGATTTGTGGGTGTTGGATTTGTAAAGGAATATAGTCTGAAGTTAATTAAATTGTAATTAATGTAACTTCTATATTTGAATTTTTTATTGTAAATAAATGTTGAAATGAATTTTTTTTTAATTGTTTAATTATTTGTGTCATTTATTTCAATGTAATTTGTAATCTTTATTTTACCTTTTTATGCTTTACTTAGTAATTTTTCATTTAATAGCAGGTTGTTGGGTTTGTAGGGGAATAGGGTCGGAAGTTATTGAACCTTTTTATTTTTTTCTAATTTTTAATCTTATAATCCTTATTTTTATTGATTATTAGGTATAGTTTATTTGTTTATTCTTTAATTAAATGATTTGTTTTAATTTGATATATTTATCGGTTTATTGAAGCGTTGTTCGTCTATAAATAACCATGTTATGTCATTGTCCACGGGGCCATGGTCTAAGTAATGCCGAGTGCATTTAGTATTTGCCTTTTTGCGTCTCGTGTAGCTACGATGTTCAGTTATTCTAGTCCTCACCCTCCGAGCAGTCATCCCTATGTAATTAAGATTGCATGGGCATCTGAGGAGTTATTTCACTCCCTCTGTGTTGCATTAGTGTGTTTCAAAAGTTCCCAGTGAGTGTGGAGTCCTAGGTCAACCTGGGATGTAGATTGGGTGTATGTGCAGACTGAACACGGACCACATGGTAAATGACCTTTCACGGGTGGAAGAGACCAGAAGGTGTTCTGATCTGTCTCGCGAGGGTTGAATGGAGGTCTAGTGTGGACCACCATGTCTCCAATAGTCTTGCTGCGTTTTAAGGCAAATAACATCCTGGGTAGTGTGTCTTCTCCCCTGTATTCAGGATTGACCAATTTTTGTTCTGTACTTTTTTGGTCAGATGACTATATGTGCTCACACAGAGGAGCCCGACTGTTTGTCGTTTGGGATGTGTCTCCAAAAGGGCTTCTCTATTATTGTTTCTATCTCTCTTTGCTGCCTTTTGTATGAGGTTTTTGAGATGTGACCTCTGAGACAAATGTTTGCTGAGTGTGGCTGCATGTACTTTGAACTTTGTTACTTCGGTACAATTTCTCCTAATCCTTAAGAATTGACCCACTGGTAAGTTGTCTCTCAGTGCACGCAGATGGAAACTATTGTAGCAAAGAAGACCGTTCCCTCCCATCGATTTCTTGTACAATTCAGAGCAGATTCATCCATTTTTGGGTATAGTAAGAGGTCCATTAAAGGAAGGGATACCTTACTTTCCTGGACCTCCTACTATACCCCAAAAATGGAATTGTACCGATGTAGCAAAATTCAAAGACCATGCCGCGCTACATTATCAGCTTTGTGACTTCCTGCTTATGAGTATCTATGTTCGTTAGTACACCAACCTTATACCCCCCTCCTCCACTTTGCTGTCCTCAATGCGGCTCTGTCACACCCTGTACCACCCTGTACCAACTTTTGTGGCCCCTTAGAACATTTTTGTGAGTTCCCATGACTAGGGTGCCATCAGGGTGGTGTCTTAGACACTACCCTGATGAGAAACTACTCTGACGACACCTACAGGTATGCTAAGTATACCCCCAGGTGTCATCAGAGTAGGGTCTTGGTACACCCTTAGGGTTTCATCACAATAGTGGCTTATCAGGGTAGTGTCTTGGTATATCCCTAGGGTATCATTAGAGTAATGACTTCAGGTCTCCACAGATCTACTCGCTCACTCGCTATGGTGAGTCAGATTTTATCAGGGCGAGCTATATTTAGGCCTACTCGCCCCTTCCTGCAAGTTGACAAACAGATGTTCTGTTCATTCACAAAGTGAAGGAGCAACAAAGATCCCTTAAGGCTTGTTTTTATCATGTCACATTTATTCTGTGCTCGGAGACCTAGGTAAAGTAAGTTTACATCTACAATTACTTTTCTTTCTCTAACTGCAAAGTTCAAAGATTTTGTAAAGCAAGTGTGAGACCAAAGGCTGTAGGATGTCATGTTTTATTCTAACACATTTAAATAGCTATAAAGTGAACTGTACAAAAATGTCCAAATACATTTCACTAGTTATGAAAGCCCTTGTTCTGCCATTCTGTGTGATGAGAAAAATATTTTAATAGGATGAAATCAAATCAGAACACTTTACTTGGTGATGTGCAAAGGATAAATAACTTTGCTGAAACCCAATAAGTAAAACTGCATGTTAGTGGGAACATTTCTGGCCTTGGTATACCCTCAGGGTGTCATTGAGGTAGTGCCTCATCAGAGCAGTTTTTTGGGGTCTCCCCCCCCCCCCCTCCTCCCCCCCCAAGGTTGTCATCAAGTGTAGCCCAGAGCAATCCACAGAACATTTTTCCTGCAGACCGCAGCCAGCTCTCATCTCCAAACCTAGGAATGTTGGTCTTTTAAGAGCGCTTTATCACTCTCTAGAGGTGCTTGAAACTCTGAGCAGTGAATATCACTCCTTCTTTTTCTGTCCCCTCCTCAGGAATCTGCTGCCTTCAAAATCAAAAGATTTGGAAGACTCTCTGAAGCTGCTGAAGGAAACAACTGAGACTTTGGAGGAGTTGAAGGAGGAGGTGAGGAAAGCTCTGGGGATGGACTGAAGGAGATGCAGACGAGTGACTGATCAGGGGAGGGACGGATGAGACCTGAGGTACAGAGGAGGGACTGAATGAGAAACAGAGGAATCTAAGGGGCAAGGGGAGGCGCTAATGGGGATTTGAGGGCTCGAAAGGAGGCTGAACGAGATGGTAATCAGCCTAGACACTGAATGTGAAGATGGAAAATGTGAAGGGCTGGCTAGGAAAGTTAGTGACTGGATCATCAGTAATTCAGGAACCTGGGGAGATGGGAAGGTGAGGATCCATGAAGGAACTGTGTGACAAGGCCTCTTGCTTAGAAGGTCACTGAGGGTGAAGGTCTCTTGACCAGGAGTTTACTAAAGGTGGATACGAGGACTTCAGAAACAACTGAGGTTGGAGTAGAGGAACTAAAGGCTGTACTGAGGGTGGAGGCAAGGGCGTAGCTGAGGATGGAGGCAAGGACGCTGCTGAGGGTGATGGCAAGAGAGCAGCTGAGAGTAGAGGTAAGAAAGAAGCAGAAGGAGCAACTGAGGCTGTGGGCATGGGTGCAGGTGAGAGTGGAGGCAAGGGAGCAGCTGAGGCAAGGGCGCAGCTGAGGGTGGAGGCAAGGGCGCAGCTGAGGGTGGAGGCAAGGGCGCAGCTGAGGGTGGAGGCAAGGGCGCAGGTGAGGGTGGAGGCAAGGGCGCAGCTGAGGGTGGAGGCAAGGGCGCAGCTGAGGGTGGAGGCAAGGGCGCAGCTGAGGGTGGAGGCAAGGGCGCAGCTGAGGGTGGAGGCAAGGGCGCAGCTGAGGGTGGAGGCAAGGGCGCAGCTGAGGGTGGAGGCAAGGGCGCAGCTGAGGGTGGAGGCAAGGGCGCAGCTGAGGGTGGAGGCAAGGGCGCAGCGGAGGGTGGAGGCAAGGGCGCAGCGGAGGGTGGAGGCAAGGGCGCAGCGAAGGGTGAAGGCAAGGTAGTAGCTGAGGATGGCTTGTGATAGGCTTGAGAGAGGGACTGCTGGGGCTGACTGGCCAGTATAGGATAAAAGGTGAGCTTTTAACTAAGAAGTCAAACTGCGGTGCTGTCTGTCTAGGGAAGTAAAACTGGGATCATTGCAAGCTGTTAGTAGTCCGGGAATTTATACTGAAATACAAGACCATATCCTGAAGTTGATGTGTGCTTGATTCGTCCTGGGTGAGGGTGTTGCAGCATTCTGGTCGTATAAAGCTGTGGATCTACACAGATACGAGGAGCTGAGTTGCTGGTCTACAGCGTTGTGGTTGGGTGAGGGTTCGCGTTTGTAGTGGTCTGGTTGGATGAGGGTGCAGGTCTGCAGCATATGAGTGATAGTATCCATGGTTGTGGTTGGATGACAGTTCTCGTCCACAGTGTCCTGCTAGGTCTGGAGTGCTTGCCTGAGAATTGTGGTCAGACAAGTGACAGTAAGCAGCGTTGCAGTTGTATGAGGGTTGTCGCCTGGTGTACTCTTTTCAGATGGGGTGCTGGTCTCCAGCATTGCGGTTGAATAGCAGCGATGGTAGCAGCATTATGGTTGGATAGTGGCGATGGTATGCAGCATTGTGGTTGGATAGCGTCAATGGTATGCAGCATTGTGGTTGGATAGCGTCAATGGTATGCAGCATTGTGGTTGGATAGCGGCGATGGTATGCAGCATTGTGGTTGGATAGCGGCGATGGTATGCAGCATTGTGGTTGGATAGAGGCGATGGTTTGCAGCATTGTGGTTGGATAGCGGCAATGGTATGCAGCATTGTGGTTGGATAGCGGCAATGGTATGCAGCATTGTGGTTGGATAGCGGCAATGGTACGCAGCATTGTGGTTGGATAGCGGCAATGGTACGCAGCATTGTGGTTGGATAGCGGCAATGGTACGCAGCATTGTTGTTGGATAGCGGCAATGGTACGCAGCATCGTAGTTGGATAGTGGCGATGGTACGCAGCATTGTGGTTGGATAGTGGCGATGGTACGCAGCATTGTGGTTCGATAAGGATTCTCATATGAGACAGTCTGGTCGGATTCAGGTGCTGGTCTCCAGCATTGTGGATACATAAGCATAGAAGTGCTAGTCTGCAGCATTGGGATTGAATGAGAGTTTGTGCCCCCAATATTCTGGTCGGCAGGGGCTCCTGATCGCCCCCATTGTTATTGGGTAAGGGTGCTAGTATCCAACTTGTTTGGATGAGAGCTCTTGTTTGCTGTATCATGGTAAGTTTGGGTGGCACTGTGGTTGTATTATGGTCTTTTTCTGCAGTATTCTTGTGCGATTGCGGTGCTGGAGTGCAGCAGTGTGGACAGATCAGGATGATTGTTTGCAGCGTTGTGGTGCCGAGGGTCCACATGTGCGGGCTTCTGGGCAGATTAGAGTGGTGGCGTCCAACACTGTGGTTAGATAAAGGAGATAGTCTTCAAGGTGTGGTTGGATGAGGGTTCTGAACCTCTCTATTCTTGTAGGATTCGGGTGCTTGTCTGCAGTACGGTGTTCAGACAGCAGTGATAGTAAGTCGCGTTGTGGTTGGATGAGTATTGTCGTCTGGAGGTTCCTGGTCGTACGGGGGCGCTGCTCTCTACTGCCTGGGCATGGAACCTGTGATGGATTGAAGAATTTGAGAGCCAAGAAAATATGATGATGGAATTAGAAAATTTGTTTGCTGATGGTTTCAAGCATTGTCTGTGTGTACTGAATGATCTCTGTACCTTATCCCTTATCCTCTCTTAGTGTTCCTTCCTTGGACCTGATGCCCTGCCTGACGCAAGCACTATTGTCCAGGCCCTGAAGCTCGCTGTGTCCGACTTCCTGATGTTAACAAGCACCTTCTCCCAGGTCTATGAGGATGAATTTCAAACACACTGCAGCCGACCAACCCCACTGATCAGCGACTGCGGGACACTGTTTAAGTCTGTGCACTTGTCCCTGGACGTCTGCATCAAGGTAAGGATAGTGGCCAGAGCAAAGCTCTGTTAAGCCACTGGCTTCTGATAGATACATCTGCCAGTGGATTCCTCACCTTGTGAATATCCCCTTGCGTCAGCAACATTCGGAAATTCTTTTTGTAGCTTTGCGACGACGTCATAGAGGCACGGCATCGCAAGCGACTCCGTTGACGTCACCGACACTACAATAGGCCCACGCCGGCGTGATGACATCAGTTCCATTTTTTCCGCGTCGTCGACGCTAACGGTTTCGGGGAATCTCTGTAGCCTTTTAGTAACTTTGTTGCTATTTTCATCACTTTCCTGTTTCTTTGTGTCCTTCGCGATGTCAACAAAGAAGACCGGTTTTAAGCCTTGCAGAGAATTTGGGTAAATGAGGTCTATCACGGACCCACACGAAGATTGCATCTGGTGTCTAAGTTCGGACCATGATGTAGATGGATGTTCTTCCTGTCGAAAGATGAACCCGAAGGCTCTGCGTGAGAGAGAAGCTAAGCTACTGGTAGCAAAGCTGAAAGGTGACAAAGAAAGAAAGTCTTCGAGGTCTCGTTCGAGAAGGGCGAGGTCGAGATCGAAGTCGAGATCAAGGTCTTGGGTGGAGTCGACTTTGAAGTCCTCTTCAGATCACGCTTCGAAGTCAAGGAAGAAACATAAGAAAAGAAGACATGAGTCCCGACGTCACTCTGATAGGGATTCGGTCTCTAGGTCGAAACCACCCAAGAAGGTACGTTCAAAGGTGATTCCTCCGGAGGAAGACTGAGATCCTGAAGGTGAGGCCTCACATTCGGAGTCGCAGGTTCAGTCACCGGCTTCGTCTCCAGCTCCATCTCCGACGCCGCCCCCGGCCTGAGAGGATGAGGAAGAAGTTTCTGTTGGTGAGGATTCTGCGCCTGTGGAAGAGCCGAATTCGGAACCTCCTCAAGGTCAGCCTGAGGGTCTTCGGCCACCTTTTCCGGCCCCAGGACAAGACCAATCGGCGTTTTTGAACGCTATGTATGGCGTCTTTTCAAGGGCTTCGTACCCCTCTGGCGCACCTTCAGGTCCCATGGGTCCACTAGCATTTAATTTAGGAGTTCCTCACTCCTATGCTCCGGCTCCATTTATGCCCTACATGCCGGCTCCGACACCGCAGTGGCAATACCCGGCTCCGCCGAAGTAGTGGACTTCGATACCGACGTCGTCTGCTCCGAGTCGACTTCGAGACCAACCCTCTGTACCATCGGATTCGATACCGACGTCGGTTCCGGCTCCGTCGGAGTTGGATCTGACGGCGTGGCGTGTAAAGAAAAGGTCCAGGAGGGAAGCTCAGCGCCTCATGGAGGAGCAGAGATATACAGAGGCTCAAGCTGAGATGGAAGAAGGTGAGCTTGAGGAGGACTGTTTCGAGGATCTGGCGGAGGCTACTGGCCTGGAGTTTTCTCCCCAGTGGGAATTACTTTCTGTGTCTGATGCCCCTTCAAAAGACGTTCAGCTTTATCACTTGGTTATGAGGAAGGCAGCGGAACTTTTGAATTTGACTCTACCTACTGTAGAATTTAAGTCCAATCTACTGACTGAGGTTCTGCATTCACCACGTTCTGTGGTGGAACCGTTGCTCCCATTTAAAGAAGCTTTAACGGAGCCTATTATGGAAGTTTGGAAAAAGCCTCTAACCGCACCAGCAGATTCCAAGGGTGTGGCAAGAAGGTACCCTGCTTTTCTAACTTCTCATCCTTCACCTGAAAGTTTAATAATCCAGGCAGCCTGTTCCAAAAAGACTGGGTGCATTTCCTCAAGTGCCTGGGGATAAGGATGCCAAGAAACAAGATCAGGTTGCAAAAAAGACCTTTTCTTCTGCGAGTATGGCATTAAAGTCAACCAATGCCACTTGCCTTATGGCGAGATATGTACATGCTCTCATGGACACACTGCGTCTTCTGGCACCTAAGATCCCTGTTGACAGCAGGAAGGATTTTGAGGAGGTGTTGACGGATGCACAGGCAGCGGCTCGCCAGGTGATACAAAGTGGGCTAGACACTGCAGATTCGGTGGCACGCATTATGGGTACTGCGGTTGCCACAAGAAGATCGGCTTGGCTGAAATCTTCAGATTTTTCGGCAGATGTTCAAGATGTTTTGTTGGATCGGCCGTTTGATGGTGCTGGACTCTTTGGGGGGAAAAAAGCTGATACAGCCGTAGAAAGATTTAAGGACAGTTAGGCTACTGCCAAATCTTTAGGACTTCAGACCAGGGGTTCTTCTACCAGAAGGTTCAGAGGATTCGGACGCTCTTCCTTTCGGCAAGGTCCGCAGCAGCAGCAGAATCCCTTGTACAAGTCGTACAGGGGTAAGCAAAGAGCTCGTCCTCGGATGTCAAGCCTCTTCCTCCTCCACCTCCTCCAACCCCCCAGCCTCAGAAAAGCAGCCCTAGATCCGCCATTCAGGATCATGTGGGTCCGGTGGAGGGTCGGCTTACCCACTTTCTACAGGATTGGAAATCGGTTACATCAGGTCTTTGGGTTCTCAATCTCGTAGAAAATGGGTATGCCCTTCCCTTTCGGGAATTCCCTCCCAATTACCCTCCTGGTCAAGGTTTTTGCACAGAGGAACACCTTTTACTTCTGCAGGAGGAAGTGCAGACACTATTAAGAAAGGGTGCGATAGAGGTGGTGCCAGAGCAGGAAAGGGGTCAGGGATGCTACTCCTGGTATTTTCTGATTCCCAAGAAGGATGGCAGACTTCGTCCAATCCTGGATCTCAGGATCTTGAATCTTTATCTGAAACAAGAGAAGTTCAAGATGCTCACCCTTGTACAGGTTCTTCGGGCGCTGCTGGAAGAAGACTGGATGGTGTCGCTCGACTTGCAGGATGCGTATTTTCACATCCCAATCCTGAAGTCGCACAGGAACTATCTACGTTTTACGGTAAGATCGCAACATTATCAGTTTGCGGTCCTTCCTTTTGGAATTACTACTGCGCCTCGAGTCTACACCAAGGTGATAGCGGTGGTGGCTGCACATCTTAGAAGGTCGGGGATTCCAGTATTCCTCTATTTGGACGACTGGCTGATCAAAGCAGAGTCGTCAGAGAAAGTGCTCCGGCATCTGCAGGAGACAACTCAGTTGTTGTACCGGTTGGGTTTTTCAATAAATGTACCCAAGTCTCACCTGGTGCCCTCCCAGCGCAACCTGTTCATAGGTGCTGAACTGGACACAACTGTATGTCGTGCATTCCCTCCTCCTCAAATGATTTGTGACATACAGGAAATGATTCCTCTATTTTACAATGGAGTGGTCGTTCCAGTCCTGAAGGTCCTTCGCCTGCTCGGTCTGATGGCTTCTTGCATTCTGTTGGTCAACCATGCACGCTGGCACATGAGGGCTCTCCAGTGGTGCCTCCGCAGGCAGTGGTATCAACACAACGGAGAGCTCAGGGAGTCTGTGAGGATCTCCAGAGAAACTGTGGCGGATCTGTCTTGGTGGAGCGTGGAAGGCAATCTGTCTCAGGGAAAGCCTTTTCATCTGCCTCCCCCGGTGGCCACAGTGATTACGGATGCATCCACTCTAGGGTGGGGTGCTCATTTGGGGGATCTGGAGGTCAAAGGTCTTTGGTCTCCAGAGGAAAGGTTGCTTCACATCAACCTTCTAGAGTTACGGGCGATTCGTTTGGCACTCAAGGCCTTCCTACCTTCGCGGTCGGTCAGTTAAAGTCCTGACTGACAATACGACCGCGATGTGGTATGTCAACAAGCAGGGAGGAGTGGGGTCGCAGTGTCTCTGCAGAGAGGCTCTGCGTCTCTGGTCCTGGGTTCAGGACCATCAGATTTGTCTGATGGCGAATCATCTGACCAGAGTTCTGAACGTGCGTGCAGACCGTCTCAGTCGGCAATTCTCGGCCGACCACGAGTGGAGGTTTCACCCGGAGGTGGTTCGTCACGTCTTTCGGACGTGGGGAACTCCTCAGGTGGACCTGTTCGCCACTCGCGAGAATGCTCACTGCAGGTTCTACACCCCCCACCTCCAGACCTTACACCTTCATGCCTGGAGATTGAACGGGGCAACCTGAATTCCTTTTCTCTCCCACACGATGTGGTGGATGTCATTCTTTCGGCTAGGCGTGACTCCATTAAATCCATTTATTCATACAGATGGTCTAAATTTGTCTCTTGGTGTGGGGAGAAGTCTGTTGACCCTTTGAAGGCTCGTTTGTCTGATATTTTACAGTTTGCTCTTTCTTTAGCACAGCAGGGTTTTGCTGTTGCCACAGTCAAGTGTTATCTTTCGGCAATGTCGGCATTTCTCTGTTTGCCGGATCAGCCGTCTCTTTTCAAGTCTCCTGTGGTTTTAAGGTTTTTGAAGTGCCTCACAAATAAGTTCCCTCCTACTCCCTTTATTGTGCCTCAATGGGATTTAAATCTTGTTTTAACCTTCTTGATGGGTTCTCCCTTCGAACCTTTGCACAAGTGTCCCATGAGGATTTTGTCTTTTAAGGCTGTCTTCCTGGCAAGGAGGGTGAGTGAGCTTCAAGCTCTTAGTTCCAAACCCCCATTCTTGACCATTCATACTGAACGAATGGTTCTTAGGACCAGGGCTGCTCTTCTCCCTAAGGTGGTAACTCCCTTCCATCTAGGACAATCTATTACCCTTCCTACCTTTTATCCTCCCCCTCACCCTTCCAAGGAGGAGGAGCGTCTTCACCGTCTGGACCCCAAGAGGGCTGTGAGCTTTTATCTTGATAGGACTAGAGACTATCGAGTAGACGACCAGCTCTTCGTGGGTTTTGCTGGCTGCAAGAAGGGGAAGGCGGTGCACAAGCGCACGCTCTCGAGGTGGATCATCCTCTGTATAAAGATCTGCTACTCTTTGGCCGGTAAGGAACCTCCAGAGGGTATAAGAGCTCACTCTACTAGAGCAAAGTCCTCAACTTCTGCATGTCTAGGGGTGTACCTGTAGAGGATATTTGTAGGGCCGCGACATGGACCTCCCTCCACACTTTCGCAAAGCATTATTGCCTGGACACTGAGGTGAGGAGGGACGGCCATTTTGCGCGCTTTGTCCTCCAGGATTTTCTGGTATAGGAGAGTGGACGCCCTCCTCCCGGAGTGGGGACTGCTGTGGGACTCTATTCACAAGGTGAGGAATCCACTGGCAGATGTATCTATCAGAAGAACAAGTTACTTACCTTCGGTAACGCTTTTTCTGGTAGATACAGTATCTGCCTGTGGATTCCTCACTGACCCACCCGCCTCCCCGTTGTTCACTCTTCTATACCAGAGTTACTGTAATGTATTTACTTTATTATCAAATAATAGATTATTTCAAATGTTTTATTGCATTTGTTTCACACTGTGTGTTACCTTGATATTTGTATACTGTGTATATTTCTACTGTCATTGGTCCGTCCGTGTGCCTCGAAGGCAAGGAAAAAAGGGCAGAACTGATATCATCACGCCAGCGTGGACCTATTGTGTCGTTGACGTCAGCGGAGTCGCGTGCGATGCCGTGCCTCTATGACGTCCACGTCGGCGCGAAGCTACAAAAAGAATTTCCAAATGTTGCTGACGCAAGGGGATATTCACAAGGTGAGGAATCCACAGGCAGATACTGTATCTACCAGAAAAAGCGTTACCGAAGGTAAGTAACTTGTTCTACTCAGCCATTTCCTTCTCTTGTGAGGTTAAGAAGCAGGGAAATACCTTACAGCTGAGCAGGTGCGCTCTAGCCCAGTGCCAGCTCACAAGATCCCACTGACTCTGCTTTGTGTAAATGTCAGCCCTGCTCATCTGTGCGTATCTCCGCCAGGCGCACCATTCATTGCAGGTGGCATTGCTGCTTCGCTTCCCCTGGTTTGCTTGCTGCCCCTTATTTTACCCCTTTTCCTCCTTTCAGCAGCAGGCCCACCCCTTTCTTGCCATCCCCGGCAAGATGATCCCGCTCTCGTTCAGCTTATAGCCGGTGTCCGGGAAGTACCTCCCCAGAAAGAGAAACTATCGAATCCAAATGTGTGGGGGGGAAATATGGGGCAAGGCAAGTGTCTAGCACAAGAATTGTACCATCAGGTAATGGCTGAAACCTTGCATAGTATAATTGCAGGACAAACTCCCACAGGCTCGATGGAGAAGGATTGAATTTCTTTGTATCATTTGTCTTTAGAGCTCCACACAAGCGCGGCTCTCTCGCAACAGTGCAGGGAAGCAGTGCCAAAGTGTGTAACAGCGGTGGGCAGGGCCCAAGCATGTTACAGCGGTGGGCAGGGCCCAAGCATGTTACAGCGGTGGGCAGGGCCCAAGCATGTTACAGCGGTGGGCAGGGCCCAAGCAGGTTACAGCGGTGGGCAGGGCCCAAGCATGTTACAGCGGTGGGCAGGGCCCAAGCGTGTAACAGCGGTGGGCAGGGCCCAAGCGTGTAACAGCGGTGGGCAGGGCCCAAGCGTGTTACAGCGGTGGGCAGGGCCCAAGCATGTTACAGCGGTGGGCAGGGCCCAAGCATGTTACAGCGGTGGGCAGGGCCCAAGCGTGTTACAGCGGTGGGCAGGGCCCAAGCATGTTACAGCGGTGGGCAGGGCCCAAGCGTGTTACAGCGGTGGGCAGGGCCAAAGCGTGTAACAGCGGTGGGCAGGGCCCAAGCGTGTTACAGCGGTGGGCAGGGCCCAAGCGTGTTACAGCGGTGGGCAGGGCCCAAGCGTGTTACAGCGGTGGGCAGGGCCCAAGCGTGTTACAGCGGTGGGCAGGGCCCAAGCGTGTTACAGCGGTGGGCAGGGCCCAAGCGTGTTACAGCGGTGGGCAGTGCCCAAGCGTGTTACAGCGGTGGGCAGGGCCCAAGCGTGTTACAGCGGTGGGCAGGGCCCAAGCGTGTTACAGCGGTGGGCAGGGCCCAAGCGTGTAACAGCGGTGGGCAGGGCCCAAGCGTGTAACAGCAGTGGGCAGGGCCCAAGCGTGTAACAGCAGTGGGCAGGGCCCAAGCGTGTAACAGCAGTGGGCAGGGCCCAAGCGTGTAACAGCAGTGGGCAGGGCCCAAGCGTGTAACAGCAGTGGGCAGGGCCCAAGCGTGTAACAGCAGTGGGCAGGGCCCAAGCGTGTAACAGCAGTGGGCAGGGCCCAAGCAGGTAACAGCGGTGGGCAGGGCCCAAGCAGGTAACAGCGGTGGGCAGGGCCCAGTCATGTGTAATAGCAGCAAGCAGGGCCCAGGCGTGTAACAGCGGTGGGCAGGGCCCAAGCGTGTAACAGCAGTGGGCAGGGCCCAAGCGTGTAACAGCGGTGGGCAGGGCCCAAGCGTGTAACAGCGGTGGGCAGGGCCCAAGCGCGTAACAGAGGTGGGCAGGGCCCAAGCGTGTAACAGCGGTGAGCAGGGCCCAGTCATGTGTAACAGCAGTGGGCAGGGCCCAAGCGTGTAACAGCAGTGGGCAGGGCCCAAGCGTGTAACAGGGTGGGCAGGGCCCAAGCATGTAACAGCGGTGGGCAGGGCCCAGTCATGTGTAATAGCAGCAAGCAGGGCCCAAGCGTGTAACAGCGGTGGGCAGGGCCCAAGCGTGTAACAGCGGTGGGCAGGGCCCAAGCGTGTAACAGCGATGGGCAGGGCCCAAGCGTGTAACAGCGGTGGGCAGGGCCCAAGCGTGTAACAGCGGTGAGCAGGGCCCAGTCATGTGTAACAGCAGTGGGCAGGGCCCAAGCGTGTAACGGGGTGAGCAGGGCCCAGTCATGTGTAACAGCAGTGGGCAGGGCCCAAGCGTGTAACGGGGTGAGCAGGGCCCAGTCATGTGTAACAGCAGTGGGCAGGGCCCAAGCGTGTAACGGGGTGAGCAGGGCCCAGTCATGTGTAACAGCAGTGGGCAGGGCCCAAGCGTGTAACGGGGTGAGCAGGGCCCAGTCATGTGTAACAGCAGTGGGCAAGGCCCAAGCATGTAACAGGGTGGGCAGGGCCCATTCATGTGTAATAGCAGCGGGCAGGGCCCAGTCATGTGTAATAGCAGCAAGCAGGGCCCAAGCGTGTAACAGCGTGAAGTTTCAGCCCTGCCATTCCCTGGTGTGGTTTGCAGTAGCCTCAATGTTTCCATTCCAAGGCTCTCTCTGCCCTGTGGGGTGTCCGCATTGTGCTCCCCAAAGTGGGGTGTTTTATTTCTGCATCTCTCCTGGATTCTCCTGTTGCCAGTGCTCTCCTGCCCCTTACGCTCCCATGTATGGTGTAGTTTCCTCTTGGCTTCCCATCTACCACACTGTCCGCCCCTTGAGGGGTATCCGCACAGCCTTCTCCTGTGTAATGTGGTTTGTACTACGACATGAAATCCCCTGTCCCCCATCTCGCAGAGTCTGTGGGCCTTTCTGGCGCGTCAGCCCTTTCCTCCTCGGTATGATGTGGTTGTGGTATCTGCTCACTTCTGCGGTGTCTCAGGCTGTTGCAACGCAAATGTCCCCTGCATGATTGTGGCGTGCTCTCCTACCCGGAGCCATACATCTACATTTGAAACTGATATTGTGACTTGTTACTGGCCCAACTAACGCACTAAAGCAGAGTGTGAGCTGGGCCTAGGCCTGTCCCTGGTAAGGCGAAGGTCCATAACTAGTTTTGTGACCTGGAGGGGCACACCAAGCGGAGCCATGGGATTACTGTCATGTCCGGGGTTGCTGGGTTGAAGCTGTGGTGGCAGCTGACCTGCGTTTAAGGAGTGAAAGTCCTGAACATACCCTTTTCTGTCTCAGCAAGGAGTGCAACCTGCCACTTCACTCTAGTTCAATGTCGCACCTATACCCTTGAGCTGTGTGCATGTTTAAACATGTAAATGTAAATTGTAAAGTGATACTTGTATAGCGCACTTCTCACCCGCAAGGGTCTCAAGGCGCTTGTACGAATACCGCTGTGGAACCCATCCTGGCTTTCCCTGTGAGGCGTCCACTCCTGGGCACCCCCAAGGTGGAGGCCAGGCATCCTTAGCGTTGTGGGGGCCGTTGTGGAGATTAAGCAAGCTATTGCCCAGAGTTGCAGAGTTCCATGATTGGAATAGGCACCGAGGCGAGAATTATCAGATATGTGGAATTTTGAGCCCAAGACCCGCCGAGGCGGGGAATTGAACCCTGGTCCAGGGCTAGACCCCTGCATCAGGGTCTGCCGCTCTAATCATTGAGCCACACTTCTCCACGGTCAAACATGTGTATATCATGTATGTATGACCCACACATGACAAGGAGACTCTGTGTGCAATATGAGCTATTAGCTAGAACGAATGGGATCCATTTTGGATTGCCCCTGGTTTAGCGTGGCACAAGATGGAGGGCGGTGACAACGTCTGCAGACAGTGGAAGTGTAACGCAGAGTCCCTGTGGCTGGAAGATAAAAACATTGAAGTTCTGCAGAATGGAGACCTGGCAACCCATGGCATTGTTGTGAGATCCTTTTAGCGAGGCATTCCTGATTGAGATTCCTGAGCACTGCCATTTGGTGGATGGGAGGGGTTTAGAGATGAGTCAGTATTCTGTTGTTAAACCGGAGGAAGTTTCTGGGCGGGCCCGTCCGTTGGTCTGTCCCTGACTGCTGCTTCAGGAAGGCTGATGACAGCCAGGCGCCGAGACTCCACCCTTCATCGGGCCCTGCTCTGGATGCTCCTGCTTGTAGCCAGCCTCATCACCATCCGCTGTCAGCCATCATCTTCTATCAAGGCTCTGTCTGCACTGCAGCCAGATAATTGACATGTGAATGGAAACCACCACAGGCGTGTTCCAGAACTTTAGACTGGGATCCTCACCCCCTCTCTGGACCATGGCAATAAAAGTGGGAACCTGCCCCCACCCACACTTTGTTCCATTTCCAGGTTCTTCTTGACCAAGGAAGGGAGTGGGCCAGAGAACTCAGAGCGCTGTTAGATCAAGGCAGTCTTTGTGGAAGCCTGCCTGCTCAGAGAAGGTGCGAGAGTGCCTTCCCTGCAGGCGGAGAGACTGTTCAAAAGGAGAAGTCCAACCGTGTTGGCACGTGAAGCACCCAGAAGAAGCCAACTGCCAAGTGCGACTGTCACTGGGACTGCCCAAAGCACTAGTACTGCAAATTGCTGGGATGTGACGCATTCCCCTGCGGATCTTTCGCTGCTGAAGTGGGATCTCAGCCCTCAGCCCGGAGGCCACATTGCAGAAGACGAGCACCTGTGACTCTGACCTGCCATGCTGATCTCCCTCAACGGTCCAAGCGCGGTTAAAGCCACCGCTGTGGTCAAGCAACATCAAAGAAGACGCCAGCAGGGCAAGCACGACAAGCACATCATCGAGCGCCAGCCGTACCCCATCTCCGGCGAGCGGGTCATGTGCGTCCTGGCCTCAAAAGACTAAAAGACAGTGTAGTAAGCAAGCAAAGATAATATTGCTGTATAACGTTGTTGCCTGTAGAACTGATTGAACTGACCTATAATCTGCCAATATGGTGATGACTTGGTGAACTTGTACCTAATCCTGCCTTAGGTCGAATTGCTGGGAAGTCCCCATAAATGTGGAAGAAGGGCAATACACTGGAGATTATCTTTTTAGTTGCACCCCCATGTGAATGTGCAGTGTTCCGTTTTGCTTTGATATTGAAGTACTTCAAGCCAGATGTGATGCCCGTGTATTGCAAAGAGTCGCCATCGCTATTTGTAGCCACAAATGTTTTTTGTTATGTGCCAAATGCATTTTACCAACTCTCAAAATGGGTTTGGTGTGCAGAACGGCATGTTGTAGGCGTCCCTTCCAAATACCAAATTAGTGTGTGATTAATCAATGTTTTGCAACCAAACTTTGGTTGCAAAGTTTTTTTTAAATGGCAGACTTCCAATTTCAAGGAGGAATGCCTTTCTAAAATGAACACATGAAAAGGGAAATTTGCTGCATTTTTTTTAATAATAGAGGTTCACTTTATGTACCTTATAAATAACAGGCATGGCGGTCGGCTAACCTTGGCAGACAACCTTCCCTGTCGTGGCTGCCAACAGGAGTGAGTCGCAATTTGTGACCTAGCTCATTAATATGCGTGAGGTTGCTCGGATTATGATCCACTCTGTATCAAAATGTTATGAACTGACTGATTAGTACATAGGCTGGTCCGTAAAATTCTATACTGCTCACAAGCATACTAATCTCAAATTGGAACCAGGTTTTTTGTGATGTGTTTTTAGTACATTGGGCTCTTCCTTTTCACTAAAAGACCAGCACAGCCACTGGACAGTGATTAATTCTGTCTGTTTGAGTTCCAAAACTCTGCCTCCCCTCCACCCCCCATGGCACCCCGGAGCAGCTTGTGACTGTTCACCCTCGCTGCCACAAGGGTCACATGCAGAAAGAGTTGTACTTGGCCCAGTTTGCACAGCCGTAGTAGGTAGGCCTGAGGACACTAGATGCAAACGACGCCGACCACCACAGTTGTGACTCCCAAACTGGGTCTCTCGCAGGCTGTCTACAGTAGGCTCCTCAATCACGACAAATATCTTATTGGGGGGTCTGAGGGATAATTTTATAGACCAGCAGGGTGGACATCCCCTATTAACACGTATACTCAATACAGAACACCCTGGGTCTTAAACAGAAGAGTGAGAAAAGGAGTGAGTCAACCAAATGAAGCAAAAACTAGGGTACCAGTGTTCCAAGTGGGAGCGAGATGTCCTTCTACCAAGACCCATCAATCACCCAATGTGATGTCTCATCATCTGGGTTTAGGTATCATCCCATCAAGGAAAACCGATCAGTGAATTGATCGGAAAAAACCTTGAGTAAGAGGAAGACTTATGGGTTGACTGGTCACCCCATATAGTGCTTGCTCATATCAAGAGACTCACTTAAGGAGGTGAGAGGATCAGGAGGATACAGGTAGAGAATGTGAAATGTGCAGCGCAAAATAAAGTAGAAAAAGTTGTGTTCTAAAAATGACTAAGGAGTACTTATAACAACTTTATTCATCAAGCCCCCTTGCCATTATTCAAAAGCAGAATGCTGACGCTTGTTGTTTCAAGACGTCAAACTGTGAAAAAGGTCAACATGTTTCTGCCCTCGCTAAGATCTAACTGTATCGGGGCATTCTTCAGGACCAAGCTATAAACACAGCTGCTGCTACAAAAGTGAAAAGTATAATAGTGCAAAAATATACATATACTCCACCGGTAATGTCCAAATTGAATGATTAAGGATACATTAACCGGAACCTGTAATAGATAAAAATGATGTGTCAAACAATGCTCCCTAAATTGCACTCACTCTTACTCACTCTGTATTTGCGTCCAAGGACGCTTACGCATTTCAAATTATGTGGTGATACTCAAAACTGGTTTATCACTTACCCATAACGATTGGGTGTCGCCCTCACCTCTACCTGGCTCATTACTCAGGGAAGGGGGCCCCGCTCTAAAATAAGGACAAAAAACGTAAAGTCAGTGATGTATCTACATCACGACTCCAATGTCTTATGTTTACTGCACTTGCCCCTAGCTAGGGCCAATAGACGGTACAGCGCATCAGATCCAGTCCACAAGGGGTACACATCATCAATCTATGCCACCACCAATCGAGGGGTGTCACGTGGTGTTCCCTCCATACTAGCGCATGTTTAACCATGTCACCCCTCTCAATATTCCATAAACCTCTCAATCTCAGGTCACCTGCTTTTGATTTAAGGGCAAGTAAACACATAATCATGGCACATGTTTTACCACGTCGCCCCATTCAGTATTCCATAAAACTCTCTGTATTTGGTAAACTGCTATTGATTCAAGGGCAAGTTAACACAGTTTTAAACCAGAGAAAAGTATAAAATCAATGCTGGCTAGATTTCTACTAGCCAGATTGAATTCACTGATCGGTTTTCCTTGATGGGATGATACCTAAACCCAGATGATGAGACATCACATTGGGTGATTGATGGGTCTTGGTAGAAGGACATCTCGCTCCCACTTGGAACACTGGTACCCTAGTTTTTGCTTCATTTGGTTGACTCACTCCTTTTCTCACTCTTCTGTTTAAGACCCAGGGTGTTCTGTATTGTGTCTACAGTAGGCTCACATGTATTATGTTGCTTGCTAGGTTCCTCATGAATTTCTCCTCTCACAGGCTTGGTACAGTACTCGTGGGAATCCAAACCTGTGCTTTCCTCTATGTTGTGGTTCATGTGTCTCTCCTAGATTGCCAAGAGTCTCCGCTCTGCCCAACTCTCTGTCCCCAGTGTTATGAGGTCTGAATTGTCCCTTCCTGGATTGCCCATCTCTGTGGCTTTATCTGCCATGAATCCCTGATCTCACAGGCTCCATTGAACCCTTCAGGGGTTCCAGCACGGTGCTCCTGTATGTTATGCAGTTTGCAGCATCCCTCATGATTGCCGTGTTTCGCTCTCTACGGTCCTAGTGGGGTTCCAGCACGGTGCTCCTGGATGTTATGCAGTTTGCAGCATCGCTCATGATTGCCTTGTTTCGCTCTCTACGGTCCTCGTGGGGTTCCAGCACGGTGCTCCTGGATGTTATGCAGTTTGCAGCATCGCTCATGATTGCCTTGTTTCGCTCTCTACGGTCCTCGTGGGGTTCCAGCACGGTGCTCCTGGATGTTATGCAGTTTGCAGCATCGCTCATGATTGTCTTGTTTGCCTCTCTACGGTCCTCGTGGGGTTCCAGCACGGTGCTCCTGGATGTTATGCAGTTTGCAGCATCGCTCATGATTGCCTTGTTTCGCTCTCTACGGTCCTCGTGGGGTTCCAGCACGGTGCTCCTGGATGTTATGCAGTTTGCAGCATCGCTCATGATTGTCTTGTTTGCCTCTCTACGGTCCTCGTGGGGTTCCAGCACGGTGCTCCTGGATGTTATGCAGTTTGCAGCATCGCTCGTGATTGCCTTGTTTCGCTCTCTACGGTCCTCGTGGGGTTCCAGCACGGTGCTCCTGGATGTTATGCAGTTTGCAGCATCGCTCATGATTGCCTTGTTTCGCTCTCTACGGTCCTCGTGGGGTTCCAGCACGGTGCTCCTGGATGTTATGCAGTTTGCAGCATCGCTCATGATTGTCTTGTTTGCCTCTCTACGGTCCTCGTGGGGTTCCAGCACGGTGCTCCTGGATGTTATGCAGTTTGCAGCATCGCTCGTGATTGCCTTGTTTCGCTCTCTACGGTCCTCGTGGGGTTCCAGCACGGTGCTCCTGGATGTAATGCAGTTTGCAGCATCGCTCATGATTGCCGTGTTTCGCTCTCTACGGTCCTCGTGGGGTTCCAGCACGGTGCTCCTGGATGTAATGCAGTTTGCAGCATCGCTCATGATTGTCTTGTTTGCCTCTCTACGGTCCTCGTGGGGTTCCAGCACGGTGCTCCTGGATGTAATGCAGTTTGCAGCATCGCTCATGATTGTCTTGTTTCGCTCTCTACGGTCCTCGTGGGGTTCCAGCACGGTGCTCCTGGATGTAATGCAGTTTGCAGCATCGCTCATGATTGTCTTGTTTCGCTCTCTACGGTCCTCGTGGGGTTCCAGCACGGTGCTCCTGGATGTTATGCAGTTTGCAGCATCGCTCGTGATTGCCTTGTTTCGCTCTCTACGGTCCTCGTGGGGTTCCAGCACGGTGCTCCTGGATGTTATGCAGTTTGCAGCATCGCTCATGATTGCCGTGTTTCGCTCTCTACGGTCCTCGTGGGGTTCCAGCACGGTGCTCCTGGATGTAATGCAGTTTGCAGCATCGCTCATGATTGTCTTGTTTGCCTCTCTTCGGTCCTCTTGGGGTTCCAGCACGGTGCTCCTGGATGTTATGCAGTTTGCAGCATCGCTCGTGATTGCCTTGTTTCGCTCTCTACGGTCCTCGTGGGGTTCCAGCACGGTGCTCCTGGATGTAATGCAGTTTGCAGCATCGCTCATGATTGTCTTGTTTGCCTCTCTTCGGTCCTCGTGGGGTTCCAGCACGGTGCTCCTGGATGTAATGCAGTTTGCAGCATCGCTCATGATTGTCTTGTTTGCCTCTCTTCGGTCCTCGTGGGGTTCCAGCACGGTGCTCCTGGATGTTATGCAGTTTGCAGCATCGCTCATGATTGTCTTGTTTGCCTCTCTTCGGTCCTCGTGGGGTTCCAGCACGGTGCTCCTGGATGTTATGCAGTTTGCAGCATCGCTCATGATTGCCTTGTTTCGCTCTCTACGGTCCTCGTGGGGTTCCAGCACGGTGCTCCTGGATGTTATGCAGTTTGCAGCATCGCTCATGATTGTCTTGTTTCGCTCTCTACGGTCCTCGTGGGGTTCCAGCACGGTGCTCCTGGATGTAATGCAGTTTGCAGCATCGCTCATGATTGCCTTGTTTCGCTCTCTACGGTCCTCGTGGGGTTCCAGCACGGTGCTCCTGGATGTTATGCAGTTTGCAGCATCGCTCGTGATTGCCTTGTTTCGCTCTCTACGGTCCTCGTGGGGTTCCAGCACGGTGCTCCTGGATGTTATGCAGTTTTCAGCATCGCTCATGATTGCCTTGTTTCGCTCTCTACGGTCCTCGTGGGGTTCCAGCACGGTGCTCCTGGATGTAATGCAGTTTGCAGCATCGCTCATGATTGCCTTGTTTCGCTCTCTACGGTCCTCGTGGGGTTCCAGCACGGTGCTCCTGGATGTTATGCAGTTTGCAGCATCGCTCGTGATTGCCTTGTTTCGCTCTCTACGGTCCGCGTGGGGTTCCAGCACGGTGCTCCTGGATGTTATGCAGTTTGCAGCATCCCTCATGATTGCCTTGTTTCGCTCTCTACGGTCCTCGTGGGGTTCCAGCACGGTGCTCCTGGATGTTATGCAGTTTGCAGCATCGCTCGTGATTGCCTTGTTTCGCTCTCTACGGTCCTCGTGGGGTTCCAGCACGGTGCTCCTGGATGTAATGCAGTTTGCAGCATCGCTCATGATTGCCTTGTTTCGCTCTCTACGGTCCTCGTGGGGTTCCAGCACGGTGCTCCTGGATGTTATGCAGTTTGCAGCATCGCTCGTGATTGCCTTGTTTCGCTCTCTACGGTCCTCGTGGGGTTCCAGCACGGTGCTCCTGGATGTAATGCAGTTTGCAGCATCGCTCATGATTGTCTTGTTTGCCTCTCTTCGGTCCTCGTGGGGTTCCAGCACGGTGCTCCTGGATGTAATGCAGTTTGCAGCATCCCTCGTGATTGTCTTGTTTCGCTCTCTACGGTCCTCGTGGGGTTCCAGCACGGTGCTCCTGGATGTAATGCAGTTTGCAGCATCGCTCATGATTGTCTTGTTTCGCTCTCTACGGTCCTCGTGGGGTTCCAGCACGGTGCTCCTGGATGTTATGCAGTTTGCAGCATCGCTCGTGATTGCCTTGTTTCGCTCTCTACGGTCCTCGTGGGGTTCCAGCACGGTGCTCCTGGATGTTATGCAGTTTTCAGCATCGCTCATGATTGCCTTGTTTCGCTCTCTACGGTCCTC
Organism: Lissotriton vulgaris; assembly: GCF_964263255.1. Taxonomy (NCBI): domain Eukaryota; kingdom Metazoa; phylum Chordata; class Amphibia; order Caudata; family Salamandridae; genus Lissotriton; species Lissotriton vulgaris. The sequence goes on along the minus strand of NC_141698.1, from coordinate 11,624,774 downwards.
GTGGGGTTCCAGCACGGTGCTCCTGGATGTAATGCAGTTTGCAGCATCGCTCGTGATTGCCTTGTTTCGCTCTCTACGGTCCTCGTGGGGTTCCAGCACGGTGCTCCTGGATGTAATGCAGTTTGCAGCATCGCTCGTGATTGCCTTGTTTCGCTCTCTACGGTCCTCGTGGGGTTCCAGCACTGTGCTCCTGTATGTTATGCAGTTTGCAGCATCCCTCATGATTGCCTTGTTTCGCTCTCTACGGTCCTCCTGTATGTTATGCAGTTTGCAGCATCCCTCATGATTGCCTTGTTTCGCTCTCTACGGTCCTCGTGGGGTTCCAGCACGGTGCTCCTGTATGTTATGCAGTTTGCAGCATCCCTCATGATTGCCGTGTTTCGCTCTCTACGGTCCTCGTGGGGTTCCAGCACGGTGCTCCTGGATGTTATGCAGTTTGCAGCATCGCTCATGATTGCCTTGTTTCGCTCTCTACGGTCCTCCTGTATGTTATGCAGTTTGCAGCATCGCTCGTGATTGCCTTGTTTTGCTCTCTACGGTCCTCGTGGGGTTCCAGCACGGTGCTCCCCTGTATGACGAGTGTGATCTCCTTCCTCGAGTGCCACATTTCACAGCCTCTCTCCACCCCTTCTAGGTTTCAACATTGCTCTTCATATATTAAGTGGTTTGCAGTAACCCCTGAAATTCTTCGTTTTGCGGACTCTGTTTGCTGCTTGTGGGTTTCCAGCACTGCGCTCCTCCATGTGATGTGATTTGTAGTGTCCTGTCTCATTTCTGCTGCTCTGAGGCTCTGCTTAGTTCTTGTGGGGTTCCCGCGCTCCTCTCCCTGTGTGGTTCACGGTATCCTACCTTAATTCCTCCTCTCACAGGCCCAGACCTTCCTTTGTGGGGTTCCAGCACTGTGCTCCCCTGTAGGATACTGATGCAATACCTCCTGATTTTCCTCTTTGTTGACCTCATCTCTACTTTCCTCCCACAGGAGCTGCAGGCCTTCGGCCAGTTTACCGAAACCTCCGAAAGAATCGTGGAAACCGTGGAGCGCAGGCAGGTCACGAAGGAGTCCTGGGGCAGCAGCAACATGATGACCTTGTGTGAGTACCTCGCCCTATGCTCTTGTGCCCCCTCGAGGGCAGCATCCGATAGATGGCATCATCCGCAGGTATTCATTGTAGCCAGGGGCAGGATAGGATGCCACCACCAGCAGCAGTGGCAGAGGCATCTGCAGCATCATTTCAAAGCTCCTGGTGCCCACAGTGACCAGGTGTGTGACCCTCTGCTGACGTGGGTGATAGTGGGCAGGGCCTGTAGCCTCAAGGAGCTCGCACAGCCTGATCCAAGCAAAACCTTTAGAGTTGTCTGTAAATGATTAGTGTTGTTATAGTGCCTCTCCTGGGAGTGCTTGTGCGCACATGTAGCCCTATGTCACCATGAGATCTTCCATGGAGGCTGTGAGGCAGCTGGTCATATTAGGTTAGTGCTCTTCCGTCCCTTTACTGGATTTCGGCTTCTCTTGAACCGAATATGTCTGTCTCTGAGGCTTGGATAGGCCTGGATGTTAAATACTGGGCTAATGGTGAAAGGCGGTAATAGGGTTATTCTGTGGTATTACCCTCAAGTTTAAAGTTTGGGTGGTCTGTACATCAATAGGGCAGGCAGCTGTCCTTTTATCACTAGTTTTTGACCCACTGAAAACTCTCCACTGGGCCTGAGGAACCCCAAAAGGCCTCAAGAAGTAAAGGAATGGTGAACTGTGTGCTCTATAAATATGTGCACTAAACCATCGGAGTAACTCAATAGCAGAAAGAAATCATCATTTCCTGAGTGACTGGATTGTCCCTGCCAGAGAGAAAGCCACTCCTCTCTATTTTCTGCCTGTGAACAACCTTCTTTTGTGAAATTGTTCCCAGACGAGGCCATGAACGGTCTTCAAGTTTGGGATTCATGAGAGTGAAGAATTCTCCAGCAAGACTGGTGGGCCATCCAGATATGCTGAGAATGATCAGTACCGCCATCCTCAGCCAGTGCTTTATTCAGCATGTGATGTATCCCTCAGAGGCCCTGTGCACCAGCATCCGTGGAGAATGAAAGGAACCTGATCTCTCGCCTTCTGGGCCAGAACGAAGTGTGAGAAGGCTGCGGAACAGGCTGGTGCTTTGGGTGTGGAAAGAAAGGAGAGTGAGGAGGTAGACTAAACGTGCCAGGAGGAGTTATCTGATCCAAGGAGGAAAGACTTGGACCCACTGATTGGAAGGACTTGCATTAACGACAGCTCGATGCACTGAGACTGCCCGTAAGGCACAAGATCCCCTCAGCAAACGGCCAAATGCGAGGTTGTCACTATTTAAACAATTAATTGAACTCCGATCTGTGACTGGGGGTGGATGTCTGATTTGTTCACCATTCCGACCATCATTTGTTCTTTTTGCTCTCGTCACCCTAAGTGGGAAGGGTATTCCCAGAAGTGGGTCTCGATTCAAGCTAGCCTCGCTGATGAGGGCTGGTACCCCAAAACCTGTCCCAGAATGCTTGTTATCGATCCAGTGTGGACCTGGCTTGGCAGTGTGGGCTAGACTGTTCCCATGAGGAACAGGGTCAAGACTGATTGGCATATGTTTGGGTCTGAACTGAAGGGCATGGTGAGCAAAAAAACGGTGGATGTAACCGAAATCTGTGACTGGAGGCGAGTGTTTGATCTCATCCATCTTTTGTGTGTCTTTTGCACCCAAATCATGGCGCCAGTGGCCAGTAATCCGGACGAAACTGCATCTAGATTCCCTGCCTGCAGGTCCAGGTTAAGATCTGGATGCCCAAACATTTCTTGAAGTTCAACTCAAACAAGACAGAAGTGTAACTCTTTGGATGTAACTCATCCTTTTGGTCGCCCAGTTGGTGGCCGTAAGATCTCAGAACACCTCCCTCTCTGTATCCAAGGCCAGGAACTTAAGTGTTCCTTTTTACTGTAATCTTTCTTTTGATGGACCTGTTAATGCAATCACTTCATCATTCTTGATGATAAAAACGCTCTGGAAAATTATTTGTTTTATTCCATCAGACTTGCACTAAGATGCTGTTTCCACATTTATCATATCTAAGCCGGATTATTGCGTTAAAAAGGAACGTCAATGTCCCATCTGTATTGTCCAATCAATTATTGGGTTCATTTAGCGACAGCGGTAATTATCGGGCCAGGCCGTGGCAAGGAGATCGGAGTAGAAGACGCTCTGACAAGAGGACAGACTATTCCACATTTATGGGCTGATGATATGAAGAGCAAAAGGACTGTAAAGGGAAATGTTTAGGATAGAATCTGGAGCTCTGATGACGTCTGATCAAGGACGAAACGCGTAGGCTGACGAATTTCAATGTTATGCCTTGGATTGATGGTTGTATTGAAAGAATAAATGGAATATTCATTTGGAGCATGCTTGCCTACGAATCTTTTGTTCGCTAAGTGAGCTCAATAGTTGATTGAACTCTACAGATGGGACATTGATGCTCCTTTTCAATTGTAGTTATTGTTTTGAAGATTTGGTCCTGGGCGGTGGGACCTAGAAGAGGGAAGCGTCAATAATATAGGATTTTGGGACGTGGCAAATAAAAAAAAATCAAACTGCTCCCCAGTGCCACCCAGGGTGGTTGTGCCCTCATCGCCTATAAAAGGATACGCTGGATTATTGCGTTGTCTTATTCATCAACTCCCAGAGAAGTCACTACCATAAACCTCCAGTCCTTCAGAATGCCTCCACGCACCTGCTCCTGGAAATTCCCAATCATCAATCTGTTGCTCAGGGGCTTGCCCAGCTTCAATTGCTTCCCTTTAAAAAAACAAATTGATTTTAAGGCCCTCTGCATTGCCTTCAAGGCACTATGTGATATCAGACAAAAATCCTTTCAACAAAGATTCCTATGGTACAACCCTAGCAGGTCACTTAGATCATCCGTAGCTCATAACTTGAAGGTACCCAGAGTCAAAAAGTCCAACTGGGTCGGTCACAGTTACTGCGACGCTTTGGAATTCGATGCCCTCTGATTTAAAGTGTAAACCAGAACCCTTTTTTTGCAAAGCTTTAAAAACATGGCTTCTCAACATCTAGAAATCTATTCAGCTGACTGCATCTGATCTGTTTCCTCCAGAAGCATTGACAACGGACTCCTGAGGCGGAAAGCCGGGAGCTAGATTCTGCTATCATTTTTTAATATTTGAATGTTATACTGTGTTTTTATAACTTTGCTCTCTACCTACCTCTGCTGACATCCTCTAAACAGCGCTCCACGCTGCAACGACCCCCTCCTTCTTGCCGCCATTCACGAGGGCGAGGCGCGCCTCCAGACACGCCCCCTCGGTTGGCCACGCCCCCTCGCCACGATATAAATAGTGCGCGCCAAACGCTGGGCGCTGCACTGACAACGGACTCCTGAGGCGGAAAGCCGGGAGCTAGATTCTACTATCATTTTTTAATATTTGAATGTTATACTGTGTTTTTATAACTTTGCTCTTTACCTACCTCTGCTGACATCCTCTAAACAGCGCTCCACGCTGCAACGACCCCCTCCTTCTTGCCGCCATTCACGAGGGCGAGGCGCGCCTCCAGACACGCCCCCTCGGTTGGCCACGCCTCCTCCGATTCCCTGATTCTTCTCCATAAATCATGTGTCTTGGCAGGAAGCGCAGCGGACGAGCGCAGCGGGCGCGACGATTGCGCGCCGAAGGCGCGCTTAAGGCAAGCTCGTCTGCACTCGTCCGCGACCGGCCGGGGCTAGGGGCTCGTCACTCTGCCCCGCGTATCATCTATTCCCCCGACCAACTTCGCTGCTGCCAGGGCCCCTGGCCCATCTCGGACTCTATCTGCTCTCGCATCTCCTCCCTTGGTCTTTCTTCTGCTTCTCCCTTTCTCTGTCCTTCCCCTACAGTTGACACCCCTTCCGGGTCTTGTAGCACCGCTCCCCCTTCAACCCCCAAAGCCTTCACAGCCTTTTATCTCAACACCCGGTCTGCCGTTGCCCATGCACATGAACTCTCAGTTTTACTGGATCTCCATGCTCCCGACCTTCTCTTTTTGACTGAGACATGGTTCTGCGATGACTCCCTCCCTGCCCTACTATCCACCCTACCGGCCACCTACTATGCCCTCAGGGCGGATCGCCCTTCCGGCAGGGCCGGGGGTGGCGTGGCGGTCATCGCACGCACCAATCTCCCCTTCCAAATGTTATCTTTACCCGACATCGCGACAACTGAATTTCTGGTGATCCGCACAGTTTCCACCTCTCCCCCCCTGACCTGCTTCCTCACCTACCGTCCCCCTCAGTCCCCCTCACAGTTTCTTCCCGATTTTTTGGAGGTCTTGGCCACCATCACAATCAACAACTCCTCCATTCTGCTCCTTGGCGATTTTAATTTCTGGCCCTCCGATTCCGCGGAGTGCCCATCCTCCAAGGAATTCTCCGAAACCCTTCACTCCCTCAACTTCATCCCCCACGTCTCCTCCCCCACTCACATCAAAGGTCATATACTCGATCAGATCTGGTCCCTGAACTGCCCTGTGGATTCACTCTCTATTACCCCTTGCTCCTGGTCGGACCACCACCTAATCTCATTCCTTCTTCCTATCCACCCTCCAGCTAAGCCCCCCCGGCCTAAAAACACCTGGGTCCGATCATGGGGTCGTGTTAACCTGGAGAATCTCTCTTCCCTCCTTACCTTGTCCCTCCCCCCCTTACAGGGTCTTCCCACTCTTTCCCAGGCCGACGCCATAGATCAGTGGCTCTCCAACGGACGCGACGCTTTTGCCCCGCTCAAGCGCATTACCTCCAAACGCGACAAGGACGCCAATCGGTGGTTCACCGAAGAGCTTAAGACCACCAAATTAACAGTTCGCCGCGCGGAGCGGGCATGGAGAAGGAATTACTGCCCCACCCTGAAACTGGTCTACACTAATATCCTGAGCCAGTATAAAAAAGACATCTTGGAGGCAAAAACATCTTACTTCTCCTCCAAAATCTTAGCCGCGGAAAACCAGTCCAAGGAGATATTCACCATCATCCACAACCTAGCGTTCTCGGACAGAACTACTCTTAAGCCGGCCCCCTCCGAAGTACTCTGCTCCTCCCTCAACAACTATTTCATTCACAAAATCATCACCATCAAGGCTAACATCCCGCCTCCCTCCTCCTCTTTTGTCGACCCCCAATGCCCCCCCCCCCTAAGGGCGAGCTTTCCTCACTTCCCCCTATCACTCGGGAGAGCCTGATCACCTTGGTTCCCCTGGTCAAATCCGGCTCTCCTCTTGACCCTTGTCCCGCTCACATTCTCCGCCATATTTTTGTTTCCTGTCCTGACCCTCCCCTTCATCTTCTTAACAGCTCTCTCGCTCAAGGCATCGCCCCTAAACCCTTGAAATCCGCGGTAATTGTGCCCATTCTAAAAAAACCCGGGGCAGATCCCTCTGTCCCCGCCAATTTCCGTCCTATCTCCCTCCTACCATTCCTGGCCAAGGTGCTCGAACGCCACGTCACCTGCGCTCTGAGCTCCTTTGTGGAGAATCATGGTGCTCTTGCCCCCCGTCAAGCCGGTTTCCGCCCCGCACACTCTACCTGTCGGTCCTGGACACCCTCAGGGAGGGCATGGACACCAATCAGCACCAGGCCCTTGTGCTCCTCGATCTCTCAGCCGCCTTCGATACGGTGGATCATACCATCCTCCTCTCCCGTATTGGAGCGGCGGGGATCGGGGGGACCGCCCTGGTCTGGTTGTTCCTGAGCGACCGCACCCAGGCTGTTCGACTGGGTGACTTCACGGCGGACGTCCGGAAAGTTCAGTGCGGGGTTCCCCAAGGTTCCTCCCTTTCTCCCCTCTTGTTTAACCTGTACATTGCTCCCCTAATCTTCTCTCTTCAACAGATGGAGGTCGGCGTATTTAATTATGCAGACGACCTCCAGCTTGTCTTCAATCTGTCTTCTCCTTCCTCTATTCTAAACTTTCAATCTGTTATGCTTCACATCAGGGACTGGATGAACCACAACCACCTTAAACTCAACCCCGACAAAACCGAGTTGGTGTTGATGGGTGGTTCATCCAGCCCCTGGTCCCCTCTTTTCTGGCCCCCTTCTCTTGGCCCTCCTCCTACCCCCGCTTCCTCAGTTAAAACACTTGGCATAAAACTTAATTCCCAACTCACCCTTCACTCCCAGGTTAGCTCTGTGGTATCTTCTTCCTTTCTCTCACTGCGCACTATACGTAGGGTGTCCCGTTTCTTCACTTTCTCTGCTCTGAAGCTCATCGTCTTGGCCATGGTGGTATCCCGCCTGGACTATGGCAACGCCCTGTATGCCGGCATCCCCGCCTACAGTCTGCGTCGCCTGCAACAGATCCAAAACCAGGCGGCCCGCCTGGTTTTCAAACTCCCCAAATTTCACCGCTCTACCCCGCTCCTGAAATCACTTCACTGGCTCCCTGTGCGAGCCAGAATTGAATTCAAGCTTGCTTCCATCACCTTCCGGGCCCGACACGGACTCGCACCTGAATTCATCTCCTCCGAGATTGTCTCCTATGTCCCCCACCAGGGAACTTCGTTCGTCCTCCCAGTCCCTCCTCACCATCCCACGCTACCGGAGAAAGAAGTGGGGAGGCTCTAAATTTGCCACCCTCGCCCCTACCCTCTGGAACTCCCTTCCCCTTGAACTCCGCACCATCTCTCTTTACCCACAATTCCGTAAACAACTTAAGACCTACCTATTCACGAAATCTTTCGAATAATAACTCTCCGGTTCCCCCAGCTTTTTAACTAGGATCCTGTCAGTAATAGCGCCAAGAAACCGCAGGTATACGAGCGCTCTATAAGAAATTTAAAATTCAAATTCAAGCATTAGCGCCTAGATACCCATGGGTAGGAGAGTGCTTTACACATCTCATTTTCATTTTATTTAATTTCAGCACATCCTAAAGCATGAACCTTTCACTTTGTAGCTCGTGGACTCCTCTCTTACGTTTAAAACAAAAGACCCTTCCTGACCACACCCACTCCAACATTTGTGCATTTGGAGAGATTTCTTGTAGTTTTCAGGTTTAAGGTATCTCATAGCGTTATATTTGGTTTCTCAGGATATGCTTTGCCCCACTGACTTATGAACGTCCCTTACTTTCTCATCAGTAAACATTCCTTGCTTTTTCTCCCATTTCTTTGAGTGCCAGTTGCACACAGGCCTGGTGTGGGATTTTACAAGCTCCGTGCTAGCTCCCTTGCAGAGACCTAGAGCGAACCACTTTCTTTGATACAGTGAAATGCTGCTCTTATGCAAGGGACTTCCACAAAGTCTCAACCAAGGAAGCGGACGTACCGGAAGCCTCTGTGTGTACTGGTTCCAGAGAAGTGAACCTCTCCAGTAACTCCATTCTATTCGACCGGTCTCTGCAGAACGAGTCATAAGAAGCAATCTTACCATAGAGAAGCACAGTGCCTGTCTGTAAGTGAATCCGATGAGCTGTACCAACCTCGATAACCACTCCAGGGGTGGCCTTTCTAGCTGGAGCTTCTTGGCTCAATGTGGCCGTCTAACGCTTTAAAAAACAATAATGCACTCTTGTTTTCTTCTGATTAGACTAGTGTTTATGAAAAAGGTTTACCCCCAGTTTTCAAACTGGTTACTGTGCATCAAAGTTGTTTTTTTATTTAACCCATTGTTGGTTACTCCCATCCCAACCCAGTTTTTCCACTTCAGTGACCTATTTTCCCGAGTAATAATTTGTTCTGCTTCTTAAACTATTTTATTCATTCATTGCATGTTTCCTGTGAGTGCTGCTGTGATGCTCTGCCATAGCTATTAAAGGGAAGCCAGGCATATCCCGATTAAAAAATGAAGGCATTTGTTGGACCTTAGCGCCAAGACTCGCCTCTCTCCACATAGTCTGGCAGGCCTCTCCGTACACTGGAAGAGGAACCCGCAGCTCAAGGACCTGCGTCCAGCCTCGTTCAAAAGAAACTTTAACCATAACCGATGCGATGGAGGAGCTTCCAGTTCCTTTCAAAATGTGTCCTTCTTGTGCAGAAAGGGGCCTGTCCTCTGACTGCCCTTGGCTTCTGCAGCATATCCTGTATCACCCATGGCCTTAGCTTTGACTTGTACAAGACCTGGACATGGCGCTTAGACTGGGCCACAAGACATTTACGATTGCACAGGTTGCCACAAAGAAACCTTTCTAGTTGTGTTAATGATGGGTGACCAGACAAGTTTCTGGACTGTCGTTGACACATTCAGATCATTTAGAAGGGACGAGGCCAACTGAAGGTGTGCCGGACACAGCATTGGCAATCGTACCATGCCCCCAGGAAATGGAAATGATTCCATCAGATTAGACAGTTTTGGCTGCGTTGCCATGACCCGAATAGCATCTTTCCCCACTTCAATGGTCACTTTTGCAGCTTGAAGTCTTTTTCTATGTTGAGTGCCACCTTTGAACGCCTGATGGTCCGGTTGGTGGTCTGCTTGAGTTGTTGCCTAGTTAGTCTTGTATGTCCCACTCAATTTGTCTCTAAGTGCTGGGAGAGTGAAGGGATCAAAAAGAGGAGAGTGCAAACTTGGCTCATAAAGGAGGCTTGTGGATGGAGTGCCTAACTTGAAATACTTGTTTCACACTAGATAGACCTTTAGTGCATTGTGAGTAGCCACACTTAGGCTAATGAGCGCCTCTCTCTTGATGGACACCTACTTATAGTTTAGACAGTGCACAATAAATACCTGATAAAATGCTTCCCTGCCTCTCTAAAACCTGCATGAGAGTGTAAGAGATTATATCCAAAATACGACTCAAAGAATCAAGGTTCATCAATCACTATCGCAGACCACTCCGGTCACTCAGGGCTCCTCGCTGTCTCCCACTCTCTTCCACCAGTTCATGGAGCCTCTAACGGAAATCCTGGGCTCATCTTACATCCACTACCACATGTACACTGACGATACCCAACTCTACTTAAAAGTTCGCCCCCCCAGAAGACATCCGCTCCCTCAACACATCACTACAGAAATCTCCAGATCGTCTAGCATCCAGTCACCTCAAACGAAATGCTCAAAAATAGGAATTCCACCTAATCGCACAACCCAACCAGTCACCTGTCATTGAAGAATGGTTGAAACATCTAACAGCCCTCAACTGCATTCAACACGTCACTTACTTAGCATGATCACTGGGATTCATTCTTGGCAAGAACCTCAACATGCAGAAGCACATCCGTGCTGCCCCCAAAGGGGCGAATCACCAAATGAACATTCTAAGAAAACTATAAACCCTTCCTCTCCCCCATCTTCAAGCGTGCAGTGCAAGCCCTAGTGATTCCCAGTTAGGACCATGGAAGTGCAACCCTCTCTGGACTGCCCAGAGCCAAACTGGCTCCTCTAAGGGCCTCGCTCAACTCTTCTGCAAGGCTTATCACCGGATCAAAAAGAAACGACCACATCACCCCTGATCTGAAATCCCGCAATTGGCTCCTTACAGAGCATGGATCCAGCTAAACATTGCCGATATGACCCATAAAGCCCTCCACTTCAAAACCCCTAAGTATCTTGCTCAGAAGTTCGACATTTCTGGCGGCTCCAGACCATCAAGAAGCTCTAACACCTTTCTTCTGAAACCTCAGAGATTCTGCAAGAAGAAAACTTACAACCGATCTTTCCCTGGAGTGCCCAGAGAAGTCAGAAGGAATCCCTCCACTATTTACTTCAAGAAAGAAGTCTAAGTACTCCTATAAACAAATGTCTTCCCTAGATACTAAGATACCCATCTTCCCTCAATCACACCTCATTACCACTCTCACAGGCGACTTCAGTGTTTTAAACGTAGCAGTCCTGACTCTACCCTCCCGTTTCTTGACTATGCCTGATCCTACAGTTGTATTGACTGATATTTTGGCTTTTATTGAGTTATACCTTCTGCTCTTGAATATTGTAAAGCGTACCCTCCCTTCTCTGGGTGCAAAATGTATCATGTATTTTCCTTCTTCATATATGACTATTCTTATCCCTGTGCTGCTCTCTGTAAAGTTATAAAGCGCTCTAATATCTGCAACAGTCAAGTCTGCGCAATAAAAAACAATCAAAATTCATAAATAAAAATTGTTAAAGGCAGCCTAGGATCAAAGTCCTTTTTTTTTTTTTTTTATAATAAGTTGTCAGATGGGTGATGCAAGAGCCTGGGAAGGAGATCGGTCGACTTCCATCGGGTAACTTTGGATCTTCTTAAAAATGGGGATGAGAAAAGCAGCCGATTGCGTTGGTTCAGTTCTTATGGAGACCAATCCAGTGCGTTGGGCTTTCAGACCCGCCCCATCCTGCTCTCAACGTGGACTGTATATTTTAGGATTGTTGCCTGACAAAGGGTTCTTTCTTAGCATAGAGCGGGGAGCAAACCTGGTTCTGCCAGAACCACATCCCTTAGAAGACTTTCTGCACAGTGAAAAGAACTTTGCATTTTATTTCTAGCAAATTAGCAGAAATTTCAGTGCAGGCTCTTGTTGGGCGTTAATAAGATGTTAGTCAAGTCATAGTCAAGTCATAAAATTTGTATAGCGCACTACATACCCAGAGGGTTTCAAGGCGCTTAGGAAGGGGAGGAGGATTATTTGTCAAATATCCACGTTTTAAGTTGCTTTCTGAATGCTAGGTGGTTCTGGGTGAGGCGAAGGTAAGCGGGGAGTGAGTTCCATGTTTTAGCAGCCAGGTATGAAAAGGATCTGCCTCCCATGGTGGTCTTGTTGATGCGAGGTACAGTGGCGAAGGCTTGGCTGGAAGAACGTAGTTGGCGGGAGGGGGTGTAGAAGGACAGTCGAGAGTTGAGGCAATCTGGTCCGATGTCGTAGAGTGATTTGTGTGCGTGGGTAAGCAGTCGGAAAGTGATCCTCTTATTGACGGGTAGCCAGTGGAGGTCTTTAAGGTGACCAGAGATGTGTTTGTTGCGTGGGATGTCTAATATGAGCCTGGCTGAGGCGTTTTGGATTCGTTGGAGTTTCTTCTGGAGTTTAGCGGTGGTACCTGCGTAGAGGGTGTTTCCGTAGTCCAGTCGGCTCGTGACCAGAGCGTGGGTGACTGTTTTCCTTGTTTCGGAGGGGATCCAGCGAAATGTTTTTCTGAGCATGCGAAGAATGTTGAAGCAGGAAGAGGATACGGCGCTGACTTGTCTGTTCATTGAGAGTGAAGAATCCAGGATGACGCCAAGGTTCCGTGCGTGGTCTGTCGGGATGGGTGCTTTTCCGAGGGCTTCCGGCCACCAGGAGTCGTCCCAAGCAGAGGGGGATGTACCTAAGATGAGGACTTCTGTTTTGTCTGAGTTCAGTTTCAGACGGCTTTGTTTCAGGTTCCGTGCGTGGTCTGTCGGGATGGGTGCTTTTCCGAGGGCTTCCGGCCACCAGGAGTCGTCCCAAGCAGAGGGGGATGTACCTAAGATGAGGACTTCTGTTTTGTCTGAGTTCAGTTTCAGACGGCTTTGTTTCATCCATTCGGCGACTTCTTTCATTCCTTCGTGTAGGTTAGTTTTGGCGGTGCTGGGGTCCTTGGTGAGAGAAAGGATCAGTTGAGTGTCATCCGCGTAAGAGATGATGTTGAGGTTGTGTTGGCGGGCGATGGCCGCGAGGGGGCTCATGTATACGTTGAAGAGGGTGGGACTGAGTGAGGATCCTTGAGGTACGCCGCAGATGACTTCAGAGGCCTCGGACTTGAATGGAGGAAGGCGGACTCTCTGGGTTCTTCCGGTGAGGAACGAGGTGATCCATTCAAGTGCTTTTCCTTGGATTCCGATGTTATTGAGGCGTTGTAGAAGGGTGCTGTGGCAGACTGTGTCGAATGCTGCAGAGAGGTCGAGGAGGATGAGGGCGACTGTGTCTCCATTGTCCAGTAGAGTTCGAATGTCGTCTGTTGCTGCGATGAGGGCGGTCTCAGTGCTGTGTTTTGCTCGGAAGCCAGATTGTGAGGGGTCGAGGGATTTGTTGGCTTCTAGGAAGGCGGCGAGCTGGTTGTTGACGGCTTTCTCGATGACTTTGGCCGGGAATGGAAGAAGCGAGATGGGGCGGTAATTTTTGAGTTCGGTGGGGTCCGCTGTTGGTTTTTTCAGAAGGGCGGTGAGTTCAGCGTGTTTCCAGTCTTCTGGGAAGGTAGCGGAGTTGAAGGAGCAGTTGATGACGTCTCGGAGGTGCGGTGCTATGACGGAGTCTGCTTTGTTGAAGATGTGGTGAGGGCATGGGTCTGTGGGGGATCCTGAGTGGATGGAATTCATCAGGCGGATGGTGTCCTCAGTGGAGATTGGGTTCCAGACGTTAAGGGTGTTCACGGGGGGATGATGATCAGCAGATGGTAGGGTGGGTTGGTTTCCGGGTTGGTTGTCAAAGCTGTTGTGGATGTCTGCAATCTTGTTGTGGAAGAATGAGGCTAGGGAGTCGCAGAGGGTTTGAGAGGGGGTGATGTTGTTGGAGTTGGCCGAGGGATTGGAAAATTCCTTGACGATGTTGAAAAGTTCCTTGCTGTTGTGAGCGTTGTTGTCGAGTCGATCCTTGAATGCTGTTTTCTTGGCTTTTCGGATTAGTTGGTGGTGAGTGCGGGTGGCGTTTTTGAAGGCGTCCTTGGTGCTGGTGGTTGGGTCTTTTTTCCAGGCCTTTTCAAGGGAGCGGCAGAGTTTCTTGGACTTCTTGAGATCATTGTTGAACCATGAGGCCTTCTTGCTGCCAGGTTTGTTTTGACGTTTTTTCAGTGGTGCTAAGTTGTCAGCGGTGTTGGATAACCATAGGGTGAGGTTGGTGGCGGCTTCGTTAGCGTTGGAAGAGGGGGCTGGGGTGTGTTGAAGGAGCGATGCGGAGATTTGGTCCGTGGTGATTTTGTTCCAGTTCCTTTGCAGGGTAGGTTGGAGGTGGAAGCTGGGTTTTGGTTTGTTGTAGGTGAAGTGAACGCAGCTGTGGTCAGTCCAGAGGAGGTCCATAGTGTGGCTGAAGGAGACATGGTTGCTGGATGTGAAGATGGGGTCGAGTGTGTGACCTGCGATGTGGGTGGGGGAAGTGACTAGTTGTTTGAGTCCGAGGTTGGCGAGGTTGTCCACGAGGGTGGCGGTGTTGCGATCGTGGATCTTTTCGAGGTGAAAGTTGAGGTCTCCCAGAAGGATGTAGTCTTTGGAGGGGAGCGCGTGTGGGGTGATGAAGTCCCTGATGTCTTCACTGAATTTTGCGCGTGGGCCTGGTGGTCTGTAGAGGAGGGTGCCTCTGAGTGTGGTCTTGGGGTCGATGTGGATCTGGAAGTGAAGGTGTTCGGAGTTAGCGAGGTTGGCGTCAGAGCTGGTTGAGATGCGGATTGATTTCTTATGGACGATGGCGATTCCTCCTCCTGTGTGGCTGGTGCGGTCTTTGCGGGTGATCTTATAGTCTTCAGGGATGGCAATGGTGATGTCTGGTGCGGAGGAAGCATTCATCCATGTTTCCGTTAGGAAGGCGATGTCCGGAGAAGTGGTGTCTAGTAGGTTCCATAGGTCAATGGCGTGCCTGTGGACTGATCGGGTGTTGAGAAGGATGCATTGTAGGTGGTTGGGGTCGGGGATCTGTGGTGTGGTCGTAGTGGAGATGTTGTCGGTGCCGCAGAATTTGCAGGAGAAGCAGGAGAAAGGTCCATGGGTTTGTCCAGGGGCAGCTTGGACGCAGTTGGGAGCGCGACCGGGGTTAAGGGCTAGGAGGGTGTCGGCATCGTAGGTAATGCGGGAGGGCTGGGCAGTGCGGGGGGCAGGGGGTCTGGCGCTGGGCGCGGTGCAGGCGCGGACGGGCGTAGACGGGCTTACCTTTGGCGCACCTTCGGCGCGGTCGCTGCGCGTGAACGCTGCGCGCGGGAACTCCTGTCATATATGGATGGTGGAGGGGGAGGGGCGAGGGCGACTCAGCTGGGAGGCGGGGCGGGCTTACCAAGAGAACAACAACCAACAAAATGGAGGAGGGGGGAGCACAACAGAGCGCTTGGGGACAACGCGCTAAACAGCTGAAAAGTGCAATTCAAAGCCAATGCGTGTTATATTCAAAGCGGCAGCCAGGCAGAGCAATACGAGGCACAGAGGAGGCAAAATACACAGAAGCGCTGCACTAACGATACCAGTCCACGCCAGGGAGCACTGGGAGCGACCACTCCGGCCAGAGCGCAGAGCGAGTCACAGCGCTTCCAGGTAGGAAGGCGCAGATTGTATCCTGTGGGAGGGCGACTCAGCTGGGAGGCGGGGCGGGCTTACCAAGAGAACAACAACCAACAAAATGGAGGAGGGGGGAGCACAACAGAGCGCTTGGGGACAACGCGCTAAACAGCTGAAAAGTGCAATTCAAAGCCAATGCGTGTTATATTCAAAGCGGCAGCCAGGCATAGCAATACGAGGCACAGAGGAGGCAAAATACACAGAAGCGCTGCACTAACGATACCAGTCCACGCCAGGGAGCACTGGGAGCGACCACTCCGGCCAGAGCGCAGAGCGAGTCACAGCGCTTCCAGGTAGGAAGGCGCAGATTGTATCCTGTGGGAGGGCGACTCAGCTGGGAGGCGGGGCGGGCTTACCAAGAGAACAACAACCAACAAAATGGAGGAGGGGGGAGCACAACAGAGCGCTTGGGGACAACGCGCTAAACAGCTGAAAAGTGCAATTCAAAGCCAATGCGCGTTATATTCAAAGCGGCAGCCAGGCAGAGCAATACGAGGCACAGAGGAGGCAAAATACACAGAAGCGCTGCACTAACTATACCAGTCCACGCCAGGGAGCACTGGGAGCGACCACTCTGGCCAGAGCGCAGAGCGAGTCACTGCGCTTCCAGGTAGGAAGGCGCAGATTGTATCCTGTGGGAGGGCGACTCACCTGGGAGGCGGGGCGGGCTTACCAAGAGAACAACAACCAACAAAATGGAGGAGGGGGGAGCACAACAGAGCGCTTGGGGACAACGCGCTAAACAGCTGAAAAGTGCAATTCAAAGCCAATGCGCGTTATATTCAAAGCGGCAGCCAGGCAGAGCAATACGAGGCACAGAGGAGGCAAAATACACAGAAGCGCTGCACTAACGATACCAGTCCACGCCAGGGAGCACTGGGAGCGACCACTCTGGCCAGAGCGCAGAGCGAGTCACAGCGCTTCCAGGTAGGAAGGCGCAGATTGTATCCTGTGGGAGGGCGACTCAGCTGGGAGGCGGGGCGGGCTTACCAAGAGAACAACAACCAACAAAATGGAGGAGGGGGGAGCACAACAGAGCGCTTGGGGACAACGCGCTAAACAGCTGAAAAGTGCAATTCAAAGCCAATGCGCGTTATATTCAAAGCGGCAGCCAGGCAGAGCAATACGAGGCACAGAGGAGGCAAAATACACAGAAGCGCTGCACTAACGATACCAGTCCACGCCAGGGAGCACTGGGAGCGACCACTCCGGCCAGAGCGAGTCACAGCGCTTCCAGGTAGGAAGGCGCAGATTGTATCCTGTGGGAGGGCGACTCAGCTGGGAGGCGGGGCGGGCTTACCAAGAGAACAACAACCAACAAAATGGAGGAGGGGGGAGCACAACAGAGCGCTTGGGGACAACGCGCTAAACAGCTGAAAAGTGCAATTCAAAGCCAATGCGCGTTATATTCAAAGCGGCAGCCAGGCAGAGCAATACGAGGCACAGAGGAGGCAAAATACACAGAAGCGCTGCACTAACGATACCAGTCCACGCCAGGGAGCACTGGGAGCGACCACTCCGGCCAGAGCGAGTCACAGCGCTTCCAGGTAGGAAGGCGCAGATTGTATCCTGTGGGAGGGCGACTCAGCTGGGAGGCGGGGCGGGCTTACCAAGAGAACAACAACCAACAAAATGGAGGAGGGGGGAGCACAACAGAGCGCTTGGGGACAACGCGCTAAACAGCTGAAAAGTGCAATTCAAAGCCAATGCGCGTTATATTCAAAGCGGCAGCCAGGCAGAGCAATACGAGGCACAGAGGAGGCAAAATACACAGAAGCGCTGCACTAACGATACCAGTCCACGCCAGGGAGCACTGGGAGCGACCACTCCGGCCAGAGCGCAGAGCGAGTCACAGCGCTTCCAGGTAGGAAGGCGCAGATTGTATCCTGTGGGAGGGCGACTCAGCTGGGAGGCGGGGCGGGCTTACCAAGAGAACAACAACCAACAAAATGGAGGAGGGGGGAGCACAACAGAGCGCTTGGGGACAACGCGCTAAACAGCTGAAAAGTGCAATTCAAAGCCAATGCGCGTTATATTCAAAGCGGCAGCCAGGCAGAGCAATACGAGGCACAGAGGAGGCAAAATACACAGAAGCGCTGCACTAACGATACCAGTCCACGCCAGGGAGCACTGGGAGCGACCACTCCGGCCAGAGCGCAGAGCGAGTCACAGCGCTTCCAGGTGGGAAGGCGCAGATTGTATCCTGTGGGAGGGCGACTCAGCTGGGAGGCGGGGCGGGCTTACCAAGAGAACAACAACCAACAAAATGGAGGAGGGGGGAGCACAACAGAGCGCTTGGGGACAACGCGCTAAACAGCTGAAAAGTGCAATTCAAAGCCAATGCGCGTTATATTCAAAGCGGCAGCCAGGCAGAGCAATACGAGGCACAGAGGAGGCAAAATACACAGAAGCGCTGCACTAACGATACCAGTCCACGCCAGGGAGCACTGGGAGCGACCACTCCGGCCAGAGCGCAGAGCGAGTCACAGCGCTTCCAGGTAGGAAGGCGCAGATTGTATCCTGTGGGAGGGCGACTCAGCTGGGAGGCGGGGCGGGCTTACCAAGAGAACAACAACCAACAAAATGGAGGAGGGGGGAGCACAACAGAGCGCTTGGGGACAACGCGCTAAACAGCTGAAAAGTGCAATTCAAAGCCAATGCGCGTTATATTCAAAGCGGCAGCCAGGCAGAGCAATACGAGGCACAGAGGAGGCAAAATACACAGAAGCGCTGCACTAACGATACCAGTCCACGCCAGGGAGCACTGGGAGCGACCACTCCGGCCAGAGCGCAGAGGCTTTTCTGTTTGTTTAGTTTGTTTCTTTTGCTAATTTTCGCCTGTGTTAAAGTTTGAATAATTTTTAACCCTGGCTATTAACCCGGTTCTCTGAAACTTATGGTACATGTTACTCATTTTAGCTCTCCATTGTTCCCTAGAACTAGAAGGTTTACGCTCACTTGTCGAGCGGTGGTTGAGACCTCGCGTATGGAGAGGTGGTTTGAGACCTCGCGTGTGGAGAGGTGGTTTGAGACCTCGCGTGTGGAGAGGTGGTTTGAGACCTCTCGTGCGGAGAGGTGGTTTGAGACCTCTCGTGCGGAGAGGTGGTTTGAGACCTCTCGTGCGGAGAGGTGGTTTGAGACCTCTCGTGCGGAGAGGTGGTTTGAGACCTCTCGTGCGGAGAGGTGGTTTGAGACCTCTCGTGCGGAGAGGTGGTTTGAGACCTCTCGTGCGGAGAGGTGGTGTGAGACCTCTCGTGCGGAGAGGTGGTGTGAGACCTATCGTGCGGAGAGATGGTGTGAGACCTCTCGTGCGGAGAGGTGGTGTGAGACCTCGCGTGCGGAGAGGTGGTTTGAGACCTCGCGTGCGGAGAGGTGGTTTGAGACCTCGCATGTGGAGAGGTGGTTTGAGACCTCGCGTGTGGAGAGGTGGTTTGAGACCTCGCGTGTGGAGAGGTGGTTTGAGACCTCGCGTGTGGAGAGGTGGTTTGAGACCTCGCGTGTGGAGAGGTGGTTTGAGACCTCGCGTGTGGAGAGGTGGTTTGAGACCTCGCGTGTGGAGAGGTGGTTTGAGACCTCGCATGCGGAGAGGTGGTTTGAGACCTCGCATGCGGAGAGGTGGTTTGAGACCTCCTGTACGAAGAGGTTGTTCGAGACCTTGCGCACGGAGAGGTGGTTCGAGACCTCGTATACGGGGAGGTGGTTCGAGACCTCGTATACGGGGAGGTGGTTCAAGACCTCGCATGTGGAGAGGTGATTTGAGGAGAGATGCATAGTTCACAACACTGCCGTTTTGACAGGTAAAGGTTATTTCTAATTGTCACAAGGAAACCTCACTAGGCCTCCACACTTGCCAAAGTAGAGCCAGGGAGCTGTTGTTTGTCTTTAGTTACTCACTTTTCTTCTGTTTCTTCCTTTTTAGGCTCAAAAATGGAACAACTGCGAAAAAGATATGATCAATTCTATGCCACATTTCAGGCGTTGGAGGAATGCCCGTCTTAATTCTGCTGAAGGCGTGGACTTTGAATCTCTTGATGTAGGAGGGAGTGGCGAGAATGGGCTGGAGCCACCCTCACTAGCCAGCCCCCTCGCCCTCTCCATCATACCACGGACACCTGCCTGAGCTGGCGACCGCTCCCTCCTAAATGACTACCCAAGTTACCTTCCACCTGATGTCTCTGCGCTGAACTTACCCAAGGACCAGAAAATGCAATTCTTTTGACCACCTTCACACAAATAAGTCAGTGGCCTTGCTCCTGATGAAAACATGGTTGTAAGTATTCTGGCACCAGGGTCCGAACTTTGGTCTGGATTTGATCCCTGTTTGCAAAGAGGACTTTTGGATGACCCCTTGAACCATTCACTGGGCGCCCCCTAAGGCTGAAGAGTCTTTTGGACCAAGGAGGCGGTGCTAGGAGTTTGGGTCTGTGCCAGAGTCTGTGGCTTTGTTGGTGGTCCGCTTTCGGTGCCCGCAGTCTGAATGGCATACACTCGTGAGGTGCTCTGGTCTGGAGTGAGGAAAGAGACCCTGGTTCATAGAGTTGGAGTGTGATGCTGCTCTGTAGGTCGATCCTTTCACCGTCTGTGCTGGGGCCCTCTGGCCGTCTGCATTTCCTCTGTCTGGTTCAGTTGTTGAGAGGGCAGGTGGTAGAAACAAGTCACGTCCTCTGCTTGCTGTTGGCAGTGGGATGTCTGCTGGATCCCACCCTGAGGTACACATCTGTCATTTGTTAAAATAAGGTGACTGTCTACAGTCCTCACATGACAAGACACTTCTTGGAGGGGTGAGCGGTGAAATTCAATAGCTTTTCCGTTGGTGAACAAGTGCTCCTTTCTGGATAAAATGTCTGTTTTAGTTGTGGCCATATTACTTGCTAGCCTTACCCATTTCCGGGAAGCGATTACTGGCTCCCTGCTTTTCTGTTGTCTCCTTCCCCAGTCCACCTCCATGTTCCTCCCCACCCACCACTTTTGCTGAATTCAGCCCCCTTTGACCACTAAGTCGGTTCCATAACCCTACCTCCTGTCCCAGTTCACTGAATCTGCCTCCTGTGTCTTCCTCTAACTCCTGGCTTCCTCTGTGTGCTCCCTGCACCCCTGGGGTACTGAGAAAACCCCCAGATGACCCATATTTAGACTTGTACATAGACAGTGGTCAGGGCAGCAGGCTGGGCTGGCTCCTGGTCAGTTGTCATATGCTGGACATGAACACTGTCCCCAGGCACAGGGTTGGCCCTGCTTCCAGTTTATCCACGCCTGAGACTGTTTGGAGGGCGATGAGTAGACATGGATAGCTTTGTGGTGCTTCAGTGAGAGACATATAGTTGTGGTGTGTGTGTTTTCTTGCAAGAGTAAGTTAATACTGCACTGGGTTTTCAGCTCGCAGGTTTGGGTGGAACCTGCGTGACCGTTCGTCACTGTGGACAAAGTTTGAATATGCAGCAGTTTGGGGTCCCATTAACTTCTGGAGCAGTAGACACCATGACACTGCTATTGATGCCCTGTTCTTCACTCACAGACTCACCACCATCTACCCTACTCTTTCTTTTTCTCCCCTCACGCCAAGAGCACTGTCAATATTTATCGCACTGCTATCTATTGGAGCAACTGTGTTGCCACTACGAAATGCTTTGACTTTATATTGCATTTGATGCCTTTCAATTTTGGAATTAAATCTGATTTGAGCATCACAGAAAAGCAAGAGTGGTGAATGCTTTTTCGTTATTCATTTGTATAAAAAGTTGCTACCACGACCGCCATTTTATTGTACTGTAATACTGACCCAGGTCTCGTAGTTTTACGTGGGTTACCCCGTTAAAACTCAGCACTCAACCAAGACCAGGTAGTGAACTCGCGCCTCTTCTGCTGAGTGTTCTGCTGCCCATAATGTCTGTGATCCAGATTCTTTGCCAGAATAAGTCCCCGTCAGTCCCTA
Organism: Lissotriton vulgaris; assembly: GCF_964263255.1. Taxonomy (NCBI): domain Eukaryota; kingdom Metazoa; phylum Chordata; class Amphibia; order Caudata; family Salamandridae; genus Lissotriton; species Lissotriton vulgaris. The sequence goes on along the minus strand of NC_141698.1, from coordinate 11,603,649 downwards.
CAAGTGAAACATAACCCTTCGGGATCTGATCATCCTCAGGGCAGCCCGAACAATACTGGTGGGTATCGCTCATCTTGGCCACGTTGAGTGATCCTTGCGATCTTTACCAGTGGGGTTCACAATAAATCTGTTGTCCATCGCCCCGTTAGTTTGAGTCCAAGCAAAAGATCTTCTGAAAGCTCGTGGCACGGTCGAGGAACAGATGAGCTTCAATACCATTCTATCCCAGCACAAGCAGAGCTTCATGCAGCACTCCGCACTTCAGATCTATTAATTCAGGTGACTCGCCAGATATCCACATACACACCACTAAGGATCTGAAATGTGCTTTCTGTTGCTCCAGAACCAAACTGGGGGTGGGGGTTTATAGGAGAAATGTGGGTCCCTATCTCCATACAAAATCATGTTACATTGGTCATTTTCTTCAGGTAAAGTGGGGCACTTATTTATTGATTTATTTGATTTAAACGGTTTTAAATAGCGCTAGCTAGACCCACGGGTATCGGAGCGCTTTACAATGGTTAGGTGAGGAAAACAAAATTGCAATATAACATTTGTACTACTTAACAAGCAAAGCAATTAGAGCAACCTACACAGTACTGTTGTAACATGGGACTATAAATAAGGGACACCTTTAGACCCTAGCCAGGATTGAATAGTTAAACTAGCGTGGATGGTAGGGGATGAGGGGAGTGGGGTAAAAAGTAGGGGGGAACTGAGGAGGGAGATGGGAAGGGTGATAGCATGCGGGAGTAGGCGGTAATTAGAGAACTAGAGTAGGGAGGGTAGAAGTAAATGCAGGAATGGGAAGAGGGGTTGAGTGAGTCGGGTATAATGTAGCAGGAACCTATAACCGTGGGGGGGTCTTGAAACTGTGATTATGTGACAATGATTAAGGACCCCAGTATTTGTTGAGAAGGTGCAGGTTGGGGTCTTTTTTGAAGCTGAGGTAGGAGGGGTTGCAACGGGGCTCAGTTGGAGAATCCACTCGCATGATTCTGCCATCGCCTGCGGCATCAGCCCAGACTAAGTATTAGCTCTCACAGTAACTCACACCCCAAATGCAGAGCTTATGACCTCATATTTAGATCAACATGTTTCAACAGCAGCAAGCACATTGTAATTAAATATCTATATTTAAACCAGGAAGTAACACTACATTCACAGGCAGCACTTTCATAGTGTAAAGGTAATGTGTCATGTAACCTCACTTGTAACTGCATCTGGCTCTTCAAGGGTGAGGTCATGAGCCTTTCATTTTGTGTACCAGTTGTGTTTTGCATGTTTGTTGTGCGAGATAAGAATTACGGAGATAGCCATAACTTTTTTTTGGGGGGAGGGGGGGGTTCAGTTTTAATTTGTAACCATAACTGTACTTTAATCATGCTCTTGCAAATGGATTGTGAAGTTTTTTTTAAACAGATAAAGGAGTTATCAGCAAAGCGAACCACCACTTCACTTTAACCATTGTGTGTGTGTGTGTGTTGTTTGTGTGTGTGTGTGTGTAAACTTACATAATGCAGTAAAAATAAATGTGGCCCTATAACACATGTTCTTTAGAGAAACTATCCCAACAAACTTACATTTACACATAATTACTGAAGTGAAAAAGTCAAAACAACACTGCTAATGCCCATGAGATCTCAACACTAGTCTAACTCCTTGCATGCTGGTTGTCAATAAACACATTTTGTTACAACAAATGCACAAAAGCGATACCATTGCAATAAACCATGGATGCATATACGAAGACTATAATCTATTTTGAAGCATGAATATTTTCTGGATTCACATGCTGTGCATTATTCTGCCATCTAGAAGTTGGGTATGGAATTCTCCAATTTATTTTGTAGTTCTATTTGGTTTATTTTGTTGTTGGGCGTCTACTGACCACCCATTCGGAGCTTCCTGTTGCATGGGCTCTAGATACTTTGCTGAAGGCTTTCCAAGTCATGAAAGAAGGAAAGCTTGGAAGAAGTTTATCAAAGAAATTCACAAGAAAATCATCAAATAGGAGGTTCCCGGGAAGATTTCTATTGTGAAGGAAACTTTTTCTTGACTGTTAGAAAATTCCCAGACATGGGGCTCCCTGTTCCGTGTGATGGAAAAGACCCTGTTTCAATTCTGCCTCAATTGCAATCATAAGTTTGCACTGAAGCATCAACATCCAGGCTGCAAACTCTGTCTGTCAATTGACCATCGAAGAGACGACTGAGAGGCCTGCACCGGGTTCAAGTCGGAGACTCTTAAGGCAAGAGAGAAGCAGAGACATGCGCACTATGTCAGACGGGGACAGAGACCTACACCATGCTTAAGAAACCTGGGGCTGTCGACTGACGACGAAGAGAACATTGCCAAAGATGCCGAGCTGAGAATCGTCGAGGGGGAACAACTCGAGACAAGAGACCACAGGTAACTAAGAAGTGCCTTGAAAATCCAGCTCTAGGAGACTTAAGTAAGCATCAGCATCGAAAAAATCACCGATCAACAGCAAGCCCAGAGACAAGGAACCCCTCGGATCCCTCGACAGGCATATCACAGGAGGCTAGTCTCTCAAAAAGACCCATTCGTCAAAGCCATTAGAAGTTGAGATGTCGAAACAAGAAAGATCTCGGGAGAGTGCTCGATGACCAACACATGAAAAAGATCTTGGGAGAGTGCTCGATGACCAACACATGGTCAAAGGATTCTTTGATGTCGAAACAAAAGTCAAGATCGGCACTCGAGGCACTCGAGGCTAGTATCCCGAAAAGACTCATTCGTCAAAGACATTAGAAATCGAGACCTCAAAATGACCTCGATGACCAACACATGAAAAAGATCTTGGGAGAGTGCTCGATGACCAACACATGGTCCAAGGATTCTTCCATGTCGAAAAAAAAGTAAACATCGGCACTCAAGGCAACGATGATGAAACACTGCAACGGCTCAAAAAGGACAACGAACAGCAAAACCCATGGCAGTGTTGCAGTTTTGGGGAACCTAAGGAGAGGTGCTGCGTCAACACCCACATCTGCAGGAAGAGGCAGTTTCCAGTTTAGCTCAACTCATCAGGGCTTCCAAAGTATCAGCAATCGTCAGCACCCCAGTAGCACTGCCAATTCCAGCAGTAAGGGCGCCAGTCCTTTCAGGGACAAACACATGGGAGGTGACACCTCACAGGGAGGCACAACCCCATCAAACAAGTGACTTGGCCTACACAGGCAGCCTCTCGTACAGCACTAGGCAAAGGCAGAATAAAGAATTTCCTTCAGCAGTTAAGGAAGATTGCGTCAGACAACTGGATACTAAACTTCGTAAAATTGGATATTGTATAGAATTGGCCAAAGATTCTACCAGCGAAGGAACCAAAGAAAAGGTTCATTCAAATGAGGAGGCATCACAGCTCCTCAAAGAGGCCAAGGAATAGCTGGAAAAAGGAGCAATAGAAAGGTACCCGGGGAAGAGATCAAGAAAGGAAATCACTCAACATATTTCTTAATCCCAAAGGTAGACGGGTCTCTACGCTCTATTCTAGACCTCAGATTCCTAAACAAATTTATAAAGACATTAAGGTTCAAGATGGCAGCCTTACAAGAAGTCGTACCGCAATTGCAAAATGGGATTTACATGGGAACTATAGATCCACAAAATGCATACTTGCACATCCCAATGAATTCAAGACGCATGATTTGTGGTGAACAAGACTCCCTACCAGTTCAAAGTGCTAGCTTTCGGAATAAAATCCGCTCCAAGAGTATTTACAAAGTGTCTAGCAGCAGTGGCAGCACTCTTGTGAAGACCGAGGGATACCGGTTTATCCCGACCTGCACAACTGGTGAGTAAGAGCGAACTCCCACAAGAAATACAAAGAGTATCTACAGCAGGTGACGAGGACACTCTTCACACTGAGCGTCTCTACAAACATAGAAAGGTTGTCTTAAAACAAGAGCAAGAAAAATTGTTTCTAGGATCAAGAAACAGTTCGATACTAGGCAAAGTACATCCCAGCGAGAAGAGAATAGTGCCGCTACTTCAGGAAACTCGCCTCTACGAGAACGGATAATCGCTCTCAGTGAGGACTGGGGGAAATGTTAGGGAAGATGGCCTCATGCGTCCCTCTCATTCCATGTGTGAGATTCCATACGAGACCAATTCAGGAATGACTTCAAAACCAGTGGTCACAAGCAGGAGGAGTCGGGAAGATCTAGTGGTTGTCACTCAGAAACTACAGGAGGAAATGGAGCGGCGGAACAGGTCACATAAAAAAGAAGGTTGGAAATATGCACAACCAACTCCTACTGTAACCATTACAACAGATGCCTCTCAAATATGCTGGGGAGCTCACATGGGCTCGCCCAAAATCAGAGGGGTCTGGAAGGAACAAGATGCCGTCCAGCATATCATCTCTTGGAACTAAAGACAGTGTTCCAAGCCTTAAAACCTTTTCAAAAAAAGCTATTTGAGAAAACAATATTGATCCAAACCGATAATACAATGCTACTACAATGTTCTACATCAACAAGCGGGGGGGTCTCAATCCTTTACCCTATCGAGGCTGGCCCAAGATATCTGGAAGTGGTCACTGCAGAGACAGATGGATATAACAGCAGTCCATCGACCAGAGAAAGACAATGTAGAAGCGGACAAACTGAGCAGACCAGTATCAAGCTCCCACGAATGAGAACCCAATCAACTGGTACTCAAACAGATTTTTGGGAGTTGGGAAACTCCAAATGTAGACCTATTTGCAACCCCAAAGTACCAACATTTTGCATCCAAACAGCCGCACTACCAATATCTGTAGAAATCTTAGTCGAGAGGCTGGCCAGGGATATTTGCTTACGCTTTTCCTCCAGTACCTTTGTTACACAGTGTGATCAAAAATTCAAGAGGAGCAAAATTACCCCGACACTGATTGCGCCTCACTGGGCGAGGCCGACGTGGTTTTCAGAACTAAGAGAAATGGCTCAGGGCAGCATTCTTAAATTACCAAGACCGCGAGACCTGTTATCAATGGAAAGAGTGGAGGGTTCTACACACAGAACCAGAATCTTTCAGCTTGGCTGCTTGGCTTCGGAAAATTTAGAATTCAGTCATCTGGGTCTCCCGGAGAACATAACGTCTGTTCTTAGAGAAGCAAGAAAGCCAACGACTAGAACGTGCTGCACTTTCCAAATGGAAGAGATACTCCTTATGGTGCCATAAAACGGGTTTAATACAGAAAAACACTAAAGACGCAACTGTGCTAAAATATCTTACACACCTACTAAGTGCAAGCTGACGCGTGCATCCTTAAGGGTACACACATCTGCAGTTGTGGCCTACACAAAGGTCAAATAGGAAGAAGTTTCTGCACAACTAGTAATAAAGCATTTTTTTTAGAGGGAACAAAGAGAATTGCACCACCGAGAAGAGTAACCGCATCCATAAAGAATCTAACCGCAGGGCCGACTCCACCAGTGGAGACATCCTTGGAGCCTTTACACCAGGCCACGTCGAAGATGCTCGCTCTGGAGACGGCATCTCTGGTGGCTGTAACATCACTCCGCAGGGCAAGTGCAATACGGGCACTCGCAACTCAGGAACCAGATCAACAGGTTCTCAGGGACAGAAAAGTCGCGAGGATGGACTCCGTTCTTACCAAAGGTACTTCCAAACGTTCACATCACTGGCGTAACAAAAGTTTAAGGGGCCCCCCCTGCAATGGGCACGGAGGGGCCCCCGCTCCACATTTAATCCGGAGCACTCAGGCCTGAGTACTGTGCTGAGAGGGGATGTGGCGGTCTGTGTTACACCCCGAGTCACATAAATCAAACAATACTAAGTCCTAGCTTTTTCCAAAGGCCGACGAATCAAGCAGAGAGAGCGGTGCACACGCTGGACGCAAGGCGAGCAATAATGTACTGAATTGAGAGACCAGCAGGAAAACAAAGCAACTGTTTGTTTCCTTAGTAGACAACAATGTGGGGAAACCAGTAACAAACCCCTAGATTCATCATCGGAGGGTTTTGCGAGTCTGTAATAGCGATTAATAGGGAATCGCTATTACAGACTCACAAAACGGGATTCATGTTGGAATCGCAATATTTCTTGCGATTCCTACAGCTTCCTTATTTGCGAGTAGCTAATTGCTAATCGCAAATAAGGAATAACTCCCCATTCATTCCTATGGGCCTAAAGGCCCATAGGAATGAATGGGAAGACATATCAATGTGCAAATCGCTATTAGCGATTCGCATTTTGAGTTTGTGATTTCAAGGGTGCCAGGGGTATCCAAAGGATACCCTGTTGCACCCCTGAAATTATATTGGATGCTGGTGTTACACACACACATGTCCCAAGGACATGTGTGTGTAACATACAACTTAGAAAAATGCACTTAAGTGCATTTTTCTAAGTTTCCGCTATTTACCACGAGGTTTGACTTCGCGGTAAATAGCGGCCCAAAATTGCGAATTCACAATTTTTGAAATGTTTCATGAATTGCATTTAAGGAATCTCAAATAGAGATTTCTTAAATGCAATTCCTCGCAAATTTGCAAATTCTATAATAGCGATTTTTGCATTTGGGATGATGAATCCCAAATGCAAAAATTGCGCTCGCAAAGGGCCAGATTATCAGAATCTGGCCCTTTGCGAGACGATTTCGGCTTGATGAATCTGGCGGTAAGGGCACAATTACCAGATAGATCTCGCAAACCATTCAACTTTGCCACACAAGTGCGGGGATAAGACTAATCTCTGCCCCTAAAGCCCACTCAACAAGCAAGAAAGGGACAACCATTGCATTCCTAGCACATACACCTTTGCAGGAATCTGTATGGCAGCCACATGGCCATCAGTACTCGCGGTCACGAAACATTACTGCAAAGACATTCAGATGAACAAGGAAGCTCAAGTGGGACAAAAGGTGTTAAAACATCTGTTTACAAATCTACCTTCATATTCAACCCATCCACTGCAAAACTGACCAACCCGCTGCAAAATCTATGCACAGCATCTGAATCCAGACAGGATTCACGCTGCAAAATGAGTAGTGTCTTTCCTCAAGATGTAGTTTTGCAGTTTGAAAAAATATTTGTATTTGCGAGCGACCCATCCACCTCCACCTAGAAGATGGGAGCAAAAAATAGACACAATAACTTCCAGACACCTGCTCCAGAGAACATTTAGCCCAAAAGTAACAGACTCCCCAAAAATGTAATCCCAAAACTGTAGCTCTTAATCAAAGAACATCAGTCAAAACAAAGCCTCAGTCCCAACTCTGAAGACATCTTCTTATCTCTGCAAAGAACTTCTCTACTCCCCAAACAATATCCACCTTCTTGGAAACAAACCTTGAGTGCGTTCATTGTAGAAACTCGACAAGAAAACAATGATGCAGCCTTCGACACTCCAAGAAAAGTAATGCTCAAAAGAAAATACACGATTTAACTCAAAGAAACTTCAATTGAAAGTCACAAACAGACGAGTTCTCCAAAAGCGTGATAGGCTTCAATCAAAAATACCATCTGAAGAATCTTGTGGGCAGGATTTCCGGTTGGGGCGAGGGGTCTCCCTGCATGTTTCATACAATTCAAAGAATCCAGTCTATGAAATTGTACAGTGTTTGTACGTCAGGAGAATAGGTGAACTTTACCTACACGATTAAAGCTCATGGATCAAGCGCCTCATGAGGAGTTCTTTTGGCTTCAAGGAGACCTTAAAGGGTTTCCCTGTGAGCATCCTGTGTACTCCACCCCCTGGAGTTACCTATAGGCTCGCTCAGGAGCAGTAAGCTGCTATATTTCTAGGGAGAGTTGTCCCACCTCCTGTCTTCCAGCTTGACTGAGTCTTCTGATCTTGGCCCCTTTGATCCTCAGTGTCTCGTGCCTGTCTGCGAGCTGCTTCATTCTCATCAGTGCTCTTTGCTAGTAGCAGACCTTAAACAATCCTTCTCCTCGGTTTCACGCCTGTTCCGCAGGTGCTGGAAGAAGAGGGGGTGGGGAGGTTTGCAGAACACCCCCAAAAGAACCATCCTGGAGTTCAGAAGGGAATGAGCAATAAACAGCCTTCACGTGTTGCTTTTATCTTCTTACATGTGCTGTGCATTCAAAGACAGGGGTCAGGGGTCAGGGGTCAGGCTCTTCTTCTGATGGGGGTTTTGTTTACTTTTCTTTCTCTGACTGCAACTTGAGTGGGTTTAAGTGTCAATATTGCTTGGTGCTCTGGGTGGGAAAGGAAAGGCTGTGGGATATATTGTTGTTCTTATGCACCACAAAACCTAATGCCAGCACATGAACAGTACAGTGTTTCAGAATATATCAGTATTAGGAAAGCACAAATTAAGCATTTTTTTTTCAAATGTATGCAGTGTGGTGAAAACTGATCAAAATCAATCGATCCACTCGGCGATGCCATTTCCACACATTGTTGGAGCTGCAAAGCTTTATCCCTGAAACTCAATGTCTGGGCCAAGGCGAGGGTCATTTCAATTGAAAATGTGTTGTCTGTAATGGCAGCGCGCTACCAGGCCATGCATCACCGTACCCCACTCTCCTCTGTGCCACACTACATATCTGCCCCTCCACTTTACAACACTCCACGGCACTCCACTCTACGCCACTCTCCACCCTATGACACTCTACTCTACTTCATACCCCTCAACTCCACAACTCTCCACCTTACGCCACTCCACTCTGCAACACTCTTCTCCACGACACTCAAATCCACTCCACTGCACTCCATCCTACTCCTATCCTCCCCACTCTACTGCATCCTGCTCCACCCCGCTTCACTCTACTCAGACAATACTCTATTCCTCTTTACTCTACTTCAATCTAAGGTACTCTAATTCACTCTGACGCTCTACTCCGCAACATGCCGCTCCACTCGTCAATCTTCATTCTTCTCTACTCCACTGTATGCACTCCACTCTACGACACTATACTCCGTGCTACTCCACGCGACTCTCCTCAAAGCCACTAACTTTTAGCCGTGTTGAGCAGCAGCAACGCTGATGTACGACATGCCTAAAACACATTGGCAATGCCAAAAGTTGCTGCATAGGTGCGACCTAATGGCTTTGCCAATGCTTGTTGTGCATCTTGCCCGTCTGCTTTTGTTAGCACTCTTTTCTAAACCTTATATCAGATTTCATAGCGTCGCGACGCATGTTCCTTATTAAAATATTGAGTACATTTGATGTAGCTCTAGAAAGCAAGGAGAAAGAAGGAACAAAACGCAAAATGATAGAGACCTCCGGCTGAACTGTGGTAAAGCGAGTAGAGTGAAGACACAGGGGCTCTCAGCCGCTCTCCTGGTTTAGCTTTAGTGTCCACGGTTCCACGCTCCGTGTTTGCATTACATATAATCCCCGCCTCCGGTCTTGACGTGGAGGAGAAACCTCCATCCCACCTGGTATGGCCGGTTCAGCTGCACCGACCCACGCCTTGACGCAGGGGCGGTACCAGCGAAAATAACACAATACGTCCACACGTCTCAAACAAGAATGCGCGTAACATGGTATGGCCGGTTCAGCTGCACCGACCCATGCCTTCACACAGGGGGCTGTGTCCGCGGAAATGAATACTGTGCCTAAAACATGGCCTTGGAGTTGACAGGGACCTCAAACAAACTGCTCTGGGGAGACTGACATGAATGGAATGTGCATCTATAATTTGTTAATAAGCAGCACACGCGTCATCCCTTTAAAGAGACCCGTTTTGCATTGCTAATGAGATTGCCCGGTTTAATTAAATATAACTGATGCCAACTTGAACCTCATCTGCAATTCAATGGCTGCCGGTGGCACGCCAGCAATGCAGCTGATGAGAAGCTCCCCTAGCTTGGGGCAGCGGTGGTGTCCGCCCCCCAGGCTTCAGTTTCTGGAATAGAGATGGCATTGGTGATGAAAGATGCTTCCAGCTGCTGTCCTGATAGTCTTGGCCAGAGTCCGCACGGGGCCTGTGACCTGCCCCCTTATGTGCCACCGATATCTGGGTGTGGCACCAGGTAGGAGTGCCAAGGCTCGCCGCCTGCCACTGCGTGAAGTGCCAGAGGGGGGCAGAGGCTGCAGTAAACAGAGCCAGGGGCTGAGAAGGGTGTGGGTATATCTGTTCCTCATGTGATGCTACATTGAGGGTTTTGTGCCACCTAACCATGACTTCTGAGTGCCCACAGGCCTCAATGTATGCTGGGAGAGGCACCTTGGTGGAAGCAGAGGGCCCCTGGCACACGAGTGCAGCACTCCTGGCACAGCATTAATACTGCCACTTACCAGCACCCCTGGCATTTGCACTTGTGAAAGGGCACACAGAAGTACTGCCTGGGAGTATTTCACCTCCTCCACTGATGTAAGAATCTTCACACTTGGGCAGCTTCCTGGGTACCATGACACACTTCATACATGTGGGCAGTGCCCCTTGATACCATGACACTCTTCGTACATGTGAGCAGTTCCCTTGATACCGTGACACTCTTCGTACATGTGAGCAGTTCCCTTGATACCGTGACACTCTTCGTACATGTGAGCAGTTCCCTTGATACCGTGACACTCTTCGTACATGTGAGCAGTTCACTTGATACCACTCTTCATATGTCAGCAGTGCCCCTTGATATCACAACACTTTTCGTACATGAGCAGCGCCCTTTGATACCATAAGGCTCTTCGTACTTGTGAGCAGCGCCCTTCAATACAAAGACACTCTTCGTACATGTGAGCCGCCCTCTTGACACTATGACACTCATCATACATGTGAGGAGTTCCCCTTGATACCATGACACTCTTCGTACATGTGAGCAGTGCCCCTTGATACCATAACACTCTATGTGCACATGAGCAGTGCCCCTTGATACCATGACACTCTTCGTACATACCATGACACTCTTCGTACATGTGAGTAGTGCCCCTTGATACCATGACACCTCGTGCATGTGAGCAGTGCCCCTTGATACCATGACACTCTTCGTACATGTGAGTAGTGCCCCTTGATACCATGACACCTCGTGCATGTGAGCAGTGCCCCTTGATACCATGACACTCTTCGTACATACCATGACATTCTTCATACATGTCAGCAGTGCCCCTTGATACCATAAGGCTCTTCGTACTTGTGAGCCGCCCTCTTGATACTATGACACTCATCATACATGTGAGCAGTTCCCCTTGATACCATGACACTCTTTATACATGTCAGCAGTGCCCCTTGATACCATAACACTCTTTGTGCATACCATGACACTCTTCGTACATGTGAGCAGTGCACCTTGATACCATGACACTCTTCGTACATACCATGACACTCTTCGTACATGTGAGCAGTGCACCTTGATACCATGACACTCTTCGTACATACCATGACACTCTTCGTACATGTGAGCAGTGCCCCTTGATACCATAACACTCTATCTGCACATGAGCAGTGCCCCTTGATACCATGACACTCTTCGTACATGTGAGTAGTGCCCCTTGATACCATGACACCTCGTGCATGTGAGCAGTGCCCCTTGATACCATGACACTCTTCGTACATGTGAGTAGTGCCCCTTGATACCATGACACCTCGTGCATGTGAGCAGTGCCCCTTGATACCATGACACTCTTCGTACATGTGAGTAGTGCCCCTTGATACCATGACACCTCGTGCATGTGAGCAGTGCCCCTTGATACCATGACACTCTTCGTACATACCATGACATTCTTCATACATGTCAGCAGTGCCCCTTGATACCATAAGGCTCTTCGTACTTGTGAGCCGCCCTCTTGATACTATGACACTCATCATACATGTGAGCAGTTCCCCTTGATACCATGACACTCTTTATACATGTCAGCAGTGCCCCTTGATACCATAACACTCTTTGTGCATACCATGACACTCTTCGTACATGTGAGCAGTGCACCTTGATACCATGACACTCTTCGTACATACCATGACACTCTTCGTACATGTGAGCAGTGCCCCTTGATACCATAACACTCTATGTGCACATGAGCAGTGCCCCTTGATACCATGACACTCTTCGTACATACCATGACACTCTTCGTACATATGAGCAGTGCCCCTTGATACCATAACACTCTATGTGCACATGAGCAGTGTCCCTTGATACCATGACACTCTTCGTACATGTGAGTAGTGCCCCTTGATACCATGACACCTTGTGCATGTGAGCAGTGCCCCTTGATACCATGACACTCTTCATACATGTCAGCAGTGCCCCTTGATACCATGACACACTTCATACATGTCAGCAGTGCCCCTTGATACCATGACACTCTTCATACATGTCAGCAGTGCCCCTTGATACCATGACACTCTTCATACTCTCCGTGACCTGACATGACCTTGTCAGAGCCGGTCGCTCCATTCGCCACGTGGCTCCTCCTGAGTGCACCCGGTTTCCCTCGCTTCCGCCCCCGTTCGCCGCTGCCCCTGTGGCCGAGGTTCTTGCTTTTCTTCCTGTCTTCTGCTTTCTCTGTGCCAGCTTTTTTTGGATTGCCTTTCCCTGTGTTGTGGCCCTGAAATAGCGTTTTTTGTTTCCTGCCGCCTTTTCCCGCAGTTTACCCCGCTCCCTGCCGCTGCTCCCCTGCGGCCCCGCCCCCTTCTTCCTTCCGTCCCCTCTCCCCTTCCCTCTCGCCACCCGCTCCCGCCTCCCAGCTGCTCCTCCCTCCACCCTCCGGCCATTTATGGCGGAGTCCGCGCGTACGTGCCAAAGGCAAGCCCGTCTACGCCCGTCCACGCGTGGACCGCGCCCAGCGCCAGGAACCCTGGATCTTGACGATGCAAACGCACCCGACGAACCTACGACGACGCCACCCTCCGCGCACTCAACACCGGCCGGAACCCCGCATGCTACCTGGCTACCCCGAAACTCACCCACGGACCCTTCACCTGCCAAGAGTGCAAATTCACCTGCAGCCGCCCCGGGCCGGCACCCGCCAAGCGAACCACCAGCAAGAATCAACTCAAGTACATCCTGCTCAACACCCGCTCCGTCCACAGACACGCAGTCGAACTCTGGAACCTCCTAGACACAACAGCACCCGACATCGCCTTCCTCACAGAAACCTGGATGAATGCCTCTTCAGTCCCCAATATCGCCATAGCCATCCCGGACGGCTACAAGATCACCCGGAGGGACCGCACCAACCAAACCGGAGGAGGCATCGCCATCGTCCACAGAAACACCATCCGCATCACGACCAACTCGGAAGACACCCTCACAGCCGCCGAACACCTGCACTTCCAGATACACACCGACCCCAGGACCACCCTCAGAGGCACCCTAATCTACAGACCCCCGGGACCACACACTTAATTCAGCGAAGCCATCGCAGACTTCATAAGCCCGCACGCCCTCACCTCCCCAGACTACATCCTCCTAGGAGACCTCATCTTCCACCTGGAGAACAACAATGACCGCAACACCACCACCCTGCTGGACAACCTCGCCAACCTCGGACTCAAGCAACTAGTGAACACCCCCACCCATTACGCTGGCCACACGCTTGACCCAATCTTCTCCTCCAGCAAGTACATCTCCTTCAACCACTCCACCGGACTCAACTGGACAGACCACAGCTGCGTCCACTTCTCCTTCAGGAAAACCACGATGCACCACCACCAGCAACAGGCCCCCCACAGAAGCTGGGGCAAGATCACCACCGACCAGATCACCACCTCCCTCAGCCAGAACCCTCCCACCATCACGACGGACCCCAACGAAGCAGCCCGCAACCTCGCACAATGGCTCACCAACTGCGCCGATGAACTCGCACCACTGAAGAAACCACCCAACAGACCCCACAGCAAGAAAGACTCGTGGTTCACCGACGACCTCACGAACTCAAAGAAAAACTGCCGCTCCCTGGAGGAAACCTGGCGGCAGGACCAGACAACAGAAAACATGACAGCCCTCAAGAACACCATCCGCAAGCACCACTGACTGATCTGCACCACCAAGAGAACTACATACAAACAACAACACCCACAACAGCAAGGAACTCTTCAGCATCGTTAAAGAGCTCTCCAACCCCAGCGCCTGAACAAACAACATTACACCCTCGCAAGACCTCTGCGACTCACTCGCCTCGTTCTTTCACCGCAAGATCGCCGACATACACGACAGCTTCGGCGCACAGACCACGCACCCAACCACCGAACCAGCGCACCCAACCGCCACCTTCTGCAGCTGGACCCGGGCAGCACCGAAGACACCGCCGCAACAATGAGCACCATCCACTCCGGCTCCCCTACCGACCCATGCCCACACCACATCTTTAACAAAGCCGACTCTGGGACGTCATCCACAGCTCCTTCGCATCCGCCACCTTCCCGGAGAGTTGGAAGCATACTGAGCTCTGCGCCCTCCTGAAAAAACCCACCGCGGACCCCACGGACCTCATGAACTTTCGACCCATCTCGCTCCTCCCTTTTCCTGCCAAAGTCATCGAGAAGACGGTCAAACAAACAACTCTCCGCCTTCCTCGAGACAAACGGATCCCTCGACCAGTCTCAGTCTGGTTTCCGAGCAAACCACAGCACCGAGACCGCCCTCATCGCAGCCACCGACGACATCCGGTCTATGCTCGACAACGGGGAAACCACCGCCCTCATCCTCCTGGATCTCTCAGCAGCCTTCGACACGGTATGCCACCACACCCTGATACAACGCCTCAGCGACACCGGAATCCAAGGCGCGGCCTTGGAGTGGATCATCTCGTTCCTCGCCGGAAGAACACAGAGTCCGCCTCCCCCCGTTCCGGTCGGCAGCTACCAAAGTCATCTGCGGCGTCCCACAAGGATCCTCGCTCAGCCCCACCCTCTTCAACGTCTACATGAGCCCCCTCGCAGCCATCGCACGCAAACACAGCCTCAACATCATCTCCTACGCCGACTACACCCAGCTGATCCTCTCCCTCACCAACGACCCGGACACCGCCAAAGCCAGCCTCCAGGAAGGAATGAAGGACGTTGCGGAATGGATGAAGCTCAGCCGTCTGAAACTGAACTCAGACAAGACGGAAGTCCTCATCCTGGGACCATCCCCCTCTGCCTGGGACGACTCCTGGTGGCCACCTGCCCTGGGCACCGCCCCCAAACCCACAGACCACGCACGCAACCTGGGCTTCATCCTGGACTCCTCCCTCACAATGTCCAAGCAAGTCAACGCCGTCTCGTCATCCTGCTTCAACACCCTGGGCATGCTCCGGAAAATCTTCCGATCGATCCCCACCGCAACCAGGAAGACGGTCACCCAGGCCCTTGTCACCAGCCGCCTGGACTACGGAAACACCCTCCATGCCGGAACCATAGCCAAGCTCCAGAAAAGACTACAGCGCATACAGAACGCCTCGGCAAGACTCATCCTGGACATCCACAGCCACATCTCTGTCCATCTGAAAGATCTGCACTGGCTCCCCGTCAGCAAGAGAATCACATTCCGACTCCTCACCCATGCACACAAGGCTCTCCATGACGTGGGCCCCATGTACCTTAACAACCGCCTCGCATTCTACACACCAACCCGCCAGCTCCGCACCGCCAGCCTCGCCCTCGCCACCGTCCCACGAATTCTCAAAGCTGCCGCCGGAGGAAGATCCTTCTCCTATCTGGCAGCCAAGACATGGAACTCCCTCCCCACCCACCTCCGGCTGACCCAGGACCATCTCGCCTTCAGGAAACAACTCAAGACCTGGCCAGAGGAGGTGCCGGGGCTGCAGAGTGTGAGGTGAGGGGGCTCGGAGGGGGGGGCTGCAGTGCCTTGCTTAAAGGAGAGAGAAGTTAGGGGAGATGCGCGGG
This sequence comes from Lissotriton vulgaris, assembly GCF_964263255.1. Lineage (NCBI taxonomy): Eukaryota > Metazoa > Chordata > Amphibia > Caudata > Salamandridae > Lissotriton > Lissotriton vulgaris. The sequence continues at coordinate 11,587,882 of NC_141698.1, read as the reverse complement.
GCAGCCGGCGGGGTATGTTGCTGGAGCCAGGAGTGCGGAGGGTGCGACGCACAGGGGGTGGGGTGGGGGGGGGGGGGGCACACGGGGGGAGATCCGCTATTTTATCCGAGGGGAGGTCAGGATAGGGGAGCGCTCTGACACCTTCGGGTAAAGTCTGCGCTATATAAAATCGCATAAATAAATAAAATAAATCTTGATTAGGGTTTAGACGGAGGCGGTGGGGCGGGGGGCAGTAATTTAGGCAGCTAAGGAAGAGGTAACGAGGGGTCTGGTTCCAGGGTTAATGGGGGGGGGGGGCGAGGCCGTCCACAGGAGGGACATTTTCCAGATAAAGAGACCAGGGGGGGGCTGGCTTTGATCCTGTAGGCGGTCCCTCACCTCGCGGTGCGGTGCTGACACCATTCAGACAATACACGGGGCACTTCAATGTTACAAGCATAAGTTTAATAATTATTTATTTGATGCGTTTTTCTATAGCGCGGACATTCCCCGAAGGTGTCCGAGCGCTTCACAATAGGAACAGAACGGATACAAGAGAACATTACAAGAGAGCAAATTACAAAAGCAAACGTTAAGTTACATGAGGCAAAAATGACAAATATGAGCAAACAAAATACAAGAGGTAGCAAACGGTGCATTACAGGAGAAAAAAGTGACGCATGCAGGTTACAAAAGCGTACAAAGTACACATAGAGGTATAGTTCTGCAATAAATGGAGGACACTCAAACACAAGAACAAACGTTACTTAGGCATGTTGGCACTTGTGCAAGTATCAAAAGTAAACAAAAAGTTAGAGGTAATAAACAATGTGTTACAAGAGAAAAGTGGCGTCTGCATGTTACAAATGAGTACCAAACGCAGGTAAAAGGGTAATACTGCAATAAATGGCAGACTCTCCAACCACACGAACACACTGGGAAGGCACTTCCATAGTCATGGAGAATAGTTTTCAGTAATGGGAGGTCTTCCTTCAGATAGTAGAGAGGGTGTGAATTACTTTTGGAGGTGTCTCTGGAGGAGGAGAACTTTGAGGTCCGTTTTGAAGGCCTCGGAGGAGGAGGTGGTCCGGAGCTGAGGCGGGAATGAGTTCCAGATTCTCACTGCGTTGCCTGAAAAGGATTGGGCCATCGATCTTTCCTTCTTGAAAGTGGGGGGTTCAAACAGTAGATTTTCTGCATTACGTGATGCTCTCGAGCCTCCAGAGAGTTTCAGTTTATTCCCCAGGTAGCGAGGAGAGGAGGAGTGCAAGGCTTTGTGGGTAATACAGGTAGTCTTGTAGATAGATCTTGCCTCAATGGGAAGCCAGCGGAGGGTGGATAACATTGGTGTGATGTGGTCGCTTCTTTTGGCCCCGTAGATGAAACGAGCTGCTGAATGGAGAACAGATTTAAGGGGGGACAGGTGGGATTTGGGGAGGCCATTAAGAAGAGAATTGCAGGAGTCCAGTCTGTAGAGAACCAGCGATTGGACCAGGGTTTTAAGGTCATGCTCTGGGAAGAAGCGACAAATCCCCCAAAGAAGGCGCAGTTGGTATCGAGCAGACTTTGAAATGGAGTTGATGTGGGAGATTAGATTGAGTTTTGTGTTGAGGATGACACCAAGGAATTTTTCGCTGTCGACAATGATGGGTTTAGTGTTCAGTAGATTCATCTGATCCATCCATGATTGAACCGGGGGAGGAGAGAGTGAGGAGGAGAGGAGGAGGAATTCAGTTTTGGAGGGATTCAGAATCAGTTGATGAGTTGACATCCAGTTTTGAATGGAGTCGAGAGTGGAGCTTAGGACGGAGAGATCGTGAGTGGAGGCGACCTTGAGGTAGATTTGAGTGTCGTCTGCATGATAGTGGACCCCGGATTTACTGAGGAGATTTCCCAGTGGTTCTAAATAGAGATTGAACAATGTGGGTGCGAGTATAGAGCCTTATGTGACATGTTGGGTGGGGTGGTGAGGGAGGTTTTACCCGCGGTGAGTGCCGCTGTCCGGCGGGCAGGTGTCAGGCAGTGAGATCAGGATCACAGAGGTGTCAGGGAGGCGCTGAGAGAGTCTTGGCACTGCTGCAGGTCGTCAGAGATGGAGGGGCACTGCCTGGTGGTGTGTGGACGGATTGTGGTTTTGGGAGTGTGCAGTGCATCATGGGACAGTGGGGTGCTTTCCACAGAACTGTTTAGCCCCTCCATCGGTGAAAGATTGCGGGGGTACTGGGGATTTGGGGGTACCTTGTGTAGAAAGGTAGCTCCTGACTATGGTTGCCCCCAACTTTTTGCCCAGTATTTTAGCTGGTTTTTGACATAGTTGGCCTAGGACCCTGCCAATCAGGACCCCAGGCCTACTGCTCTCTCTGTAAAATGGATTCCATGTACCTTAGGTGCATTTACCAATTGGTACTGGGCCACCTTATCAGACCCTGTAACTCAGGGCATAGGTGTACCCAGGGCTGCCAGGGGCTGCAGCATGTATTATGCAACCCTCTGGTTCGCCATCTAAATCTGACACAACTGGCTGCACGACAGCTGGGGCAAGGTGGTGTACTCACCCTTTGCTTTATATATAGTATACCTATATCTAACCCTAAAATAGACACATGTATTCCTATCAGTCACTCCTATGGCAGGCCTTAACAATCCTGAAGGCAGAGTGCTTGGAATTATGTGAGATGGTGCTCTGGCATGAGCTGAGCCCGTCTGCAGCTTGTGGAACCAAGTCCCAATAGCTGTTCTATGATAACGCGTACCATATACTCTTAAGTGCCTTATAATCCTCGCGGTTATTTGCCAACTTTGGTATCGCTTTATCAAAACATGTCGAGTAAGGTGTCATACGAATTGGAATACTAACCCCTCGCCAATTCTGGCGACGGGGTTAGCATTCCACCCTTCTAGAGGGACACGACATGTATGTAACTGTGAACCCCGGTTAAAGTTAACTCGAGCCTCAGCATCACAACTGCCGGGTCTTTAAACCTCAGCTGTGAGTATGTCAGTCACTGCTGGGTCTTTAAACCTCAGCTGTGAGTATGTCAGTCACTGCTGGGTCTTTAAACCTCAGCTGTGAGTATGTCAGTCACTGCCCGGTCTTTAACCTTCAGCTGTGGGTATGTCAGTCACTGCCCCGTCTTTAACCTTCAGCTGTGAGTATGTCAGTCACTGCCCGGTCCTTAACCTTCAGCTGAGGGTATGTCAGTCACTGCCCGGTCTTTAACCTTCAGCTGTTGGTATGTCAGTCACTGCCGGGTCTTTAACCTTCAGCTGTGGGTCTGTCAGTCACTGCCCGGTCTTTAACCTTCAGCTGTGGGTATGTCAGTCACTGCCCGGTCCTTAACCTTCAGCTGTGGGTATGTCAGTCACTGCCCGGTCTTTAACCTTCAGCTGTTGGTATGTCAGTCACTGCCGGGTCTTTAACCTTCAGCTGTGAGTATGTCAGTCACTGCCGGGTCTTTAAACGTCAGCTGTGAGTCTGTTAGTCCCTGCCGGGTCTTTAACCTGCTGCTGTGGGTATGTCAGTCACTGCCGGGTCTTTAACCTTCAGCTGTGGGTCTGTCAGTCACTGCCGGGTCTTTAACCTTCAGCTGTGGGTCTGTCAGTCACGGCCGGGTCTTTAACCTTCAGCTGTGGGTCTGTCAGTCACTGCCGGGTCTTTAACCTTCAGCTGTGGGTATGTCAGTCACTGCCGGGTCTTTAACCTTCAGCTGTGGGTATGTCAGTCACTGCCGAGTCTTTAACCTTCTGCTGTGGGTATGTCAGTCACTGCCGGGTCTTTAACCTTCAGCTGTGGGTCTGTCAGTCACTGCCCGGTCTTTAACCTTCAGCTGTGGGTATGTCAGTCACTGCCCGGTCTTTAACCTTCAGCTGTGGGTATGTCAGTCACTGCCCGGTCCTTAACCTTCAGCTGTGGGTATGTCAGTCACTGCCCGGTCTTTAACCTTCAGCTGTTGGTATGTCAGTCACTGCCGGGTCTTTAACCTTCAGCTGTGAGTATGTCAGTCACTGCCAGGTCTTTAAACGTCAGCTGTGAGTCTGTCAGTCCCTGCCGGGTCTTTAACCTTCTGCTGTGGGTATGTCAGTCACTGCCGGGTCTTTAACCTTCAGCTGTGGGTCTGTCAGTCACTGCCGGGTCTTTAACCTTCAGCTGTGGGTCTGTCAGTCACGGCCGGGTCTTTAACCTTCAGCTGTGGGTCTGTCAGTCACTGCCGGGTCTTTAACCTTCAGCTGTGGGTATGTCAGTCACTGCCGGGTCTTTAACCTTCAGCTGTGGGTATGTCAGTCACTGCCGAGTCTTTAACCTTCTGCTGTGGGTATGTCAGTCACTGCCGGGTCTTTAACCTTCAGCTGTGGGTATGTCAGTCACTGCCGGGTCTTTAACCTTCAGATGTGGGTATGTCAGTCACTGCCGGGTCTTTAACCTTCAGCTGTGGGTCTGTCAGTCACTACCGGGGCTTTAAACTTCAGCTGTGGGTATGTCAGTCACTGCCGGGTCTTTAACCTTCAGCTGTGGGTATGTCAGTCACTGCCGGGTCTTTAACCTTCAGCTTTGAGTCTGTCAGTCACTGCCGGGTCTTTAACCTTCAGCTGTGGGTATGTCAGTCACTGCCGGGTCTTTAACCTTCAGCTGTGGGTATGTCAGTCACTGCCAGGTCTTTAAACCTCAGCTGTGAGTATGTCAGTCACTGCCGGGGCTTTAAACCTCAGCTGTGAGTATGTCAGTCGCTGCCGGGGCTTTAAACCTCAGCTGTGAGTATGTCAGTCACTGCCGGGTCTTTAACCTTCAGCTGTGAGTATGTCAGTCACTGCCGGGTCTTTATCCTTCAGCTGTGAGTATGTCAGTCACTGCCGGGGCTTTAAACCTCAGCTGTGAGTATGTCAGTCACTGCCGGGGCTTTAAACCTCAGCTGTGGGTATGTCAGTCACTGCCGGGTCTTTAACCTTTAGCTGTGGGTATGTCAGTCACTGCCGGGGCTTTAAACCTCAGCTGTGAGTATGTCAGTCAATGCCGGGTCTTTAAACCTCAGCTGTGAGTATGTCAGTCACTGCCGGGTCTTTAAACGTCAGCTGTGAGTATGTCAGTCACTGCCGGGTCTTTAAACATCAGCTGTGAGTATGTCAGTCACTGCCAGGTCTTTAAACCTCAGCTGTGAGTATGTCAGTCACTGCCGGGTCTTTAACCTTCAGCTGTGAGTATGTCAGTCACTGCTGGGTCTTTAAACCTCAGCTGTGAGTATGTCAGTCACTGCCGGGTCTTTAAACGTCAGCTGTGAGTATGTCAGTCACTGCCGGGTCTTTAACCTTCAGCTGTGGGTCTGTCAGTCACTGCCCGGTCTTTAACCTTCAGCTGTGGGTATGTCAGTCACTGCCGGGTCTTTAACCTTTAGCTGTGGGTATGTCAGTCACTGCCGGGTCTTTAACCTTTAGCTGTGAGTATGTCAGTCACTGCCGGGTCTTTAAACCTCAGCTGTGAGTATGTCAGTCACTGCCGGGTCTTTAAACCTCAGCTGTGGGTATGTCAGTCTCTGCCGGGTCTTTAACCTTCAGCTGTGAGTCTGTCAGTCACTGCCGGGGCTTTAAACCTCAGCTGTGGGTATGTCAGTCACTGCCGGGTCTTTAAACTTCAGCTGTGGGTATGTCAGTCCCTGCCGGGTCTTTAACCTTCAGCTTTGAGTCTGTCAGTCACTGCCAGGTCCTTAAACCTCAGCTGTGGGTATGTCAGTCACTGCCGGGTCTTTAACCTTCAGCTGTGGGTATGTCAGTCACTGCCGGGTCTTTAACCTTTAGCTGTGGGTATGTCAGTCACTGCCGGGTCTTTAACCTTTAGCTGTGAGTATGTCAGTCACTGCCGGGTCTTTAAACCTCAGCTGTGAGTATGTCAGTCACTGCCGGGTCTTTAACCTTCAGCTGTGAGTCTGTCAGTCACTGCCGGGGCTTTAAACCTCAGCTGTGGGTATGTCAGTCACTGCCGGGTCTTTAACCTTCAGCTGTGAGTCTGTCAGTCACTGCCAGGTCCTTAAACCTCAGCTGTGGGTATGTCAGTCACTGCCGGGTCTTTAACCTTCAGCTGTGGGTATGTCAGTCACTGCCGGGCCTTTAACCTTCAGCTGTGAGTCTGTCAGTCACTGCCAGGTCCTTAAACCTCAGCTGTGGGTATGTCAGTCACTGCCAGGTCTTTAACCTTCAGCTGTGGGTATGTCAGTCACTGCCAGGTCTTTAACCTTCAGCTGTGGGTATGTCAGTCACTGCCAGGTCCTTAAACCTCAGCTGTGGGTATGTCAGTCACTGCCGGGTCCTTAAACCTCAGCTGTGGGTATGTCAGTCACTGCCGGGTCCTTAAACCTCAGCTGTGGGTATGTCAGTCACTGCCGGGTCTTTAAATGTCTGCTGTGGGTATGTCAGTCACTGCCGGGTCTTTAACCTTCAGCTGTGAGTATGTTAGTCACTGCCGGGTCTTTAACCTTCAGTTGTGGGTATGTCAGTCACTGCCGGGTCTTTAAATGTCTGCTGTGGGTATGTCAGTCACTGCCGGGTCTTTAAACATCAGCTGTGGGTATGTCAGTCACTGCCGGGTCTTTAAACGTCAGCTGTGAGTATGTCAGTCACTGCCGGGTCTTTAACCTTCAGCTGTGGGTATGTCAGTCACTGCCGGGTCTTTAAACATCGGCTGTGGGTATGTCAGTTACTGCCGGGTCTTTAAACATCAGCTGTGGGTATGTCAGTCACTGCCGGGTCTTTAACCTTCAGCTGTGAGTATGTCAGTCACTGCCGGGTCTTTAAACCTCAGCTGTGAGTATGTCAGTCACTGCCGGGTCTTTAAACCTCAGCTGTGGGTATGTCAGTCACTGCCGGGTCTTTAACCTTCAGCTTTGAGTCTGTCAGTCGCTGCTGGGGCTTTAAACTTCAGCTGTGAGTATGTCAGTCACTGCCGGGTCTTTAACCTTCAGCTGTGAGTATGTCAGTCACTGCCGGGTCTTTAACCTTCAGCTGGGAGTATGTCAGTCACTGCCGGGGCTTTAAACCTCAGCTGTGAGTTTGTCAGTCACTGCCGGGGCTTTAAACCTCAGCTGTGGGTATGTCAGTCACTGCCGGGTTTTTAACCTTTAGCTGTGAGTATGTCAGTCACTGCCGGGGCTTTAAACCTCAGCTGTGAGTATGTCAGTCACTGCCGGGTCTTTAAACGTCAGCTGTGAGTATGTCAGTCACTGCCGGGTCTTTAAACCTCAGCTGTGAGTATGTCAGTCACTGCCGGGTCTTTAAACGTCAGCTGTGAGTATGTCAGTCACTGCCGGGTCTTTAACCTTTAGCTGTGGGTATGTCAGTCACTGCCGGGTCCTTAACCTTTAGCTGTGAGTATGTCAGTCACTGCCGGGTCTTTAAACCTCAGCTGTGAGTATGTCAGTCACTGCCGGGTCTTTAAACCTCAGCTGTGAGTATGTCAGTCACTGCAGGGTCTTTAAATGTCTGCTGTGGGTATGTCAGTCACTGCCGGGTCTTTAACCTTCAGCTGTGAGTCTGTCAGTCACTGCCGGGGCTTTAAACCTCAGCTGTGGGTATGCCAGTCACTGCCGGGTCTTTAAACTTCAGCTGTGAGTATGTCAGTCACTGCCGGGTCTTTAAACGTCAGCTGTGGGTATGTCAGTCACTGCCGGGTCTTTAACCTTCAGCTTTGAGTCTGTCAGTCACTGCCGGGTCTTTAAACATCAGCTGTGAGTATGTCAGTCACTGCCGGGTCTTTAACCTTCAATTGTGGGTATGTCAGTCACTGCCGGGTCTTTAAATGTCAGCTGTGGGTATGTCAGTCACTGCCGGGTCTTTAACCTTCAATTGTTGGTATGTCAGTCACTGCCGGGTCTTTAAATGTCAGCTGTGGGTATGTCAGTCACTGCCGGGTCTTTAAACCTCAGCTGTGTGTATGTCAGTCACTGCCGGGTCTTTAACCTTCAGCTGTGAGTATGTCAGTCACTGCCGGGTCTTTAACCTTCAGTTGTGGGTATGTCAGTCACTGCCGGGTCTTTAAATGTCTGCTGTGGGTATGTCAGTCACTGCCGGGTCTTTAAATGTCTGCTGTGGGTATGTCAGTCACTGCCGGGTCTTTAAACGTCAGCTGTGGGTATGTCAGTCACTGCCGGGTCTTTAAACGTCAGCTGTGAGTATGTCAGTCACTGCCGGGTCTTTAACCTTCAGCTGTGGGTATGTCAGTCACTGCCGGGTCTTTAAACATCAGCTGTGGGTATGTCAGTCACTGCCGGGTCTTTAAACATCAGCTGTGGGTATGTCAGTCACTGCCGGGTCTTTAACCTTCAGCTGTGAGTATGTCAGTCACTGCCGGGTCTTTAAACCTCAGCTGTGAGTATGTAAACCTCAGCTGTGTGTATGTCAGTCACTGCCGGGTCTTTAACCTTCAATTGTGGGTATGTCAGTCACTGCCAGGTCTTTAAATGTCAGCTGTGGGTATGTCAGTCACTGCCGGGTCTTTAAATGTCAGCTGTGGGTATGTCAGTCACTGCCGGGTCTTTAAACCTCAGCTGTGTGTATGTCAGTCACTGCCGGGTCTTTAAGTGTCAGCTGTGGGTATGTCAGTCACTGCCGGGTCTTTAAATGTCAGCTGTGGGTATGTCAGTCACTGCCGGGTCTTTAACCTTCAGCTGTGAGTCTGTCAGTCACTGCCGGGTCTTTAAACGTCAGCTGTGGGTATGTCAGTCACTGCCTGGTCTTTAAACCTCAGCTGTGGGTATGTCAGTCACTGCCGGGTCTTTAACCTTCAGCTGTGAGTCTGTCAGTCACTGCCGGGTCTTTAACCTTCAACTGTGGGTATGTCAGTCACTGCCGGGGCTTTAAACCTCAGCTGTGTGTATGTCAGTCACTGCTGGGTCTTTAAACCTCAGCTGTGTGTATGTCAGTCACTGCCGGGGCTTTAAACCTCAGCTGTGAGTATGTCAGTCACTGCCGGGTCTTTAAACCTCAGCTGTGGGTATGTCAGTCACTGCCGGGGCTTTAAACTTCAGCTGTGAGTATGTCAGTCACTGCCGGGGCTTTAAACCTCAGCTGTTTGTATGTCAGTCACTGCCGGGACTTTAAACCTCAGCTGTGTGTATGTCAGTCACTGCCGGGGCTTTAAACCTCAGCTGTGAGTATGTCAGTCACTGCCGGGTCTTTAAACCTCAGCTGTGTGTATGTCAGTCACTGCTGGGTCTTTAAACCTCAGCTGTGTGTATGTCAGTCACTGCCGGGGCTTTAAACCTCAGCTGTGAGTATGTCAGTCACTGCCGGGTCTTTAAACCTCAGCTGTGGGTATGTCAGTCACTGCCGGGGCGTTAAACTTCAGCTGTGGGTATGTCAGTCACTGCCGGGGCTTTAAACTTCAGCTGTGAGTATGTCAGTCACTGCCGGGGCTTTAAACCTCAGCTGTTTGTATGTCAGTCACTGCCGGGTCTTTAAACCTCAGCTGTGTGTATGTCAGTCACTGCCGGATCTTTAAACCTCAGCTGTGAGTATGTAAACTTCAGCTGTGAGTATGTCAGTCACTGCCGGGGCTTTAAACCTCAGCTGTGAGTATGTCAGTCACTGCCGGGGCTTTAAACCTCAGCTGTGAGTATGTCAGTCACTGCCGGGGCTTTAAACCTCAGCTGTGAGTATGTCAGTCACTGCCGGGTCTTTAAACCTCAGCTGTGAGTATGTAAACCTCAGCTGTGAGTATGTAAACCTCAGCTGTGAGTATGTCAGTCACTGCCGGGGCTTTAAACCTCAGCTGTGAGTATGTCAGTCACTGCCGGGTCTTTAAACCTCAGCTGTGGGTATGTCAGTCACTGCCGGGGCGTTAAACTTCAGCTGTGGGTATGTCAGTCACTGCCGGGGCTTTAAACTTCAGCTGTGAGTATGTCAGTCACTGCCGGGGCTTTAAACCTCAGCTGTTTGTATGTCAGTCACTGCCGGGTCTTTAAACCTCAGCTGTGTGTATGTCAGTCACTGCCGGATCTTTAAACCTCAGCTGTGAGTATGTAAACTTCAGCTGTGAGTATGTCAGTCACTGCTGGGGCTTTAAACCTCAGCTGTGTGTATGTCAGTCACTGCCGGGGCTTTAAACCTCAGCTGTGAGTATGTCAGTCACTGCCGGGGCTTTAAACCTCAGCTGTGAGTATGTCAGTCACTGCCGGTGCTTTAAACCTCAGCTGTGAGTATGTCAGTCACTGCCGGGTCTTTAAACCTCAGCTGCGAGTATGTCAGTCACTGCCGGTGCTTTAAACCTCAGCTGTGAGTATGTCAGTCACTGCCGGGGCTTTAAACCTCAGCTGTGAGTATGTCAGTCACTGCCGGTGCTTTAAACCTCAGCTGTGAGTATGTCAGTCACTGCCGGGTCTTTAAATCTCAGCTGCGAGTATGTCAGAGGTTGTGAGTATGTCAGTCACTGCCGGGTCTTTAAACCTCAGCTGCGAGTATGTCAGTCACTGCCGGTGCTTTAAACCTCAGCTGTGAGTATGTCAGTCACTGCCGGGGCTTTAAACCTCAGCTGTGTGTATGTCAGTCACTGCCGGGGCATTAAACCTCAGCTGTGAGTATGTCAGTCACTGCCATGTCTTTAAACATCAGCTGTGAGTATGTCAGTCACTGCCGGGTCTTTAAACCTCAGCTGTGAGTATGTCAGTCCCTGCCGGGTCTTTAACCTTCAGCTGTGAGTCTGTCAGTCACTGCCGGGTCTTTAAACCTCAGCTGTGAGTCTGTCAGTCACTGCCGGGTCTTTAACCTTCAGCTGTGGGTATGACAGTCACTGCCGGGTCTTTAACCTTCAGCTGTGAGTCTGTCAGTCACTGCCGGGTCTTTTAACCTCAGCTGTGAGTCTGTCAGTCACTGCCGGGTCTTTAAACCTCAGCTGTGAGTGAGGCTGGAGAAACGAAACTGATGTCCCCTAGTCCAGTCGGCGCTGCTGTGTTGAGTTTCGCTTCTTGGCGCTCCCTCTGGGGCAGGAAAGTCCAGTTTTGAGCCGCCCTTCCTTGTCTGCTTCACCTGCGTTGATCTGCCCCTCTCCACCCCTCCCCTGCCCCACCCAGGGTTAATGCTGTGCGCAGACGGGTCCTTTATAAAGTCTGGGCATTTCTGAGAAACGAAACTGTTTATGAAAAGGAAAACAACTTTCCAAGGAATAGAAACTCCCCCGGGGGCTCCTGCTGAACCGAAGGCAGCGCGCGGGCAGTGGGGTGAAAGGTTACTGCTGCCCTCCAGGGGGCGCCAGGCTCCCAGCCCCTGCTGCCCCCCCCCCCGCCCCCCCTCAGGGGGTGCCAGGCTCCCAACCCAGCTCACTCCGGATGGGGCAGTGTCTGGGTAGGGGTACCGGGGGTTCATCCCCCCAGGGAGGGCTCGTCCACCGGCTGTGCGTGAGAAGAAAGGACAGAACTGGCGTCTGCTCCATGAGTACCAAACGCACGAACCAGGCGCCATGTCTGTGAGAGGGGCTTCCAGGCGCTAGTGCCTCATCTGGGGGAGAGTGCCTCTTGTAGGCGAGAGCGCATCTTTTCGGTTAGAGGCCCACTTCTAGGCGATTGTGCCTCATCTGGGTGAGAGTGCCTCATGTAGGTGAGAGCGCCTCATGTCGGTGAGAGGGCCACTTCTAGGCTTTAGTGCCTCAACTGGGTGAGAGTGCCTCATGTAGGTGAGAGCGCCTCTTTTCGGTGAGAGGGCCACTTCTAGGCGCTAGTGCTTCATCTGGGTGAGAGTGCTTCATGTCGGTGAGAGGGGCACTTGTAGGCGCTAGTGCCTCAACTGGGTGAGAGTGCCTCATGTCGGTGAGAGGGCCACTTCTAGGCGCTAGTGCCTCATGTAGGTTAGAGCGCCTCATGTCGGTGAGAGGGGCACTTCTAGGCGCTAGTGCCTCATCTGAGTGAGAGTGCCTTATTTTGGAGAGAGGGGCACTTCTAGGTGCTAGTGCCTCAACTGGGTCAGAGTGCCTCATGTAGATGAGAGCACCTCTTTTCGGTGAGAGGGCCACTTCTAGGCGCTAGTGCCTCATCTGGGTGAGAGTGCCTCATCTAGGCGAGAGTGCCTCGTTTAGGCGAGGGTGCCTCGTCTAGGCGGGAGTGCCTCATCTAGGTGAGAGTGCCTCATCTAGGCGAGAGTGCCTCATCTAGGCGAGAGTGCCTCATCTAGGCGAGAGTGCCTCATCTAGGCGAGAGTGCCTCATCTAGGCGAGAGTGCCTCATCTAGGCGAGAGTGCCTCGTCTAGGCGAGGGTGCCTCATCTAGGCGAGGGTGCCTCGTCTAGGCGAGAGTGCCTCGTCTAGGCGAGAGTGCCTCGTCTAGGCGAGAGTGCCTCATCTAGGCGAGAGTGCCTCATCTAGGCGGGAGTGCCTCATCTAGGCGGGAGTGCCTCATCTAGGCGGGAGTGCCTCATCTAGGCGGGAGTGCCTCATCTAGGCGAGAGTGCCTCGTCTAGGCGAGGGTGCCTCGTCTAGGCGAGGGTGCCTCGTCTAGCCGAGGGTGCCTCGTCTAGCCGAGGGTGCCTCATCTAGGTGGGAGTGCCTCATCTAGGCGAGGGTGCCTCGTCTAGGCGGGAGTGCCTCGTCTAGGCGGGAGTGCCTCGTCTAGGCGGGAGTGCCTCGTCTAGGCGAGAGTGCCTCGTCTAGGCGAGAGTGCCTCGTCTAGGCGAGAGTGCCTCGTCTAGGCGAGAGTGCCTCGTCTAGGCGAGAGTGCCTCGTCTAGGCGAGAGTGCCTCGTCTAGGCGAGAGTTCTTCGTCTAGGCGAGAGTGCCTCGCCTAGGCGAGAGTGCCTCATCTAGGCGAGGGTGCCTCATCTAGGAGAGAGGGTGCCTCATCTAGGAGAGAGAGTGCCTCATCTAGGCGAGGGTGCCTCATCTAGGCGAGGGTGCCTCATCTAGGAGAGAGAGTGCCTCATCTAGGCGAGGGTGCCTCATCTAGGCAAGGGTGCCTCATCTAGGCGAGGGTGCCTCATCTAGGAGAGAGAGTGCCTCATCTAGGCGAGAGTGCCTCATCTAGGCGAGAGTGCCTCATCTAGGCGAGAGTGCCTCATCTAGGCGAGAGTGCCTCATCTAGGCGAGAGTGCCTCATCTAGGCGAGGGTGCCTCATCTAGGCGAGGGTGCCTCGTCTAGGCGAGGGTGCCTCGTCTAGGCGGGAGTGCCTCGTCTAGGCGAGAGTGCCTCGTCTAGGCGAGAGTGCCTCATCTAGGCGAGAGTGCCTCATCTAGGCGGGAGTGCCTCATCTAGGCGGGAGTGCCTCATCTAGGCGGGAGTGCCTCATCTAGGCGGGAGTGCCTCATCTAGGCGAGAGTGCCTCGTCTAGGCGAGGGTGCCTCGTCTAGGCGAGGGTGCCTCGTCTAGCCGAGGGTGCCTCGTCTAGCCGAGGGTGCCTCATCTAGGTGGGAGTGCCTCATCTAGGCGAGGGTGCCTCGTCTAGGCGGGAGTGCCTCGTCTAGGCGGGAGTGCCTCGTCTAGGCGAGAGTGCCTCGTCTAGGCGAGAGTGCCTCGTCTAGGCGAGAGTGCCTCGTCTAGGCGAGAGTGCCTCGTCTAGGCGAGAGTGCCTCGTCTAGGCGAGAGTTCTTCATCTAGGCGAGAGTGCCTCGCCTAGGCGAGAGTGCCTCATCTAGGCAAGGGTGCCTCATCTAGGCGAGGGTGCCTCATCTAGGAGAGAGAGTGCCTCATCTAGGCGAGGGTGCCTCATCTAGGCGAGGGTGCCTCATCTAGGCGAGGGTGCCTCATCTAGGAGAGAGAGTGCCTCATCTAGGTGAGGGTGCCTCATCTAGGCGAGGGTGCCTCATCTAGGCGAGGGTGCCTCATCTAGGAGAGAGAGTGCCTCATCTAGGAGAGAGAGTGCCTCGTCTAGGCGGGAGTGCCTCATCTAGGCGAGAGTGCCTCATCTAGGCGAGAGTGCCTCATCTAGGCGAGAGTGCCTCATCTAGGCGAGAGTGCCTCATCTAGGCGGGAGTGCCTCAGCTAGGAGGCAGGGAGTGCCTCTTCTGGATGGCTGAGAGCGCTTCACCGTGCTGGGGACTCGCCTTGAAGCTGTAGTTTCAGAAGGCACCTGCCTCCCTCCCCGGCCAGTGGGAGCTCCGAGCAGTCACGAGAGCTGTCTCTAGCCCTGAAAACCACATCCAGCCCCACAGCATCTGCGGCTGCCTGCCTCTTCCATGCAGCTTACGAGACCGTCCTCACTGTGCTGCGGTTCAAAGACAGGCCCTGGCTTATTACTCTTTACTCGGAAGTACTTTTAGAAACTGGAGTTTTAAACAAGCATTGACCAAGCCAATCGTTTTCATCTGTGTCTGGAATATACACACTCTGGCGCACAAGGCGCGTGTGAACCAACACATTCACAAACACTAAAGTAGGTTACCCCATGTCCAGATAGTTTACAAGTGTGATAATGACAAGATAATGAAGAAATACTATCACCGTATCTGCCGCATGACGCCGCATAATGTGCCTTTTATTGCCACATAATTGAGTCCTTCTTGCCGCATAATTCCACTGGCCCTGCCCATAATCTAACCACAGACATAAAGCTAGCTGTCGTTTTTACAGTAATCCTCACTGTAGTGTGTATACAATGATAACTGTTATAATAAGAAGCTTATACCTACCGCATGGCAGCGGCCCGCTCGGGGTTTCCCGGCGCTTTAACAGCAGGTGTGTTCGGTCAGGTGCACCTAGATCAGAACAACCATGTTTGCAGCTTCTGTGGAAGGTGAGCAGAGAAGAGCTGGATCCCAAGGGTTCAGGTAAACTGTGCAACAGAAACTCAAAGCCATGGAACGCAGAATGAGGGGCTCAGCATTTATTTGATGACATGAAAATAAAGAAAGGACTGGCTGGGAGGAGCCTGAGGCTACCAATGAGAAGAAAGACCGGCCTTTCCAATTGACAAGCGCTGCGGTGAATCCTTTCATAAAATGGCGACAAGTGTTGTAAATCCTTACATAAAATGGCGACTAGTGTTGGAAATCCTTTCATAAAATGGCGACGAGTGTTGGAAATCCTATCATAAAATGGCGACGAGGGTCGTGAATCCTTACATAAAATGGCGACGAGTGTTGGAAATCCTTTCATAAAATGGCGACTAGTGTTGGAAATCCTTTCATAAAATGGCGACGAGTGTTGGAAATCCTTTCATAAAATGGCGACGAGTGTTGGAAATCCTTTCATAAAATGGCAACGAGTGTTGGAAATCCTTTCATAAAATGGCGACTAGTGTTGGAAATCCTTTCATAAAATGGCGACGAGTGTTGTGAATCCTTACATGAAATGGCAACGATCATAAAATGGCGACGAGTGTTGTGAATCCTTACATGAAATGGCAACGAGTGTTGTGAATCCTTACATAAATGATGACGAGTGTTGTGAATCCTTACATGAAATGGCAACGAGTGTTGTGAATCCTTACATAAAATGGCGACAAGTGTTGTAAATCCTTACATAAAATGGCGACGAGGGTCGTGAATCCTTACATAAAATGGCGACAAGTGTTGTAAATCCTTACATAAAATGGCGACGAGGGTCGTGAATCCTTACATAAAATGGCGACGAGTGTGTAAATCCTTACATAAAATAATGACAACTGTTGTGAATCCTTACATAAAATGGCGACGAGTTTTTTTTTAATCCTTACATAAAATGGCGGCGAGTGTTGGAAATACTTTCATAAAATGGCGACTAGTGTTGGAAATCCTATCATAAAATGGCGACTAGTGTTGTGAATCCTTACATGAAATGGCGACGAGTGTTGGAAATCCTATCATAAAATGGCGACTAGTGTTGTGAATCCTTACATGAAATGGCGACGAGCGTTGTGAATCTTTACATAAAATGGCAACGAGTGTTGTGAATACTTACATAAAATTACAACGTGTTGTGAATCCTTACATAAAATGGCGGAGTGTTGTGAATCCTTACATGAAATGGCAACAAGCGTTGTGAATCCTTACATAAAATGGCGACGAGTGTTGCGAATCCTTGCAGGCGAGACGATGCAAGGTCCAGGTTGGAGATATGTTACTTGGAGTCGGCTTTGAGGAACTGCTTGGCGAGATCCTGCGTCATCGTTGAGGAGGCCGTTGACGAGGGGGATTTCGATGCAAAGTCCTGCATCAAGGATGCATTGTGCACGGCTCGTTCCTAAGAAGCTGTGAGGCTTGCATTGTGGAGTCCTGCAGCATAGTTGAGGCTGCCATCAACGAGGGCCTGTATCGAGGATGCTTTGCACACCAGTGGTTAGGAGGATCTTGCAGGCTGTGAGGGTGATGCAATATCATGGAGCTGGCAAAGTCCATGCAGCTAGTTCGGCCTGCGGTTGCGGTGCGCTCCAGAAGTAATGCATCAGTTCTGCTGAGTCCACAGACGGGCTGGAAGAATACCTTCGGGTCCACTTCCAAGGGTCCAGGACTTGGGTGGCACCACTTGGCAGGGTAGGACTCACAGTGGCAGAGCCCATGTGCTGGTTGGTAGAGACTAGCCCTTGGAGTCGCTCTGGTTGTCCTGGATACAGGTTGTGGGTCCAGTCCTTCTCACCCAGGTAAGGGGGCATAGGGTAAGGGGGCAGCAGGTCAGAACAGCTGGGCAGGAGTCCAGCAGAGTCACAGGCCTTTCAGCGGCACTGCAGTCCTTCTTCCTGGAAGAGTGTTCCACTGGTTCAGAAGTGTACTGAAGTGTTGGTGTCTGAGCTCCAATATGTATACCTCATGCCTTCTTTGAAGTTAAAGAAACTTACAGAGAATTCCTCTTGAAGTTATCAAGTTTCCTGCCTCCCCTGCCCTGGCTCCAGACTAACTACATGTGGTATGCAGTCCTTTGTGTGAAGGCAGGAAATGGTCTATTCAGCTGTAAGTGGGCCTGTCCCTTTCTCCAGCCCACCATCCTGCCAGTGATGGCCCATCCAGGCACACCTATGCTCTCTATTGTGTGTGGCTATCTGGGAGGAAGACACAAACATTAACTGACAATTACACCAAGTCATGTGGCCCAGGGGCAGGCTGCAGGCACTAAATGGCTAAGGCAGGAAAGTAGAAACAACAAACAAACCTGACAGTCTATAATTGAGCTGAGTCTAAAGTGTTCTTACCGAAAAAAAATCATCATCAGAACTGGACATGCCCTGGACCAGCCTTACAGTAGTCAAGAGACACTATTGATGTAAACAAAGTCCTATCAGCCCACCCTCGTGGCGGAGCATCTTCATTTAGGATATGTGAAACCTGGCTGGTGTCTCCGTGCCTAGATGAATTGGCGGGATGACATGTGCCCAAGGTTCAATGAGTGATAGTGTCCTCGCCTCTGGCGGTGCTGGTACAGTGCAGTGCAGTGAAAGTAGTGAGTGATATTAAAATGACTATCCAGACAAAAAAAATGTTTATTTGGTATTCACCTAGACGTCAATTAAAAACGAGTGAGAGAACAGTGTGAAAAAATCACTGTATTCTTTGCTAATTGGTCAAACAGGCCAACATGTTTCTGCCTTGAGGTGAAAAGTCCACCGGCATTCTTCAGGGCCAAAGATGTGATACTGCTACTGCAAAGTTATACGCAAACTTGAAGTGTAAAGTAAATATAAAGTGAAAAAATGATATATAATGACTTGTATCGTCAATTGGACGATCCTACCGTATCCTTGTCAATTCTATGGTAAGTAGAGGATACATTCCCAGCAAGTTGTGGGAGTATAGCCTCACCTCACTCGGCAACGACTCAGAGTGATGAGGCCCCGCTCTCTCCGTCGGTACCCCTCGGCAAAGTCCTGAGCCGAAGAGGAGGCCTAAAAGTATCAACAACAAGAAAGCTTTGCAGGTAATGATTTGAGCAACAGTTTTTATGTAGAACAATACATTTAATTACATTGAACTTTTTTATTAACAGAATCACCTATACATGTATTCATATGAGCTCAATTGTGTATATACATATCATCAACATTGGATATCATTCCTCAGATTGTGCAATAGGGCGTTGTATGGATTCACCAACCACACAAATGCAACCCAGAAATGAGTATCAGGATCCGGGTTTTGGTTTAATTAATCAGACGTTACAACCCCTGCACATGCTGCAACTGAAGGAATCTCTGGAGTGGAGAGAGAGCAGATGACTCCTTTGTGCAGTGATGTTGGCCGGGTTCAATGTACTGTGTGTTATGTGTAAATGTTTGTTAAGGTATTGTTGTCTTTTTGAATTTTATTTTGTAATGTGGGTCAAATAGCTCATACGATCCGTGGAATGTTATCTAATATCTATGATATGTATATGCACAAATGAGCTCACATGAATTATAAATAATTGTGTTGATAAAAACGACGTCAATTTAATTCAATTTGTTTATCTACATAAAAGTGTGTCTCGAATCATTATCGGCAAATGTTTCTCGTTGTTCTATATTAAAGTGGTCTAACAGAGCTGATTGTAATTGACCCAGCTCCTTAGTTTTGAATTTCCTAAAAGTGGCATTTACAAAATTGTAATTTTAAGTTTGAGCTCACCATAAAAGAGGGTTTTTCATTACAATTCCAAAGGCATGAAACGTGAACTGGTTTCCTCTTCACATTTGGAAGCTATCCTTATTAACTGTAATAAGGTTCCCCAATGTTATCCTTTGGGATATGTAGGCCTTGCAATAGTGAAAAACGAATTTCAGAGCTATTTACTACCAGGACATGTAAACATTAAACGTACATGTCCTACCTTTTAAATACATTGCCCCTTACCCTGTGGGCTGTTTAGGGACTACTAGAGGGGTGACATATGTATTTAAAAGGAAGGTTTAGGCCTGGACAAAAGGCTGATTTTGCCGGGTGGAGATGGCAGTTTTAAACTGCACACGCATGCGGCAATGGCAGGCCCGAGACAGGTTTGTACGGTTTATTAAGTGGGTGGCATAAAAAGTGCTGCAGGCCCACTGGTAGCATTTAATTTACAGGCCCTGGGTACATGTACTACCACTTTACTGGGAACGTATACGTAAATTAAATATGCCAATTGGGGATAAGCCTATGTTACCAGGTTTTAAGGAGTTGGCATGCGTACTTTAGCACTGGTTGGCCGTGGTAAAGTGCACAGAGTATGCTGAAGAGGAACAAGATGAGGTGTAAGATTCTCAGATGGAAGCTATGTGGAGAGTGACAGGACGTACCCGCCTATCAGAGTGAACGTCACAGGAGTGAGTGAGTGAGTGAGTGAGGCGATCAGAAGACCCCACCACATGCACAGGCCTGAGTAGCGTATCATTCACAGTCTCAGAATTGAAACAGTCTCAATATTATTTGCAACAAAATGATTCTTGTTACTCATTTATTTTAAACAGTTAACAACCCCTGGCAAAGCCAAAAGTCTGGGCTGTTGTACGCTCAGAGAGCCACCACGATACTAGTCGGGTTGCATACTATAAGAAGCGCAGAAGTTTAGTTTACGTTTTAAGCCACGCCCCTGATCACACAGGTCAGGCCCCTTGCAGAGATGCCTCACACACTTTTGTATTTATATAGCGCTTAGTACCCCCGAGTAGGCATTGAAGCGATTCACAGCGAGTCGCACGCTACTCCAGAACCCAGAGTTAGTGGTTAATCCAGTGGTTGGTGTGATAGTCATGTGACTCAAGTAAAGATTGAATGCCTTCACTCCGGTTACTTTGTGATAGATTATGTTACTGCTGGTGAGGTGTGAGCGTCAGAGGCAGCTGCGTGGAGGCAGGTGAATGGAGCAGAGACAGGTCGTGTGGTGGAGATTAGGTAATGTTCGGTCACAGGGCCAGGGTTTAAAGAGGAGAGGTTGTGATCTATGAAATGAGGTATCAGCCAATTACAGAATTACAATCAGAGAGGGGAAGGCAGGCAGGACTGAGAGGAGGCGATACTCCGAAACTGAAGGCACGCGAGGGTGGAGGTAGATGAGGCTCCCTCTGATAAAAGAAGGGTGAGCGGAGGGAGTCAAGTCAGCTTCTCATGCAGGGTTTTAGGTGTATTGTGGGGGAAGCTTTCTGAGATAGCAGGCAATTGTGGGACATAAGCTGTAGAAAGACACAACATTACGCAGAGTGCACCCTGTCTGGGTCGCGCAGCTTAAACATGCAATTCCAAGTATCCCCATAATTTAACCATTAAGAGGCCGAGCCTGCTGTGTGCCGACCCAGGGCAGCCCTTTTAACCATGGTCTGGATCATCCCAACCTTGGTACGGGGTCTGTGCACTGAGCAACGCCGAAAAAGAGGTCTCATTTCAAGGTCTTCCCTCTCGATTCTGCAATTAAAGATTTTTTTCACTCATTCAAAAAAAAAAAGTTGTTTGGCGCCGGCTGAGAGGGCCTCGCCATGCACAGTCAGATTTAAACCCGGTTGTCTATAGGTGCCTGTTGTGTGTTTGTGGCCATTGTGCTGTGTGCGTTGTACGTACACGCGAAGCAGAGAGGGGGCGCCCGTGGGTTCCATTCTGAAAGCTCTCCTCTGTTCCTGGGCACATGAGAGGGGTGATGTACGAGGGAGGAGCTCGAGACAGAGGAGTGAGGGCAAAGGTAGCAGGGCTCCTATAGAATGAAATATGTATGAGGCCACCCTACTGTGAGGAGCATCCCCCTACACATAGGCTGTGTCTGCAGAACACACCACAAGCCACTGAAACAGAACACACCCCAAACTATTTCTGCCTGTGGATTTCAGAAACAAAATAGCCTTCAACAACCCAGACCTACAACAAAAACAAGGCAGCACATGAGCACTTTCACTCAAGTCTCCGAAACACACCTGATGAAACCTGCTAGTGTCTCCAAGCAGCCGATCACACGCTCCCAGCAGCTCTCATTATATGGCTCACACCCTGCGTTGCACTGCGCAGCAGTGCACGCGCAGGCGAGAGACCTTTTCTCCTGGGTTCCGAAATGGACCCTGGAATTCTACACGCTTGTGCGTGTGTTTTTAGTGTTGTCCTCTTTTATTGGGCTTTGAGGACGTGCTTTTTTTTAACAGAGCACGCAATAGGCAAAAGGCGGGTGCATTGCTCCGCCCACGGCCTATTGGTGTCTGTTACGTGCACCAAAGCCCATGTGGTTTCAATTATCGTGCCCAGACACAAGCGCAATAATTAAAAGCATATGGCTGGCTGTGCGTGCGAGCGCGCAACACTCGTCAATGTGTTTTTCTTTTTATTACAATGGTTTTTGTTGGCGAACACTCCTAGTACCCATTGCTCTTCATTTTTCTTCCCTTCTCGTTTGTGTTTCCTTCTTATTACGCTCGTTTTTTTCTGTCTTTTAAGGGCATCAATTATTCTTTTTATTTTACAATTCACTGTATGCATTTATTATACTCTCCCGTGAGTCCGTCATTGGCCCGTATCAGTGCTGATGGCAAGGTAAAGAAACCAAGCCCGTTCAACGCTTCCAGAGATGCCCTTCTGACGAGCGCTATATACATTTACATTTGACAGGTGTATTTATTGAGTAAACTTAGCTCTGCTCGGCGTGCCGCTTCTCCTGCCTGCCAAAGCCGTGGCAGGGCGAAGCTTCGCCTCTCCTTCAGTGGGCGGGGCGGCCAAGCTGGCCAATACCACATCCCTCTGAAAGCTGCAGAGGAACAGGGGATGTACGATCCCAAGGGGATACCAGATGATACTGGCGAGCTTCTGGGAGATATAGTTTCTTCTGAATAGCGTACAGGGTTTGTAGCTGCTCAGCTTCTGGGCTCTGCATGACTACATTTCCCGGAGTGCAGCGCATTGGCATGGTGGAGAGCAATGACTGCGGAGTTTGACGAAAAAGTGGTGTTTGAGGTGGGTGACAGCTCCATGTTTAATTCACTGGCACGTTGCAGTGAAACGGGCAGCAGAGCAGGCGCCGGCCTGGGGCACACCTGGGCTTCAGGGGGAACGATCCAGGTGTTGTAGGGCTGGCATGCTTGGAAACGATGGTGTAGCCTGTTACCCTACGGCGCTGGGATAGCAGAGGATTTTTAAATCTCAGGTAATAGTCTGATCTTGCTCAGTCCGTCATACATTACATCGTACGTGTTAAAAGATGTAACTGCTGTGTCTGTCCTTCCACTCAGCCTAGAATGATGGCAGACAACGGGCACTGCAGGACTAAAAAGGTGCACATGAGAAATACCCTTTTTCTGCTATGACCAAGCCAGGTGCTAGGGCTCATGTGTCCACAAAAATATGTTAACGGCTGTGCGGTGTATGTCATTGGTGCGGTTAGCTCTAGTGGGCTGTAATGGCTGCCAGGCACTTGGTACTTTTCCCTGATACCAAGAAATGACTGGAATAGATAGTATTAAACCTTAAACATGACACAGAATTGCAAATAACTGCTTGCAGAAGCAGAATGGGCTACAGACTCTTGCCGATGTGTGTGTAACATAGAGGAAAAAAATTACAAGGGACAACTCAAGGTCATAATCATATTTTTAAAATAGGTAAACGTGCACATAAGATCTACACGTAAGTACTTAAGTTATACATGAGTTTCCAAAAATTGAGTTTTGCTACATTTGATAACGTCTGGATTTATAGATCAGAAATACAGACAGCTTTTAGCTGGCTATTGTCTTAAGAGCTACTGTGGGCGATAGCAATACAAGGAACGTCTTCTTCCTTTCCTTTTAGCACTTCATTGGAGCACATATGTTTTGTTGCTCTCTGTGTGCTGCGCCCCTCTTCACACTCACACATCTGGGCTGTTTGTCTGTTGCTTTCCTATCGGTTTCAATGTGTATTAAATAAAAACACCGCGCAAACCCTGCGATCATAGATTCAACAATTCTTTTTTCCTAACGCACAATATTTATTACACAGCTTGAAGGCGAATCACCTCATCGTGTGCAGCATATTAAAGTAACA
This sequence comes from Lissotriton vulgaris, assembly GCF_964263255.1. NCBI lineage: Eukaryota > Metazoa > Chordata > Amphibia > Caudata > Salamandridae > Lissotriton > Lissotriton vulgaris. The sequence goes on along the minus strand of NC_141698.1, from coordinate 11,565,091 downwards.
TTCGAACTTACAACATTGTAAAGTAACACATACAACTAGCATGTTTGCATTGGGATATCACAGTTTAAGTATAAAATGCACAACATTTGTAAGCATGACACCCATGTAGAAAACGAAATGTATGATATTAAAGATATATAAAATGCATGAAGTACATATAATGTAAAATCCCAGTAACATGATGCATCATGGGTTAATTTGTTTTATAGATAATACTCCCTGATGAAGAGCTGTCTAGCTCGAAAGGCATTGGACTACATCTGAGATATGGAATGTTAAGAAGAATTAACATATGATATGTTGAACTAATGGAATTTCAATACAAAAAGAAGGAAACGAAAGTAATTGAATAAACTGATGAAACAGAAGTTGAAAATTTTGATTTTTAATATTTAAAACCCGGTTCGGATTAAGAAGAAGTGCCCCAAGGGGGATGCAACCAAGGCAGCTGGAAGCACTCATGCATATTTGATTTCTTGACGTTACACAAATTGGACGGAAACGTCACCCCTGGGAGCAACCTACAAAATGAAAACAACATATACGAGATACATTAAAAAACGCTAAAAGCATCTTCGAAAAAGACCAGTGGCTGTGCGCAGGTAATTTATTATATGTATATATATTCACATTCACAAGTATTTCCGAGGCTTCATTAGGTCTCGGCCTGACGTGAGCAGCGCATGCGCTGCTCTCGTCATACAAGAGCTTCTTGGAATCCATATGATTCCAGAAGTCGTCTCGTGGCTAAGCCTCCAATTTTCATTGGTGTGCGTCGTTTTGTATCATAGATTAGGCAAAACACAGTGTAATGATTACACCAGAGGCAATCATTACACTGAGGGTTGCCACCCTGTCCCCTTTTGGCCCCGTCCACCGGGATTTGATCTTTTACTAGCGGAAATTACACAGTGCCTTTATCTTCTGGCTCAGCACTACTTTCTTTCACTCGTGTTTAGGCTAAACCTCGATCCACACCCACTTGCCTGCAAAGACTCTTTTGTGAGAGTACCAACTCAACGTGAAACAACCCGGAGAAGTTCTCGGACATGCAGCATTTGAACATACCACTCCCCTCCATCAAGGGAGTGGTGTGCTCGCTGTGGCGTGCACACCACTCGCAGGCTTGTTGTGTTGTTAACGAGGAGCTTAACGAGAACAGCATGGCCGGTGTTTGTTTTGATGACAAAAGACCCATTTTTACTGCCTCCTGTCTAGGTTTGCAGCAGCCCCTTTGCTTTCTTCTGCGTTCCTGCCCGGTGGAGTTGTTAGCCTGTGCGCTCCTTTTACTGCGCAGGGTTTATTTACTATATAAAGCCATGCACCCTGGTAACTCTTACTTCTACAGGGAGCAGAGGGCCCGGCACTCTCCTGGGTGCACACGGGCTGTACACACCCACCCCCACGACCGGTGACCTTCAGAGGGCAGTTGACGTGGATTAGGGGATTTGGTCGATAAGACATTTACTTGGCTTGTTTTCTTGAATGTATGACTTTACCACGAATACAAATACTCCGCATGGCATTACCACGCGAATTTTACTTCGCAAGTGGCTGTACCACGCAGCTTTTTAGAACGCAAGTTCTAAACTCGCATTTCAAAAACGTTACGTTCACCAGCTCTCATCGAAATATGCGTTAAAACACGTCTACCAAAACTAAAAAAGGACTTCAATTATGACGTACTCGCCATGTCTTCGGTGCGGCTCTTTTCTTATTTTTTTTTTGACACTTTAGTGCGTTTTTTTTATTGTATGTATCCTGCTCGTTTTTTTTTATGGGGGGGGAGACCCCCCCAACCCCCCAAGGCCACGCAGAACTTACATGCTGGACGACCAAAAGGAATACCACTTGCGTGGTAAAGACGGTCGTTGAAGGCTCCCTCGTTGAAGAGACGTTTGCGGGGTAAGTGGATCGTTGAAAACGTCATGCGTGGAAAAGACTTCGTTGTAAATGATGTTTCCCTGTTTTCTTTAGGAAACCTGCATTCGGCCTTTCCCCCTTGGCTTGCGTTTTTTTGTGTCCATTTCAGCCTCCTTGGAGCCACGAGACAAAACAAATACCCCTCGCTCGCAGCACTGACAGACAGATCTGCCCCCGTGGGTTCAATCCGGTTCAGAGGGGACCTGGTTCACCCAGGCACTAATGCCTGAAACTTTACTTTGTTGATTTAGAAGTTCCAAATGTGTAAAATACGACACAAATGGTTATTTAGACTAGAAAAATAGGTTGGCAGTGAAGGAACCGGTATAGAAAATGTTCTGCTTTAATGGTAAAGCGCTTTAACATAACTTTGTATATGCGGCTATTTTAACTCGAGTAAAGTTTGTACTCACTTGAACAACATTTAACAGAAGAAAAGGCCGACTTTGTAGAGATTTGAATCTGTATCCCGCGGTTCTCGTCAGCGAGTGCTTAGCTCGCTGAGCTACCTGAATCGGGAGTCCAGGCTGTTTCTTTGGAGAGCCCATGTGGGTGCCCAGGTGTAGGGGCCCCTCACATTCATTAAGGGGGCTCTTCTGCTTGCTGCCTGTTTCCAGTTACAACCCTCAGATCTTTTCTGTGATTTGTGTTCAAATGTGCGCTCTCGCCACAGAGTTGTAAACCGAATAGATTTTGTTTTCGCTGTCTGAAGTTTTTTACACGTCGCTGTTTGTCTTTGATGTGATGTGCGGCCTTTGAGACACGTCCGGGCCCCCAGGCCTCTGCAGACAGCTCACGGGGCGCCTTTGTCTCTCAACGACAGCCCCAGAAGGAGCCCCCGTGGTGATGTCACTTGGTGAGGTGCCCCCCCATCCGTGTCTGGAGTGGTGCAGACGGGTGAGGCGTGGGGGGTCTGGACCTGTGGGGGGCAGGGTGCACGGCTGTGCAGGGCTGCGCAGGGCTCAGCTGCTAACCCCAGGTGCTGAGTCAAGGTAGATCCCATCTGATCCCGGCGCTCGGGGTCTCGCCTTTGATCTTGTGCACATCTTTGCCTGAACTCTCCGGCCCCGTGGGGTTCTCCAATGAATGCTTCAGCTTTCGTACCGGAGTCCGTCGTGTTTGATTCCCCTGATACAGTTATGCAGGGAGACAATTTTATATAGTGCTTCTGTTTCAAAGCGCTGTAAGCAATAGCTGTTGTCATGACACCGTTTAATAGTGCTCAAATAGACCTCGGACACATTAAATGCTACTTGAATTTGCAGGGGTTCAAACTCCTGTCCCGGGCCAGGTGATAGTTGTGAGATCTGTGGGGCAACAGCACTGCATTCTGGGGTTCACCTGGGTACGTAGGGCCTAGGAGCCCCCGGGGGCGAGCTGACACTTGTTAACGAGGAGCCCCGCGGTGGGATTCACTCATTTGATTGGAATCAATGCTGTGTTTTAGTTTCCGTCTCCATCAATAGCGCGCGCTGTAATGCTGGCGCGCTGTAATGCTGTAATGCTGGTGCGCTGTACGGGCCGTTTCTGCACATGCGACTAACCACCTTATTTTTCATGCTGTATTTTTTTTTATCTCTGTTTTGCTTCCTTACTGCATGCCTACTATGTAATGCAATTTCCGTCTGTGTTTTTACAGGGTGTATGTAAAGCGCTCTGATACCTACGGGTCAAGCTAGCGCTATATAAAACTTTTAACATAAATACAAAAATAAAAACCCTGGCCCCATGCAGGGTGTGGCGCGGCCGTCAGTCGCCTGCCGGGTCCTGGGGTCTGCTTTCATCATCGCCCAGACCTACCAACAAATATGCTGACGTGAAACAGATGTACGAAAGTACAGCCCCATTTATTCCCCCATAGAGCTCAAGGTGAAAAGTGCACGCACCGGCAGGTGCCACATTTCATCCACACCACAAGCGCCTTGAAGCCGCCAGTGTAGTTGTGTACAGGAGCCGTTTGTCATCGGGTGCAAAGAACAGATGTTTAAAGCCTGGGCGTGCGGGGTGAAGGCCCCTGACCCCGCTTGGGGCCCCTGGCCTCGCTTGGGGCCCCTGACCCCGCTTGGGGCCCCTGAGCTCGCATGGGGCCCCTGGGTGGCTCTGTGCACCCCCATGTTATTAAGCAGCCCTGCCTTTGCTCTGGGCCACTATGGGTGATAATGGCCCTCAGCGCGGGGGTTCTTGGAGCCATTATTGGACGGTGTGGTGTCATCTGCCTGCTTCAGAGTGGGCTGCGGGAGATGGGCTATGGTACTAGAGCCTATAGATGCTATACATACGGTACCTCTGCAGGCATTGACACGGAATGGAACTCATCATGAAAGTTCGTGGTTTCCCCCAGAAATCGACCTGAATCCAGCCCTCCTGGGCCCACTATGGACACTCTTTCTTAGAGAGCCCTCAAGTATTGCTCAGATAAACCAGAAGTATCCAGGGCTTCATATATATGTTTTCAGGATACCTTGTGTTTACATTTTGGATTGTATTAATATATGCTGTTAATTTCTCATTCATTTTATATTTAGAAATCGAAAATGAGTCATAAGAAAAAGGAAATCATATTTTCCCTGATTAGAAAATTGCGAATCCGTTTGTATTTATTGGTGCAAACGAGACACGTCTGGGCTGAAGGGCCCCTAATAACGTGTCAATAAAAGTGAACAATACTTTAAGCCTTGTGCTTGTTTTAAACTTAATCTTGGAACCATTAAAGGCAGATTTGAGAAACGTATGCAGTTCATGGGACTAATAATAGTCGAAGAAATATATCAGAAGAGAAAGGATGTGAGGATCGAGTGTGTGTCATCCATGTTCAGGGCAGGGATGTCACCGCCGAAGCATCTTCTGTCACTGGGGCCTTCCATACTTCCGGGGCACCGGCGCGTGCTCCCTTAGTGTCAGAAAAGACATCACCACGCAACCCAAAGTCACTGCAGGAACCCAGAACCTTCTCCATGGAAGAACTCGGGCGTGAATCTATGAGGAAACGTCAGAGGACCCTTGGCCTGTACACAATCCAGATGTTACTGACGTTGTTCACTTTTGGTGGGTAGTTACAGAAATGTGTGTGCCAAGACAGCTGGCAAGAATCCAGGGCATACTGCACCACCTTCACCTCCCAGCGCAAAGTATCAAAGGGGTCCCACACTCTCCCAGGAAGGGCCTGGAGCAAACAGCCCGCGCCCACGAGGACCTCTGGCATCACAACAAGATGCGCTCCAGACTCTGGGACGTCTGATGTGTCCTGATGGTGCTCTGTGGACCACCACAAGGGGGTGCGATGCCCCGGTGGTGGACTAGGCTTCACTGGGTGTTGCTTGGAGGTGGGGGGCCAGAGAGAGCTTTGCCTCACTTACTCGAAGTGCAGCCGTGTTAGATTTGTGCTGCAAATACATTACAAGTCTTACAAGTTTCTTTTCATGAACATAAAAGACATCTTACTGCAGTTAAAGGGGCGGTGTCGAGTGTGGGAACTAGTCAGGGTTGTACTGAGGGCCCCTGGCTTTGTCAATCAATCAATCAGGAGTTTGTTAAAGCGCGACTACTCACCCGTAAGGGTCTTAAGGCGCTAGGGGTGGGGGGGTGGGGGGTGCAGGTTCCATTCCATCGAGGAGGTGGTCTGTCAAAGAGCCCGGTTTTGAGGTTTCTTGCGAAGATGGGGAGCGATGTTGTCTGTCTGAGGTGGAGCGGAAGGGCGTTCCATGCTTTGGCCGCGAGGAAGGAGATGGAGCGGCCTCCCGAACTTGTCTTTCTGGTGCGGGGGACCACGGCGTAGGAAAGCTGGGCTGATCGTGCTAGAGCGCGCAGTTTTCCCCAGGTCACCCGGGATACCAATTCTCTAACACGCACTGGGCCCTTGGCGTGAAGAACACATTAATTTCGTTTGGGTGAAAACTGGGTGAGGATTTCTCCTCCTGCACGCTGCTAGGAGTAATCAAGTTTGGATTTACCTCTGCTTACCATGCACCCGACTTACCACAGGCGCAATTCCTTGACGGACCTGGAGCTGTTAAGGAAAAGTAGACAGGCCTAACATCCAATACACCTTAAAATCCGTAAAATACTTTCCACAGTTTTGTAAAATGACCACAGACACCTGATTAAGCTCGAGTTTTTATATAAGATTTCAAAGTGAAGAAGCCAAAATAATAAGCGATACACAGAGTAATATATCAAACATCAAAATCAGTACCAAAAGGTAACTTTGCACAAAAAATATGACCATTTAGAATATATGGGAAACTACAGGGAGAAGTTTTAGCACATACTATTCACTGCAACGTTATACTAGAACATAGGAATGGGATGGGACCTAGAACATGTACTTAACCTAAGTATTCAGAATATTCTTGCTAAGCTCACTGCTATCCACTAAAGGAAAGGGAAAAACGGGAACCTGCTATGGTTTTATAAAATCAATGAATTTCTAAAGGAGAGGGGGAGAGAAGGAACCAACTAAAATTCAGGCACATATAAGTTCAATGGCAATAAGGCAATAACACAGGTAAGAATGCTTTAACAGATCAGAGAGAGAGAGAGAGAGGAAAAAAGATACGCAAACCCACAATCTATATTTACCTAATTCAGATTGAAGACCAACCCTGGCCACGGGTCAGTTGGGAAGGCGGGGACAGGGACCCTCAGAAAAGGAATGCCAGACTGTGAGCAGGTACAGCTCACGGAGAATAAGGACAGGATACCCCTCAGGTTCGGATCAAGGACTGAGCCTCCCAGGGTACGACCAACACCCACAGCTTCGGACGGCAACGCCTGCGTTACCCCCTCCTGCAAGTAATCCGCCAGAAACCCCGATTGGATTTTCGAATTCCCCAGCAAAGTGCTTCGCCAGCACTTAGGATTTTCCACCCCTTGGGAGTTTGTGGAAAGTATGGACAAAGTGCTCCGCAGCACTTTCAGGATTGAACACCTATTGAGATCGTAGGGTCAGTGACAGGTCTGCTACTCGGACAAGTCGGACAATTTTCCTACGCTAAACTAGGGTAATTATACAGTTTGGGGACCCTCAGACCACCCCCTAATGTTGCAAGTGACAGTTTCCCATATTGTGATTGGTCAGGAGAGGTGGTGTGGTCTTTACCACCTCCTAAATTCAACGTTCCCATCATAATTATTCAATTTTCATACCCGCCCCCTTGGTTCACGTTCCCATGCATGGAATACAACAGTACAGGATAGTCTACAATAGGTAGCAACAGTATTGCTTTTTCCAAGGTGAGACGCCGTATTCCCAGCGATGTTCCCAGGCGCATTGTGCTTCAGGTGCCAGCTGGCTAGGTTTAGCTTCTGCGCAGTTGGAACTTTCTCCGGTCATGTGACGGTGCCCAGCAGAGCTTCAAGCATGGCTCCGCTTATGATCACCCCAGCCCACAAAGACGCGGTACATGAAAAGTAAGCGACAACAAATTAAAATCATACATATAAATGATCGCACTGTATACCATGATAAAAGATAACCAACCCTTACTTTTATAATAACTATAGCATTAAGAATTAATGCGAAAGAATAGATAGGCTAAAAGCTGCTGCAGTAAGCAGAGAGCGTGGTAAGAGACAAGCGGCCATATTTAGCATTAATGCGCATGAGCACAGAATCCCTCCAGAATGCGAGTGCGTCACATCACATGGGTATGACCGACGCATGCGCAGACTGAATTTGCGGCAAAGCAGCCATTTTCAGTGCAAGCTTCGTTAGTACGTAAAAAGACAAACAAGCAAGCATCCTAGGGACACCCGCGTGTAGGGGAAAACACTTTACAAATGACGAACAATGGTGTTAATATTATTATGTAATTCAGACAAGGGTTTTGCATACGAGCAAGGCGCTATACATGCGAATCCTTGCTCCATCAATCCCCTCTTTGATGATATTTACTATCATCACTACATGAAGGAAACAGATGCCAACTTTTCTCATTCATTCATATCGTCCATTTCGATTTCAATAAACTTATTGTTTAGTTTTCTTTCAGCTTCCCTATGAGAGTGGTGATTTTTCGCCTTCTTATAAATTGCACTCTTCAGCTCCTCTAATTCTAATTCATCAATGTTTCTTTTCACCCCCCTCGGATTTACTGTGTATTTCTTTTTACACTTCTGACATTTGCAGCAGATAAAAATGATCAATACAATCACACCTATTATGACTATTGGCATCAGTATTTTCCACAAAATATTTCTACCTAGATTAGTAAACCAACTACCTATAGAGGAGAGACCTCCAGTCAGTCTCGTCCAGGCACTGTCAACCTCCAATGGTTTGAGTTCCCTTTCCAAATTAGTTATGTTCCTCACATATTGTTTTAATTCGACACTTGTATCAGGAATGTAAGTGCAACAATGTTGCGCTCTCAGCATTCTACAGACTCCGCCCTCTTTTGCTAATAGGGTGTCAAGGGCAAGACGGTTTTGTAAAACCATTGATCTGATCGCAACCATTTCAGTATTGACCAGCAGGAAACCAGCAGCAGTGTCCGTTGATAACCGGTCAACTACTGTAGACAATTTGCAGATTCTATGGGTGTTCAGAACTACCCCCATTCCAGGTATCAGTGCACTAAAAATATCACCTACAATTTCGCCTACACTTTCGCGTCTACTACGCACTAAGCCATTAGTTTCATCATCGCTTCCAGCTGCATTGTTCACATGGTATATTTTCGGGAAAACAATGCCAAAGTAGCAGCTCCCATACCAGTGATCCGGCAATTTGAAATAAGCCTTGTTCCCACATATATAATATATTCCGGGAAACACAGGTTCTGACCCATTTTTGAAACCCCAACCTCCGATTACCTTATAATTATGTTCACACTCGCTGGAACCGATGAATACATTGTTATAGTACTCTGTCTTTTCCCTATGGATACAAAGTTTCCCCTTTCTTTCAAAATCCAGCAACAAGGCAGGACTGGCTTCGCCTTCTGAGGTGTTCTCCATGTGCTCAGCCCACCTAGGGATTCTACCTTTCTCGTCATTTGCCTTCTTCTGAAACTTTTCTCTCCTTCTGTCTGCCATCTTTATAAACATCTTTTCCTGCTCTTGCAGTGAACAGGTCAGATTGTCTTCTCTTGCTTGATCTAAGTCTATGTTACCTATAGTCAGGAAATATTCTCCCATATAGCGGGTCACGTCACTTGTAGTATGTACACGGTTCAAATGTCCCCTAACTGGAAGTTCAGAAAATACTACGTCATCATTTGAATAATAGTATTGCAAGGTGCTTCTATAGAACAAGCTAGCTAATATACTACAGGAGATTCCATAGGTCAAAGGTAGATGGTGGTATGTCACGCCTTCAGCCACTGAAGTTGGTAGCTTCATGCAGACATAACAGTCCTCTATTTCCATAGCTTCTACATAATGCACTAACAAGTTAGCAAAAACATTTAAGTGCGTCCTGTTCTTCATTTTGTGAAAGTGTAGTCCATCCTCATCTGGTGCTTCTAAGTCAGGTCGTGGGTGTGTCAGTCCTACTCTTTTGTCGCGTCTCTCTAGTCTTCGTGGTGTTTCTGCAGTCTGTACATCTCCTACATCTACTACTTCGGGTTCAGTGGGGGACAAGTTAGGATTCTTACTTATCATGAAAGGTAGAAAAACTGTTAGTCCTATCCACATTACTATTAGCATAGCTACACTACACAAACATATCTTACAACAGGTTTTGAGACACCCACAGCGGGATCTCCCAGAGACACTCGGATCAGACATATTTAGCTTACAGGTGGCTTTTGCTACCCCTCTTCGTTTCTTTGCACCAAAGGCTCACTTCGGGGCTCTCTTAAGGAGGGTCTTCGTCCGAACTCCGATCAGCAATGGACTCGTGGTCACTGTTGCCACTGTGGTGAGGCTCGTCAATCTCTTCCAACACAAAGTACGTCCACTCAGGGCTCCGATACAGTCGGTTCTGTTTCTTTATTCTGTCGCTCTTTCTCAGCGATTTGCCTTGGGCTGCATTCCTTTCACTTAAAGCCCTTTTTCGGTCTTTATCGTTTTCTTCGACTGTTTTTAGTCTGAGCCTTAGTCTCTTGACGTATCGGGGTGTACTTCTTCCCCCGTGCCTCCCAGTAGTTGAGGAGACTTCTCCTTCTTCGTGCACTCTTTTCACTTTGTGTTGTGGCACTTCGGTTTCCCTGCCTGTCTGACTAGTTCCAGGACTTTCGTCTATTTCTTCTGCCTGGTCGCTAATCTGTCCCTGCTCAGATTCAAATCGCACTTTCTTTTTACTTCTGGTTACTGTCGTTTCCGTTGTCTGAGCACTTTGATCTAGTTCTATCTGTTCCTGTTCATGCTCTTCGATCTCTTCGCTTTCTTCTGCATGAACGTCGGCTCGAATTTCTAACTGTCCCTCTCCACTCTCGGGAGTTTCAGGAGGAGTGTCGATGTCCTGATCTGACCCTACTTGGCCTACTTCCTGATCAGGTGGGTTATGGCTTTCATTGACCTGACCTTCTTCTTCTACTCCTGACTCACCTGGACTATCCCACTCACTATCTAAGTAGGAATATTTCCTTGTTCGTATTGGGTCATGAACTGGTTCGTCGGCGGGATACCATTCAACGTCTCGACTTGTGCTCGGCAGTTCGATGTCAGCTAGCTCCGGACTCTCTTCCTCGGAGGTCTCTTCAGCTGTGCTGCCTTCAGCTCCAGTCGCGTTTTCTCCAGATACCCGCTTTGTGTGGCTGGCGTGGATCCACTTCGGTACACCAGCGCACTTCACAGCAGTGGTAGTGACGAGGATCACTTGTCGTCGCTTTCCCCACCTTGGCTTCAAGCAGCTGCTCCGGGTGTGTTTCTTTAACACCACCCAGTCTCCTGGCTGCAGGTTGTGTGCTGGAGTCTTTGGCCACTCGTCTTCTGTCTCTCCAATCTGCTGAGAGAGAGAACGCACTTGGTCACCCAGCTGCTTGCAGTATTCTAGCACCATATCATCAGAAATGCTTAGCAGTTTGTTTCCGGGTACCCATGCCTGGCGCATCACTCTTCCCATCAACACTTCATGGGGACTTAGGCCAGTCTTTCGATTCGGGATACTTCTCAGACTCATCAGCACCAGGGGTAAAGCTTCTATCCAGTTCATTTTTGTGGAATCACACATTTTTCCCAGTCTGGACTTCAGAGTGCCATTTATTTGTTCCACTACCCCAGAAGCCTCTGGGTGGTAGGCGCAGTGCAATCTTTGCTTCATTTTGAATGCTCTACAGAGTTCCAATAGGACATCGTTGGCAAAATGCCCACCTTGGTCCGTTTCGATTGTCTCTGGGATCCCATACCTAGGTATCAACTCCCTGAGCAATAGTTTGGCTGTGGTAATTGCGTCATTTTTCTTAGCTGGATATGCTTCCACCCACCTAGAGAATAGACAAACTATGACTAAAACATATCTATATCCGTTGCATCTGGGCATGGTTATGAAGTCTGCCTGGATTCTTACGAAGGGACCTACTGCCTTTCCAATAGTACTCTGTTTCACTACAGTCTTCTTTCCTGCATTGAATTGCTGACACACTAGGCACCTCTGGCAAAGCCTGTCCGCCTGGTCCCTGAACTTTGAATTGCAGAACACTTGTTCAAACACCCGACACATCGCATCTCTTCCCATATGTGTTGGCTCATGTATCATTCTGACCATGGGGTCGATCAAACTATCAGGCAGTACAGGCACCCCATCCGGATTTACCACCACACCATCTTCTCGCAACTCGCATTCCTTTGCGGCCCACCTGCCTTTTTCTTGCCTGTCTGTGGCTTGTTGTATCTCTCTTAATTCTTCCCACGTTGACACATTATCAAACAACATAAGTTGGCAGCTGGTTCCATCCCACCGGGCAATTTGTAGGGACATCTGGTGTCGGGCACAAAACTGTGCAATTTGGTCAGCGTACCTATTACCGGCAGTCACATCATCATTTCCAGATCTGTGAGCCGCACACTTGACCACAGCCAATTCTTTGGGTAATTGGATGGCTTCCAGTAAGTTATGCACTACTTTCCCATTTCGGATAGGTGTGCCAGAGGAAGTCATGAATTCTCTTTGCAACCACAATTGGCCGAAGTCATGAACAACCCCGAAACAGTACTGACTGTCTGTGTAAACAGTAATTCTTTTGTTTCTTCCCCTCTTGCATGCTCGAGTTAACGCTATAAGCTCCGCCACTTGTGCAGATTTCACCTCGCGCATGTAAGATGCCTCGACGACTCCTGTCAGAGTAACCACAGCATAGGCAGCACTCAGACTCCCACTCTCATGTCTCAAACACGAGCCATCCACAAACATTGTTTTATCCCCGTCCCGTAGTGCTATTTCACGAATGTCAGGACGGGGCTTGGTGCTATATTCAGTCAGATCGATGCAATTATGTTCCCCACCCTCATCCGATTCTGCATCCAGAGGGACAGGTAACAGTGTCGCAGGATTTAGGACATTGCACCGGGAGATAGTTACATTTTCAGCACCAATCAAAATTCTCTCATACTTAGTCAGCCGACTAGGTGTGAGGTACTGGGTCTTAGTTCTAGTCAGTAGGATGACAACAGAGTGAGGAACATAGACAGTGACGGGATGTCCCATGACAATGCTCTCACTCTGTTCTAGACTGACGCAAGTAGCAGCAACGGCTTTTAAGCAGCCAGGCAGTCCAGCCGCCACTGGATCTAGGGTGGCCGAAAAGTAGGCGACTGGTCTTCTGACTGATCCGTGCTCCTGGGTCAGGACTGAAAGAGCACAATTTTCTCTGGTGTCACAGAACAGTTCAAAGGGTTTATTGTACTCAGGCATACCCAATGCAGGTGCGGTACATAGACAGTTTCTCAGAGTTACCCAAGCATTCATGCTCTCACTGTCCCAGTGGACGGGATCTTCCACTCCTTTCTTTGTCATATTTATCAGGGGTCGGGCTAGAGCCGCAAATCCTGCAATCCATTGCCTGCAGTAACCCACAACTCCCAAGAACATTCTCACCTCTTTCTGGGTTGTGGGCAGTTCCATTGCTTTAATTATTTTGATCCTTTCGGTAGTGACCTTCCTTATTCCTTTCTCTATCTGGTGCCCCAGATATTTCACTGAGTTTTTACAGAACTGTAACTTGTCAGGCGATACTTTATGTCCTCCTTTTCCTAGGTGATTCAGTAAGGCAATCGTGTCAGTGACACAGTCAGACTGGGTTTTAGATGCCACTAACAGGTCATCTATGTACTGCACCAAAACAGACTCTCTTGGCAGCACTAGGGATTCAAGGCACTTTTTCAGTATCTGGTTGAAAATCGATGGACTTTCAGTGTACCCTTGAGGGACACGATTCCAGACATAGATATGACTGTCAAATTCAAAACTGAAAAGGAATTTGCTTTCTGGATGCAATGGGATGGAAAAGAATGCATGGCACAGATCGATGACAGTGAACCATTCTGCGTTCCAAGGAATCTGGTAGAGTATTACTGCAGGGTTGGGCACAATAGGACAGCAAGGCACAACGATTTGGTTTACCTTGCGCAAATCTTGCACCACCCGGTACTTCCCACTAGGCTTTTTGATCCCAATGATAGGCGAATTACAGGGGCTGCTCAGCACTTCTTCTATTATTTCTGCTTCTAGCAGCCTCGTGATTTCAGTCGCTACTCCTGCCTTCACTTCTGCACTCATTTTGTACTGTCTGGTTTTGGGGTATACAGCATTTGTTTTTATTGCTATTTTAACTGGGTCCACATTTGCCATCAGGCCTACATCTTTTCCCGTGAAATCCCATACTTCTGGTACTACTCTTAGCTGGAGTTCCTCAGGTAAATCCTCAATTGTCAAAGGCTTGATATCAGCATCTTGTCTGACTAACATCAGCTTGTACAGACCATCTTCATCGGGGGTCTGAATTTCAACGCCATTTGGTGTGCAATAAATGGTACAACGCATCTTGCACAACAAATCACGTCCCAGTAGGTTTACAGGACTGGAATCACAGACCACAAATCTGTGCATTTCCTTGAAATTTCCTATAGAAATCTCCATTGGTTCAGTTACAGGGGTACTTATTATCTGATTTGAGACTCCCACTACTTGGATTGCTTCTCCCGAGAGGGGTAGGTTAGGAACATCCACTGTTCTTACAGTAGATCTGGTAGCACCAGTGTCCAACAGAAAGGTGACGTCTTTGCCTTCAACCTTTCCTTCAATGTATGGTCCAGTCTGGTCTACCGGTAAGGAGGCGCCAAGTACGCACTCCTCATCCTCCCCTCTCAGGCCCCGTCAATCTTGATCTTCACAAAGGAAGGTATCACTTAGCAAGTACTGTGGAATGACTGCATTTCTTTCACTCTCAACCTCCCATACTTCCGCCCTCTCATTCTGCTGACCCTGACTCTTAAAATTCTGTCTAGGAGCGCGAGGTACTGGAGGTAATTTTACCTGTTGCTGGGTCTTTCTTGTCCCCTCTTTCGGCACCTGTGGATTTAAACCATTTACAGGGGCATTACCGGCCTGTAGGTGTGGACACTCGTCTCTCCAATGCCCCATCTGGCCGCACCCATGGCATGGAAACTTTTTCATGGCCTCTTCACGACTCATTTTAGGCCTGGGTTTTCCTCCCCCCCCAGCATTGGTATTCGGGATATTATTATCAGAAGTCATTTTACTTAACTGTTTTTCTTGCTGTTCAGCTAATTTCACCTGTGCCCACATCACTTTCTCCTTGAGGGCTTTCTTTAGGTCTCGCCTGTCGATGCGCATGCGCATCGAGCAAGCGAGACTATAGGGGCTCATCCACTCTTTATCCAACTGCAAGGAATCGTGGCGATTCCTTGCAGTGCCCGTGACTTTTAAGGTCAATGCGCATGCGCATTAAGCTTATGCGCATGCGCATTGACCTTAAAAGTCACGGGCGCGTGCACGTCCGTGTTTGTTTACCCTTGCCTACTCTCTCTCTCCCCTCCCCGCCCCCGTTCCGCCCCCTCCCCTTCCCGCCGTGTCGCATTTCTCCTCCCCCCTCCCCTCTCTTCCCTCCGTCTTCCTGCCATGTCGCACCTCTCCCCTCTCCGCCCCCTCCCCTGCCCGCCCCCTCCCGCCCGTGTTTGTTTACCCTTGCCTACTCTCTCTCCCCTCCCCGCCCCCGTTCCGCCCCCTCCCCTTCCCGCCGTGTCGCATTTCTCCTCCCCCCTCCCCTCTCTTCCCTCCGTCTTCCTGCCATGTCGCACCTCTCAAGCCAAAGCGCTGTTGGAAATGCAGCAAGCTTATCCGTGACCTCCTTTGGGTAGCCTCGGGCTTCGTTTACTCTACCTGTCTGGGCTGTTGTAGGCAATCCCACTGTCCTCGCTGTGGGCCGCCCCTGAAAGTTGCGCTCGTCAGTCTCTCAGAATCTCTGGGTACTGGTAGAATGTCTGCAGCATGCTTTTGGGCAGTCTCGCTGCACTTCCGGTGGGCACTTTTGTCTGGTCTGTTCTGTTGGAGCCTCACACCCTCCATGGCAGTGATGCTGGCAGTCTTATTGCCCTGACAACGGAGGTCTCCTATGTGTTCCTGCCGCAGTCTCTCTGTCTAGTCTATGAACAGTGGCTACGAGGTGCTCTGTTGCAATCTCACTATCACCCCTCTGCCGAGCTGTCTACACACTGCCCCCAGTCTTTTAAATGGAAGGTGTTTTAAAGCCGCTCTTCATCCTTCCTTACTTGCGTCCTCTTCTTTCGTTTCTCCCCTCAGGCCCTACAATAAACGCTCCTCTCGCCCGTCTGCTCCTTTCCAGGCGCCCCCAAACCCTGACGGAAACCCCTCACAATCCTCTCTGAACCCCCCTTTATTGTGCTACTGCCTCCTTCACTCCTCCACATCACCCCATGCCCCCCCCCCCCGACTCCCCTGCCCCCCATCTTCAGGTTTATTTCAATAATCCTTATTCTCCTTTCGTCTCCCCCTCGCCCCCTCATACCCCACACTGTCCGGTCAGCCGGCTGCCCTTCGTTCTCTCCCTCTCCCTTCTTCACGGCCCTCCCCAGAGTCCTCGCGCACCTGTGTTCACTCACACCTCCATTCTGTTCCCACGCACCTCTTTCCTGCCCCCGTTCCGCCCCCTCCCCTTCCCGCCGTGTCGCATTTCTCCTCCCCCCTCCCCTCTCTTCCCTCCGTCTTCCTGCCATGTCGCACCTCTCCCCTCTCCGCCCCCTCCCCTGCCCGCCCCCTCCCGCCGTGTCGCATTTTTAGGTCTCGCCTGTCGATGCGCATGCGCATCGAGCAAGGCGAGAGTATTGCGAGTTATCAACTCTTTATCTGCACTGCAAGGAATCGTGGCGATTCCTTGCAGTGCCCGTGACTTTTAAGGTCAATGCGCATGCGCATTAAGCTTATGCGCATGCGCATTGACCTTAAAAGTCACGGGCGCGTGCATGTCCGTCTTTGTTTACCCGCTCCGCCCCCTCCCCTTCCCGCCGTGTCGCATTTCTCCTCCCCTCTCCCCTCCGTCTTGTTTATTTTACCCGCTCCGCCCCCTCCCCTTCCCGCCGTGTCGCATTTCTCCTCCCCCCTCCCCTCTTTGCAGTCTCCTTGTGTATCCCACGCTTTGGAGGGGGCCTCTCCGCTGTTGCTCTACCACGCAGTTGTACATCTCCTCTGCAAGTGCAATGGCTGCCAGTCCCAATTAGCCCGGCATCATGCTCATTAGCCAGTGAAGAGGTGAGGAGGGGGGTGTAAGGCTATGGTACTAGCTATGTCACTCTCCTGCGGTCTCAGTCTCTTCCTCACTAGTACCGAGTGGAAGTGAGCAGCAGTCCGCATGTATGCCTGACGTGCCTCGGGGCTCCTTGTGCCCAATGCAAGATAGTGAATCTCCGCCCCCTGTTTGTTCATCAACGTTCCATGGCCCCAATGCTCGCACCGACCCTCAGATGTTTCGAGGCCTCTCACAGTCCCAGTATGTGCTGCCTTACTCACGGTGGATGTAGTACCTCAATCCGTTGCCCCGATCTATTCCGCAGCCGCGCTTCTCAAAATGGCGCCTTGCAGTCTCAGTCGTCCGACTGCCATGTTGGACCTCGCTGTCTATGCCAGCACCGCTGTCTTGAATATATGGCGTCTCTCGCTGCTGTATTACGTGCACCCCCCCCCCCCTTGTGTCACCTTGTGCACATGGGAACTCTCTGCCCTACGCCGATGGTCTCTACGTCAATTCCTCCCTACTGTATTGCTGGTCCACTATTTTCTGGTAGTGGCCGCCATGTCTCACCATGAAGGGCACCCCTCCAGGGAGCCGCGCTGTCTCAGAAACATCCGCTCACACAGTCCGGACAGTCAGCCATACCCAGAGTCCTTCCCAGTCTTTCCTTCCACACGTCATGTGTTTGGGGCATTCCTTCCGATTCTCCGACCCTTTTCTTTCCCAGCGCTCCTCTCCGCTGCGTGCCTCCGGGGGTCTCCAGCACAGCGCTCGGGCGAAAACCGGTTCAGTTACCGTTTCCACAATTCTTGTGCATTCAGCCCCAGACTTTGACTGAGTGCGCTCTGGGCCGTAAGGTACAACATGGCGAGTCTTTAGTATTCAGCACCTTTAGTTATTAGCAGGATAATTGTAGGATATCTGGTCTGGCCATCAGGAGCCTCCCGTATGTGCAGCCATGCTGTTGTGCGGCCTCTAGCGCCCCTCCTGAAAGGTAAAATCTTTCGTAGGATTTTTAAAGGGCGAAAACAAGAGGCAGTAATGCTATTGACTTGATTTGATGGTGAAAGATTGTCATCTAGGATAATTTCAAGGTTTTTGAGTTTTACCAGCTGAGGGCACAGCCCAGCTGTATCCGGCCACCAAGTAGAATTCCGTAGGGAGATATCTCTTCGAAACGTAACCACTTCCGCATTTCTCCTCCCTCCTCCCCCCTCCCCATGCACCCTCAGTGGTGACACGCTCAGGCACTGCATGTGTTTAAAAAAAAAAACTGATTTCCGAGTTGTACTCGAGCATTTGGCAGCCGAGACAGTTTAGCTTTGCCAGTGATTGTCTTGCAGTAGTCCTAGGATTCTTCTACATATCCATCTTTGCCTTCCCTGCCACCGCTTTGCTATGCTCTATTTACACAACCCCCCTAAACACCTGAATGCACCCTATTTTCGTTACCTTCAGCGTCTGACAGCAGCGCGTTTAACGTGTAGCATACTATTGGCATAGTTCCAGTCAAGCCCTTTACATCCCCGCCATCTCTTTGCTATACCCGATTGCAAAATCCCCCCCCCCCCCTTTCTGAACACCCGAAAGCAGGCTATTTTATTATTATTACCTACAACGTCTGCCGATGCCTCGGGCAAACTGTGGCGGAATATTGGTACTAGGCACTCACCCTCACTCACCCTCACTCACCCTCACTCACCCTCACTCACCCTCACTCACCCTCACTCACCCTCACTCACCCTCAACCCCTCACTCACCCTCACTCATCCTCACTCACCCTCAACCCCTCACCCTCACCCACCCTCAACCCCTCACCCTAACTCACACTCACCCTCACTCACCCTCACCCTCACTCACCCTCACTCGCCCTCACTCGCTCTCACTCACCCTCAGCCCCTCACTCACCGTCACTCTTACTCACCCTCACTCACCCTCACTCACCCTCAACACCTCACTCACCCTCACTCATCCTCACTCACCCTCAAAGCCTCACCCTCACCCACCCGCAAACCCTCACCCTAACTCACACTCAGCCTCACTCAGCCTCACTCACCTTCACCCTCACTCACACTCACTCACCCTCACTCTCACTCAGCCTCAACCCCTCACTCACCCTCAACCCCTCACTCACCCTCACTCACCCTCATTCACCCTCACACACCCTCACCCTCACTCACCCTCAACTCCTCACCCTCACACAGTGCAATAGGTCTCAGAGCATTGGAGTTAGAGCTTTTAGAATTGTTTATGGCTTTTTTCTTTAGCATTGGCTACAGGGAACAAAAATGCTAAAGATTTACAAAAAAAAACCATAAACAATTCTAAATGCACTAACTCTAATGCTGCGAGACCTATTGCATTTCTAATGCTTGTTTTATTTTCAATTTCATCTTCGCAGTATTTTGCATATTTCAGGACATCATCTATGGGCTTTCCCTGCCAACTGATTTTGTTATCTCGAATCCATTGTGATATTTCAGGCCTTAATCCTAGCACAAATCTGTAACTGAAATGGGTCATGTCTTTCATGTCCACATTATCAATACCACTGTAAGTTTTGAATACCTGTAGTAACCTTTCGTAAAATGAATGCACTGTCTCATCACGTTCTTGGGTTGTTCTATCTATTCGGGTCCAATCTGTCTCTTTGGCTGGCACCTTTTTCTTAAGATACTGTATGACCTGGTCATATTTCCTCATTACATCCGGTGAAGGGGCTCCCGTTCTCTCATCTCTGGGATATTCATCACTAGGCCAATCAATCTCTATTTTACATTCCGTCCACAGATCTACAGGGACCACAATATCGAAAAACCCATCCAGGTCTTTCAGCAGGCATTTCTGAACTTTTATGAAACGCTCTACCTGTCGGTACCAGTCAACTGGTTTCTCACGTAATTTCGGGAAGTCATTTGTAAATGACACAATGTCTTGTCTGGACCAAGGGACATGGACATATTTTCCTCCCGGGACCTCCCTCATGGGACACAATTTTTCTGTTGGGGCTACTTCCTTTAATACAAATTCTGAAGTTACTGACCCAGCCCTGCTGCCTTCCTTTTTCTTTGCCCACCTTGTTCTCCACTTCCCCACTTCGCCCCATTTCTGCAGGAGTTTCAACAATTCTTTTACTTGGATCTGTTTCCCCATCACATTCAGGCTTTCTAAGTCTTTGTCTGAAAAGTCCACTCTGTAGGGTTTCTGAAGAATTTTGGAGCGACTAACATCAACTCCCATTTCTGTGGCGGCATCCATTATCTTTTCGTGGAGCACCCTAGCACTCCGGGTAAGATTTTTACTGATGAATAGTAACTCTTCTTCATTATACGAGCTCAGGCGCTCAACTCCCACGTTCCCAGCCATCATTTCTTCTATTTCTATTCTTAATTTATATATTTCCAATGTTTTAGGTTGAGAAGTGGTCTCTTTCTCTATCTCCTTTGTCCACCTGTCTAATTCTTCAGGGGAAACTAAAGAGGCGTTCCTAATTCCAGTTGCACTTTCAATCACCACTTCCTTCTGTCTGGGCTGACTTCTTGTCCCGACTACGCAGGCCCTCGACTCCCTTATGGGTAAATCCATTAAACTTCCAGATTCACACTCACTTTCCTGATCCTCATCTATGAACACTTCTTTCCTCGGGGTCTGGAAGCTAGGAGTGGGCAGTATTGGGGTGATAACAGGAGGAAGGGGACTAATCAAGTCATTCTTATACATCGGGATAGCAGGACCAATAGTTACCGGAATGGTCAAGGAATCAGGATGGGGATGCATCTGTGCAATGGTTCTGGCTAAATCCTCTCGTTGTTTACAGAGGGCTTCTCTCTCTTTTTCCTGCAACCCCCTTTCAGCAGTATTGCCATGTAATACCTGGGGTACTAAGGATGGATAAATACTCGGGGCAGTCGGGGTAACCAATCGAGGGGGACTTTCCCCGAATGGCTGATAATTCGGGACTGTGGACTTAGGTCTGCAAAACTCATCCCTTCCACTATGTTTACTGCTTGTAGCTGTCCTGTCTGTATCACTTTCCCTCCTACTCCGGGGGTAATTGGTAACAGAACTTTGAGAATGCACCGAATCTGATTCTGCCACATAGGGAGGTGGATCCTTCATTAACAAGTCTTCCAGGTGTTCATCTTCTACATCCCCCATAGGTGCTAGGTGATGGGTTTTTGCTTTACATTTCCCTCTTTTCTCTTCTAATACTCCCATCATGGGAAACAGTCCTTCAGTTAACATAGACTGCCTCCACTGTTTCATTTTCTGTTCTTTGGTTGGCGTTGGAAGTCTGGGATACCACTTACTCACTCCTTTATCCATTCGGGGTTTATCTCGCTCTGCAGCCTCAATCTCCCATTCCTCCAAAGCTTCGTACTGGGTCAACCTAGGTCTAGGGTGTAACTCATTCATGCGGGTCCTTAAGTTAAACAGGATCCGACCATTAAATGTACCTTCAACAGGGAATGCCAGGACTCCGTCATCTACAGTATACTTTGCCCAATTTTCTAGCCAAATACAAGTGTGATACCCTTTGTCAAACATCATAAACGAGGCAGGGGTATTTGGCGGGGGAATGAGTACGCCTTCTCTCGTTCTAATGGGCTTGTCAGTTTTGAAGAAGTTCTTCACTTTATCCGAGAAGGACAATTTTCTCTTTATTCCATACATCATGTGCGGTCTACCTCGTATAAGCTGATCCTTATGAAATCCTAGGTACTTTGGATTCGGTATGAAGTCTGGATACCACATACAACTCTCCAGACCCGCTTCTAACTCGGCTTGATTAATTTTGTTTACTTTCGTGCTTCCAATGCTAGCGCGACTTTTATTTCGCGCCACCCAATCAGGTCAGAAAATACAACTATGGTCAACCAATGGGTGCGCGGCCTTTTCGCAAGACAGAGTCTCACGCTTCGGCGCTCACCCCTCCTTCACAAATTCAGCTCCGCTACACGCCCGCTGTCCTGACCAATACCAGCGCGGCACGGAGTGACGTCAGAGCAGCTCTCCGACTGACTCCCGCCTTCACAAGGTAACGGAAACTTTTTACTCTCTCTAAAGTGCGAGTGCAAGTTTTAGTTAACAACACACAACGTTTGCCACTATGTCTGAGTGTTCTAAAGAGAGAAAAGACTTTTCTTTCGCTACTAGTAAACCACTTCTGTCTACTTTTCATTCACTCTGGATAGACTTCTTTGCCTGTCCCTACACACTAGTAACATAGAACCCGTTATTCTTCTGACTCATCCACCTTGATCGGGGATATGTACTGAGCCAGGATTTCACCAGTGAACTATTTTACTTACCAGACAAGCCTCGGAGACCCTACTACTCCTTCCGTATGCGACCCTTACTAGGTGATATCGCAATGAAAGTTTTATAATGGACTCGTAGCTATCATTCACTCCAGAAACAAAGGTCCTAATTAGTGCTTCCAGTTACTCCTTTAACCCTGCACTAATGATTCAAACTTAGTGACTTCAACAGCTAACCGGATTCTACTCACCGTTAGCTAAAATACTTCCCCGGGGATTCAGACTACACTGAACATTTACAAACAATTCTGGGTTAATTCAACATGCAGTATTTATAACAGCAATGCAAATTCATGAACATTTACATATAAAACCACATTTCAAAAATATTGTAAAAATACAGTAACAATCAGCAGCACGTTTTTGTATTCACGGTTTGTTTATGACTATCCTGTCTACCTAATCTAACTAGTCCAAACCATCCTCTGCTAGCCAGAAATTACTGCTAGAGCGCGCAGTTTTCCCCGGGTCACCCGGGATACCAATTCTCTAACACGCACTGGGCCCTTGGCGTGAAGAACACATTAATTTCGTTTGGGTGAAAACTGGGTGAGGATTTCTCCTCCTGCACGCTGCTAGGAGTAATCAAGTTTGTATTTACCTCTGCTTACCATGCACCCGACTTACCACAGGCGCAATTCCTTGACGGACCTGGAGCTGTTAAGGAAAAGTAGACAGGCCTAACATCCAATACACCTTAAAATCCGTAAAATACTTTCCACAGTTTTGTAAAATGACCACAGACACCTGATTAAGCTCGAGTTTTTATATAAGATTTCAAAGTGAAGAAGCCAAAATAATAAGCGATACACAGAGTAATATATCAAACATCAAAATCAGTACCAAAAGGTAACTTTGCACAAAAAATATGACCATTTAGAATATATGGGAAACTACAGGGAGAAGTTTTAGCACATACTATTCACTGCAACGTTATACTAGAACATAGGAATGGGATGGGACCTAGAACATGTACTTAACCTAAGTATTCAGAATATTCTTGCTAAGCTCACTGCTATCCACTAAAGGAAAGGGAAAAACGGGAACCTGCTATGGTTTTATAAAATCAATGAATTTCTAAAGGAGAGGGGGAGAGAAGGAACCAACTAAAATTCAGGCACATATAAGTTCAATGGCAATAAGGCAATAACACAGGTAAGAATGCTTTAACAGATCAGAGAGAGAGAGAGAGAGGAAAAAAGATACGCAAACCCACAATCTATATTTACCTAATTCAGATTGAAGACCAACCCTGGCCACGGGTCAGTTGGGAAGGCGGGGACAGGGACCCTCAGAAAAGGAATGCCAGACTGTGAGCAGGTACAGCTCACGGAGAATAAGGACAGGATACCCCTCAGGTTCGGATCAAGGACTGAGCCTCCCAGGGTACGACCAACACCCACAGCTTCGGACGGCAACGCCTGCGTTACCCCCTCCTGCAAGTAATCCGCCAGAAACCCCGATTGGATTTTCGAATTCCCCAGCAAAGTGCTTCGCCAGCACTTAGGATTTTCCACCCCTTGGGAGTTTGTGGAAAGTATGGACAAAGTGCTCCGCAGCACTTTCAGGATTGAACACCTATTGAGATCGTAGGGTCAGTGACAGGTCTGCTACTCGGACAAGTCGGACAATTTTCCTACGCTAAACTAGGGTAATTATACAGTTTGGGGACCCTCAGACCACCCCCTAATGTTGCAAGTGACAGTTTCCCATATTGTGATTGGTCAGGAGAGGTGGTGTGGTCTTTACCACCTCCTAAATTCAACGTTCCCATCATAATTATTCAATTTTCATACCCGCCCCCTTGGTTCACGTTCCCATGCATGGAATACAACAGTACAGGATAGTCTACAATAGGTAGCAACAGTATTGCTTTTTCCAAGGTGAGACGCCGTATTCCCAGCGATGTTCCCAGGCGCATTGTGCTTCAGGTGCCAGCTGGCTAGGTTTAGCTTCTGCGCAGTTGGAACTTTCTCCGGTCATGTGACGGTGCCCAGCAGAGCTTCAAGCATGGCTCCGCTTATGATCACCCCAGCCCACAAAGACGCGGTACATGAAAAGTAAGCGAAAACAAATTAAAATCATACATAAAATGATCGCACTGTATACCATGATAAGAGATAACCAACCCTTACTTTTATAATAACTATAGCATTTAGGATTAATGCGAAAGAATAGATAGGCTAAAAGCTGCTGCAGTAAGCAGAGAGCGTGGTAAGAGACAAGCGGCCATATTTAGCATCAATGCGCATGAGCACAGAATCCCTCCAGAATGCGAGTGCGTCACATCACATGGGTATGACCGACGCATGCGCAGACTGAATTTGCGGCAAAGCAGCCATTTTCAGTGCAAGCTTCGTTAGTACGTAAAAAGACAAACAAGCAAGCATCCTAGGGACACCCGCGTGTAGGGGAAAACACTTTACAAATGACGAACAATGGTGTTAATATTATTATGTAATTCAGACAAGGGTTTTGCATACGAGCAAGGCGCTATACATGCGAATCCTTGCTCCATCAATCGTAGGGTCCTTTGGGGTGCGTGGAATTTGAGTCGTCTGTTCAGGTATGCTGGTCCGGTGCCGTGGAGGGCCTTGTGTGCGTGGGTGAGCATCTTAAAGGTGATTCTCGCCTCGACGGGGAGCCAGTGGAGTGTGCGCAGGTGCTGGGAGATGTGGCGGTGTTTTGGCAGGTTGAGGACCAGTCTTGCGGCGGTGTTCTGGATGTTCTGTAGCTTGCGGGTGAGGTTTTTGTTTATTCCGGCGTAGAGTGCGTTGCCGTAGTCGAGTCTGCTGGTGACCAGGGCGTGAGTGACTGTCTTTCGGTGTTCGATCCCGATACCTCTTTTAAAAGCCCTGGCATGGCCTGCTTGACTCAAGAACCTGCCTGCAGAAGGAGGGTGAAGAGTGGCCTCCTGCCTGTGCAGGGATAACCCTCAATGTGTATTAGAGGTGCTCTGTAAAAGCTGCACCCCCCCCATCTGACTCGAATCTTTGTCCCACCGGATCTGCTTCTAAGAACCGCCAGAGCAGGAGTTCCTGACTCGAGCCAGGGTCAGTTGAATCTGCAGCTGCTGCGGCAGCGCCTGCTGGGTGGGGTGGGGGGGGGGGGATGGGGGGGGCTGCCTCTGAGGTGTGTAAGAAGGTTCATCCTCAAAGAAGGCTGCTGGCCAGACTCAGAATCCCAGTGAACTTTCGCACTGCCGGGGAGGCTGCACAGCCAGGCCCAGTACGGAAGGACAGCTGCAACTGACGGCCAGGCCTGCAACTCAGTCAAACAAGCATTTGCAATGCAATAGGCCTCGCATTTGCGAAATTTTAAGCTATTGGCGTTGTAAATGGCAGTGCCTTTTATTTATCTGTTTTTAAAATCAACACATAGATAAAAGCTTTTTTTATTGTATTATTTCATCCTAATCCGGATTTTATTGTTCAGAGCTCGCATTTGCAAGAGTTTAAGCTATTGTTATTGTAAACGGCCATGCCTTGTATTTATCTACAACATGTCAAGAAAAGACACTGTCATTTACAACGCCAATAGCTCAAAGTTTCGTAAATGCGAGACCTGTTGCATTGCAAAAGCTTGTTTGATCTCTCTGGCGAATCCTTCATTTATTATCAGGTGTTTGTGGGGGGGGGCGTGAGGGGCGGGGGGGGGGGGGGGGGGGGGGGGCTCTAAAAATGCTTTTCCAAGGGGAATCGTAACCTGCATGGATTCTATGGCGAACCCCCTGAAAAGGGACGTGTACCTGGTTATGGGGGGCGGGGGGGGGGCTTCTATTGCCCTGAGGCGAAGCCCCTCCCCCCAGGAGAGTGTGTCGGGGTGGGCCCATGGTTTCCTTTTGCCCGGGAGGGGTGGGGCGGGGAATCTCTTTTGATATGTGAGTGGCGGCTCTTGCACCATGTTGTGAGCCCCATTACACCAATGGAGCCTTTGGTGACAGGGGTGGGATTAGCATGTCTGGGGGGCAGCCGCTGTCTCTGGGGATGCAGGGCCGGTGCTTGGCACCTGGTTGTGAAAAGTGCCCCCCCCCCTTTCTAGACGGCGAGCTGTGACTGTTCTCCCGTCTCGTGGCCCCTCCACGGCGGATCTCTTTCCCACTCGTCGGGGGGCATCAGCCCGCTCTGTGATGTAAATGCGATGTCCGTGAGAGCAGCAGGCCCTGGTGTGTGTGATGTGTCTAGTGGTTGTATGGGGGGCAGAGACTGGGTGTGATTTGATCTGTCTCTGTTGGGTGTGGGATGGAGCACTGGCATCTCGAGGGGGGGGGGGGGGGGGCGGGGGTGCAGGCACCGACCGGGCTGTGAGCCGGGAGGGAGCTCGAAAAAGGAGCGCTGAGTGTGGATACATGTTCACCTCTGACACTTAGAAGTAGGCGTCTGGCGCAATGCGGCCCTCTTACACTCACGTTGGACACCCTGCGCTCTGGAGACAGCGCTTCTAATAGCACCGTTTAGTGTTTCAAGTCGCACCCTACATCATTCAGCCTTCCATTCACACCATGGCCCCCCCCTGCTCAACACTGCAAACCCCCCCCCCCCCACCCCCCCACCCCACACACTCCTCCAAATCCTACAGAGCGTGCCCCCCACCCTGCCCTAGATGGCGCCGTCTCCCATCCAATCCATCCCCACTTTCCATCCCAGGTCACTAGGCCTTCCCCCTTCCGTCGTAAAACCAAAGCCTCGTGACACTACCTGCAAATCTTCACACACCTCGCCCCCCTCGCCTACTAAAATTCAGGCTTCACAAACTGTCGTGCATGTCGCTTGGGTAGAAATCAACACAGGATGGACATAAAAGCGCCAATCTTGCATCTTTTTATTAACTTATTTTTCCGCACGTTACCACAT
Source organism: Lissotriton vulgaris (assembly GCF_964263255.1). Taxonomy (NCBI): domain Eukaryota; kingdom Metazoa; phylum Chordata; class Amphibia; order Caudata; family Salamandridae; genus Lissotriton; species Lissotriton vulgaris. The sequence continues at coordinate 11,538,346 of NC_141698.1, read as the reverse complement.
CACGGCACCCTTGGGGGTCTCGCTGCTGCCGATGCATTCGGAGCCCCTGCAGCAGCACGGACGCACTTTAAAAAGACTCTTTGGTCATGTTCCAGGGGGGCATTAATCATTTCGGGCCTGTCCCGTGACGTCACACCGGGGAACGGGCATCTTCTTGCGTCACAGGGCGGGGCAAATCCTTAGAACAGCCCAATGTCCATTCAAGTAGTGTCACAAGAAGCTGCCAGTCTCCCCGGAACATGCTAGGGGCAGACAAAGGAGTATCAAAACAAACAAGCATTTGCAATGCAATAGGTCTCGCATTTACCCGAGTTAAAGCTATTGGCATTGTAAATGACAATGCCTTTTATTTATGTTTTAAAAACGAAAATAAAAGGCATTGTTATTTGCAATGCCAATAGCTCAAACTCGCGTAACTGCGAGACCTATAGCATTGCAAATGCTTGTTTTAAAAAAGCTGTCGCACGACCCTCAGACCCCCCCCTCTCTACTCTGTCTTTCCTCTGCTGCGAGCACCATCTGCCCCCCCCCCCCCCCATGCTTCTGGAAAGTAAAGATGACACATCACAGCTCTTTAGAGGCTTCTCTTGAAGTGAGAGGAAAAGTTTCATTTCTGCTCTGCGGAGTGACTCTTTCTTTGTCCTAAAACTGGGACATTTCTTGAAACTTAGGGAAGGCGGCGGGACACAGGACAGACCTCAGACCTCTCAAAACCAGGACTGTCCAACTGCGCCTTCTTTGGGGACTTTGTTGCTTCTTCCCGGAGCGAGACCTTAAAACCCTGGTCCAATCGCTGGTCATCTCCAGACTGGACTTCTGCAATTCTCTTCTTACTGGCTGTGAGAAGTTGGCCTGATATGCAGTGCTCACTATTCTAGTGATCACTATGTATCAGTCCAAACAACCCTTATGGTGATTGGTTGTAAGTCAACCTTATAGACCAGCTATCCTAGTAGTGTGGATACGAGCAGTCTAAGGCTAAAGACTCGAGAGGCCGTGTTAAGCCAGCTGTTATACCATCACATATACCCCTTGAACACCAAGTGAAAGGACACCACACAAGTGTTATGAAAATAAACAGTGTATTTATTTAAGTCACAACAGCCCTGTACTCTTTATGAGGACAGGGTACTAAGCACACAACAAAACTCTTACGAAAATACTTTAAGTTGCACAATTTACACAAATGCCCGAGGGGCACGAAAAACCATATACTATGAAAGTGGAATGCGAAATTACTAGCAGGTAAGTACTGGACTAATAGGCTTTGGAATCGCTAGGACTACGTTACTGAACCTTCAGATTACTAGTAGGAGGCCTAGGGGACTCGGGTGCAGAGTGTGCACTCTCACGCGGGATGCGGGACAAAGTCTATGGAGGCTAGTAAAAGCAAAGTTAGTGTTCTCGGGCGAACCCGACTAGGTAGGTCAAAAACGAAAGTGGATTCTGAACCTTGGATAGTGAGGCTATGCTGGGGCACCGAAATGCCGAAGTTACCTAGCCCAGGGGCTGCGGCTGCATAGGTCTGAAAAGACGTCGGGAATCCTCGTTGACGAACCAGGAGCCTGAAAGGAGTTGCTGGCAGGCGACCAGTGAAGATTGTTCTAAGTGATCCAAGCCTGGATCGATGATGGATGACACCTGAAAGCAGAGGGGACCAAGTCATGAATCACTAGCCAGTGATCAGATGGGCACCAGGATGGCACCGGATGGTAGTCACCTCGACCAGGTGAGTGGGCGACGCTGGGCTCTGCAGTCTCACAGACCAGGAGGCGTTGTCGGCGACCAGGATGGAGGTGCGAGCTGTCCCACGATGGTTGCTGCTGTCGACGTTGCTGGACCCAGGATCGGGGCAACAAGTCTTGGCAAATTCAAGCCCACGCGGTGGACCTAAAATGGCGTCTGGAGTGGACCAGGAGGGTCCGGGGTGCTCCTCTTTTGGAAGGGAGCAAGGGCCAGTCTGGAGCAACCAGACCAGCATTGTTGTTGTCGTCGGTCGTCGTCGGGAAGGCCACAAGCCAGCAGGCTAGTAGCCAGACAACGCGGTGAGCAGCAAAAAGCAGAAGGGCCCCACGCAGATCTCGTGGATGCTGGGGGGCTGGACTTCGGTGCTGGAGCTGCTCAAGGTCGGGGCTTCTCGGACCCCAAAGCACTCACCAGAGGATCCCTCGGCAGTCGTGCTGGATAGAAGTCGTGCAGTTCTGATGATAGCCGGTCCCTCGAGGCCTCGTCGCACCTACGGTTCTCAGCTTAGCTGTAGAGGTAGGTAGAGGTCAGAGGTGCCAGGGAAGCCGGGTCTCTTCGTGCTGGTCAGTCGGATTCCGGAGGAAGGGCGTGCAGCAAACCGCAGTGTTCTTGGATGGTGCCTGCGGATGCAGGGTGACTACTCCTTAGTCACAAGGGAGAAATCTTGAGAAGAAGTCGAGAGTTTCTTTCGTAGAAAGTAGTGTCTTGATTCAAAGATGATCTAATTTGGAAGGGTCCCCACTCCTGCCTTTATCCTAAAGAAAGGGGTGGGTACGCGACTAGGTCCTGCCCTAGGGGTGGGACCAGGAAGGGGGGTGGTTACACCCCTCTCCCATGCCGGACTTTCCCCAGCTCAGGGGCCGGTGTGCCCCTGAAACTGGTTCTAGCCGGCCTATGCATAGTGAGCACCGGGGTGCCACTTGCAGTCACCTTCCTGTAAAGCCCTGCCTACCCAGGATACACAAAACCCTGTCTGGGATGGTGCTAGCACCGCCCCTGACAGGAAACCCTTTGTCCATGCTCCCCTCGCTGGAAGGACTCCCAGCTGCAGGGGGTCAGACTTGTGTCTGTGGTGGCAGCATCCATTTTGTGATGCTGAGGCTTGAGTTAACTTTAACCGGAGTTCACAGTTACATACATGTCGTGTCCCTCTAGAAGGGTGGAATGCTAACCCCGTCGCCAGAATTGGCGAGGGGTTAGTATTCCAAATCATATGACACCTTACTCGACATGTTTTGATAAAGCGATACCAGAGTTAGCATTTAACCGCGAGGATTATAATGCACTTAAGAGTATATGGTATGCGTTATCATGGAACAGCTATTAGGACTTGGTTCCGCAAGCTGCAAACGGGCTCAGCTCATGCCAGAGCACCATCTCACACGATTCCAAGCACTCTGCCTTCAGGATTGTCAAGGCCTGCCATAGGAGTGACTGATAGGAATCTGTGTGTCCATTTTAGGGTTAGATATAGGTATACTATATCTACAGCAAAGGGTGTTTACACCACCTTGCCCCAGCTGTCGTGCAGCCAGTTGTGTCAGATTGAGATGGCCAGCCAGGGGTGGCATAATACATGCTGCAGCCCCTGGTAGGCCCTGGGTACACCTATGCCCTGAGTTACAGGGTCTGATAAGGTGGCCCAGTACCAATTGGATAATGCACCTAAGGCACACGTGTCAATTTAGTGAGAGAACAGCTAGGCTGTGGGTCTGATTAGCAGGCCCACAGCCAGGGAAGTCGGAAACCAGTGAAGCAAAAAGCAAAAATCTGGGGTGATCATAGGATTGCAGACCCTACTCTCCTACACTGGCTTCCCCAAATCCCACCTGTCCCCCCTTAAATCTGTTCTCCATTCAGCAGCTCGTTTCATTTATGGGGCTAAAAGAAGTGACCACATCACACCGATGTTATCCACCCTCCGCTGGCTTCCCTTCGAGGCTAGAGCTAACTACAAGACTGCCTGTATCACCCACACAGCCTTGCACTCCTCCTCTCCTTGTTACCTGGCGAATAAACTGAAACTCTCTGGAGGCTCTAGACCATCTCGTAATGCGGAGAATCTACTGCTTGAACCTCCCACTTTCAAGAAGGAAAGATCGATGGCCCAATCCTTTTCAGGCAGCGCGGTGAGAATCTGGAACTCACTTCCGCCTCAGCTCCGGACCACCGCCTCCCCCCGGGCCTTCAAAACGGACCTCAAAGTTCTTCTCCTCCAAAGACACTTCCGAAGTTAATCCACGCCCTCTCTATTATCTGAAGGAAAACCTTTTAGTATAGAACAGTTCTATTCTCCATGACTATGGAAGTGCCTTCCCAGTGTGTTCTGCCACTTTTTGCAGTATTATCCTTCTACCTGTGTTTGGTTCTCTTTTGTAACCTGCACACGTCTCTTTTCTCTTGTAACACACCGTTTGCTACCTCTTACATTTTGTTTGCTTTCAATACTTGCACAAGTGCCACCATTGCCTACGTAACGCCTGTTCTTGTGCCTCTGTCTCTGGCATATATCGCAGTACTATACCTCTAATTGTACTTTGTTTTAATTTGTAACCTGCACACGTCACTCTACCTCGTGTATTTTGTTTGCTCACAATTGTCACCTTTGCCTCATGTACCTTAGCGTTTGCTCTTGTAACATGCTCACTTGTAATGTTCTCATGTTTCAGTTCTGTTGCTTTTGTGAAGCCTCTGACGCCTTCGAGTAAAGTTCGCGCTATAGAAAAACCGCATACATCAAATAAATAAATAATTAAATAAAAGTAATCGGGGACGTCAGGGGACCCTAGGCAGGGCAGTCTACCCCTCCCTCGCCCCCACACTGAGCCCCTCCCCAGAGAGCAGAGGGTGATGTACAGACGCCAGGAAGGGTCACATTAGGAAACATGGCACATTGGAGTGTGGAGACGCGGCCGCTGGGGGGCGCCCGAGCAGAAAACATCTGCAAACAAGACCATGAGCAACAGCAACGAGGAGAAAACAGACGTATGAGAATCAATAAAAGAGAATTCCAGACTAAACAAAACAAAAAACAACCGGTTTAACCGGAAAAGACCGCAGCAATGAGCAGGGGGGCGGGGTCAGCTCGTGCCACGATGCCCCCCCCCCCCCTCCCGTGATCACAGCATCTACACCCGCGTTTTACTCACGCCCGGGGGCGGGGGGGGGGGGGGGGTATGATGTAATGAGCGGGGCCCCCAGAGTAAGAGGGCAATGGATGGTGGCGGGGTACCCCCGATGCCCCCTCATCTAGTCTGATCTCTCCGGGGGCGCTCGGCAGTGGGTTCAGCGGCAGAGCTCGGTGCCCCCTCGACAAGGATGGCACAGCGGGTCTGGATGGCATGGAGACCGCCCGGGGGGGGGCTGGGCACCGCTGGCGGGTCGGTGCCACCCTCTCACCCTCTGCTGCCCTCCCTGTGCCAGCCGGCCTGGCTGCGAAGAGGGGCTCGGAGTTTCCTCAGCCAGGGGTGGTGGTTAGGGGGGGGGTGTCTTAGGGCGCTGTGGTTTCAGCAGGGGGGGTTGGGCATCATGCATGGAGAGGTTGGTGGCGTTCACGGAGAGAGTGGCAGTGCCAAGGGGCAGTGCCTCCAGTGGGATGAGCTTCAGCGAGGGGGCGTAGCATTGCCAAAGAGGGGGGGGGGGGGGGGGGGGGGTGCCTCCACGAAAGTGGCGTCACGGAGGGGGCGTGGCTCGCTGACACTACAAGACAGTCTCTGCCCCAACATGCCCCAGTCAATGCTCCTGGAAAGCTGCCCTCTCTGCCAGGCCTCTCCGTGCCCTCCAGCCCCGTGCCAGGATCAGCCGGTGAGTGTGTCTCGGTGCACGGATTCCACTGCAGGCGGGGGCCAGGGTTGTGTGTGGGTGGGTGTGTGTGGGGGGGGGGGGGGGGAGGAGGGGGAGGTACTGCACGTGAGCTCGTTGCTTACCCGGAAGCTGTCACTGTCATTCTGGCGGAGAATAAGCTGCATTTGCCCGCTATCAGAACTGGGCATAAAGTGCTATTTACCAGAACAGGGACGGATCGAGGTCTCCTGCTCGGATGCGGGCTCGGAAGTGCAGAATCGCTGCACTTAACGGCTCTAGAAATGCAATGCAGAAGTGCCGGCACTCAGTATATCATAGTGCCTGTGTGATCTGCCGAAGTGCTCATACTCAGTATAGCAAAGTGCCTGTGTGATCTCAGAGGTGCCGGTATCTAAAGTACCCGTGTGATCTCAGAAGTGCTCATACTCCGTATAGCAGAGTGCTTGTGTGATGTCAGAAGGGCCAGTACGCAGTATAGCAGAGTACTTGTTTGATCTTGAAAGTGCCGGTACGCAGTATAGCAGAGTGCCTGTGTGATGTCAGAAGTGCCGGTACGCAGTATAGCAGAATGCCTGTGTGATCTCAGAAGTGCCGGTATTCGATATATAAAGTACCTGTGTGATCTCAGAAGTGCTCATACGCAGTAAAGCAGAGTGCTTGTGTGATGTCAGAAGTGCCGGTACGCAGTATAGCAGAGTGCCTGTGTGATGCCAGAAGTGCCGGTACGCAGTATAGCAGTGTACCTGTTTGATCTTGAAAGTGCCGGTACGCAGTATAGCAGAGTGCCTGTGTGATGTCAGTAGTGCCGGTATTCGGTATATAAAGTACCTGTGTGATGTCAGAAGTGCCGGTACGCAGTATAGCAGAGTGCCTGTGTGATCTCAGAAGTGCCGGTATTCGATATATAAAGTACCCGTGTGATCTCAGAAGTGCTCATACGCAGTAAAGCATAGTGCCTGTGTGATGTCAGTAGTGCCGGTACGCAGTATAGCAGAATGCCTGTGTGATCTCAGAAGTGCCGGTATTCGATATATAAAGTACCTGTGTGATCTCAGAAGTGCTCATACGCAGTAAAGCATAGTGCCTGTGTGATGTCAGAAGTGCCGGTACGCAGTATAGCAGAGTACCTGTTTCATCTTGGAAGTGCCGGTACGCAGTATAGCAGTGTACCTGTTTGATCTTGAAAGTGCCGGTACGCAGTATAGCAGAGTGCCTGTGTGATGTCAGTAGTGCCGGTATTCGGTATATAAAGTACCTGTGTGATGTCAGAAGTGCCGGTACGAAGTATAGCAGAGTGCCTGTGTGATGTCAGAAGTGCCGGTACGCAGTATAGCAGAGTGCCTGTGTGATGTCAGTAGTGCCGGTATTCGGTATATAAAGTACCTGTGTGATGTCAGTAGTGCCGGTACGCAGTATAGCAGAGTGCCTGTGTGATGTCAGAAGTGCCGGTACGCAGTATAGCAGAATGCCTGTGTGATCTCAGAAGTGCCGGTATTCGATATATAAAGTACCTGTGTGATCTCAGAAGTGCTCATACGCAGTAAAGCATAGTGCCTGTGTGATGTCAGAAGTGCCGGTACGCAGTATAGCAGAGTGCTTGTGTGATGTCAGAAGTGCCGGTACGCAGTATAGCAGAGTGCCTGTGTGATGTCAGAAGTGCCGGTACGCAGTATAGCAGAGTACCTGTTTCATCTTGGAAGTGCCGGTACGCAGTATAGCAGTGTACCTGTTTGATCTTGAAAGTGCCGGTACGCAGTATAGCAGAGTGCCTGTGTGATGTCAGTAGTGCCGGTATTCGGTATATAAAGTACCTGTGTGATGTCAGTAGTGCCGGTACGCAGTATAGCAGAGTGCCTGTGTGATGTCAGAAGTGCCGGTACGCAGTATAGCAGAGTACCTGTTTCATCTTGGAAGTGCCGGTACGCAGTATAGCAGAGTACCTGTTTCATCTTGGAAGTGCCGGTACGCAGTATAGCAGTGTACCTGTTTGATCTTGAAAGTGCCGGTACGCAGTATAGCAGAGTGCCTGTGTGATGTCAGTAGTGCCGGTATTCGGTATATAAAGTACCTGTGTGTCGTCAGAAGTGCCGGTACGCAGTATAGCAGAGTGCCTGTGTGATGTCAGTAGTGCCGGTATTCGGTATATAAAGTACCTGTGTGTCGTCAGAAGTGCCGGTACGCAGTATAGCAGAGTGCCTGTGTGATGTCAGTAGTGCCGGTATTCGATATATAAAGTACCTGTGTGATCTCAGAAGTGCTCGTACGCAGTAAAGCAGAGTGCTTGTGTGATGTCAGAAGTGCCGGTACGCAGTATAGCAGAGTACCTGTTTCCTCTTGGAAGTGCCGGTACGCAGTATATCAGTGTACCTGTTTGATCTTGAAAGTGCCGGTACGCAGTATAGCAGAGTGCCTGTGTGATGTCAGTAGTGCCGGTATTCGGTATATAAAGTACCTGTGTGATCTCAGAAGTGCCGGTACGCAGTATAGCAGAGTACCTGTTTCATCTTGGAAGTGCCGGTACGCAGTATATCAGTGTACCTGTTTGATCTTGAAAGTGCCGGTACGCAGTATAGCAGAGTGCCTGTGTGATGTCAGTAGTGCCGGTATTCGGTATATAAAGTACCTGTGTGATGTCAGAAGTGCCGGTACGCAGTATAGCAGAATGCCTGTGTGATCTCAGAAGTGCCGGTATTCGATATATAAAGTACCTGTGTGATCTCAGAAGTGCCGGTACGCAGTATAGCAGAGTGCCTGTGTGATGTCAGTAGTGCCGGTATTCGGTATATAAAGTACCTGTGTGATGTCAGAAGTGCCGGTACGCAGTATAGCAGAATGCCTGTGTGATCTCAGAAGTGCCGGTATTCGATATATAAAGTACCTGTGTGATCTCAGAAGTGCTCGTACGCAGTAAAGCAGAGTGCTTGTGTGATGTCAGAAGTGCCGGTACGCAGTATAGCAGAGTACCTGTTTCATCTTGGAAGTGCCGGTACGCAGTATATCAGTGTACCTGTTTGATCTTGAAAGTGCCGGTACGCAGTATAGCAGAGTGCCTGTGTGATGTCAGTAGTGCCGGTATTCGGTATATAAAGTACCTGTGTGTCGTCAGAAGTGCCGGTACGCAGTATAGCAGAGTGCCTGTGTGATCTCAGAAGTTTAGGTATTCGGTATATAACGTACCTGTGTGACGTCAGAAGTGCCGGGTCATCTTTATCTCTTTGGACCCGGGAATGGTTGAGCGGGCGGTGGTTGGCGAGATGCAATATGTACCTCATTGTCACGTAGAGAGCTGTAGTGTTGTGAGTATCTCTGGACCTGGAGCAGGTTGGTGAGACACTATATGTATGTTCATGTCCCGTAGAGACATGAGGCTCTGGCTTCTTCCTGGTGTGCCCCAGTTTCACTGCACTGGACAGGCCTAAAAAAATCTACCACCCACTCGCTATGGTGAGTCAGATGGTATCGGGTTGAGGTGAGCATTAAAGACGCCTTTAAAACTTGTTTTTATCTTGACACATTTGTTGTCAAATGTCAGTTTATCTGTTTACCAATTGCTGCTTATCTCTTCCTGGCTAGTGGTGTTTTCTGTCTCTTACTTCACATAGAGGTTTTTGTAAAGTCAGCTGTCTGATAATACTTGTGACAGCTGTAGGATGTCAGGTTTTCTATCTAACACACATTTAAATACCTTGCAAATAAATAGTACAAATATTTCAAAATATGTCAGAAATTACAAAAGCATTTTTTTTAATTCAGAAGTGTGATGCTATTAAAGATTCAAATCCTGGCAAAACAAACCAGAACACTTTACTCGGTGATGTGCAAATGACAAACACTATCTAGTGTCATGAGTGGTTTGGCACGTCACTTGCACATTCTGTGGCTATTCCAATGGAAAATGTGCTGATTGCAAATTGCAGTGTGCTGCCACTTCATAATTCAGCATTGTGTTTATTAAAAGTTTTTAAACATGATTTGAGAAACATTCTTGCCCCCCCCTGATCACAATGTTGTTAATGAACTAAGCGGCAAGTCGTGGGTTATGTGTATCCTGTTTGCAATAGATTTGTATTATATTTGGAGCAAAAGTTTAGTCCATTAAATCAAACAAACTTTTTTTGTGCTGCAGACGTGCCGATCAAACATATTTGAAGGTGGGATCATATGTGAGAAGGAAGGAAATGGCGGCTCAGTGAATTACATTTTGTGTCCAGGGTCACATCATTTGAAGCCAGTTTATGGGTCAAGAGCGTCACAGTTAGGTCGAGTAGATGATTCAGGTCTTTAGGTCTGCAGGTCTGGTAACACTTTTATCATTTTTCAAGACATGCGTGACCTGGCTCCAACCTGGAGTTCCATTCCACTGCGCTTGCGTAAGAACAGCACACGCTGCTTTGTTGGACAAATGTTATTATGTTCTTGTCAAATCGTTCCTCCTTTGTTTATCTTAGTTGATATTTGTTGCTACTGCCTCATTCCTTTTATGTTTTTAAGTTTCTCACCTAACACAACTCTTTGTTTTCTTTCCAGGCACCATCTTCATTATCTGAGCGCCGCCATGTCTGCCTCAATCAAAACCTTCGTCTTTTTCGACCTGGAGACCACGGGCCTTCCTCAGGACCTCCCCAAGGTGACTGAGATCTGCCTGGTGGCGGTCCACCGCTGCTCGGTGGAGAACCCTCCGCGGGATCCGGCCACTGGCGTGCCACAGCTGCCCCGCATCCTGGACAAGCTCTGCCTCTTCATGGACCCCGGGAAGACCGTGACGCCCAAAGCCGCCGAGATCACGGGGCTCAACAACAGCAACCTGACCAGGAGCGAGAAGCAGACCTTCGATGCCCGCACGGTGGCCCTGATCCAGGAGTTCCTGCAGCGCCAGGCCCAGCCCGTCTGCCTGGTGGCCCACAACGGCAACGGCTTCGACTTCCCGTTGCTCAAGGCTGAGCTGATGCACCAAGGCCAAGACTTGGTTGGCCAAGTCTACTGCCTGGACACCATGAGGGCTTTGCGAGACTTGGACGACTACGACTGTCCACCAGGGGGCTCCTACTCGCTGAGCACCCTCTACAGGCGCTTCTTCAAGGAGGACCCCAAAGACTCGCACTTTGCGGAAGGGGACGTGCTGGCCATGCTGGTGATCTTCCTCTACAAGGCATCGGAGCTCCTAGAGTGGGCTAGCACCAAATGCGGCACCTGGGCAGCGGTGAAGCCCATGTACAGCGTCCAGCTTCAGCACACCGGCTAAGGTGGGCTTCACCCCCAAAGGAACTCCTTGGACTCCATGCTTTCCACCAACACCTGTTTTATCGACCTTGGAGGGAAGAATTGCTGGCTCTGCCCTACTTGGAACCAACATGCTGGTAAACGCAGCCATGGGCAGTCGGGGCGCTGCCCAGAGCCATTTTACCAGCAGTAAATCTTCTTTTTAAATAAATACATTTGTGCCCCTTCCCATGGAACTGTGCAAGTCTACGCGCATCAGCGTATCCAACCCCCCAAAAAAGACGCAAAACAGATGTAATCCAGAAGACATCTCTGAACTGACCCAGTGATTGTCGCCTGTTTAAAATTCTCACGCTTTCAGTAATGTAGCAGACACCCCAAAATATAAACTGCAAAGGTGGGAGTGTTGGGGAGGTAGGGATCGCCAGGTTTGTATTATTGATTCAAACTGTTTTTTTATTGTGATGTCTTTTAGGTCATTTTTACTTTTTAGAGAGATTTTAATGTAGCTACATGACTTCGCAGAGGGTAATTTAAGGTGGTAGAAGGTTTGTTCGCGTCATATCCTGGTGCCAGAGGGCAGGTTGGCCAGTCCTGTCCTGTTGGGCGAGGCTGTTGTAATGCGACGCAGTCTCGCAAATATGAAACGTGGTGAACAGCACTGCAACCTTCCCAGTACCCTGGCGTTGCAAAGCTCGTCAGAGATAGAAATGACTATATATCATTCTTGAAACAGCGCCGCGCCCTGACCACAGCTGCCCATTAGTAACAGGAGTTGTAGAGCTGAAACAGCACAGCGCCCACATTGCATAGACTAGATCACAGGAGCTAACAGGATAGGATGTGGCTCATGGGCCTGTAAACCTTTCCTGAGTCACCCTATACATGTGCGTACTGCAGCTGTGGTATGTGTTGAATGAAGCAGTTCTCTGTGCATTGTATTATGTGTTAAGTAAGCAGTTATCTGGGTATTGTGGTATGTATCAGTTCTTTGTGTATATCCAATATGGCTGCCACTCACAGCCCCCTTGTACACTGTGTATTGTAGCCCGGCATGTGCTGTTTATAAACATTCGTTCAATAAAGCCCAGATGTAATAAACTACGTTCTTGTGTGTTCATTTCATCTCGTGTTGTGTGACTGACAGGTATCTGTGCAGTCAGCCAGGGGGCTCCGTCACTCTACTTCCGGTGGTCCAGGGGTGACTTTTCCACCGGTTTGAAGACTCTCACTGCAGGTCGAACTCGTATTGGCTGTGGACTTGTCACTTGTTGTGTGAACGGGTCTGTGTGTCACACCCCCAGAGAGGTGACTCAGTTACTCACCGCTAACCCTCGTTCCTCTGAGTCAAGGTTTCCTCATCCCAGCCCTCCGCAGTGTATGCACGCCCAGGCTGTTTAAAAAGAATCATGCCCCCCCCCCCCCCTGATATACCTCCGTAAAAAAAATTGTTGTCCAGAAATTTTCATTTTTGATTTGTGTTTTTGGATCATTTGAGAAGCAATTTGGCTTGTGTAGACATTGCTCTGAAAAGTTTTTTTTCTATCTCTGTAAGACTACTTGACCCCAAAACCTATGTTTTGACACCAAAATGAAGTATATAGGTCTCATTATTACTGCAATATTACACCATCACAGCAACAAATCCGCCTTTTTGAAAATATCATCCAGAAAATTTGGCCCGAATCAGCAATGTCTACCCAAGCTAAATTACTTCTAATGATCCAAAAACACAAATTAAAAACGAAAATCTCGGGACAACCTTTTTTTACGGAGGTATATCGGGGGCCGGGACTAAAACATTGTCGCACAGTCCTAGCGGTAATGCTCACGTGGTGTATTAAACGCACAATGTAAACCTTCCTTAAGGCCCTGTAGACAGAACAGTTGACACCAACTCAGAAGAAAAATCTTCCCCATTTTTAGTTTGTAGCGAAAAATAATTGTGAGAGGGGGAGAGTAGTTGGCAGCCACACACGTATCTTTTAAAGAAGTTTCTGGAAGCTGCAGACAAGGAAGAGATACCCCTAGCGGGGCGTCCCTGGATGTCAGGGGAAGGCAAACCCCTTACTGTGATAGGACCCCTTCCTACCTCCCCAAACAGAGGTAGACAGGTGTGCGTGATTGCCAGCACTCCCAAAAGAGGGGCCTTTGGAAGCTTCAGCATCAAGCTGGGACCCGAGGGGGGGTCGGCGCTTCCTCCTCTCTGGAGGCTGAGCGCCTTCTCATGCTGCAGCTCAGCTTCGAGGGGCGTTATTCCACACCCAGGCCTGCTGAACCTCGACCCATTGGGTTGAAGATGTTCTGTGCTGGTAAAAAGAGTGCAGTTAGAGCCCCCAGCACAAGGAGGCGCTGCAGCGGCTTGGGGAGAACAGATATAGTTGTTGAGACCACACATCTCATGGCTGTTGTGAGTGAGCAAACTTGATTGTGACACTAGCAGGTCATAACAACAGTGACACAGGGCCCGGTCACTGGAGGGAGCTCAGACTACACTCATTACACCGAGGGCCCAGTCACTGGAGGGAGCTCAGACTACACTCATTACACTGAGGGCCCGGTCACTGGAGGGAGCTCAGACTACACTCATTACACCGAGGGCCCCGTCACTGGAGGGAGCTCAGACTACACTCATTACACCGAGGGCCCAGTCACTGGAGGGAGCTCAGACTACACTCATTACACCGAGGGCCCAGTCACTGGAGGGAGCTCAGACTACACTCATTACACCGAGGGCCCCGTCACTGGAGGAAGCTCAGACTACACTCATTACACTGAGGGCCCAGTCACCGGAGGGAGCTCAGACTACACTCATTACACCGAGGGCCCCGTCACTGGAGGGAGCTCAGACTACACTCATTACACGAGGGCCCGGTCACTAGAGGAGCTCAGACTACACTGACACAGGGCCCGGCCACTGGAGGGAGCTCAGACTACACTCATTACACCGAGGGCCCCGTCACTGGAGGGAGCTCAGACTACACTCATTACACCGAGGGCCCAGTCACCGGAGGGAGCTCAGACTACACTCATTACACTGGGGGCCCCGTCACTGGAGGGAGCTCAGACTACACTCATTACACCGAGGGCCCCGTCACTGGAGGGAGCTCTGACTACACTCATTACACCGAGGGCCCAGTCACTGGAGGGAGCTCAGACTACACTCATTACACAGAGGGCCCCGTCACTGGAGGGAGCTCAGACTACACTCATTACACTGAGGGCCCGGTCACTGGAGGGAGCTCAGACTACACTCATTACACCGAGGGCCCCGTCACTGGAGGGAGCTCAGACTACACTCATTACACCGAGGGCCCCGTCACTGGAGGGAGCTCTGACTACACTCATTACACCGAGGGCCCAGTCACTGGAGGGAGCTCAGACTACACTCATTACACCGAGGGCCCCGTCACTGGAGGGAGCTCAGACTACACTCATTACACTGAGGGCCCCGTCACTGGAGGGAGCTCTGACTACACTCATTACACTGAGGGTCCGGTCACTGGAGGGAGCTCAGACTACACTCATTACACTGAGGGCCCAGTCACTGGAGGGAGCTCAGACTACACTCATTACACCGAGGGCCCAGTCACTGGAGGGAGCTCAGACTACACTCATTACACCGAGGGCCCGGTCACTGGAGGGAGCTCTGACTACACTCATTACACTGAGGCCCAGCCACTGGAGGGAGCTGAGACTACACTCATTACACCGAGGGCCCCGTCACTGGAGGAAGCTCAGACTACACTCATTATACTGAGGGCCCAGTCACTGGAGGGAGCTCAGACTACACTCATTACACCGAGGGCCCAGTCACTGGAGGGAGCTCAGACTACACTCATTACACCGAGGGCCCAGTCACTGGAGGGAGCTCAGACTACACTCATTACACCGAGGGCCCGTCACTGGAGGGAGCTCAGACTACACTCATTACACTGAGGGCCCAGTCACTGGAGGGAGCTCAGACTACACTCATTACACTGAGGGCCCAGTCACTGGAGGGAGCTCAGACTACACTCATTACACTGAGGGCCCAGTCACTGGAGGGAGCTCTGACTACACTCATTATACTGAGGGCCCAGTCACCGGAGGGAGCTCAGACTACACTCATTACACTGAGGGCCCGGTCACTGGAGGGAGCTCAGACTACACTCATTACACCGAGGGCCCGGTCACTGGAGGGAGCTCAGACTACACTCATTACACTGAGGGCCCGGTCACTGGAGGGAGCTCAGACTACACTCATTACACCGAGGGCCCGGTCACTGGAGGGAGCTCAGACTACACTCATTACACAGAGGGCCCAGTCACTGGAGGGAGCTCAGACTACACTCATTACACTGAGGGCCCAGTCACTGGAGGGAGCTCAGACTACACTCATTACACTGAGGGCCCAGTCACCGGAATGAGCTCAGACTACACTCATTACACCGAGGGCCCAGTCACTGGAGGGAGCTCAGACTACACTCATTACACTGAGGGCCCAGTCACTGGAGGGAGCTCAGACTACACTCATTACACTGAGGGCCCAGTCACTGGAGGGAGCTCAGACTACACTCATTACACTGAGGGCCCAGTCACTGGAGGGAGCTCAGACTACACTCATTACACCGAGGGCCCAGTCACTGGAGGGAGCTCTGACTACACTCATTACACCGAGGGCCCAGTCACTGGAGGGAGCTCTAACTACACTCATTACACCGAGGGCCCAGTCACTGGAGGGAGCTCAGACTACACTCATTACACCGAGGGCCCAGTCACTGGAGGGAGCTCAGACTACACTCATTACACTGAGGGCCCAGTCACTGGAGGGAGCTCAGACTACACTCATTACACTGAGGGCCCAGTCACTGGAGGGAGCTCAGACTACACTCATTACACTGGGGGCCCCGTCACTGGAGGGAGCTCAGACTACACTCATTACACTGGGGGCCCCGTCACTGGAGGGAGCTCAGACTACACTCATTACACTGAGGGCCCAGTCACTGGAGGGAGCTCAGACTACACTCATTACACCGAGGGCCCAGCCACTGGAGGGAGCGCAGACTACACTCATTACACCGAGGGCCCAGCCACTGGAGGGAGCGCAGACTACACTCATTACACTGAGGGCCCCGTCACTGGAGGGAGCTCTGACTACACTCATTACACCGAGGGCCCAGCCACTGGAGGGAGCTCAGACTACACTCATTACACTGAGGGCCCAGTCACTGGAGGGAGCTCAGACTACACTCATTACAGAGGGCCCAGTCACTGGAGGGAGCTCAGACTACACTCATTACACTGGGGGCCCCGTCACTGGAGGGAGCTCAGACTACACTCATTACACTGGGGGCCCCGTCACTGGAGGGAGCTCAGACTACACTCATTACACTGGGGGCCCCGTCACTGGAGGGAGCTCTGACTACACTCATTACACCGAGGGCCCAGCCACTGGAGGGAGCTCAGACTACACTCATTACACTGAGGGCCCAGTAACTGGAGGGAGCTCAGACTACACTCATTACACTGAGGGCCCAGTCACTGGAGGGAGCTCTGACTACACTCATTACACCGAGGGCCCGGTCACTGGAGGGAGCTGAGACCTACACTCATTACACTGAGGGCCCGGTCACTGGAGGGAGCTCAGACTACACTCATTACACCGAGGGCCCCGCCACTGGAGGGAGCTCAGACTACACTCATTACACTGAGGGCCCAGTCACTGGAGGGAGCTCAGACTACCCTCATTACACTGAGGGCCCAGTCACTGGAGGGAGCTCAGACTACACTCATTACACTGGGGGCCCCGTCACTGGAGGGAGCTC
Organism: Lissotriton vulgaris; assembly: GCF_964263255.1. Classification (NCBI taxonomy): domain Eukaryota; kingdom Metazoa; phylum Chordata; class Amphibia; order Caudata; family Salamandridae; genus Lissotriton; species Lissotriton vulgaris. The sequence continues at coordinate 11,521,769 of NC_141698.1, read as the reverse complement.
AGACTACACTCATTACACTGGGGGCCCCGTCACTGGAGGGAGCTCAGACTACACTCATTACACTGGGGGCCCCGTCACTGGAGGGAGCTCAGACTACACTCATTACACTGGGGGCCCCGTCACTGGAGGGAGCTCAGACTACACTCATTACACTGGGGGCCCCGTCACTGGAGGGAGCTCAGACTACACTCATTACACTGGGGGCCCAGTCACTGGAGGGAGCTCTGACTACACTCATTACACCGAGGGCCCAGCCACTGGAGGGAGCTCAGACTACACTCATTACACTGAGGGCCCAGTCACTGGAGGGAGCTCAGACTACACTCATTACACCGAGGGCCCAGTCACTGGAGGGAGCTCAGACTACACTCATTACACTGGGGGCCCAGCCACTGGAGGGAGCTCAGACTACACTCATTACAGAGGGCCCAGTCACTGGAGGGAGCTCAGACTACACTCATTACACTGAGGGCCCCGCCACTGGAGGGAGCTCAGACTACACTCATTACAGAGGGCCCAGTCACTGGAGGGAGCTCAGACTACACTCATTACAGAGGGCCCAGTCACTGGAGGGAGCTCTGACTACACTCATTACACTGGGGGCCCAGACACTGGAGGGAGCTCGGACTACACTCATTACACCGAGGGCCCAGTCACTGGAGGGAGCTCAGACTACACTCATTACACTGGGGGCCCCGTCACTGGAGGGAGCTCAGACTACACTCATTACACTGGGGGCCCGGTCACTGGAGGGAGCTCAGACTACACTCATTACACCGAGGGCCCCGTCACTGGAGGGAGCTCAGACTACACTCATTACACTGGGGGCCCCGTCACTGGAGGGAGCTCAGACTACACTCATTACACTGGGGGCCCCGTCACTGGAGGGAGCTCAGACTACACTCATTACACCGAGGGCCCGGTCACTGGAGGGAGCTCAGACTACACTCATTACACCGAGGGCCCTGTCACTAGAGGGAGCTCAGACTACACTCATTACACTGGGGGCCCCGTCACTGGAGGGAGCTCAGACTACACTCATTACACTGGGGGCCCCGTCACTGGAGGGAGCTCAGACTACACTCATTACACTGGGGGCCCCGTCACTGGAGGGAGCTCAGACTACACTCATTACACCGAGGGCCCCGTCACTGGAGGGAGCTCAGACTACACTCATTACACCGAGGGCCCCGTCACTGGAGGGAGCTCAGACTACACTCATTACACCGAGGGCCCCGTCACTGGAGGGAGCTCAGACTACACTCATTACACCGAGGGCCCCGTCACTGGAGGGAGCTCAGACTACACTCATTACACCGAGGGCCCCGTCACTGGAGGGAGCTCAGACTACACTCATTACAGAGGGCCCAGTCACTGGCCGGAGCTCAGACTACACTCATTACACCGAGGGCCCCGTCACTGGAGGGAGCTCAGACTACACTCATTACACCGAGGGCCCCGTCACTGGAGGGAGCTCAGACTACACTCATTACAGAGAGCCCAGTCACTGGAGGGAGCTCAGACTACACTCATTACACTGGGGGCCCCGTCACTGGAGGGAGCTCAGACTACACTCATTACACTGGGGGCCCCGTCACTGGAGGGAGCTCAGACTACACTCATTACACCGAGGGCCCCGTCACTGGAGGGAGCTCAGACTACACTCATTACACCGAGGGCCCCGTCACAGGAGGGAGCTCAGACTACACTCATTACAGAGGGCCCAGTCACTGGAGGGAGCTCAGACTACACTCATTACACTGGGGGCCCCGTCACTGGAGGGAGCTCAGACTACACTCATTACACTGGGGGCCCCGTCACTGGAGGGAGCTCAGACTACACTCATTACACCGAGGGCCCCGTCACTGGAGGGAGCTCAGACTACACTCATTACACCGAGGGCCCCGTCACTGGAGGGAGCTCAGACTACACTCATTACACCGAGGGCCCCGCCACTGGAGGGAGCTCAGACTACACTCATTACACCGAGGGCCCCGTCACTGGAGGGAGCTCAGACTACACTCATTACACCGAGGGCCCAGTCACTGGAGGGAGCTCAGACTACACTCATTACACTGAGGGCCCGGTCACTGGAGGGAGCTCAGACTACACTCATTACACTGAGGGCCCAGTCACTGGAGGGAGCTCAGACTACACTCATTACACTGAGAGCCCAGTCACTGGAGGGAGCTCAGACTACACTCATTACACTCAGGGCCCAGTCACTGGAGGGAGCTCAGACTACACTCATTACACTCAGAGCCCAGTCACTGGAGGGAGCTCAGACTACACTCATTACACTGAGAGCCCAGTCACTGGAGGGAGCTCAGACTACACTCATTACACTCAGGGCCCCGTCACTGGAGGGAGCTCAGACTACACTCATTACAGAGGGCCCAGTCACTGGAGGGAGCTCAGACTACACTCATTACACCGAGGGCCCCGCCACTGGAGGGAGCTCAGACTACACTCATTACACCGAGGGCCCAGTCACTGGAGGGAGCTCAGACTACACTCATTACACTGAGGGCCCGGTCACTGGAGGGAGCTCAGACTACACTCATTACACCGAGGGCCCCGTCACTGGAGGGAGCTCAGACTACACTCATTACACCGAGGGCCCCGTCACTGGAGGGAGCTCAGACTACACTCATTACAGAGGGCCCAGTCACTGGAGGGAGCTCAGACTACACTCATTACACTGGGGGCCCCGTCACTGGAGGGAGCTCAGACTACACTCATTACACCGAGGGCCCCGTCACTGGAGGGAGCTCAGACTACACTCATTACACCGAGGGCCCCATCACTGGAGGGAGCTCAGACTACACTCATTACACAGAGGGCCCCGCCACTGGAGGGAGCTCAGACTACACTCATTACACCGAGGGCCCCGTCACTGGAGGGAGCTCAGACTACACTCATTACACCGAGGGCCCAGTCACTGGAGGGAGCTCAGACTACACTCATTACACTGAGGGCCCGGTCACTGGAGGGAGCTCAGACTACACTCATTACACTGAGGGCCCAGTCACTGGAGGGAGCTCAGACTACACTCATTACACTGAGAGCCCAGTCACTGGAGGGAGCTCAGACTACACTCATTACACTGAGGGCCCAGTCACTGGAGGGAGCTCAGACTACACTCATTACACTGAGAGCCCAGTCACTGGAGGGAGCTCAGACTACACTCATTACACTGAGAGCCCAGTCACTGGAGGGAGCTCAGACTACACTCATTACACTGAGGGCCCCGTCACTGGAGGGAGCTCAGACTACACTCATTACAGAGGGCCCAGTCACTGGAGGGAGCTCAGACTACACTCATTACACCGAGGGCCCCGCCACTGGAGGGAGCTCAGACTACACTCATTACACCGAGGGCCCAGTCACTGGAGGGAGCTCAGACTACACTCATTACACTGAGGGCCCGGTCACTGGAGGGAGCTCAGACTACACTCATTACACTGAGGGCCCAGTCACTGGAGGGAGCTCAGACTACACTCATTACACTGAGAGCCCAGTCACTGGAGGGAGCTCAGACTACACTCATTACACTGAGAGCCCAGTCACTGGAGGGAGCTCAGACTACACTCATTACAGAGGGCCCAGTCACTGGAGGGAGCTCAGACTACACTCATTACACCGAGGGCCCAGTCACTGGAGGGAGCTCAGACTACACTCATTACAGAGGGCCCAGTCACTGGAGGGAGCTCAGACTACACTCATTACACCGAGGGCCCAGCCACTGGAGGGAGATCAGACTACACTCATTACACCGAGGGCCCAGTCACCGGAGGGAGCTCAGACTACACTCGTTACACCGAGGGCCCCGTCACTGGAGGGAGCTCAGACTACACTCATTACACGAGGGCCCGGTCACTAGAGGAGCTCAGACTACACTGACACAGGGCCCGGCCACTGGAGGGAGCTCAGACTACACTCATTACACCGAGGGCCCCGTCACTGGAGGGAGCTCAGACTACACTCATTACACTGGGGGCCCCGTCACTGGAGGGAGCTCAGACTACACTCATTACACTAGGGGCCCCGTCACTGGAGGGAGCTCAGACTACACTCATTACACCGAGGGCCCCGTCACTGGAGGGAGCTCAGACTACACTCATTACACCGAGGGCCCCGTCACTGGAGGGAGCTCAGACTACACTCATTACACCGAGGGCCCAGTCACTGGAGGGAGCTCAGACTACACTCATTACACCGAGGGCCCAGTCACTGGAGGGAGCTCAGACTACACTCATTACACTGGGGGCCCCGTCACTGCAGGGAGCTCAGACTACACTCATTACACTGGGGGCCCCGTCACTGGAGGGAGCTCAGACTACACTCATTACACCGAGGGCCCCGTCACTGGAGGGAGCTCAGACTACACTCATTACACCGAGGGCCCCGTCACTGGAGGGAGCTCAGACTACACTCATTACACCGAGGGCCCCGCCACTGGAGGGAGCTCAGACTACACTCATTACACCGAGGGCCCCGTCACTGGAGGGAGCTCAGACTACACTCATTCCACCGAGGGCCCCGCCACTGGAGGGAGCTCACACTACACTCATTACACCGAGGGCCCAGTCACTGGAGGGAGCTCAGACTACAATCATTACACTGAGGGCCCGGTCACTGGAGGGAGCTCAGACTACACTCATTACACTGAGGGCCCAGTCACTGGAGGGAGCTCAGACTACACTCATTACACTGAGAGCCCAGTCACTGGAGGGAGCTCAGACTACACTCATTACACTGAGGGCCCAGTCACTGGAGGGAGCTCAGACTACACTCATTACACTGAGAGCCCAGTCACTGGAGGGAGCTCAGACTACACTCATTACACTGAGAGCCCAGTCACTGGAGGGAGCTCAGACTACACTCATTACACTGAGGGCCCCGTCACTGGAGGGAGCTCAGACTACACTCATTACAGAGGGCCCAGTCACTGGAGGGAGCTCAGACTACACTCATTACACCGAGGGCCCAGTCACTGGAGGGAGCTCAGACTACACTCATTACAGAGGGCCCAGTCACTGGAGGGAGCTCAGACTACACTCATTACACCGAGGGCCCAGCCACTGGAGGGAGCTCAGACTACACTCATTACACCGAGGGCCCAGTCACCGGAGGGAGCTCAGACTACACTCATTACACCGAGGGCCCCGTCACTGGAGGGAGCTCAGACTACACTCATTACACTGAGGGCCCAGACACTGGAGGGAGCTCGGACTACACTCATTACAGAGGGCCCAGTCACTGGAGGGAGCTCAGACTACACTCATTACAGAGGGCCCAGTCACTGGAGGGAGCTCAGACTACACTCATTACACCGAGGGCCTAGCCACTGGAGGGAGCTCAGACTACACTCATTACACCGAGGGCCCAGTCACCGGAGGGAGCTCAGACTACACTCATTACACCGAGGGCCCCGTCCCTGGAGGGAGCTCAGACTACACTCATTACACCGAGGGCCCCGTCACTGGAGGGAGCTCAGACTACACTCATTACACTGAGGGCCCAGTCACCGGAGGGAGCTCAGACTACACTCATTACACCGAGGGCCCCGTCACTGGAGGGAGCTCAGACTACACTCATTACACCGAGGGCCCCGTCACTGGAGGGAGCTCAGACTACACTCATTACACCGAGGGCCCAGTCACTGGAGGGAGCTCAGACTACACTCATTACACTGAGGGCCCGGTCACTGGAGGGAGCTCAGACTACACTCATTACACTGAGGGCCCAGTCACTGGAGGGAGCTCAGACTACACTGACACAGGGCCCGGCCACTGGAGGGAGCTCAGACTACACTCATTACACCGAGGGCCCAGTCACTGGAGGGAGCTCGGACTACACTCATTACACGAGGGCCCGGTCACTAGAGGAGCTCAGACTACACTGACACAGGGCCCGGCCACTGGAGGGAGCTCAGACTACACTCATTACACCGAGGGCCCAGTCACTGGAGGGAGCTCGGACTACACTGACACAGGGCCCGGCCACTGGAGGGAGCTCAGACTACACTCATTACACCGAGGGCCCAGTCACTGGAGGGAGCTCAGACTACACTCATTACACTGAGGGCCCCGTCACTGGAGGGAGCTGAGACTACACTCATTACACCGAGGGCCCCGTCACTGGAGGGAGCTGAGACTACACTCATTACACCGAGGGCCACGCCACTGGAGGGAGCTCAGACTACACCACCGTCACTGAAGGGAGCTCAGACTACACTCATTACACTGGGGGCCCCGTCACTGGAGGGAGCTCAGACTACACTGATTACACCGAGGGCCCCGTCACTGGAGGGAGCTCAGACTACACTCATTACACCGAGGGCCCCGTCACTGGCCGGAGCTCAGACTACACTCATTACACCGAGGGCCCCGTCACTGGAGGGAGCTCAGACTACACTCATTACAGAGGGCCCAGTCACTGGAGGGAGCTCAGACTACACTCATTACACTGGGGGCCCCGTCACTGGAGGGAGCTCAGACTACACTCATTACACTGGGGGCCCCGTCACTGGAGGGAGCTCAGACTACACTCATTACACCGAGGGCCCCGTCACTGGAGGGAGCTCAGACTACACTCATTACACCGAGGGCCCGCCACTGGAGGGAGCTCAGACTACACTCATTACACCGAGGGCCCCGTCACTGGAGGGAGCTCAGACTACACTCATTACACCGAGGGCCCCGCCACTGGAGGGAGCTCAGACTACACTCATTACACCGAGGGCCCAGTCACTGGAGGGAGCTCAGACTACACTCATTACACTGAGGGCCCGGTCACAAGAGGGAGCTCAGACTACACTCATTACACTGAGGGCCCAGTCACTGGAGGGAGCTCAGACTACACTCATTACACTGAGAGCCCAGTCAATGGAGGGAGCTCAGACTACACTCATTACACTGAGGGCCCAGTCACTGGAGGGAGCTCAGACTACACTCATTACACTGAGAGCCCAGTCACTGGAGGGAGCTCAGACTACACTCATTACACTGAGAGCCCAGTCACTGGAGGGAGCTCAGACTACACTCATTACACTGAGGGCCCCGTCACTGGAGGGAGCTCAGACTACACTCATTACAGAGGGCCCAGTCACTGGAGGGAGCTCAGACTACACTCATTACACCGAGGGCCCAGTCACTGGAGGGAGCTCAGACTACACTCATTACAGAGGGCCCAGTCACTGGAGGGAGCTCAGACTACACTCATTACACTGAGGGCCCAGCCACTGGAGGGAGCTCAGACTACACTCATTACACCGAGGGCCCAGTCACCGGAGGGAGCTCAGACTACACTCATTACACCGAGGGCCCCGTCACTGGAGGGAGCTCAGACTACACTCATTACACTGAGGGCCCAGACACTGGAGGGAGCTCGGACTACACTCATTACAGAGGGCCCAGTCACTGGAGGGAGCTCAGACTACACTCATTACAGAGGGCCCAGTCACTGGAGGGAGCTCAGACTACACTCATTACACCGAGGGCCCAGCCACTGGAGGGAGCTCAGACTACACTCATTACACCGAGGGCCCAGTCACCGGAGGGAGCTCAGACTACACTCATTACACCGAGGGCCCCGTCCCTGGAGGGAGCTCAGACTACACTCATTACACCGAGGGCCCAGTCACTGGAGGGAGCTCAGACTACACTCATTACACTGAGGGCCCAGTCACCGGAGGGAGCTCAGACTACACTCATTACACCGAGGGCCCCGTCACTGGAGGGAGCTCAGACTACACTCATTACACGAGGGCCCGGTCACTAGAGGAGCTCAGACTACACTGACACAGGGCCCGGCCACTGGAGGGAGCTCAGACTACACTCATTACACCGAGGGCCCAGTCACTGGAGGGAGCTCCGACTACACTCATTACACGAGGGCCCTGTCACTAGAGGAGCTCAGACTACACTGACACAGGGCCCGGCCACTGGAGGGAGCTCAGACTACACTCATTACACCGAGGGCCCAGTCACTGGAGGGAGCTTGGACTACACTGACACAGGGCCCGGCCACTGGAGGGAGCTCAGACTACACTCATTACAATGAGGGCCCAGTCACTGGAGGGAGCTCAGACCACACTCATTACACTGAGGGCCCCGTCACTGGAGGGAGCTGAGACTACACTCATTACACCGAGGGCCCCGTCACTGGAGGGAGCTGAGACTACACTCATTACACCGAGGTCCCCGCCACTGGAGGGAGCTCAGACTACACCCCCGTCACTGAAGGGAGCTCAGACTACACTCATTACACTGGGGGCCCCGTCACTGGAGGGAGCTCAGAATACACTCATTACACCGAGGGCCCCGTCACTGGAGGGAGCTCAGACTACACTCATTACACCGAGGGCACCGTCACTGGCCGGAGCTCAGACTACACTCATTACACCGAGGGCCCCGTCACTGGAGGGAGCTCAGACTACACTCATTACAGAGGGCCCAGTCACTGGAGGGAGCTCAGACTACACTCATTACACTGGGGGCCCCGTCACTGGAGGGAGCTCAGACTACACTCATTACACTGGGGGCCCCGTCACTGGAGGGAGCTCAGACTACACTCATTACACCGAGGGCCCCGTCACTGGAGGGAGCTCAGACTACACTCATTACACCGAGGGCCCCGTCACTGGAGGGAGCTCAGACTACACTCATTACAGAGGGCCCAGTCACTGGAGGGAGCTCAGACTAAACTCATTACAATGGGGGCCCCGTCACTGGAGGGAGCTCAGACTACACTCATTACACCGATGGCCCCGTCACTGGAGGGAGCTCAGACTACACTCATTACACCGAGGGCCCCGTCACTGGAGGGAGCTCAGACTACACTCATTACAGAGGGCCCAGTCACTGGCCGGAGCTCAGACTACACTCATTACACCGAGGGCCCGTCACTGGAGGGAGCTCAGACTACACTCATTACACCGAGGGCCCCGTCACTGGAGGGAGCTCAGACTACACTCATTACAGAGGGCCCAGTCACTGGAGGGAGCTCAGACTACACTCATTACACTGAGGGCCCCGTCACTGGAGGGAGCTCAGACTACACTCATTACACTGGGGGCCCCGTCACTGGAGGGAGCTCAGACTACACTCATTACACCGAGGGCCCCGTCACTGGAGGGAGCTCAGACTACACTCATTACACCGAGGGCCCCGTCACTGGAGGGAGCTCAGACTACACTCATTACACCGAGGGCCCCGCCACTGGAGGGAGCTCAGACTACACTCATTACACCGAGGGCCCCGTCACTGGAGGGAGCTCAGACTACACTCATTACACCGAGGGCCCCGCCACTGGAGGGAGCTCAGACTAAACTCATTACACCGAGGGCCCAGTCACTGGAGGGAGCTCAGACTACACTCATTACACTGAGGGCCCGGTCACTGGAGGGAGCTCAGACTACACTCATTACACTGAGGGCCCAGTCACTGGAGGGAGCTCAGACTACACTCATTACACTGAGAGCCCAGTCACTGGAGGGAGCTCAGACTACACTCATTACACTGAGGGCCCAGTCACTGGAGGGAGCTCAGACTACACTCATTACACTGAGAGCCCAGTCACTGGAGGGAGCTCAGACTACACTCATTACACTGAGGGCCCCGTCACTGGAGGGAGCTCAGACTACACTCATTACAGAGGGCCCAGTCACTAGAGGGAGCTCAGACTACACTCATTACACCGAGGGCCCAGTCACTGGAGGGAGATCAGACTACACTCATTACAGAGGGCCCAGTCACTGGAGGGAGCTCAGACTACACTCATTACACTGGGGGCCCAGACACTGGAGGGAGCTCAGACTACACTCATTACACCGAGGGCCCAGCCACTGGAGGGAGCTCAGACTACACTCATTACACCGAGGGCCCAGTCACCGGAGGGAGCTCAGACTACACTCATTACACCGAGGGCCCCGTCACTGGAGGGAGCTCAGACTACACTCATTACACTGAGGGCCCAGACACTGGAGGGAGCTCGGACTACACTCATTACAGAGGGCCCAGTCACTGGAGGGAGCTCAGACTACACTCATTACAGAGGGCCCAGTCACTGGAGGGAGCTCAGACTACACTCATTACACCGAGGGCCCAGCCACTGGAGGGAGCTCAGACTACACTCATTACACCGAGGGCCCAGTCACCGGAGGGAGCTCAGACTACACTCATTACACCGAGGGCCCAGTCACTGGAGGGAGCTCAGACTACACTCATTACACTGAGGGCCCGGTCACTGGAAGGAGGTCAGACTACACTCATTACACCGAGGGCCCCGTCCCTGGAGGGAGCTCAGACTACACTCATTACACCGAGGGCTCCGTCACTGGAGGGAGCTCAGACTACACTCATTACACTGAGGGCCCAGTCACCGGAGGGAGCTCAGACTACACTCATTACACCGAGGGCCCCGTCACTGGAGGGAGCTCAGACTACACTCATTACACGAGGGCCCGGTCACTAGAGGAGCTCAGACTACACTGACACAGGGCCCGGCCACTGGAGGGAGCTCAGACTACACTCATTACACCGAGGGCCCAGTCACTGGAGGGAGCTCGGACTACACTCATTACACGAGGGCCCGGTCACTAGAGGAGCTCAGACTACACTGACACAGGGCCCGGCCACTGGAGGGAGCTCAGACTACACTCATTACACCGAGGGCCCAGTCACTGGAGGGAGCTCGGACTACACTGACACAGGGCCCGGCCACTGGAGGGAGCTCAGACTACACTCATTACACCGAGGGCCCAGTCACTGGAGGGAGCTCAGACTACACTCATTACACCGAGGGCCCAGTCACTGGAGGGAGCTCAGACTACACTCATTACAGAGGGCCCAGTCACTGGAGGGAGCTCAGACTACACTCATTACACTGGGGGCCCAGACACTGGAGGGAGCTCAGACTACACTCATTACACCGAGGGCCCAGCCACTGGAGGGAGCTCAGACTACACTCATTACACCGAGGGCCCAGTCACCGGAGGGAGCTCAGACTACACTCATTACACCGAGGGCCCCGTCACTGGAGGGAGCTCAGACTACACTCATTACACTGAGGGCCCAGACACTGGAGGGAGCTCGGACTACACTCATTACAGAGGGCCCAGTCACTGGAGGGAGCTCAGACTACACTCATTACAGAGGGCCCAGTCACTGGAGGGAGCTCAGACTACACTCATTACACCGAGGGCCCAGCCACTGGAGGGAGCTCAGACTACACTCATTACACCGAGGGCCCAGTCACCGGAGGGAGCTCAGACTACACTCATTACACCGAGGGCCCAGTCACTGGAGGGAGCTCAGACTACACTCATTACACTGAGGGCCCGGTCACTGGAAGGAGGTCAGACTACACTCATTACACCGAGGGCCCCGTCCCTGGAGGGAGCTCAGACTACACTCATTACACCGAGGGCTCCGTCACTGGAGGGAGCTCAGACTACACTCATTACACTGAGGGCCCAGTCACCGGAGGGAGCTCAGACTACACTCATTACACCGAGGGCCCCGTCACTGGAGGGAGCTCAGACTACACTCATTACACGAGGGCCCGGTCACTAGAGGAGCTCAGACTACACTGACACAGGGCCCGGCCACTGGAGGGAGCTCAGACTACACTCATTACACCGAGGGCCCAGTCACTGGAGGGAGCTCGGACTACACTCATTACACGAGGGCCCGGTCACTAGAGGAGCTCAGACTACACTGACACAGGGCCCGGCCACTGGAGGGAGCTCAGACTACACTCATTACACCGAGGGCCCAGTCACTGGAGGGAGCTCGGACTACACTGACACAGGGCCCGGCCACTGGAGGGAGCTCAGACTACACTCATTACACCGAGGGCCCAGTCACTGGAGGGAGCTCAGACTACACTCATTACACTGAGGGCCCCGTCACTGGAGGGAGCTGAGACTACACTCATTACACCGAGGGCCCCGTCACTGGAGGGAGCTGAGACTACACTCATTACACCGAGGGCCCCGCCACTGGAGGGAGCTCAGACTACACCCCCGTCACTGAAGGGAGCTCAGACTACACTCATTACACTGGGGGCCCCGTCACTGGAGGGAGCTCAGACTACACTCATTACACCGAGGGCCCCGTCACTGGAGGGAGCTCAGACTACACTCATTACACCGAGGGCGCCGTCACTGGCCGGAGCTCAGACTACACTCATTACACCGTGGGCCCCGTCACTGGAGGGAGCTCAGACTACACTCATTACAGAGGGCCCAGTCACTGGAGGGAGCTCAGACTACACTCATTACACTGGGGGCCCAGTCACTGGAGGGAGCTCAGACTACACTCATTACACTGGGGGCCCCGTCACTGGAGGGAGCTCAGACTACACTCATTACACCGAGGGCCCCGTCACTGGAGGGAGCTCAGACTACACTCATTACACCGAGGGCCCCGCCACTGGAGGGAGCTCAGACTACACTCATTACACCGAGGGCCCCGTCACTGGAGGGAGCTCAGACTACACTCATTACACCGAGGGCCCCGCCACTGGAGGGAGCTCAGACTACACTCATTACACCGAGGGCCCAGTCACTGGAGGGAGCTCAGACTACACTCATTACACTGAGGGCCCGGTCACTGGAGGGAGCTCAGACTACACTCATCACACTGAGGGCCCAGTCACTGGAGGGAGCTCAGACTACACTCATTACACTGAGAGCCCAGTCACTGGAGGGAGCTCAGACTACACTCATTACACTGAGGGCCCAGTCACTGGAGGGAGCTCAGACTACACTCATTACACTGAGGGCCCCGTCACTGGAGGGAGCTCCGACTACACTCATTACACCGAGGGCCCCGTCACTGGAGGGAGCTCAGACTACACTCATTACACTGAGGGCCCAGTCACTGGAGGGAGCTCAGACTACACTCATTACACTGAGAGCCCAGTCACTGGAGGGAGCTCAGACTACACTCATTACACTGAGGGCCCCATCACTGGAGGGAGCTCAGACTACACTCATTACAGAGGGCCCAGTCACTGGAGGGAGCTCAGACTACACTCATTACACCGAGGGCCCAGTCACTGGAGGGAGCTCAGACTACGCTCATTACAGAGGGCCCAGTCACTGGAGGGAGCTCAGACTACACTCATTACACCGAGGGCCCAGCCACTGGAGGGAGCTCAGACTACACTCATTACACCGAGGGCCCAGTCACCGGAGGGAGCTCAGACTACACTCATTACACCGAGGGCCCCGTCACTGGAGGGAGCTCAGACTACACTCATTACACTGAGGGCCCAGACACTGGAGGGAGCTCGGACTACACTCATTACAGAGGGCCCAGTCACTGGAGGGAGCTCAGACTACACTCATTACACTGAGGGCCCAGTCACTGGAGGGAGCTCAGACTACACTCATTACACTGAGAGCCCAGTCACTGGAGGGAGCTCAGACTACACTCATTACACTGAGGGCCCAGTCACTGGAGGGAGCTCAGACTACACTCATTACACTGAGAGCCCAGTCACTGGAGGGAGCTCAGACTACACTCATTACACTGAGAGCCCAGTCACTGGAGGGAGCTCAGACTACACTCATTACACTGAGGGCCCCGTCACTGGAGGGAGCTCAGACTACACTCATTACAGAGGGCCCAGTCACTGGAGGGAGCTCAGACTACAATCATTACACCGAGGGCCCAGTCACTGGAGGGAGCTCAGACTACACTCATTACAGAGGGCCCAGTCACTGGAGGGAGCTCAGACTACACTCATTACACTGGGGGCCCAGACACTGGAGGGAGCTCAGACTACACTCATTACACCGAGGGCCCAGCCACTGGAGGGAGCTCAGACTACACTCATTACACCGAGGGCCCAGTCACCGGAGGGAGCTCAGACTACACTCATTACACCGAGGGCCCCGTCACTGGAGGGAGCTCAGACTACACTCATTACACTGAGGGCCCAGACACTGGAGGGAGCTCGGACTACACTCATTACAGAGGGCCCAGTCACTGGAGGGAGCTCAGACTACACTCATTACAGAGGGCCCAGTCACTGGAGGGAGCTCGGACTACACTCATTACACCGAGGGCCCAGCCACTGGAGGGAGCTCAGATTACACTCATTACACCGAGGGCCCAGTCACCGGAGGGAGCTCAGACTACACTCATTACACCGAGGGCCCAGTCACTGGAGGGAGCTCAGACTACACTCATTACACTGAGGGCCCGGTCACTGGAAGGAGGTCAGACTACACTCATTACACCGAGGGCCCCGTCCCTGGAGGGAGCTCAGACTACACTCATTACACCGAGGGCTCCGTCACTGGAGGGAGCTCAGACTACACTCATTACACTGAGGGCCCAGTCACCGGAGGGAGCTCAGACTACACTCATTACACCGAGGGCCCCGTCACTGGAGGGAGCTCAGACTACACTCATTACACGAGGGCCCGGTCACTAGAGGAGCTCAGACTACACTGACACAGGGCCCGGCCACTGGAGGGAGCTCAGACTACACTCATTACACCGAGGGCCCAGTCACTGGAGGGAGCTCGGACTACACTAACACAGGGCCCGGCCACTGGAGGGAGCTCAGACTACACTCATTACACCGAGGGCCCAGTCACTGGAGGGAGCTCAGACTACACTCATTACACTGAGGGCCCCGTCACTGGAGGGAGCTGAGACTACACTCATTACACCGAGGGCCCCGTCACTGGAGGGAGCTGAGACTACACTCATTACACCGAGGGCCCCGCCACTGGAGGGAGCTCAGACTACACCCCCGTCACTGAAGGGAGCTCAGACTACACTCATTACACTGGGGGCCCCGTCACTGGAGGGAGCTCAGACTACACTCATTACACCGAGGGCCCCGTCACTGGAGGGAGCTCAGACTACACTCATTACACCGAGGGCGCCGTCACTGGCCGGAGCTCAGACTACACTCATTACACCGAGGGCCCCGCCACTGGAGGGAGCTCAGACTACACTCATTACACCGAGGGCCCCGTCCCTGGAGGGAGCTCAGACTACACTCATTACACCGAGGGCGCCGTCACTGGCCGGAGCTCAGACTACACTCATTACACCGAGGGCCCCGTCACTGGAGGGAGCTCAGACTACACTCATTACAGAGGGCCCAGTCACTGGAGGGAGCTCAGACTACACTCATTACACTGGGGGCCCAGTCACTGGAGGGAGCTCAGACTACACTCATTACACTGGGGGCCCCGTCACTGGAGGGAGCTCAGACTACACTCATTACACCGAGGGCCCCGTCACTGGAGGGAGCTCAGACTACACTCATTACACCGAGGGCCCCGCCACTGGAGGGAGCTCAGACTACACTCATTACACCGAGGGCCCCGTCCCTGGAGGGAGCTCAGACTACACTCATTACACCGAGGGCCCAGTCACTGGAGGGAGCTCAGACTACACTCATTACACTGAGGGCCCAGTCACCGGAGGGAGCTCAGACTACACTCATTACACCGAGGGCCCCGTCACTGGAGGGAGCTCAGACTACACTCATTACACGAGGGCCCGGTCACTAGAGGAGCTCAGACTACACTGACACAGGGCCCGGCCACTGGAGGGAGCTCAGACTACACTCATTACACCGAGGGCCCAGTCACTGGAGGGAGCTCCGACTACACTCATTACACGAGGGCCCTGTCACTAGAGGAGCTCAGACTACACTGACACAGGGCCCGGCCACTGGAGGGAGCTCAGACTACACTCATTACACCGAGGGCCCAGTCACTGGAGGGAGCTTGGACTACACTGACACAGGGCCCGGCCACTGGAGGGAGCTCAGACTACACTCATTACACCGAGGGCCCAGTCACTGGAGGGAGCTCAGACCACACTCATTACACTGAGGGCCCCGTCACTGGAGGGAGCTGAGACTACACTCATTACACCGAGGGCCCCGTCACTGGAGGGAGCTGAGACTACACTCATTACACCGAGGTCCCCGCCACTGGAGGGAGCTCAGACTACACCCCCGTCACTGAAGGGAGCTCAGACTACACTCATTACACTGGGGGCCCCAACACTGGAGGGAGCTCAGAATACACTCATTACACCGAGGGCCCCGTCACTGGAGGGAGCTCAGACTACACTCATTACACCGAGGGCACCGTCACTGGCCGGAGCTCAGACTACACTCATTACACCGAGGGCCCCGTCACTGGAGGGAGCTCAGACTACACTCAATACAGAGGGCCCAGTCACTGGAGGGAGCTCAGACTACACTCATTACACTGGGGGCCCCGTCACTGGAGGGAGCTCAGACTACACTCATTACACTGGGGGCCCCGTCACTGGAGGGAGCTCAGACTACACTCATTACACCGAGGGCCCCGTCACTGGAGGGAGCTCAGACTACACTCATTACACCGAGGGCCCCGTCACTGGAGGGAGCTCAGACTACACTCATTACAGAGGGCCCAGTCACTGGAGGGAGCTCAGACTAAACTCATTACAATGGGGGCCCCGTCACTGGAGGGAGCTCAGACTACACTCATTACACCGAGGGCCCCGTCACTGGAGGGAGCTCAGACTACACTCATTACACCGAGGGCCCCGTCACTGGAGGGAGCTCAGACTACACTCATTACAGAGGGCCCAGTCACTGGCCGGAGCTCAGACTACACTCATTACACCGAGGGCCCGTCACTGGAGGGAGCTCAGACTACACTCATTACACCGAGGGCCCCGTCACTGGAGGGAGCTCAGACTACACTCATTACAGAGGGCCCAGTCACTGGAGGGAGCTCAGACTACACTCATTACACTGAGGGCCCCGTCACTGGAGGGAGCTCAGACTACACTCATTACACTGGGGGCCCCGTCACTGGAGGGAGCTCAGACTACACTCATTACACCGAGGGCCCCGTCACTGGAGGGAGCTCAGACTACACTCATTACACCGAGGGCCCCGTCACTGGAGGGAGCTCAGACTACACTCATTACACCGAGGGCCCCGCCACTGGAGGGAGCTCAGACTACACTCATTACACCGAGGGCCCCGTCACTGGAGGGAGCTCAGACTACACTCATTACACAGAGGGCCCCGCCACTGGAGGGAGCTCAGACTAAACTCATTACACCGAGGGCCCAGTCACTGGAGGGAGCTCAGACTACACTCATTACACTGAGGGCCCGGTCACTGGAGGGAGCTCAGACTACACTCATTACACTGAGGGCCCAGTCACTGGAGGGAGCTCAGACTACACTCATTACACTGAGAGCCCAGTCACTGGAGGGAGCTCAGACTACACTCATTACACTGAGGGCCCAGTCACTGGAGGGAGCTCAGACTACACTCATTACACTGAGAGCCCAGTCACTGGAGGGAGCTCAGACTACACTCATTACACTGAGGGCCCCGTCACTGGAGGGAGCTCAGACTACACTCATTACAGAGGGCCCAGTCACTAGAGGGAGCTCAGACTACACTCATTACACCGAGGGCCCAGTCACTGGAGGGAGCTCAGACTACACTCATTACAGAGGGCCCAGTCACTGGAGGGAGCTCAGACTACACTCATTACACTGGGGGCCCAGACACTGGAGGGAGCTCAGACTACACTCATTACACCGAGGGCCCAGCCACTGGAGGGAGCTCAGACTACACTCATTACACCGAGGGCCCAGTCACCGGAGGGAGCTCAGACTACACTCATTACACCGAGGGCCCCGTCACTGGAGGGAGCTCAGACTACACTCATTACACTGAGGGCCCAGACACTGGAGGGAGCTCGGACTACACTCATTACAGAGGGCCCAGTCACTGGAGGGAGCTCAGACTACACTCATTACAGAGGGCCCAGTCACTGGAGGGAGCTCAGACTACACTCATTACACCGAGGGCCCAGCCACTGGAGGGAGCTCAGACTACACTCATTACACCGAGGGCCCAGTCACCGGAGGGAGCTCAGACTACACTCATTACACCGAGGGCCCAGTCACTGGAGGGAGCTCAGACTACACTCATTACACTGAGGGCCCGGTCACTGGAAGGAGGTCAGACTACACTCATTACACCGAGGGCCCCGTCCCTGGAGGGAGCTCAGACTACACTCATTACACCGAGGGCTCCGTCACTGGAGGGAGCTCAGACTACACTCATTACACTGAGGGCCCAGTCACCGGAGGGAGCTCAGACTACACTCATTACACCGAGGGCCCCGTCACTGGAGGGAGCTCAGACTACACTCATTACACGAGGGCCCGGTCACTAGAGGAGCTCAGACTACACTGACACAGGGCCCGGCCACTGGAGGGAGCTCAGACTACACTCATTACACCGAGGGCCCAGTCACTGGAGGGAGCTCGGACTACACTCATTACACGAGGGCCCGGTCACTAGAGGAGCTCAGACTACACTGACACAGGGCCCGGCCACTGGAGGGAGCTCAGACTACACTCATTACACCGAGGGCCCAGTCACTGGAGGGAGCTCGGACTACACTGACACAGGGCCCGGCCACTGGAGGGAGCTCAGACTACACTCATTACACCGAGGGCCCAGTCACTGGAGGGAGCTCAGACTACACTCATTACACTGAGGGCCCCGTCACTGGAGGGAGCTGAGACTACACTCATTACACCGAGGGCCCCGTCACTGGAGGGAGCTGAGACTACACTCATTACACCGAGGGCCCCGCCACTGGAGGGAGCTCAGACTACACCCCCGTCACTGAAGGGAGCTCAGACTACACTCATTACACTGGGGGCCCCGTCACTGGAGGGAGCTCAGACTACACTCATTACACCGAGGGCCCCGTCACTGGAGGGAGCTCAGACTACACTCATTACACCGAGGGCGCCGTCACTGGCCGGAGCTCAGACTACACTCATTACACCGTGGGCCCCGTCACTGGAGGGAGCTCAGACTACACTCATTACAGAGGGCCCAGTCACTGGAGGGAGCTTAGACTACACTCATTACACTGGGGGCCCAGTCACTGGAGGGAGCTCAGACTACACTCATTACACCGAGGGCCCCGTCACTGGAGGGAGCTCAGACTACACTCATTACACGAGGGCCCGGTCACTAGAGGAGCTCAGACTACACTGACACAGGGCCCGGCCACTGGAGGGAGCTCAGACTACACTCATTACACCGAGGGCCCAGTCACTGGAGGGAGCTCCGACTACACTCATTACACGAGGGCCCTGTCACTAGAGGAGCTCAGACTACACTGACACAGGGCCCGGCCACTGGAGGGAGCTCAGACTACACTCATTACACCGAGGGCCCAGTCACTGGAGGGAGCTTGGACTACACTGACACAGGGCCCGGCCACTGGAGGGAGCTCAGACTACACTCATTACACCGAGGGCCCAGTCACTGGAGGGAGCTCAGACCACACTCATTACACTGAGGGCCCCGTCACTGGAGGGAGCTGAGACTACACTCATTACACCGAGGGCCCCGTCACTGGAGGGAGCTGAGACCACACTCATTACACCGAGGTCCCCGCCACTGGAGGGAGCTCAGACTACACCCCCGTCACTGAAGGGAGCTCAGACTACACTCATTACACTGGGGGCCCCGTCACTGGAGGGAGCTCAGAATACACTCATTACACCGAGGGCCCCGTCACTGGAGGGAGCTCAGACTACACTCATTACACCGAGGGCACCGTCACTGGCCGGAGCTCAGACTACACTCATTACACCGAGGGCCCCGTCACTGGAGGGAGCTCAGACTACACTCATTACAGAGGGCCCAGTCACTGGAGGGAGCTCAGACTACACTCATTACACTGGGGGCCCCGTCACTGGAGGGAGCTCAGACTACACTCATTACACTGGGGGCCCCGTCACTGGAGGGAGCTCAGACTACACTCATTACACCGAGGGCCCCGTCACTGGAGGGAGCTCAGACTACACTCATTACACCGAGGGCCCCGTCACTGGAGGGAGCTCAGACTACACTCATTACAGAGGGCCCAGTCACTGGAGGGAGCTCAGACTAAACTCATTACAATGGGGGCCCCGTCACTGGAGGGAGCTCAGACTACACTCATTACACCGAGGGCCCCGTCACTGGAGGGAGCTCAGACTACACTCATTACACCGAGGGCCCCGTCACTGGAGGGAGCTCAGACTACACTCATTACAGAGGGCCCAGTCACTGGCCGGAGCTCAGACTACACTCATTACACCGAGGGCCCGTCACTGGAGGGAGCTCAGACTACACTCATTACACCGAGGGCCCCGTCACTGGAGGGAGCTCAGACTACACTCATTACAGAGGGCCCAGTCACTGGAGGGAGCTCAGACTACACTCATTACACTGAGGGCCCCGTCACTGGAGGGAGCTCAGACTACACTCATTACACTGGGGGCCCCGTCACTGGAGGGAGCTCAGACTACACTCATTACACCGAGGGCCCCGTCACTGGAGGGAGCTCAGACTACACTCATTACACCGAGGGCCCCGTCACTGGAGGGAGCTCAGACTACACTCATTACACCGAGGGCCCCGCCACTGGAGGGAGCTCAGACTACACTCATTACACCGAGGGCCCCGTCACTGGAGGGAGCTCAGACTACACTCATTACACAGAGGGCCCCGCCACTGGAGGGAGCTCAGACTAAACTCATTACACCGAGGGCCCAGTCACTGGAGGGAGCTCAGACTACACTCATTACACTGAGGGCCCGGTCACTGGAGGGAGCTCAGACTACACTCATTACACTGAGGGCCCAGTCACTGGAGGGAGCTCAGACTACACTCATTACACTGAGAGCCCAGTCACTGGAGGGAGCTCAGACTACACTCATTACACTGAGGGCCCAGTCACTGGAGGGAGCTCAGACTACACTCATTACACTGAGAGCCCAGTCACTGGAGGGAGCTCAGACTACACTCATTACACTGAGGGCCCCGTCACTGGAGGGAGCTCAGACTACACTCATTACAGAGGGCCCAGTCACTAGAGGGAGCTCAGACTACACTCATTACACCGAGGGCCCAGTCACTGGAGGGAGCTCAGACTACACTCATTACAGAGGGCCCAGTCACTGGAGGGAGCTCAGACTACACTCATTACACTGGGGGCCCAGACACTGGAGGGAGCTCAGACTACACTCATTACACCGAGGGCCCAGCCACTGGAGGGAGCTCAGACTACACTCATTACACCGAGGGCCCAGTCACCGGAGGGAGCTCAGACTACACTCATTACACCGAGGGCCCCGTCACTGGAGGGAGCTCAGACTACACTCATTACACTGAGGGCCCAGACACTGGAGGGAGCTCGGACTACACTCATTACAGAGGGCCCAGTCACTGGAGGGAGCTCAGACTACACTCATTACAGAGGGCCCAGTCACTGGAGGGAGCTCAGACTACACTCATTACACCGAGGGCCCAGCCACTGGAGGGAGCTCAGACTACACTCATTACACCGAGGGCCCAGTCACCGGAGGGAGCTCAGACTACACTCATTACACCGAGGGCCCAGTCACTGGAGGGAGCTCAGACTACACTCATTACACTGAGGGCCCGGTCACTGGAAGGAGGTCAGACTACACTCATTACAGCGAGGGCCCCGTCCCTGGAGGGAGCTCAGACTACACTCATTACACCGAGGGCTCCGTCACTGGAGGGAGCTCAGACTACACTCATTACACTGAGGGCCCAGTCACCGGAGGGAGCTCAGACTACACTCATTACACCGAGGGCCCCGTCACTGGAGGGAGCTCAGACTACACTCATTACACGAGGGCCCGGTCACTAGAGGAGCTCAGACTACACTGACACAGGGCCCGGCCACTGGAGGGAGCTCAGACTACACTCATTACACCGAGGGCCCAGTCACTGGAGGGAGTTCGGACTACACTCATTACACGAGGGCCCGGTCACTAGAGGAGCTCAGACTACACTGACACAGGGCCCGGCCACTGGAGGGAGCTCAGACTACACTCATTACACCGAGGGCCCAGTCACTGGAGGGAGCTCGGACTACACTGACACAGGGCCCGGCCACTGGAGGGAGCTCAGACTACACTCATTACACCGAGGGCCCAGTCACTGGAGGGAGCTCAGACTACACTCATTACACTGAGGGCCCCGTCACTGGAGGGAGCTGAGACTACACTCATTACACCGAGGGCCCAGCCACTGGAGGGAGCTCAGACTACACTCATTACACCGAGGGCCCAGTCACCGGAGGGAGCTCAGACTACACTCATTACACCGAGGGCCCAGTCACTGGAGGGAGCTCAGACTACACTCATTACACTGAGGGCCCGGTCACTGGAAGGAGGTCAGACTACACTCATTACACCGAGGGCCCCGTCCCTGGAGGGAGCTCAGACTACACTCATTACACCGAGGGCTCCGTCACTGGAGGGAGCTCAGACTACACTCATTACACTGAGGGCCCAGTCACCGGAGGGAGCTCAGACTACACTCATTACACCGAGGGCCCCGTCACTGGAGGGAGCTCAGACTACACTCATTACACGAGGGCCCGGTCACTAGAGGAGCTCAGACTACACTGACACAGGGCCCGGCCACTGGAGGGAGCTCAGACTACACTCATTACACCGAGGGCCCAGTCACTGGAGGGAGCTCGGACTACACTCATTACACGAGGGCCCGGTCACTAGAGGAGCTCAGACTACACTGACACAGGGCCCGGCCACTGGAGGGAGCTCAGACTACACTCATTACACCGAGGGCCCAGTCACTGGAGGGAGCTCGGACTACACTGACACAGGGCCCGGCCACTGGAGGGAGCTCAGACTACACACATTACACCGAGGGCCCAGTCACTGGAGGGAGCTCAGACTACACTCATTACACTGAGGGCCCCGTCACTGGAGGGAGCTGAGACTACACTCATTACACCGAGGGCCCCGTCACTGGAGGGAGCTGAGACTACACTCATTACACCGAGGGCCCCGCCACTGGAGGGAGCTCAGACTACACCCCCGTCACTGAAGGGAGCTCAGACTACACTCATTACACTGGGGGCCCCGTCACTGGAGGGAGCTCAGACTACACTCATTACACCGAGGGCCCCGTCACTGGAGGGAGCTCAGACTACACTCATTACACCGAGGGCGCCGTCACTGGCCGGAGCTCAGACTACACTCATTACACCGTGGGCCCCGTCACTGGAGGGAGCTCAGACTACACTCATTACAGAGGGCCCAGTCACTGGAGGGAGCTCAGACTACACTCATTACACTGGGGGCCCAGTCACTGGAGGGAGCTCAGACTACACTCATTACACCGAGGGCCCCGTCACTGGAGGGAGCTCAGACTACACTCATTACACGAGGGCCCGGTCACTAGAGGAGCTCAGACTACACTGACACAGGGCCCGGCCACTGGAGGGAGCTCAGACTACACTCATTACACCGAGGGCCCAGTCACTGGAGGGAGCTCCGACTACACTCATTACACGAGGGCCCTGTCACTAGAGGAGCTCAGACTACACTGACACAGGGCCCGGCCACTGGAGGGAGCTCAGACTACACTCATTACACCGAGGGCCCAGTCACTGGAGGGAGCTTGGACTACACTGACACAGGGCCCGGCCACTGGAGGGAGCTCAGACTACACTCATTACACCGAGGGCCCAGTCACTGGAGGGAGCTCAGACCACACTCATTACACTGAGGGCCCCGTCACTGGAGGGAGCTGAGACTACACTCATTACACCGAGGGCCCCGTCACTGGAGGGAGCTGAGACTACACTCATTACACCGAGGTCCCCGCCACTGGAGGGAGCTCAGACTACACCCCCGTCACTGAAGGGAGCTCAGACTACACTCATTACACTGGGGGCCCCGTCACTGGAGGGAGCTCAGAATACACTCATTACACCGAGGGCCCCGTCACTGGAGGGAGCTCAGACTACACTCATTACACCGAGGGCACCGTCACTGGCCGGAGCTCAGACTACACTCATTACACCGAGGGCCCCGTCACTGGAGGGAGCTCAGACTACACTCATTACAGAGGGCCCAGTCACTGGAGGGAGCTCAGACTACACTCATTACACTGGGGGCCCCGTCACTGGAGGGAGCTCAGACTACACTCATTACACTGGGGGCCCCGTCACTGGAGGGAGCTCAGACTACACTCATTACACCGAGGGCCCCGTCACTGGAGGGAGCTCAGACTACACTCATTACACCGAGGGCCCCGTCACTGGAGGGAGCTCAGACTACACTCATTACAGAGGGCCCAGTCACTGGAGGGAGCTCAGACTAAACTCATTACAATGGGGGCCCCGTCACTGGAGGGAGCTCAGACTACACTCATTACACCGAGGGCCCCGTCACTGGAGGGAGCTCAGACTACACTCATTACACCGAGGGCCCCGTCACTGGAGGGAGCTCAGACTACACTCATTACAGAGGGCCCAGTCACTGGCCGGAGCTCAGACTACACTCATTACACCGAGGGCCCGTCACTGGAGGGAGCTCAGACTACACTCATTACACCGAGGGCCCCGTCACTGGAGGGAGCTCAGACTACACTCATTACAGAGGGCCCAGTCACTGGAGGGAGCTCAGACTACACTCATTACACTGAGGGCCCCGTCACTGGAGGGAGCTCAGACTACACTCATTACACTGGGGGCCCCGTCACTGGAGGGAGCTCAGACTACACTCATTACACCGAGGGCCCCGTCACTGGAGGGAGCTCAGACTACACTCATTACACCGAGGGCCCCGTCACTGGAGGGAGCTCAGACTACACTCATTACACCGAGGGCCCCGCCACTGGAGGGAGCTCAGACTACACTCATTACACCGAGGGCCCCGTCACTGGAGGGAGCTCAGACTACACTCATTACACAGAGGGCCCCGCCACTGGAGGGAGCTCAGACTAAACTCATTACACCGAGGGCCCAGTCACTGGAGGGAGCTCAGACTACACTCATTACACTGAGGGCCCGGTCACTGGAGGGAGCTCAGACTACACTCATTACACTGAGGGCCCAGTCACTGGAGGGAGCTCAGACTACACTCATTACACTGAGAGCCCAGTCACTGGAGGGAGCTCAGACTACACTCATTACACTGAGGGCCCAGTCACTGGAGGGAGCTCAGACTACACTCATTACACTGAGAGCCCAGTCACTGGAGGGAGCTCAGACTACACTCATTACACTGAGGGCCCCGTCACTGGAGGGAGCTCAGACTACACTCATTACAGAGGGCCCAGTCACTAGAGGGAGCTCAGACTACACTCATTACACCGAGGGCCCAGTCACTGGAGGGAGCTCAGACTACACTCATTACAGAGGGCCCAGTCACTGGAGGGAGCTCAGACTACACTCATTACACTGGGGGCCCAGACACTGGAGGGAGCTCAGACTACACTCATTACACCGAGGGCCCAGCCACTGGAGGGAGCTCAGACTACACTCATTACACCGAGGGCCCAGTCACCGGAGGGAGCTCAGACTACACTCATTACACCGAGGGCCCCGTCACTGGAGGGAGCTCAGACTACACTCATTACACTGAGGGCCCAGACACTGGAGGGAGCTCGGACTACACTCATTACAGAGGGCCCAGTCACTGGAGGGAGCTCAGACTACACTCATTACAGAGGGCCCAGTCACTGGAGGGAGCTCAGACTACACTCATTACACCGAGGGCCCAGCCACTGGAGGGAGCTCAGACTACACTCATTACACCGAGGGCCCAGTCACCGGAGGGAGCTCAGACTACACTCATTACACCGAGGGCCCAGTCACTGGAGGGAGCTCAGACTACACTCATTACACTGAGGGCCCGGTCACTGGAAGGAGGTCAGACTACACTCATTACACCGAGGGCCCCGTCCCTGGAGGGAGCTCAGACTACACTCATTACACCGAGGGCTCCGTCACTGGAGGGAGCTCAGACTACACTCATTACACTGAGGGCCCAGTCACCGGAGGGAGCTCAGACTACACTCATTACACCGAGGGCCCCGTCACTGGAGGGAGCTCAGACTACACTCATTACACGAGGGCCCGGTCACTAGAGGAGCTCAGACTACACTGACACAGGGCCCGGCCACTGGAGGGAGCTCAGACTACACTCATTACACCGAGGGCCCAGTCACTGGAGGGAGTTCGGACTACACTCATTACACGAGGGCCCGGTCACTAGAGGAGCTCAGACTACACTGACACAGGGCCCGGCCACTGGAGGGAGCTCAGACTACACTCATTACACCGAGGGCCCAGTCACTGGAGGGAGCTCGGACTACACTGACACAGGGCCCGGCCACTGGAGGGAGCTCAGACTACACTCATTACACCGAGGGCCCAGTCACTGGAGGGAGCTCAGACTACACTCATTACACTGAGGGCCCCGTCACTGGAGGGAGCTGAGACTACACTCATTACACCGAGGGCCCCGTCACTGGAGGGAGCTGAGACTACACTCATTACACCGAGGGCCCCGCCACTGGAGGGAGCTCAGACTACACCCCCGTCACTGAAGGGAGCTCAGACTACACTCATTACACTGGGGGCCCCGTCACTGGAGGGAGCTCAGACTACACTCATTACACCGAGGGCCCCGTCACTGGAGGGAGCTCAGACTACACTCATTACACCGAGGGCGCCGTCACTGGCCGGAGCTCAGACTACACTCATTACACCGTGGGCCCCGTCACTGGAGGGAGCTCAGACTACACTCATTACAGAGGGCCCAGTCACTGGAGGGAGCTCAGACTACACTCATTACACTGGGGGCCCAGTCACTGGAGGGAGCTCAGACTACACTCATTACACTGGGGGCCCCGTCACTGGAGGGAGCTCAGACTACACTCATTACACCGAGGGCCCCGTCACTGGAGGGAGCTCAGACTACACTCATTACACCGAGGGCCCCGCCACTGGAGGGAGCTCAGACTACACTCATTACACCGAGGGCCCCGTCACTGGAGGGAGCTCAGACTACACTCATTACACCGAGGGCCCCGCCACTGGAGGGAGCTCAGACTACACTCATTACACCGAGGGCCCAGTCACTGGAGGGAGCTCAGACTACACTCATTACACTGAGGGCCCGGTCACTGGAGGGAGCTCAGACTACACTCATCACACTGAGGGCCCAGTCACTGGAGGGAGCTCAGACTACACTCATTACACTGAGAGCCCAGTCACTGGAGGGAGCTCAGACTACACTCATTACACTGAGGGCCCAGTCACTGGAGGGAGCTCAGACTACACTCATTACACTGAGGGCCCCGTCACTGGAGGGAGCTCCGACTACACTCATTACACCGAGGGCCCCGTCACTGGAGGGAGCTCAGACTACACTCATTACACTGAGGGCCCAGTCACTGGAGGGAGCTCAGACTACACTCATTACACTGAGAGCCCAGTCACTGGAGGGAGCTCAGACTACACTCATTACACTGAGAGCCCAGTCACTGGAGGGAGCTCAGACTACACTCATTACACTGAGGGCCCCATCACTGGAGGGAGCTCAGACTACACTCATTACAGAGGGCCCAGTCACTGGAGGGAGCTCAGACTACACTCATTACACCGAGGGCCCAGTCACTGGAGGGAGCTCAGACTACGCTCATTACAGAGGGCCCAGTCACTGGAGGGAGCTCAGACTACACTCATTACACCGAGGGCCCAGCCACTGGAGGGAGCTCAGACTACACTCATTACACCGAGGGCCCAGTCACCGGAGGGAGCTCAGACTACACTCATTACACCGAGGGCCCCGTCACTGGAGGGAGCTCAGACTACACTCATTACACTGAGGGCCCAGACACTGGAGGGAGCTCGGACTACACTCATTACAGAGGGCCCAGTCACTGGAGGGAGCTCAGACTACACTCATTACACTGAGGGCCCAGTCACTGGAGGGAGCTCAGACTACACTCATTACACTGAGAGCCCAGTCACTGGAGGGAGCTCAGACTACACTCATTACACTGAGGGCCCAGTCACTGGAGGGAGCTCAGACTACACTCATTACACTGAGAGCCCAGTCACTGGAGGGAGCTCAGACTACACTCATTACACTGAGAGCCCAGTCACTGGAGGGAGCTCAGACTACACTCATTACACTGAGGGCCCCGTCACTGGAGGGAGCTCAGACTACACTCATTACAGAGGGCCCAGTCACTGGAGGGAGCTCAGACTACAATCATTACACCGAGGGCCCAGTCACTGGAGGGAGCTCAGACTACACTCATTACAGAGGGCCCAGTCACTGGAGGGAGCTCAGACTACACTCATTACACTGGGGGCCCAGACACTGGAGGGAGCTCAGACTACACTCATTACACCGAGGGCCCAGCCACTGGAGGGAGCTCAGACTACACTCATTACACCGAGGGCCCAGTCACCGGAGGGAGCTCAGACTACACTCATTACACCGAGGGCCCCGTCACTGGAGGGAGCTCAGACTACACTCATTACACTGAGGGCCCAGACACTGGAGGGAGCTCGGACTACACTCATTACAGAGGGCCCAGTCACTGGAGGGAGCTCAGACTACACTCATTACAGAGGGCCCAGTCACTGGAGGGAGCTCGGACTACACTCATTACACCGAGGGCCCAGCCACTGGAGGGAGCTCAGATTACACTCATTACACCGAGGGCCCAGTCACCGGAGGGAGCTCAGACTACACTCATTACACCGAGGGCCCAGTCACTGGAGGGAGCTCAGACTACACTCATTACACTGAGGGCCCGGTCACTGGAAGGAGGTCAGACTACACTCATTACACCGAGGGCCCCGTCCCTGGAGGGAGCTCAGACTACACTCATTACACCGAGGGCTCCGTCACTGGAGGGAGCTCAGACTACACTCATTACACTGAGGGCCCAGTCACCGGAGTGAGCTCAGACTACACTCATTACACCGAGGGCCCCGTCACTGGAGGGAGCTCAGACTACACTCATTACACGAGGGCCCGGTCACTAGAGGAGCTCAGACTACACTGACACAGGGCCCGGCCACTGGAGGGAGCTCAGACTACACTCATTACACCGAGGGCCCAGTCACTGGAGGGAGCTCGGACTACACTCATTACACGAGGGCCCGGTCACTAGAGGAGCTCAGACTACACTGACACAGGGCCCTGCCACTGGAGGGAGCTCAGACTACACTCATTACACCGAGGGCCCAGTCACTGGAGGGAGCTCGGACTACACTAACACAGGGCCCGGCCACTGGAGGGAGCTCAGACTACACTCATTACACCGAGGGCCCAGTCACTGGAGGGAGCTCAGACTACACTCATTACACTGAGGGCCCCGCCACTGGAGGGAGCTCAGACTACACCCCCGTCACTGAAGGGAGCTCAGACTACACTCATTACACTGGGGGCCCCGTCACTGGAGGGAGCTCAGACTACACTCATTACACCGAGGGCCCCGTCACTGGAGGGAGCTCAGACTACACTCATTACAGAGGGCCCAGTCACTGGAGGGAGCTCAGACTACACTCATTACACTGGGGGCCCAGTCACTGGAGGGAGCTCAGACTACACTCATTACACTGGGGGCCCCGTCACTGGAGGGAGCTCAGACTACACTCATTACACCGAGGGCCCCGTCACTGGAGGGAGCTCAGACTACACTCATTACACCGAGGGCCCCGCCACTGGAGGGAGCTCAGACTACACTCATTACACCGAGGGCCCCGTCACTGGAGGGAGCTCAGACTACACTCATTACACCGAGGGCCCCGCCACTGGAGGGAGCTCAGACTACACTCATTACACCGAGGGCCCAGTCACTGGAGGGAGCTCAGACTACACTCATTACACTGAGGGCCCGGTCACTGGAGGGAGCTCAGACTACACTCATCACACTGAGGGCCCAGTCACTGGAGGGAGCTCAGACTACACTCATTACACTGAGAGCCCAGTCACTGGAGGGAGCTCAGACTACACTCATTACACTGAGGGCCCAGTCACTGGAGGGAGCTCAGACTACACTCATTACACTGAGGGCCCCGTCACTGGAGGGAGCTCAGACTACACTCATTACACCGAGGGCCCCGTCACTGGAGGGAGCTCAGACTACACTCATTACACTGAGGGCCCCATCACTGGAGGGAGCTCAGACTACACTCATTACAGAGGGCCCAGTCACTGGAGGGAGCTCAGACTACACTCATTACACCGAGGGCCCAGTCACTGGAGGGAGGTCAGACTACGCTCATTACAGAGGGCCCAGTCACTGGAGGGAGCTCAGACTACACTCATTACACCGAGGGCCCAGCCACTGGAGGGAGCTCAGACTACACTCATTACACCGAGGGCCCAGTCACCGGAGGGAGCTCAGACTACACTCATTACACCGAGGGCCCCGTCACTGGAGGGAGCTCAGACTACACTCATTACACTGAGGGCCCAGACACTGGAGGGAGCTCGGACTACACTCATTACAGAGGGCCCAGTCACTGGAGGGAGCTCAGACTACACTCATTACAGAGGGCCCAGTCACTGGAGGGAGCTCAGACTACACTCATTTCACCGAGGGCCCAGCCACTGGAGGGAGCTCAGACTACACTCATTACACCGAGGGCCCAGTCACCGGAGGGAGCTCAGACTACACTCATTACACCGAGGGCCCCGTCCCTGGAGGGAGCTCAGACTACACTCATTACACCGAGGGCCCCGTCACTGGAGGGAGCTCAGACTACACTCATTACACTGAGGGCCCAGTCACCGGAGGGAGCTCAGACTACACTCAATACACCGAGGGCCCCGTCACTGGAGGGAGCTCAGACTACACTCATTAAAGGAGGGCCCGGTCACTAGAGGAGCTCAGACTACACTGACACAGGGCCCGGCCACTGGAGGGAGCTCAGACTACACTCATTACACCGAGGGCCCAGTCACTGGAGGGAGCTCGGACTACACTCATTACACGAGGGCCCGGTCACTAGAGGAGCTCAGACTACACTGACACAGGGCCCGGCCACTGGAGGGAGCTCAGACTACACTCATTACACCGAGGGCCCAGTCACTGGAGGGAGCTCAGACTACACTCATTACACCGAGGGCCCCGTCACTGGAGGGAGCTCAGACTACACTCATTACACCGAGGGCCCCGTCACTGGAGGGAGCTCAGACTACACTCATTAAAGGAGGGCCCGGTCACTAGAGGAGCTCAGACTACACTGACACAGGGCCCGGCCACTGGAGGGAGCTCAGACTACACTCATTACACCGAGGGCCCAGTCACTGGAGGGAGCTCGGACTACACTCATTACACGAGGGCCCGGTCACTAGAGGAGCTCAGACTACACTGACACAGGGCCCGGCCACTGGAGGGAGCTCAGACTACACTCATTACACCGAGGGCCCCGTCACTGGAGGGAGCTCAGACTACACTCATTACACTGAGGGCCCAGTCACCGGAGGGAGCTCAGACTACACTCATTACACCGAGGGCCCCGTCACTGGAGGGAGCTCAGACTACACTCATTAAAGGAGGGCCCGGTCACTAGAGGAGCTCAGACTACACTGACACAGGGCCCGGCCACTGGAGGGAGCTCAGACTACACTCATTACACCGAGGGCCCAGTCACTGGAGGGAGCTCGGACTACACTCATTACACGAGGGCCCGGTCACTAGAGGAGCTCAGACTACACTGACACAGGGCCCGGCCACTGGAGGGAGCTCAGACTACACTCATTACACCGAGGGCCCAGTCACTGGAGGGAGCTCGGACTACACTGACACAGGGCCCGGCCACTGGAGGGAGCTCAGACTACACTCATTACACCGAGGGCCCAGTCACTGGAGGGAGCTCAGAGTACACTCATTACACTGAGGGCCCCGTCACTGGAGGGAGCTGAGACTACACTCATTACACCGAGGGCCCCGTCACTGGAGGGAGCTGAGACTACACTCATTACACCGAGGGCCCCGCCACTGGAGGGAGCTCAGACTACACCCCCGTCACTGAAGGGAGCTCAGACTACACTCATTACACTGGGGGCCCCGTCACTGGAGGGAGCTCAGACTACACTCATTACACCGAGGGCCCCGTCACTGGAGGGAGCTCAGACTACACTCATTACACCGAGGGCCCCGTCACTGGCCGGAGCTCAGACTACACTCATTACACCGAGGGCCCCGTCACTGGAGGGAGCTCAGACTACACTCATTACAGAGGGCCCAGTCACTGGAGGGAGCTCAGACTACACTCATTACACTGGGGGCCCCGTCACTGGAGGGAGCTCAGACTACACTCATTACACTGGGGGCCCCGTCACTGGAGGGAGCTCAGACTACACTCATTACACCGAGGGCCCCGTCACTGGAGGGAGCTCAGACTACACTCATTACACCGAGGGCCCCGTCACTGGAGGGAGCTCAGACTACACTCATTACACCGAGGGCCCCGCCACTGGAGGGAGCTCAGACTACACTCATTACACCGAGGGCCCCGTCACTGGAGGGAGCTCAGACTACACTCATTACACCGAGGGCCCCGCCACTGGAGGGAGCTCAGACTACACTCATTACACCGAGGGCCCAGTCACTGGAGGGAGCTCAGACTACACTCATTACACTGAGGGCCCGGTCACTGGAGGGAGCTCAGACTACACTCATTACACTGAGGGCCCAGTCACTGGAGGGAGCTCAGACTACACTCATTACACTGAGAGCCCAGTCACTGGAGGGAGCTCAGACTACACTCATTACACTGAGGGCCCAGTCACTGGAGGGAGCTCAGGCTACACTCATTACACTGAGAGCCCAGTCACTGGAGGGAGCTCAGACTACACTCATTACACTGAGAGCCCAGTCACTGGAGGGAGCTCAGACTACACTCATTACACTGAGGGCCCCGTCACTGGAGGGAGCTCAGACTACACTCATTACAGAGGGCCCAGTCACTGGAGGGAGCTCAGACTACACTCATTACACCGAGGGCCCAGTCACTGGAGGGAGCTCAGACTACACTCATTACAGAGGGCCCAGTCACTGGAGGGAGCTCAGACTACACTCATTACACCGAGGGTCCAGCCACTGGAGGGAGCTCAGACTACACTCATTACACCGAGGGCCCAGTCACCGGAGGGAGCTCAGACTACACTCATTACACCGAGGGCCCCGTCACTGGAGGGAGCTCAGACTACACTCATTACACTGAGGGCCCAGACACTGGAGGGAGCTCGGACTACACTCATTACAGAGGGCCCAGTCACTGGAGGGAGCTCAGACTACACTCATTACAGAGGGCCCAGTCACTGGAGGGAGCTCAGACTACACTCATTACACCGAGGGCCCAGCCACTGGAGGGAGCTCAGACTACACTCATTACACCGAGGGCCCAGTCACCGGAGGGAGCTCAGACTACACTCATTACACCGAGGGCCCCGTCCCTGGAGGGAGCTCAGACTACACTCATTACACCGAGGGCCCCGTCACTGGAGGGAGCTCAGACTACACTCATTACACTGAGGGCCCAGTCACCGGAGGGAGCTCAGACTACACTCATTACACCGAGGGCCCCGTCACTGGAGGGAGCTCAGACTACACTCATTACACGAGGGCCCGGTCACTAGAGGAGCTCAGACTACACTGACACAGGGCCCGGCCACTGGAGGGAGCTCAGACTACACTCATTACACCGAGGGCCCAGTCACTGGAGGGAGCTCGGACTACACTCATTACACGAGGGCCCGGTCACTAGAGGAGCTCAGACTACACTGACACAGGGCCCGGCCACTGGAGGGAGCTCAGACTACACTCATTACACCGAGGGCCCAGTCACTGGAGGGAGCTCGGACTACACTCATTACACCGAGGGCCCCGCCACTGGAGGGAGCTCAGACTACACTCATTACACAGAGGGCCCCGTCACTGGAGGGAGCTCAGACTACACTCATTACACCGAGGGCCCAGTCACCGGAGGGAGCTCAGACTACACTCATTACACCGAGGGCCCCGTCACTGGAGGGAGGTCAGACTACACTCATTACACCGAGGGCCCAGTCACCAGAGGGAGC
The DNA here is from genome assembly GCF_964263255.1 of Lissotriton vulgaris. Lineage (NCBI taxonomy): Eukaryota > Metazoa > Chordata > Amphibia > Caudata > Salamandridae > Lissotriton > Lissotriton vulgaris. The sequence continues at coordinate 11,487,780 of NC_141698.1, read as the reverse complement.
TCAGACTACACTCATTACACCGAGGGCCCCGTCACTGGAGGGAGCTCAGACTACACTCATTACACCGAGGGCCCGGTCACTGGAGGAGCTCAGACTACACTGACACAGGGCCCGGCCACTGGAGGGAGCTCAGACTACAGTCATTACACCGAGGGCCCCGCCACTGGAGGGAGCTCAGACTACACTCATTACACTGGGGGCCCCGTCACTGGAGGGAGCTCAGACTACACTCATTACCCCGAGGGCCCCGCCACTGGAGGGAGCTCAGACTACACTCATTACACCGAGGGCCCCGCCACTGGAGGGAGCTCAGACTACACTCATTACACAGAGGGCCCCGTCACTGGCGGGAGCTCAGACTACACTCATTACACCGAGGGCCCAGTCACCGGAGGGAGCTCAGACTACACTCATTACACCGAGGGCCCCGTCACTGGAGGAAGCTCAGACTACACTCATTACACCGAGGGCCCAGTCACCAGTGGGAGCTCAGACTACACTCATTACACAGAGGGCCCAGTCACTGGAAGGAGCTCAGACTACACTCATCACACCGAGGGCCCCGTCACTGGAGGGAGCTCAGACTACACTCATTACACCGAGGGACCAGTCACCGGAGGGAGCTCAGACTACACTCATTACACCGAGGGGCCAGTCACTGGAGGGAGCTGAGACTACACTCATTACACTGAGGGCCCCGTCACTGGAGGGAGCTCAGACTACACTCATTACACGGAGGGCCCAGTCACTGGAGGGAGCTCAGACTACACTCATTACACTGAGGGCCCAGTCACTGGAGGGAGCTCAGACTACACTCATTACACTGAGGTCCCAGTCACTGGAGGAAGCTCAGACTACACTCATTACACCGAGGGCCCAGTCACCAGAGGGAGCTCAGACTACACTCATTACACCGAGGGCCCAGTCACTCCAGGGAGCTCAGACTACACTCATTACACCGAGGGCCCCGTCACTGGAGGGAGCTCAGACTACACTCATTACACCGAGGGCCCAGTCACCGGAGGGAGCTCAGACTACACTCAATACACCGAGGGCCCAGTCACTGGAGGGAGCTGAGACTACACTCATTACACCGAGGGCCCCGTCACTGGAGGGAGCTGAGACTACACTCATTACACCGAGGCCCCAGTCACTGGAGGGAGCTCAGACTACACTCATTACACTGGGGGCCCCGTCACTGGAGGGAGCTCGGACTACACTCATTACACTGGGGGCCCCGTCACTGGAGGGAGCTCAGACTACACTCATTACACTGGGGGCCCAGTCAACTACACTCATTACACCGAGGGCCCCGTCACTGGAGGGAGCTCAGACTACACTCATTACACCGAGGGCCCAGTCACTGGAGGGAGCTCAGACTACACTCATTACACTGAGGGCCCAGTCACTGGAGGGAGCTCACACTACACTCATTACACTGAGGGCCCAGACACTGGAGGGAGCTCAGACTACACTCATTACACCGAGGGCCCAGTCACCAGAGGGAGCTCAGACTACACTCAGTACACCGAGGGCCCCGTCACTGGAGGGAGCTCAGACTACACTCATTACACCGAGGGCCCAGTCACCACAGGGAGCTCAGACTACACTCATTACACCGAGGGCCCCGTCACTGGAGGGAGCTCAGACTACACTCATTACACCGAGGGCCCAGTCACCGGAGGGAGCTCAGACTACACTCATTACACCGAGGGCCCCGTCACTGGAGGGAGCTCAGACTACACTCATTACACCGAGGGTCCAGTCACTGGAGGGAGCTCAGACTACACTCATTACACCGAGGGCCCCGTCACCAGAGGGAGCTCAGACTACACTCATTACACCGAGGGCCCAGTCACCAGAGGGAGCTCAGACTACACTCATTACACCGAGGGCCCAGTCACTGGAGGGAGCTCAGACTACACTCATTACACCGAGGGCCCAGTCACTGGAGGGAGCTCAGACTACACTCATTACACTGAGGGCCCAGTCACTGGAGGGAGCTCACACTACACTCATTACACTGAGGGCCCAGACACTGGAGGGAGCTCGGACTACACTCATTACACCGAGGGCCCCGTCACTGGAGGGAGCTCAGACTACACTCATTACACCGAGGGCCCAGTCACCAGAGGGAGCTCAGACTACACTCATTACACAGAGGGCCCCGTCACTGGAGGGAGCTCAGACTACACTCATTACACCGAGGGCCCAGTCACCAGAGGGAGCTCAGACTACACTCATTACACCGAGGGCCCCGTCACTGGAGGGAGCTCAGACTACACTCATTACACCAAGGGCCCAGTCACCGGAGGGAGCTCAGACTACACTCATTACACCGAGGGCCCCGTCACTGGAAGGAGCTCAGACTACACTCATTACACCGAGGGCCCAGTCACTGGAGGGAGCTCAGACTACACTGATTACACCGAGGGCCCCGTCACCAGAGGGAGCTCAGACTACACTCATTACACCGAGGGCCCAGTCACCAGAGGGAGCTCAGACTACACTCATTACACCGAGGGCCCCGTCACTGGAGGGAGCTCAGACTACACTCATTACACCGAGGGCCCAGTCACCGGAGGGAGTTCTGACTACACTCATTACACCGAGGGCCCAGTCACTGGAGGGAGCTCAGACTACACTCATTACACCGAGGGCCCTGTCACTGGAGGGAGCTCAGACTACACTGACACAGGGCCCGGCCACTCGAGGGAGCTCACACTACACTCATTACACCGAGGGCCCAGTCACCAGAGGGAGCTCAGACTACACTCATTACACCGAGGGCCCCGTCACTGGAGGGAGCTCAGACTACACTCATTACACCGAGGGCCCAGTCACCGGAGGGAGCTCAGACTACACTCATTACACCGAGGGCCCAGCCACTGGAGGGAGCTCAGACTACACTCATTACACCGAGGGCCCCGTCACTGGAGGGAGCTCAGACTACGCTCATTACACCGAGGGTCCAGTCACTGGAGGGAGCTCAGACTACACTCATTACACCGAGGGCCCCGTCACTGGAGGGAGGTCAGACTACACTCATTACACTGAGGGCCCAGTCACTGGAGGGAGCTCAGACTACACTCATTACACTGAGGGCCCAGTCACCGGAGGGAGCTCAGACTACACTCATTACACAGAGGGCCCAGTCACTGGAGGGAGCTCAGACTACACTCATTACACGGAGGGCCCAGTCACTGGAGGGAGCTCAGACTACACTCATTACACTGAGGGCCCAGTCACTGGCCGGAGCTCAGGCTACACTCATTACACCGAGGGCCCCGTCACTGGAGGGAGCTCAGACTACACTCATTACACTGAGGGCCCAGTCACTCCAGGGAGCTCAGACTACACTCATTACACCGAGGGCCCCGTCACTGGAGGGAGCTCAGACTACACTCATTACACCGAGGGCCCAGTCACCGGAGGGAGCTCAGACTACACTCAATACACCGAGGGCCCAGTCACTGGAGGGAGCTGAGACTACACTCATTACACCGAGGGCCCCGTCACTGGAGGGAGCTGAGACTACACTCATTACACCGAGGGCCCAGTCACTGGAGGGAGCTGAGACTACACTCATTACACCGAGGGCCCCGTCACTGGAGGGAGCTCAGACTACACTCATTACACTGAGGGCCCAGTCACTAGAGGGAGCTCAGACAACACTCATTACACTGAGAGCCCAGTCACCAGAGGGAGCTCACACTACACCCCCGTCACTGAAGGGAGCTCAGACTACACTCATTACACCGAGGGCCCGGTCACAGGAGGGAGCTCAGACTACACTCATTACACCGAGGGCCCCGCCACTGGAGGGAGCTCAGACTACACTCATTACACCGAGGGCCCAGTCACTGGAGGGAGCTCAGACTACACTCATTACACTGAGGGCCCGGTCACTGGAGGGAGCTCAGACTACACTCATTACACTGAGGGCCCAGTCACTGGAGGGAGCTCAGACTACACTCATTACACTGAGAGCCCAGTCACTGGAGGGAGCTCAGACTACACTCATTACACTGAGGGCCCAGTCACTGGAGGGAGCTCAGGCTACACTCATTACACTGAGAGCCCAGTCACTGGAGGGAGCTCAGACTACACTCATTACACTGAGAGCCCAGTCACTGGAGGGAGCTCAGACTACACTCATTACACTGAGGGCCCCGTCACTGGAGGGAGCTCAGACTACACTCATTACAGAGGGCCCAGTCACTGGAGGGAGCTCAGACTACACTCATTACACCGAGGGCCCAGTCACTGGAGGGAGCTCAGACTACACTCATTACAGAGGGCCCAGTCACTGGAGGGAGCTCAGACTACACTCATTACACCGAGGGTCCAGCCACTGGAGGGAGCTCAGACTACACTCATTACACCGAGGGCCCAGTCACCGGAGGGAGCTCAGACTACACTCATTACACCGAGGGCCCCGTCACTGGAGGGAGCTCAGACTACACTCATTACACTGAGGGCCCAGACACTGGAGGGAGCTCGGACTACACTCATTACAGAGGGCCCAGTCACTGGAGGGAGCTCAGACTACACTCATTACAGAGGGCCCAGTCACTGGAGGGAGCTCAGACTACACTCATTACACCGAGGGCCCAGCCACTGGAGGGAGCTCAGACTACACTCATTACACCGAGGGCCCAGTCACCGGAGGGAGCTCAGACTACACTCATTACACCGAGGGCCCCGTCCCTGGAGGGAGCTCAGACTACACTCATTACACCGAGGGCCCCGTCACTGGAGGGAGCTCAGACTACACTCATTACACTGAGGGCCCAGTCACCGGAGGGAGCTCAGACTACACTCATTACACCGAGGGCCCCGTCACTGGAGGGAGCTCAGACTACACTCATTACACGAGGGCCCGGTCACTAGAGGAGCTCAGACTACACTGACACAGGGCCCGGCCACTGGAGGGAGCTCAGACTACACTCATTACACCGAGGGCCCAGTCACTGGAGGGAGCTCGGACTACACTCATTACACGAGGGCCCGGTCACTAGAGGAGCTCAGACTACACTGACACAGGGCCCGGCCACTGGAGGGAGCTCAGACTACACTCATTACACCGAGGGCCCAGTCACTGGAGGGAGCTCGGACTACACTCATTACACCGAGGGCCCCGCCACTGGAGGGAGCTCAGACTACACTCATTACACAGAGGGCCCCGTCACTGGAGGGAGCTCAGACTACACTCATTACACCGAGGGCCCAGTCACCGGAGGGAGCTCAGACTACACTCATTACACCGAGGGCCCCGTCACTGGAGGGAGGTCAGACTACACTCATTACACCGAGGGCCCAGTCACCAGAGGGAGCTCAGACTACACTCATTACACCGAGGGCCCCGTCACTGGAGGGAGCTCAGACTACACTCATTACACCGAGGGCCCGGTCACTGGAGGAGCTCAGACTACACTGACACAGGGCCCGGCCACTGGAGGGAGCTCAGACTACAGTCATTACACCGAGGGCCCCGCCACTGGAGGGAGCTCAGACTACACTCATTACACTGGGGGCCCCGTCACTGGAGGGAGCTCAGACTACACTCATTACCCCGAGGGCCCCGCCACTGGAGGGAGCTCAGACTACACTCATTACACCGAGGGCCCCGCCACTGGAGGGAGCTCAGACTACACTCATTACACAGAGGGCCCCGTCACTGGCGGGAGCTCAGACTACACTCATTACACCGAGGGCCCAGTCACCGGAGGGAGCTCAGACTACACTCATTACACCGAGGGCCCCGTCACTGGAGGAAGCTCAGACTACACTCATTACACCGAGGGCCCAGTCACCAGTGGGAGCTCAGACTACACTCATTACACAGAGGGCCCAGTCACTGGAAGGAGCTCAGACTACACTCATCACACCGAGGGCCCCGTCACTGGAGGGAGCTCAGACTACACTCATTACACCGAGGGACCAGTCACCGGAGGGAGCTCAGACTACACTCATTACACCGAGGGGCCAGTCACTGGAGGGAGCTGAGACTACACTCATTACACTGAGGGCCCCGTCACTGGAGGGAGCTCAGACTACACTCATTACACGGAGGGCCCAGTCACTGGAGGGAGCTCAGACTACACTCATTACACTGAGGGCCCAGTCACTGGAGGGAGCTCAGACTACACTCATTACACTGAGGTCCCAGTCACTGGAGGAAGCTCAGACTACACTCATTACACCGAGGGCCCAGTCACCAGAGGGAGCTCAGACTACACTCATTACACCGAGGGCCCAGTCACTCCAGGGAGCTCAGACTACACTCATTACACCGAGGGCCCCGTCACTGGAGGGAGCTCAGACTACACTCATTACACCGAGGGCCCAGTCACCGGAGGGAGCTCAGACTACACTCAATACACCGAGGGCCCAGTCACTGGAGGGAGCTGAGACTACACTCATTACACCGAGGGCCCCGTCACTGGAGGGAGCTGAGACTACACTCATTACACCGAGGCCCCAGTCACTGGAGGGGGCTGAGACTACACTCATTACACCGAGGGCCCCGTCACTGGAGGGAGCTCAGACTACACTCATTACACTGAGAGCCCAGTCACCAGAGGGAGCTCAGACTACACTCATTACACTGAGGGCCCCGTCACCAGAGGGAGCTCAGACTACACTCATTACACTGAGGGCACAGTCACTAGAGGGAGCTCAGACAACACTCATTACACTGAGAGCCCAGTCACCAGAGGGAGCTCACACTACACCCCCGTCACTGAAGGGAGCTCAGACTACACTCATTACACCGAGGGCCCGGTCACAGGAGGGAGCTCAGACTACACTCATTATTCTGAGAGCCCAGTCACCAGAGGGAGCGCAGACTACACCCCCGTCACTGAAGGGAGCTCAGACTACACTCATTACACCGAGGGCCCGGTCACAGGAGGGAGCTCAGACTACACTCATTACACTGGGGGCCCCGTCACTGGAGGGAGCTCGGACTACACTCATTACACTGGGGGCCCCGTCACTGGAGGGAGCTCAGACTACACTCATTACACTGGGGGCCCAGTCAACTACACTCATTACACCGAGGGCCCCGTCACTGGAGGGAGCTCAGACTACACTCATTACACCGAGGGCCCAGTCACTGGAGGGAGCTCAGACTACACTCATTACACTGAGGGCCCAGTCACTGGAGGGAGCTCACACTACACTCATTACACTGAGGGCCCAGACACTGGAGGGAGCTCAGACTACACTCATTACACCGAGGGCCCAGTCACCAGAGGGAGCTCAGACTACACTCAGTACACCGAGGGCCCCGTCACTGGAGGGAGCTCAGACTACACTCATTACACCGAGGGCCCAGTCACCACAGGGAGCTCAGACTACACTCATTACACCGAGGGCCCCGTCACTGGAGGGAGCTCAGACTACACTCATTACACCGAGGGCCCAGTCACCGGAGGGAGCTCAGACTACACTCATTACACCGAGGGCCCCGTCACTGGAGGGAGCTCAGACTACACTCATTACACCGAGGGTCCAGTCACTGGAGGGAGCTCAGACTACACTCATTACACCGAGGGCCCCGTCACCAGAGGGAGCTCAGACTACACTCATTACACCGAGGGCCCAGTCACCAGAGGGAGCTCAGACTACACTCATTACACCGAGGGCCCAGTCACTGGAGGGAGCTCAGACTACACTCATTACACCGAGGGCCCAGTCACTGGAGGGAGCTCAGACTACACTCATTACACTGAGGGCCCAGTCACTGGAGGGAGCTCACACTACACTCATTACACTGAGGGCCCAGACACTGGAGGGAGCTCGGACTACACTCATTACACCGAGGGCCCCGTCACTGGAGGGAGCTCAGACTACACTCATTACACCGAGGGCCCAGTCACCAGAGGGAGCTCAGACTACACTCATTACACAGAGGGCCCCGTCACTGGAGGGAGCTCAGACTACACTCATTACACCGAGGGCCCAGTCACCAGAGGGAGCTCAGACTACACTCATTACACCGAGGGCCCCGTCACTGGAGGGAGCTCAGACTACACTCATTACACCAAGGGCCCAGTCACCGGAGGGAGCTCAGACTACACTCATTACACCGAGGGCCCCGTCACTGGAAGGAGCTCAGACTACACTCATTACACCGAGGGCCCAGTCACTGGAGGGAGCTCAGACTACACTGATTACACCGAGGGCCCCGTCACCAGAGGGAGCTCAGACTACACTCATTACACCGAGGGCCCAGTCACCAGAGGGAGCTCAGACTACACTCATTACACCGAGGGCCCCGTCACTGGAGGGAGCTCAGACTACACTCATTACACCGAGGGCCCAGTCACCGGAGGGAGTTCTGACTACACTCATTACACCGAGGGCCCAGTCACTGGAGGGAGCTCAGACTACACTCATTACACCGAGGGCCCTGTCACTGGAGGGAGCTCAGACTACACTGACACAGGGCCCGGCCACTCGAGGGAGCTCACACTACACTCATTACACCGAGGGCCCAGTCACCAGAGGGAGCTCAGACTACACTCATTACACCGAGGGCCCCGTCACTGGAGGGAGCTCAGACTACACTCATTACACCGAGGGCCCAGTCACCGGAGGGAGCTCAGACTACACTCATTACACCGAGGGCCCAGCCACTGGAGGGAGCTCAGACTACACTCATTACACCGAGGGCCCCGTCACTGGAGGGAGCTCAGACTACGCTCATTACACCGAGGGTCCAGTCACTGGAGGGAGCTCAGACTACACTCATTACACCGAGGGCCCCGTCACTGGAGGGAGGTCAGACTACACTCATTACACTGAGGGCCCAGTCACTGGAGGGAGCTCAGACTACACTCATTACACTGAGGGCCCAGTCACCGGAGGGAGCTCAGACTACACTCATTACACAGAGGGCCCAGTCACTGGAGGGAGCTCAGACTACACTCATTACACGGAGGGCCCAGTCACTGGAGGGAGCTCAGACTACACTCATTACACTGAGGGCCCAGTCACTGGCCGGAGCTCAGGCTACACTCATTACACCGAGGGCCCCGTCACTGGAGGGAGCTCAGACTACACTCATTACACTGAGGGCCCAGTCACTCCAGGGAGCTCAGACTACACTCATTACACCGAGGGCCCCGTCACTGGAGGGAGCTCAGACTACACTCATTACACCGAGGGCCCAGTCACCGGAGGGAGCTCAGACTACACTCAATACACCGAGGGCCCAGTCACTGGAGGGAGCTGAGACTACACTCATTACACCGAGGGCCCCGTCACTGGAGGGAGCTGAGACTACACTCATTACACCGAGGGCCCAGTCACTGGAGGGAGCTGAGACTACACTCATTACACCGAGGGCCCCGTCACTGGAGGGAGCTCAGACTACACTCATTACACTGAGGGCCCAGTCACTAGAGGGAGCTCAGACAACACTCATTACACTGAGAGCCCAGTCACCAGAGGGAGCTCACACTACACCCCCGTCACTGAAGGGAGCTCAGACTACACTCATTACACCGAGGGCCCGGTCACAGGAGGGAGCTCAGACTACACTCATTACTCTGAGAGCCCAGTCACCAGAGGGAGCTCAGACTACACCCCCGTCACTGAAGGGAGCTCAGACTACACTCATTACACCGAGGGCCCGGTCACAGGAGGGAGCTCAGACTACACTCATTACACTGGGGGCCCCGTCACTGGAGGGAGCTCGGACTACACTCATTACACTGGGGGCCCCGTCACTGGAGGGAGCTCAGACTACACTCATTACACTGGGGGCCCAGTCAACTACACTCATTACACCGAGGGCCTGTCACTGGAGGGAGCTCAGACTACACTCATTACACCGAGGGCCCCGTCACTGGAGGGAGCTCAGACTACACTCATTACACCGAGGGCCCAGTCACTGGAGGGAGCTCAGACTACACTCATTACACCGAGGGCCCCGTCACTGGAGGGAGCTCAGACTACACTCATTACACCGAGGGCCCAGTCACTGGAGGGAGCTCAGACTACACTCATTACACTGAGGGCCCAGTCACTGGAGGGAGCTCACACTACACTCATTACACTGAGGGCCCAGACACTGGAGGGAGCTCGGACTACACTCATTACACCGAGGGCCCCGTCACTGGAGGGAGCTCAGACTACACTCATTACACCGAGGGCCCAGTCACCAGAGGGAGCTCAGACTACACTCATTACACCGAGGGCCCCGTCACTGGAGGGAGCTCAGACTACACTCATTACACCGAGGGCCCAGTCACCAGAGGGAGCTCAGACTACACTCATTACACCGAGGGCCCCGTCACTGGAGGGAGCTCAGACTACACTCATTACACCGAGGGCCCAGTCACCGGAGGGAGCTCAGACTACACTCATTACACCGAGGGCCCCGTCACTGGAGGGAGCTCAGACTACACTCATTACACCGAGGGCCCAGTCACTGGAGGGAGCTCAGACTACACTCATTACACCGAGGGCCCCGTCACCAGAGGGAGCTCAGACTACACTCATTACACCGAGGGTCCAGTCACCAGAGGGAGCTCAGACTACACTCATTACACCGAGGGCCCCGTCACTGGAGGGAGCTCAGACTACACTCATTACTCTGAGAGCCCAGTCACCAGAGGGAGCGCAGACTACACCCCCGTCACTGAAGGGAGCTCAGACTACACTCATTACACCGAGGGCCCGGTCACAGGAGGGAGCTCAGACTACACTCATTACACTGGGGGCCCCGTCACTGGAGGGAGCTCGGACTACACTCATTACACTGGGGGCCCCGTCACTGGAGGGAGCTCAGACTACACTCATTACACTGGGGGCCCAGTCAACTACACTCATTACACCGAGGGCCCCGTCACTGGAGGGAGCTAAGACTACACTCATTACACCGAGGGCCCAGTCACTGGAGGGAGCTCAGACTACACTCATTACACTGAGGGCCCAGTCACTGGAGGGAGCTCACACTACACTCATTACACTGAGGGCCCAGACACTGGAGGGAGCTCGGACTACACTCATTACACCGAGGGCCCCGTCACTGGAGGGAGCTCAGACTACACTCATTACACCGAGGGCCCAGTCACCAGAGGGAGCTCAGACTACACTCAGTACACCGAGGGCCCCGTCACTGGAGGGAGCTCAGACTACACTCATTACACCGAGGGCCCAGTCACCAGAGGGAGCTCAGACTACACTCATTACACCGCGGGCCCCGTCACTGGAGGGAGCTCAGACTACACTCATTACACCGAGGGCCCAGTCACCGGAGGGAGCTCAGACTACACTCATTACACCGAGGGCCCCGTCACTGGAGGGAGCTCAGACTACACTCATTACACCGAGGGTCCAGTCACTGGAGGGAGCTCAGACTACACTCATTACACCGAGGGCCCCGTCACCAGAGGGAGCTCAGACTACACTCATTACACCGAGGGCCCAGTCACCAGAGGGAGCTCAGACTACACTCATTACACCGAGGGCCCAGTCACTGGAGGGAGCTCAGACTACACTCATTACACCGAGGGCCCAGTCACTGGAGGGAGCTCAGACTACACTCATTACACTGAGGGCCCAGTCACTGGAGGGAGCTCACACTACACTCATTACACTGAGGGCCCAGACACTGGAGGGAGCTCGGACTACACTCATTACACCGAGGGCCCCGTCACTGGAGGGAGCTCACACTACACTCATTACACTGAGGGCCCAGACACTGGAGGGAGCTCGGACTACACTCATTACACCGAGGGCCCCGTCACTGGAGGGAGCTCAGACTACACTCATTACACCGAGGGCCCAGTCACCGGAGGGAGTTCTGACTACACTCATTACACCGAGGGCCCAGTCACTGGAGGGAGCTCAGACTACACTCATTACACCGAGGGCCCTGTCACTGGAGGGAGCTCAGACTACACTGACACAGGGCCCGGCCACTCGAGGGAGCTCACACTACACTCATTACACCGAGGGCCCAGTCACCAGAGGGAGCTCAGACTACACTCATTACACCGAGGGCCCCGTCACTGGAGGGAGCTCAGACTACACTCATTACACCGAGGGCCCAGTCACCGGAGGGAGCTCAGACTACACTCATTACACCGAGGGCCCAGCCACTGGAGGGAGCTCAGACTACACTCATTACACCGAGGGCCCCGTCACTGGAGGGAGCTCAGACTACGCTCATTACACCGAGGGTCCAGTCACTGGAGGGAGCTCAGACTACACTCATTACACCGAGGGCCCCGTCACTGGAGGGAGGTCAGACTACACTCATTACACTGAGGGCCCAGTCACTGGAGGGAGCTCAGACTACACTCATTACACTGAGGGCTCAGTCACTAGAGGGAGCTCAGACTACACTCATTACACCGAGGGCCCAGTCACCGGAGGGAGCTCAGACTACTCTCATTACACAGAGGGCCCAGTCACTGGAGGGAGCTCAGACTACACTCATTACACGGAGGGCCCAGTCACTGGAGGGAGCTCAGACTACACTCATTACACTGAGGGCCCAGTCACTGGCCGGAGCTCAGGCTACACTCATTACACCGAGGGCCCCGTCACTGGAGGGAGCTCAGACTACACTCATTACACTGAGGGCCCAGTCACTCCAGGGAGATCAGACTACACTCATTACACCGAGGGCCCCGTCACTGGAGGGAGCTCAGACTACACTCATTACACCGAGGGCCCAGTCACCGGAGGGAGCTCAGACTACACTCAATACACCGAGGGCCCAGTCACTGGAGGGAGCTGAGACTACACTCATTACACCGAGGGCCCCGTCACTGGAGGGAGCTGAGACTACACTCATTACACCGAGGGCCCAGTCACTGGAGGGAGCTGAGACTACACTCATTACACCGAGGGCCCCGTCACTGGAGGGAGCTCAGACTACACTCATTACACTGAGGGCCCAGTCACTAGAGGGAGCTCAGACAACACTCATTACACTGAGAGCCCAGTCACCAGAGGGAGCTCACACTACACCCCCGTCACTGAAGGGAGCTCAGACTACACTCATTAGACCGAGGGCCCGGTCACAGGAGGGAGCTCAGACTACACTCATTACTCTGAGAGCCCAGTCACCAGAGGGAGCTCAGACTACACCCCCGTCACTGAAGGGAGCTCAGACTACACTCATTACACCGAGGGCCCAGTCACCGGAGGGAGCTCAGACTACACTCATTACACCGAGGGCCCCGTCACTGGAGGGAGCTCAGACTACACTCATTACACCGAGGGCCCAGTCACTGGAGGGAGCTCAGACTACACTCATTACACCGAGGGCCCCGTCACCAGAGGGAGCTCAGACTACACTCATTACACCGAGGGTCCAGTCACCAGAGGGAGCTCAGACTACACTCATTACACCGAGGGCCCCGTCACTGGAGGGAGCTCAGACTACACTCATTACACCGAGGGCCCAGTCACCGGAGGGAGCTCTGACTACACTCATTACACCGAGGGCCCAGTCACTGGAGGGAGCTCAGACTACACTCATTACACCGAGGGCCCTGTCACTGGAGGGAGCTCAGACTACACTGACACAGGGCCCGGCCACTCGAGGGAGCTCACACTACACTCATTACACCGAGGGCCCAGTCACCAGAGGGAGCTCAGACTACACTCATTACACTGAGGGCCCAGTCACTAGAGGGAGCTCAGACAAAACTCATTACACTGAGAGCCCAGTCACCAGAGGGAGCTCACACTACACCCCCGTCACTGAAGGGAGCTCAGACTACACTCATTACACCGAGGGCCCGGTCACAGGAGGGAGCTCAGACTACACTCATTACTCTGAGATCCCAGTCACCAGAGGGAGCTCAGACTACACCCCCGTCACTGAAGGGAGCTCAGACTACACTCATTACACCGAGGGCCCAGTCACCGGAGGGAGCTCAGACTACACTCATTACACCGAGGGCCCAGTCACTGGAGGGAGCTCAGACTACACTCATTACACCGAGGGCCCAGTCACTGGAGGGAGCTCAGACTACACTCATTACACCGAGGGCCCCGTCACCAGAGGGAGCTCAGACTACACTCATTACACCGAGGGCCCAGTCACCAGAGGGAGCTCAGACTACACTCATTACACCGAGGGCCCAGTCACTGGAGGGAGCTCAGACTACACTCATTACACCGAGGGCCCAGTCACTGGAGGGAGCTCAGACTACACTCATCACACTGAGGGCCCAGTCACTGGAGGGAGCTCACACTACACTCATTACACTGAGGGCCCAGACACTGGAGGGAGCTCGGACTACACTCATTACACCGAGGGCCCCGTCACTGGAGGGAGCTCAGACTACACTCATTACACCGAGGGCCCAGTCACCAGAGGGAGCTCAGACTACACTCATTACACAGAGGGCCCCGTCACTGGAGGGAGCTCAGACTACACTCATTACACCGAGGGCCCAGTCACCAGAGGGAGCTCAGACTACACTCATTACACCGAGGGCCCCGTCACTGGAGGGAGCTCAGACTACACTCATTACACCGAGGGCCCAGTCACCGGAGGGAGCTCAGACTACACTCATTACACCGAGGGCCCCGTCACTGGAGGGAGCTCAGACTACACTCATTACACCGAGGGCCCAGTCACTGGAGGGAGCTCAGACTACACTCATTACATCGAGGGCCCCGTCACTGGAGGGAGCTCAGACTACACTCATTACAGAGGGCCCAGTCACTGGAGGGAGCTCAGACTACACTCATTACACTGGGGGCCCCGTCACTGGAGGGAGCTCAGACTACACTCATTACACTGGGGGCCCCGTCACTGGAGGGAGCTCAGACTACACTCATTACACCGAGGGCCCCGTCACTGGAGGGAGCTCAGACTACACTCATTACACCGAGGGCCCCGTCACTGGAGGGAGCTCAGACTACACTCATTACACCGAGGGCCCCGCCACTGGAGGGAGCTCAGACTACACTCATTACACCGAGGGCCCCGTCACTGGAGGGAGCTCAGACTACACTCATTACACCGAGGGCCCCGCCACTGGAGGGAGCTCAGACTACACTCATTACACCGAGGGCCCAGTCACTGGAGGGAGCTCAGACTACACTCATTACACTGAGGGCCCGGTCACTGGAGGGAGCTCAGACTACACTCATTACACTGAGGGCCCAGTCACTGGAGGGAGCTCAGACTACACTCATTACACTGAGAGCCCAGTCACTGGAGGGAGCTCAGACTACACTCATTACACTGAGGGCCCAGTCACTGGAGGGAGCTCAGGCTACACTCATTACACTGAGAGCCCAGTCACTGGAGGGAGCTCAGACTACACTCATTACACTGAGAGCCCAGTCACTGGAGGGAGCTCAGACTACACTCATTACACTGAGGGCCCCGTCACTGGAGGGAGCTCAGACTACACTCATTACAGAGGGCCCAGTCACTGGAGGGAGCTCAGACTACACTCATTACACCGAGGGCCCAGTCACTGGAGGGAGCTCAGACTACACTCATTACAGAGGGCCCAGTCACTGGAGGGAGCTCAGACTACACTCATTACACCGAGGGTCCAGCCACTGGAGGGAGCTCAGACTACACTCATTACACCGAGGGCCCAGTCACCGGAGGGAGCTCAGACTACACTCATTACACCGAGGGCCCCGTCACTGGAGGGAACTCAGACTACACTCATTACACTGAGGGCCCAGACACTGGAGGGAGCTCGGACTACACTCATTACAGAGGGCCCAGTCACTGGAGGGAGCTCAGACTACACTCATTACAGAGGGCCCAGTCACTGGAGGGAGCTCAGACTACACTCATTACACCGAGGGCCCAGCCACTGGAGGGAGCTCAGACTACACTCATTACACCGAGGGCCCAGTCACCGGAGGGAGCTCAGACTACACTCATTACACCGAGGGCCCCGTCCCTGGAGGGAGCTCAGACTACACTCATTACACCGAGGGCCCCGTCACTGGAGGGAGCTCAGACTACACTCATTACACTGAGGGCCCAGTCACCGGAGGGAGCTCAGACTACACTCATTACACCGAGGGCCCCGTCACTGGAGGGAGCTCAGACTACACTCATTACACGAGGGCCCGGTCACTAGAGGAGCTCAGACTACACTGACACAGGGCCCGGCCACTGGAGGGAGCTCAGACTACACTCATTACACCGAGGGCCCAGTCACTGGAGGGAGCTCGGACTACACTCATTACACGAGGGCCCGGTCACTAGAGGAACTCAGACTACACTGACACAGGGCCCGGCCACTGGAGGGAGCTCAGACTACACTCATTACACCGAGGGCCCAGTCACTGGAGGGAGCTCGGACTACACTCATTACACCGAGGGCCCCGCCACTGGAGGGAGCTCAGACTACACTCATTACACAGAGGGCCCCGTCACTGGAGGGAGCTCAGACTACACTCATTACACCGAGGGCCCAGTCACCGGAGGGAGCTCAGACTACACTCATTACACCGAGGGCCCCGTCACTGGAGGGAGGTCAGACTACACTCATTACACCGAGGGCCCAGTCACCAGAGGGAGCTCAGACTACACTCATTACACCGAGGGCCCCGTCACTGGAGGGAGCTCAGACTACACTCATTACACCGAGGGCCCGGTCACTGGAGGAGCTCAGACTACACTGACACAGGGCCCGGCCACTGGAGGGAGCTCAGACTACAGTCATTACACCGAGGGCCCCGCCACTGGAGGGAGCTCAGACTACACTCATTACACTGGGGGCCCCGTCACTGGAGGGAGCTCAGACTACACTCATTACACCGAGGGCCCCGCCACTGGAGGGAGCTCAGACTACACTCATTACACCGAGGGCCCCGCCACTGGAGGGAGCTCAGACTACACTCATTACACAGAGGGCCCCGTCACTGGCGGGAGCTCAGACTACACTCATTACACCGAGGGCCCAGTCACCGGAGGGAGCTCAGACTACACTCATTACACCGAGGGCCCCGTCACTGGAGGAAGCTCAGACTACACTCATTACACCGAGGGCCCAGTCACCAGTGGGAGCTCAGACTACACTCATTACACAGAGGGCCCAGTCACTGGAAGGAGCTCAGACTACACTCATCACACCGAGGGCCCCGTCACTGGAGGGAGCTCAGACTACACTCATTACACCGAGGGACCAGTCACCGGAGGGAGCTCAGACTACACTCATTACACCGAGGGGCCAGTCACTGGAGGGAGCTGAGACTACACTCATTACACTGAGGGCCCCGTCACTGGAGGGAGCTCAGACTACACTCATTACACGGAGGGCCCAGTCACTGGAGGGAGCTCAGACTACACTCATTACACTGAGGGCCCAGTCACTGGAGGGAGCTCAGACTACACTCATTACACTGAGGTCCCAGTCACTGGAGGAAGCTCAGACTACACTCATTACACCGAGGGCCCAGTCACCAGAGGGAGCTCAGACTACACTCATTACACCGAGGGCCCAGTCACTCCAGGGAGCTCAGACTACACTCATTACACCGAGGGCCCCGTCACTGGAGGGAGCTCAGACTACACTCAATACACCGAGGGCCCAGTCACTGGAGGGAGCTGAGACTACACTCATTACACCGAGGGCCCCGTCACTGGAGGGAGCTGAGACTACACTCATTACACCGAGGCCCCAGTCACTGGAGGGGGCTGAGACTACACTCATTACACCGAGGGCCCCGTCACTGGAGGGAGCTCAGACTACACTCATTACACTGAGAGCCCAGTTACCAGAGGGAGCTCAGACTACACTCATTACACTGAGGGCCCCGTCACCAGAGGGAGCTCAGACTACACTCATTACACTGAGGGCCCAGTCACTAGAGGGAGCTCAGACAACACTCATTACACTGAGAGCCCAGTCACCAGAGGGAGCTCACACTACACCCCCGTCACTGAAGGGAGCTCAGACTACACTCATTACACCGAGGGCCCGGTCACAGGAGGGAGCTCAGACTACACTCATTACTCTGAGAGCCCAGTCACCAGAGGGAGCGCAGACTACACCCCCGTCACTGAAGGGAGCTCAGACTACACTCATTACACCGAGGGCCCGGTCACAGGAGGGAGCTCAGACTACACTCATTACACTGGGGGCCCCGTCACTGGAGGGAGCTCGGACTACACTCATTACACTGGGGGCCCCGTCACTGGAGGGAGCTCAGACTACACTCATTACACTGGGGGCCCAGTCAACTACACTCATTACACCGAGGGCCCCGTCACTGGAGGGAGCTCAGACTACACTCATTACACCGAGGGCCCAGTCACTGGAGGGAGCTCAGACTACACTCATTACACTGAGGGCCCAGTCACTGGAGGGAGCTCACACTACACTCATTACACTGAGGGCCCAGACACTGGAGGGAGCTCAGACTACACTCATTACACCGAGGGCCCCGTCACTGGAGGGAGCTCAGACTACACTCAGTACACCGAGGGCCCCGTCACTGGAGGGAGCTCAGACTACACTCATTACACCGAGGGCCCAGTCACCAGAGGGAGCTCAGACTACACTCATTACACCGAGGGCCCCGTCACTGGAGGGAGCTCAGACTACACTCATTACACCGAGGGCCCAGTCACCGGAGGGAGCTCAGACTACACTCATTACACCGAGGGCCCCGTCACTGGAGGGAGCTCAGACTACACTCATTACACCGAGGGTCCAGTCACTGGAGGGAGCTCAGACTACACTCATTACACCGAGGGCCCCGTCACCAGAGGGAGCTCAGACTACACTCATTACACCGAGGGCCCAGTCACCAGAGGGAGCTCAGACTACACTCATTACACCGAGGGCCCAGTCACTGGAGGGAGCTCAGACTACACTCATTACACCGAGGGCCCAGTCACTGGAGGGAGCTCAGACTACACTCATTACACTGAGGGCACAGTCACTGGAGGGAGCTCACACTACACTCATTACACTGAGGGCCCAGACACTGGAGGGAGCTCGGACTACACTCATTACACCGAGGGCCCCGTCACTGGAGGGAGCTCAGACTACACTCATTACACCGAGGGCCCAGTCACCAGAGGGAGCTCAGACTACACTCATTACACAGAGGGCCCCGTCACTGGAGGGAGCTCAGACTACACTCATTACACCGAGGGCCCAGTCACCAGAGGGAGCTCAGACTACACTCATTACACCGAGGGCCCCGTCACTGGAGGGAGCTCAGACTACACTCATTACACCAAGGGCCCAGTCACCGGAGGGAGCTCAGACTACACTCATTACACCGAGGGCCCCGTCACTGGAGGGAGCTCAGACTACACTCATTACACCGAGGGCCCAGTCACTGGAGGGAGCTCAGACTACACTGATTACACCGAGGGCCCCGTCACCAGAGGGAGCTCAGACTACACTCATTACACCGAGGGCCCAGTCACCAGAGGGAGCTCAGACTACACTCATTACACCGAGGGCCCCGTCACTGGAGGGAGCTCAGACTACACTCATTACACCGAGGGCCCAGTCACCGGAGGGAGTTCTGACTACACTCATTACACCGAGGGCCCAGTCACTGGAGGGAGCTCAGACTACACTCATTACACCGAGGGCCCTGTCACTGGAGGGAGCTCAGACTACACTGACACAGGGCCCGGCCACTCGAGGGAGCTCACACTACACTCATTACACCGAGGGCCCAGTCACCAGAGGGAGCTCAGACTACACTCATTACACCGAGGGCCCCGTCACTGGAGGGAGCTCAGACTACACTCATTACACCGAGGGCCCAGTCACCGGAGGGAGCTCAGACTACACTCATTACACCGAGGGCCCAGCCACTGGAGGGAGCTCAGACTACACTCATTACACCGAGGGCCCCGTCACTGGAGGGAGCTCAGACTACGCTCATTACACCGAGGGTCCAGTCACTGGAGGGAGCTCAGACTACACTCATTACACCGAGGGCCCCGTCACTGGAGGGAGGTCAGACTACACTCATTACACTGAGGGCCCAGTCACTGGAGGGAGCTCAGACTACACTCATTACACTGAGGGCTCAGTCACTAGAGGGAGCTCAGACTACACTCATTACACCGAGGGCCCAGTCACCGGAGGGAGCTCAGACTACACTCATTACACAGAGGGCCCAGTCACTGGAGGGAGCTCAGACTACACTCATTACACGGAGGGCCCAGTCACTGGAGGGAGCTCAGACTACACTCATTACACTGAGGGCCCAGTCACTGGCCGGAGCTCAGGCTACACTCATTACACCGAGGGCCCCGTCACTGGAGGGAGCTCAGACTACACTCATTACACTGAGGGCCCAGTCACTCCAGGGAGCTCAGACTACACTCATTACACCGAGGGCCCCGTCACTGGAGGGAGCTCAGACTACACTCATTACACCGAGGGCCCAGTCACCGGAGGGAGCTCAGACTACACTCAATACACCGAGGGCCCAGTCACTGGAGGGA
This sequence comes from Lissotriton vulgaris, assembly GCF_964263255.1. Classification (NCBI taxonomy): domain Eukaryota; kingdom Metazoa; phylum Chordata; class Amphibia; order Caudata; family Salamandridae; genus Lissotriton; species Lissotriton vulgaris. The sequence continues at coordinate 11,467,337 of NC_141698.1, read as the reverse complement.
GCTGAGACTACACTCATTACACCGAGGGCCCCGTCACTGGAGGGAGCTGAGACTACACTCATTACACCGAGGGCCCAGTCACTGGAGGGAGCTGAGACTACACTCATTACACCGAGGGCCCCGTCACTGGAGGGAGCTCAGACTACACTCATTACACTGAGGGCCCAGTCACTAGAGGGAGCTCAGACAACACTCATTACACTGAGAGCCCAGTCACCAGAGGGAGCTCACACTACACCCCCGTCACTGAAGGGAGCTCAGACTACACTCATTACACCGAGGGCCCGGTCACAGGAGGGAGCTCAGACTACACTCATTACTCTGAGAGCCCAGTCACCAGAGGGAGCTCAGACTACACCCCCGTCACTGAAGGGAGCTCAGACTACACTCATTACACCGAGGGCCCGGTCACAGGAGGGAGCTCAGACTACACTCATTACACTGGGGGCCCCGTCACTGGAGGGAGCTCGGACTACACTCATTACACTGGGGGCCCCGTCACTGGAGGGAGCTCAGACTACACTCATTACACTGGGGGCCCAGTCAACTACACTCATTACACCGAGGGCCCCGTCACTGGAGGGAGCTCAGACTACACTCATTACACCGAGGGCCCCGTCACTGGAGGGAGCTCAGACTACACTCATTACACCGAGGGCCCAGTCACTGGAGGGAGCTCAGACTACACTCATTACACCGAGGGCCCCGTCACTGGAGGGAGCTCAGACTACACTCATTACACCGAGGGCCCAGTCACTGGAGGGAGCTCAGACTACACTCATTACACTGAGGGCCCAGTCACTGGAGGGAGCTCACACTACACTCATTACACTGAGGGCCCAGACACTGGAGGGAGCTCGGACTACACTCATTACACCGAGGGCCCCGTCACTGGAGGGAGCTCAGACTACACTCATTACACCGAGGGCCCAGTCACCAGAGGGAGCTCAGACTACACTCATTACACCGAGGGCCCCGTCACTGGAGGGAGCTCAGACTACACTCATTACACCGAGGGCCCAGTCACCAGAGGGAGCTCAGACTACACTCATTACACCGAGGGCCCCGTCACTGGAGGGAGCTCAGACTACACTCATTACACCGAGGGCCCAGTCACCGGAGGGAGCTCAGACTACACTCATTACACCGAGGGCCCCGTCACTGGAGGGAGCTCAGACTACACTCATTACACCGAGGGCCCAGTCACTGGAGGGAGCTCAGACTACACTCATTACACCGAGGGCCCCGTCACCAGAGGGAGCTCAGACTACACTCATTACACCGAGGGTCCAGTCACCAGAGGGAGCTCAGACTACACTCATTACACCGAGGGCCCCGTCACTGGAGGGAGCTCAGACTACACTCATTACTCTGAGAGCCCAGTCACCAGAGGGAGCGCAGACTACACCCCCGTCACTGAAGGGAGCTCAGACTACACTCATTACACCGAGGGCCCGGTCACAGGAGGGAGCTCAGACTACACTCATTACACTGGGGGCCCCGTCACTGGAGGGAGCTCGGACTACACTCATTACACTGGGGGCCCCGTCACTGGAGGGAGCTCAGACTACACTCATTACACTGGGGGCCCAGTCAACTACACTCATTACACCGAGGGCCCCGTCACTGGAGGGAGCTCAGACTACACTCATTACACCGAGGGCCCAGTCACTGGAGGGAGCTCAGACTACACTCATTACACTGAGGGCCCAGTCACTGGAGGGAGCTCACACTACACTCATTACACTGAGGGCCCAGACACTGGAGGGAGCTCGGACTACACTCATTACACCGAGGGCCCCGTCACTGGAGGGAGCTCAGACTACACTCATTACACCGAGGGCCCAGTCACCAGAGGGAGCTCAGACTACACTCAGTACACCGAGGGCCCCGTCACTGGAGGGAGCTCAGACTACACTCATTACACCGAGGGCCCAGTCACCAGAGGGAGCTCAGACTACACTCATTACACCGCGGGCCCCGTCACTGGAGGGAGCTCAGACTACACTCATTACACCGAGGGCCCAGTCACCGGAGGGAGCTCAGACTACACTCATTACACCGAGGGCCCCGTCACTGGAGGGAGCTCAGACTACACTCATTACACCGAGGGTCCAGTCACTGGAGGGAGCTCAGACTACACTCATTACACCGAGGGCCCCGTCACCAGAGGGAGCTCAGACTACACTCATTACACCGAGGGCCCAGTCACCAGAGGGAGCTCAGACTACACTCATTACACCGAGGGCCCAGTCACTGGAGGGAGCTCAGACTACACTCATTACACCGAGGGCCCAGTCACTGGAGGGAGCTCAGACTACACTCATTACACTGAGGGCCCAGTCACTGGAGGGAGCTCACACTACACTCATTACACTGAGGGCCCAGACACTGGAGGGAGCTCGGACTACACTCATTACACCGAGGGCCCCGTCACTGGAGGGAGCTCAGACTACACTCATTACACCGAGGGCCCAGTCACCAGAGGGAGCTCAGACTACACTCATTACACAGAGGGCCCCGTCACTGGAGGGAGCTCAGACTACACTCATTACACCGAGGGCCCAGTCACCAGAGGGAGCTCAGACTACACTCATTACACCGAGGGCCCCGTCACTGGAGGGAGCTCAGACTACACTCATTACACCAAGGGCCCAGTCACCGGAGGGAGCTCAGACTACACTCATTACACCGAGGGCCCCGTCACTGGAGGGAGCTCAGACTACACTCATTACACCGAGGGCCCAGTCACTGGAGGGAGCTCAGACTACACTGATTACACCGAGGGCCCCGTCACCAGAGGGAGCTCAGACTACACTCATTACACCGAGGGCCCAGTCACCAGAGGGTTCTCAGACTACACTCATTACACCGAGGGCCCCGTCACTGGAGGGAGCTCAGACTACACTCATTACACCGAGGGCCCAGTCACCGGAGGGAGTTCTGACTACACTCATTACACCGAGGGCCCAGTCACTGGAGGGAGCTCAGACTACACTCATTACACCGAGGGCCCTGTCACTGGAGGGAGCTCAGACTACACTGACACAGGGCCCGGCCACTCGAGGGAGCTCACACTACACTCATTACACCGAGGGCCCAGTCACCAGAGGGAGCTCAGACTACACTCATTACACCGAGGGCCCCGTCACTGGAGGGAGCTCAGACTACACTCATTACACCGAGGGCCCAGTCACCGGAGGGAGCTCAGACTACACTCATTACACCGAGGGCCCAGCCACTGGAGGGAGCTCAGACTACACTCATTACACCGAGGGCCCCGTCACTGGAGGGAGCTCAGACTACGCTCATTACACCGAGGGTCCAGTCACTGGAGGGAGCTCAGACTACACTCATTACACCGAGGGCCCCGTCACTGGAGGGAGGTCAGACTACACTCATTACACTGAGGGCCCAGTCACTGGAGGGAGCTCAGACTACACTCATTACACTGAGGGCTCAGTCACTAGAGGGAGCTCAGACTACACTCATTACACCGAGGGCCCAGTCACCGGAGGGAGCTCAGACTACTCTCATTACACAGAGGGCCCAGTCACTGGAGGGAGCTCAGACTACACTCATTACACGGAGGGCCCAGTCACTGGAGGGAGCTCAGACTACACTCATTACACTGAGGGCCCAGTCACTGGCCGGAGCTCAGGCTACACTCATTACACCGAGGGCCCCGTCACTGGAGGGAGCTCAGACTACACTCATTACACTGAGGGCCCAGTCACTCCAGGGAGCTCAGACTACACTCATTACACCGAGGGCCCCGTCACTGGAGGGAGCTCAGACTACACTCATTACACCGAGGGCCCAGTCACCGGAGGGAGCTCAGACTACACTCAATACACCGAGGGCCCAGTCACTGGAGGGAGCTGAGACTACACTCATTACACCGAGGGCCCCGTCACTGGAGGGAGCTGAGACTACACTCATTACACCGAGGGCCCAGTCACTGGAGGGAGCTGAGACTACACTCATTACACCGAGGGCCCCGTCACTGGAGGGAGCTCAGACTACACTCATTACACTGAGAGCCCAGTCACCAGAGGGAGCTCACACTACACCCCCGTCACTGAAGGGAGCTCAGACTACACTCATTACACCGAGGGCCCGGTCATAGGAGGGAGCTCAGACTACACTCATTACTCTGAGAGCCCAGTCACCAGAGGGAGCTCAGACTACACCCCCGTCACTGAAGGGAGCTCAGACTACACTCATTACACCGAGGGCCCGGTCACAGGAGGGAGCTCAGACTACACTCATTACACTGGGGGCCCCGTCACTGGAGGGAGCTCGGACTACACTCATTACACTGGGGGCCCCGTCACTGGAGGGAGCTCAGACTACACTCATTACACTGGGGGCCCAGTCAACTACACTCATTACACCGAGGGCCCCGTCACTGGAGGGAGCTCAGACTACACTCATTACACCGAGGGCCCCGTCACTGGAGGGAGCTCAGACTACACTCATTACACCGAGGGCCCAGTCACTGGAGGGAGCTCAGACTACACTCATTACACCGAGGGCCCCGTCACTGGAGGGAGCTCAGACTACACTCATTACACCGAGGGCCCAGTCACTGGAGGGAGCTCAGACTACACTCATTACACTGAGGGCCCAGTCACTGGAGGGAGCTCACACTACACTCATTACACTGAGGGCCCAGACACTGGAGGGAGCTCGGACTACACTCATTACACCGAGGGCCCCGTCACTGGAGGGAGCTCAGACTACACTCATTACACCGAGGGCCCAGTCACCAGAGGGAGCTCAGACTACACTCATTACACCGAGGGCCCCGTCACTGGAGGGAGCTCAGACTACACTCATTACACCGAGGGCCCAGTCACCAGAGGGAGCTCAGACTACACTCATTACACCGAGGGCCCCGTCACTGGAGGGAGCTCAGACTACACTCATTACACCGAGGGCCCAGTCACCGGAGGGAGCTCAGACTACACTCATTACACCGAGGGCCCCGTCACTGGAGGGAGCTCAGACTACACTCATTACACCGAGGGCCCAGTCACTGGAGGGAGCTCAGACTACACTCATTACACCGAGGGCCCCGTCACCAGAGGGAGCTCAGACTACACTCATTACACCGAGGGTCCAGTCACCAGAGGGAGCTCAGACTACACTCATTACACCGAGGGCCCCGTCACTGGAGGGAGCTCAGACTACACTCATTACACCGAGGGCCCAGTCACCGGAGGGAGCTCTGACTACACTCATTACACCGAGGGCCCAGTCACTGGAGGGAGCTCAGACTACACTCATTACACCGAGGGCCCTGTCACTGGAGGGAGCTCAGACTACACTGACACAGGACCCGGCCACTCGAGGGAGCTCACACTACACTCATTACACCGAGGGCCCAGTCACCAGAGGGAGCTCAGACTACACTCATTACACTGAGGGCCCAGTCACTAGAGGGAGCTCAGACAAAACTCATTACACTGAGAGCCCAGTCACCAGAGGGAGCTCACACTACACCCCCGTCACTGAAGGGAGCTCAGACTACACTCATTACACCGAGGGCCCGGTCACAGGAGGGAGCTCAGACTACACTCATTACTCTGAGATCCCAGTCACCAGAGGGAGCTCAGACTACACCCCCGTCACTGAAGGGAGCTCAGACTACACTCATTACACCGAGGGCCCAGTCACCGGAGGGAGCTCAGACTACACTCATTACACCGAGGGCCCAGTCACTGGAGGGAGCTCAGACTACACTCATTACACCGAGGGCCCAGTCACTGGAGGGAGCTCAGACTACACTCATTACACCGAGGGCCCCGTCACCAGAGGGAGCTCAGACTACACTCATTACACCGAGGGCCCAGTCACCAGAGGGAGCTCAGACTACACTCATTACACCGAGGGCCCAGTCACTGGAGGGAGCTCAGACTACACTCATTACACCGAGGGCCCAGTCACTGGAGGGAGCTCAGACTACACTCATCACACTGAGGGCCCAGTCACTGGAGGGAGCTCACACTACACTCATTACACTGAGGGCCCAGACACTGGAGGGAGCTCGGACTACACTCATTACACCGAGGGCCCCGTCACTGGAGGGAGCTCAGACTACACTCATTACACCGAGGGCCCAGTCACCAGAGGGAGCTCAGACTACACTCATTACACAGAGGGCCCCGTCACTGGAGGGAGCTCAGACTACACTCATTACACCGAGGGCCCAGTCACCAGAGGGAGCTCAGACTACACTCATTACACCGAGGGCCCCGTCACTGGAGGGAGCTCAGACTACACTCATTACACCGAGGGCCCAGTCACCGGAGGGAGCTCAGACTACACTCATTACACCGAGGGCCCCGTCACTGGAGGGAGCTCAGACTACACTCATTACACCGAGGGCCCAGTCACTGGAGGGAGCTCAGACTACACTCATTACACCGAGGGCCCCGTCACTGGAGGGAGCTCAGACTACACTCATTACAGAGGGCCCAGTCACTGGAGGGAGCTCAGACTACACTCATTACACTGGGGGCCCCGTCACTGGAGGGAGCTCAGACTACACTCATTACACTGGGGGCCCCGTCACTGGAGGGAGCTCAGACTACACTCATTACACCGAGGGCCCCGTCACTGGAGGGAGCTCAGACTACACTCATTACACCGAGGGCCCCGTCACTGGAGGGAGCTCAGACTACACTCATTACACCGAGGGCCCCGCCACTGGAGGGAGCTCAGACTACACTCATTACACCGAGGGCCCCGTCACTGGAGGGAGCTCAGACTACACTCATTACACCGAGGGCCCCGCCACTGGAGGGAGCTCAGACTACACTCATTACACCGAGGGCCCAGTCACTGGAGGGAGCTCAGACTACACTCATTACACTGAGGGCCCGGTCACTGGAGGGAGCTCAGACTACACTCATTACACTGAGGGCCCAGTCACTGGAGGGAGCTCAGACTACACTCATTACACTGAGAGCCCAGTCACTGGAGGGAGCTCAGACTACACTCATTACACTGAGGGCCCAGTCACTGGAGGGAGCTCAGGCTACACTCATTACACTGAGAGCCCAGTCACTGGAGGGAGCTCAGACTACACTCATTACACTGAGAGCCCAGTCACTGGAGGGAGCTCAGACTACACTCATTACACTGAGGGCCCCGTCACTGGAGGGAGCTCAGACTACACTCATTACAGAGGGCCCAGTCACTGGAGGGAGCTCAGACTACACTCATTACACCGAGGGCCCAGTCACTGGAGGGAGCTCAGACTACACTCATTACAGAGGGCCCAGTCACTGGAGGGAGCTCAGACTACACTCTTTACACCGAGGGTCCAGCCACTGGAGGGAGCTCAGACTACACTCATTACACCGAGGGCCCAGTCACCGGAGGGAGCTCAGACTACACTCATTACACCGAGGGCCCCGTCACTGGAGGGAGCTCAGACTACACTCATTACACTGAGGGCCCAGACACTGGAGGGAGCTCGGACTACACTCATTACAGAGGGCCCAGTCACTGGAGGGAGCTCAGACTACACTCATTACAGAGGGCCCAGTCACTGGAGGGAGCTCAGACTACACTCATTACACCGAGGGCCCAGCCACTGGAGGGAGCTCAGACTACACTCATTACACCGAGGGCCCAGTCACCGGAGGGAGCTCAGACTACACTCATTACACCGAGGGCCCCGTCCCTGGAGGGAGCTCAGACTACACTCATTACACCGAGGGCCCCGTCACTGGAGGGAGCTCAGACTACACTCATTACACTGAGGGCCCAGTCACCGGAGGGAGCTCAGACTACACTCATTACACCGAGGGCCCCGTCACTGGAGGGAGCTCAGACTACACTCATTACACGAGGGCCCGGTCACTAGAGGAGCTCAGACTACACTGACACAGGGCCCGGCCACTGGAGGGAGCTCAGACTACACTCATTACACCGAGGGCCCAGTCACTGGAGGGAGCTCGGACTACACTCATTACACGAGGGCCCGGTCACTAGAGGAGCTCAGACTACACTGACACAGGGCCCGGCCACTGGAGGGAGCTCAGACTACACTCATTACACCGAGGGCCCAGTCACTGGAGGGAGCTCGGACTACACTCATTACACCGAGGGCCCCGCCACTGGAGGGAGCTCAGACTACACTCATTACACAGAGGGCCCCGTCACTGGAGGGAGCTCAGACTACACTCATTACACCGAGGGCCCAGTCACCGGAGGGAGCTCAGACTACACTCATTACACCGAGGGCCCCGTCACTGGAGGGAGGTCAGACTACACTCATTACACCGAGGGCCCAGTCACCAGAGGGAGCTCAGACTACACTCATTACACCGAGGGCCCCGTCACTGGAGGGAGCTCAGACTACACTCATTACACCGAGGGCCCGGTCACTGGAGGAGCTCAGACTACACTGACACAGGGCCCGGCCACTGGAGGGAGCTCAGACTACAGTCATTACACCGAGGGCCCCGCCACTGGAGGGAGCTCAGACTACACTCATTACACTGGGGGCCCCGTCACTGGAGGGAGCTCAGACTACACTCATTACACCGAGGGCCCCGCCACTGGAGGGAGCTCAGACTACACTCATTACACCGAGGGCCCCGCCACTGGAGGGAGCTCAGACTACACTCATTACACAGAGGGCCCCGTCACTGGCGGGAGCTCAGACTACACTCATTACACCGAGGGCCCAGTCACCGGAGGGAGCTCAGACTACACTCATTACACCGAGGGCCCCGTCACTGGAGGAAGCTCAGACTACACTCATTACACCGAGGGCCCAGTCACCAGTGGGAGCTCAGACTACACTCATTACACAGAGGGCCCAGTCACTGGAAGGAGCTCAGACTACACTCATCACACCGAGGGCCCCGTCACTGGAGGGAGCTCAGACTACACTCATTACACCGAGGGACCAGTCACCGGAGGGAGCTCAGACTACACTCATTACACCGAGGGGCCAGTCACTGGAGGGAGCTGAGACTACACTCATTACACTGAGGGCCCCGTCACTGGAGGGAGCTCAGACTACACTCATTACACGGAGGGCCCAGTCACTGGAGGGAGCTCAGACTACACTCATTACACTGAGGGCCCAGTCACTGGAGGGAGCTCAGACTACACTCATTACACTGAGGTCCCAGTCACAGGAGGAAGCTCAGACTACACTCATTACACCGAGGGCCCAGTCACCAGAGGGAGCTCAGACTACACTCATTACACCGAGGGCCCAGTCACTCCAGGGAGCTCAGACTACACTCATTACACCGAGGGCCCCGTCACTGGAGGGAGCTCAGACTACACTCATTACACCGAGGGCCCAGTCACCGGAGGGAGCTCAGACTACACTCAATACACCGAGGGCCCAGTCACTGGAGGGAGCTGAGACTACACTCATTACACCGAGGGCCCCGTCACTGGAGGGAGCTGAGACTACACTCATTACACCGAGGCCCCAGTCACTGGAGGGGGCTGAGACTACACTCATTACACCGAGGGCCCCGTCACTGGAGGGAGCTCAGACTACACTCATTACACTGAGAGCCCAGTCACCAGAGGGAGCTCAGACTACACTCATTACACTGAGGGCCCCGTCACCAGAGGGAGCTCAGACTACACTCATTACACTGAGGGCCCAGTCACTAGAGGGAGCTCAGACAACACTCATTACACTGAGAGCCCAGTCACCAGAGGGAGCTCACACTACACCCCCGTCACTGAAGGGAGCTCAGACTACACTCATTACACCGAGGGCCCGGTCACAGGAGGGAGCTCAGACTACACTCATTACTCTGAGAGCCCAGTCACCAGAGGGAGCGCAGACTACACCCCCGTCACTGAAGGGAGCTCAGACTACACTCATTACACCGAGGGCCCGGTCACAGGAGGGAGCTCAGACTACACTCATTACACTGGGGGCCCCGTCACTGGAGGGAGCTCGGACTACACTCATTACACTGGGGGCCCCGTCACTGGAGGGAGCTCAGACTACACTCATTACACTGGGGGCCCAGTCAACTACACTCATTACACCGAGGGCCCCGTCACTGGAGGGAGCTCAGACTACACTCATTACACCGAGGGCCCAGTCACTGGAGGGAGCTCAGACTACACTCATTACACTGAGGGCCCAGTCACTGGAGGGAGCTCACACTACACTCATTACACTGAGGGCCCAGACACTGGAGGGAGCTCAGACTACACTCATTACACCGAGGGCCCCGTCACTGGAGGGAGCTCAGACTACACTCACTACACCGAGGGCCCCGTCACTGGAGGGAGCTCAGACTACACTCATTACACCGAGGGCCCAGTCACCAGAGGGAGCTCAGACTACACTCATTACACCGAGGGCCCCGTCACTGGAGGGAGCTCAGACTACACTCATTACACCGAGGGCCCAGTCACCGGAGGGAGCTCAGACTACACTCAATACACCGAGGGCCCCGTCACTGGAGGGAGCTCAGACTACACTCATTACACCGAGGGTCCAGTCACTGGAGGGAGCTCAGACTACACTCATTACACCGAGGGCCCCGTCACCAGAGGGAGCTCAGACTACACTCATTACACCGAGGGCCCAGTCACCAGAGGGAGCTCAGACTACACTCATTACACCGAGGGCCCAGTCACTGGAGGGAGCTCAGACTACACTCATTACACCGAGGGCCCAGTCACTGGAGGGAGCTCAGACTACACTCATTACACTGAGGGCACAGTCACTGGAGGGAGCTCACACTACACTCATTACACTGAGGGCCCAGACACTGGAGGGAGCTCGGACTACACTCATTACACCGAGGGCCCCGTCACTGGAGGGAGCTCAGACTACACTCATTACACCGAGGGCCCAGTCACCAGAGGGAGCTCAGACTACACTCATTACACAGAGGGCCCCGTCACTGGAGGGAGCTCAGACTACACTCATTACACCGAGGGCCCAGTCACCAGAGGGAGCTCAGACTACACTCATTACACCGAGGGCCCCGTCACTGGAGGGAGCTCAGACTACACTCATTACACCAAGGGCCCAGTCACCGGAGGGAGCTCAGACTACACTCATTACACCGAGGGCCCCGTCACTGGAGGGAGCTCAGACTACACTCATTACACCGAGGGCCCAGTCACTGGAGGGAGCTCAGACTACACTCATTACACCGAGGGCCCCGTCACCAGAGGGAGCTCAGACTACACTCATTACACCGAGGGCCCAGTCACCAGAGGGAGCTCAGACTACACTCATTACACCGAGGGCCCCGTCACTGGAGGGAGCTCAGACTACACTCATTACACCGAGGGCCCAGTCACCGGAGGGAGCTCAGACTACACTCATTACACCGAGGGCCCAGTCACTGGAGGGAGCTCAGACTACACTCATTACACCGAGGGCCCAGTCACTGGAGGGAGCTCAGACTACACTCATTACACTGAGGGCACAGTCACTGGAGGGAGCTCACACTACACTCATTACACCGAGGGCCCAGTCACTGGAGGGAGCTCAGACTACACTCATTACACCGAGGGCCCTGTCACTGGAGGGAGCTCAGACTACACTGACACAGGGCCCGGCCACTCGAGGGAGCTCACACTACACTCATTACACCGAGGGCCCAGTCACCAGAGGGAGCTCAGACTACACTCATTACACCGAGGGCCCCGTCACTGGAGGGAGCTCAGACTACACTCATTACACCGAGGGCCCAGTCACCGGAGGGAGCTCAGACTACACTCATTACACCGAGGGCCCAGCCACTGGAGGGAGCTCAGACTACACTCATTACACCGAGGGCCCCGTCACTGGAGGGAGCTCAGACTACGCTCATTACACCGAGGGTCCAGTCACTGGAGGGAGCTCAGACTACACTCATTACACCGAGGGCCCCGTCACTGGAGGGAGGTCAGACTACACTCATTACACTGAGGGCCCAGTCACTGGAGGGAGCTCAGACTACACTCATTACACTGAGGGCTCAGTCACTAGAGGGAGCTCAGACTACACTCATTACACCGAGGGCCCAGTCACCGGAGGGAGCTCAGACTACACTCATTACACAGAGGGCCCAGTCACTGGAGGGAGCTCAGACTACACTCATTACACCGAGGGCCCAGTCACTGGAGGGAGCTCAGACTACACTCATTACACTGAGGGCCCAGTCACTCCAGGGAGCTCAGACTACACTCATTACACCGAGGGCCCCGTCACTGGAGGGAGCTCAGACTACACTCATTACACCGAGGGCCCAGTCACCGGAGGGAGCTCAGACTACACTCAATACACCGAGGGCCCAGTCACTGGAGGGAGCTGAGACTACACTCATTACACCGAGGGCCCCGTCACTGGAGGGAGCTGAGACTACACTCATTACACCGAGGGCCCAGTCACTGGAGGGAGCTGAGACTACACTCATTACACCGAGGGCCCCGTCACTGGAGGGAGCTCAGACTACACTCATTACACTGAGGGCCCAGTCACTAGAGGGAGCTCAGACAACACTCATTACACTGAGAGCCCAGTCACCAGAGGGAGCTCACACTACACCCCCGTCACTGAAGGGAGCTCAGACTACACTCATTACACCGAGGGCCCGGTCACAGGAGGGAGCTCAGACTACACTCATTACTCTGAGAGCCCAGTCACCAGAGGGAGCTCAGACTACACCCCCGTCACTGAAGGGAGCTCAGACTACACTCATTACACCGAGGGCCCGGTCACAGGAGGGAGCTCAGACTACACTCATTACACTGGGGGCCCCGTCACTGGAGGGAGCTCGGACTACACTCATTACACTGGGGGCCCCGTCACTGGAGGGAGCTCAGACTACACTCATTACACTGGGGGCCCAGTCAACTACACTCATTACACCGAGGGCCCCGTCACTGGAGGGAGCTCAGACTACACTCATTACACCGAGGGCCCCGTCACTGGAGGGAGCTCAGACTACACTCATTACACCGAGGGCCCAGTCACTGGAGGGAGCTCAGACTACACTCATTACACCGAGGGCCCCGTCACTGGAGGGAGCTCAGACTACACTCATTACACCGAGGGCCCAGTCACTGGAGGGAGCTCAGACTACACTCATTACACTGAGGGCCCAGTCACTGGAGGGAGCTCACACTACACTCATTACACTGAGGGCCCAGACACTGGAGGGAGCTCGGACTACACTCATTACACCGAGGGCCCCGTCACTGGAGGGAGCTCAGACTACACTCATTACACCGAGGGCCCAGTCACCAGAGGGAGCTCAGACTACACTCATTACACCGAGGGCCCCGTCACTGGAGGGAGCTCAGACTACACTCATTACACCGAGGGCCCAGTCACCAGAGGGAGCTCAGACTACACTCATTACACCGAGGGCCCCGTCACTGGAGGGAGCTCAGACTACACTCATTACACCGAGGGCCCAGTCACCGGAGGGAGCTCAGACTACACTCATTACACCGAGGGCCCCGTCACTGGAGGGAGCTCAGACTACACTCATTACACCGAGGGCCCAGTCACTGGAGGGAGCTCAGACTACACTCATTACACCGAGGGCCCCGTCACCAGAGGGAGCTCAGACTACACTCATTACACCGAGGGTCCAGTCACCAGAGGGAGCTCAGACTACACTCATTACACCGAGGGCCCCGTCACTGGAGGGAGCTCAGACTACACTCATTACTCTGAGAGCCCAGTCACCAGAGGGAGCGCAGACTACACCCCCGTCACTGAAGGGAGCTCAGACTACACTCATTACACCGAGGGCCCGGTCACAGGAGGGAGCTCAGACTACACTCATTACACTGGGGGCCCCGTCACTGGAGGGAGCTCGGACTACACTCATTACACTGGGGGCCCCGTCACTGGAGGGAGCTCAGACTACACTCATTACACTGGGGGCCCAGTCAACTACACTCATTACACCGAGGGCCCCGTCACTGGAGGGAGCTCAGACTACACTCATTACACCGAGGGCCCAGTCACTGGAGGGAGCTCAGACTACACTCATTACACTGAGGGCCCAGTCACTGGAGGGAGCTCACACTACACTCATTACACTGAGGGCCCAGACACTGGAGGGAGCTCGGACTACACTCATTACACCGAGGGCCCCGTCACTGGAGGGAGCTCAGACTACACTCATTACACCGAGGGCCCAGTCACCAGAGGGAGCTCAGACTACACTCAGTACACCGAGGGCCCCGTCACTGGAGGGAGCTCAGACTACACTCATTACACCGAGGGCCCAGTCACCAGAGGGAGCTCAGACTACACTCATTACACCGCGGGCCCCGTCACTGGAGGGAGCTCAGACTACACTCATTACACCGAGGGCCCAGTCACCGGAGGGAGCTCAGACTACACTCATTACACCGAGGGCCCCGTCACTGGAGGGAGCTCAGACTACACTCATTACACCGAGGGTCCAGTCACTGGAGGGAGCTCAGACTACACTCATTACACCGAGGGCCCCGTCACCAGAGGGAGCTCAGACTACACTCATTACACCGAGGGCCCAGTCACCAGAGGGAGCTCAGACTACACTCATTACACCGAGGGCCCAGTCACTGGAGGGAGCTCAGACTACACTCATTACACCGAGGGCCCAGTCACTGGAGGGAGCTCAGACTACACTCATTACACTGAGGGCCCAGTCACTGGAGGGAGCTCACACTACACTCATTACACTGAGGGCCCAGACACTGGAGGGAGCTCGGACTACACTCATTACACCGAGGGCCCCGTCACTGGAGGGAGCTCAGACTACACTCATTACACCGAGGGCCCAGTCACCAGAGGGAGCTCAGACTACACTCATTACACAGAGGGCCCCGTCACTGGAGGGAGCTCAGACTACACTCATTACACCGAGGGCCCAGTCACCAGAGGGAGCTCAGACTACACTCATTACACCGAGGGCCCCGTCACTGGAGGGAGCTCAGACTACACTCATTACACCAAGGGCCCAGTCACCGGAGGGAGCTCAGACTACACTCATTACACCGAGGGCCCCGTCACTGGAGGGAGCTCAGACTACACTCATTACACCGAGGGCCCAGTCACTGGAGGGAGCTCAGACTACACTGATTACACCGAGGGCCCCGTCACCAGAGGGAGCTCAGACTACACTCATTACACCGAGGGCCCAGTCACCAGAGGGAGCTCAGACTACACTCATTACACCGAGGGCCCCGTCACTGGAGGGAGCTCAGACTACACTCATTACACCGAGGGCCCAGTCACCGGAGGGAGTTCTGACTACACTCATTACACCGAGGGCCCAGTCACTGGAGGGAGCTCAGACTACACTCATTACACCGAGGGCCCTGTCACTGGAGGGAGCTCAGACTACACTGACACAGGGCCCGGCCACTCGAGGGAGCTCACACTACACTCATTACACCGAGGGCCCAGTCACCAGAGGGAGCTCAGACTACACTCATTACACCGAGGGCCCCGTCACTGGAGGGAGCTCAGACTACACTCATTACACCGAGGGCCCAGTCACCGGAGGGAGCTCAGACTACACTCATTACACCGAGGGCCCAGCCACTGGAGGGAGCTCAGACTACACTCATTACACCGAGGGCCCCGTCACTGGAGGGAGCTCAGACTACGCTCATTACACCGAGGGTCCAGTCACTGGAGGGAGCTCAGACTACACTCATTACACCGAGGGCCCCGTCACTGGAGGGAGGTCAGACTACACTCATTACACTGAGGGCCCAGTCACTGGAGGGAGCTCAGACTACACTCATTACACTGAGGGCTCAGTCACTAGAGGGAGCTCAGACTACACTCATTACACCGAGGGCCCAGTCACCGGAGGGAGCTCAGACTACTCTCATTACACAGAGGGCCCAGTCACTGGAGGGAGCTCAGACTACACTCATTACACGGAGGGCCCAGTCACTGGAGGGAGCTCAGACTACACTCATTACACTGAGGGCCCAGTCACTGGCCGGAGCTCAGGCTACACTCATTACACTGAGGGCCCCGTCACTGGAGGGAGCTCAGACTACACTCATTACACTGAGGGCCCAGTCACTCCAGGGAGCTCAGACTACACTCATTACACCGAGGGCCCCGTCACTGGAGGGAGCTCAGACTACACTCATTACACCGAGGGCCCAGTCACCGGAGGGAGCTCAGACTACACTCAATACACCGAGGGCCCAGTCACTGGAGGGAGCTGAGACTACACTCATTACACCGAGGGCCCCGTCACTGGAGGGAGCTGAGACTACACTCATTACACCGAGGGCCCAGTCACTGGAGGGAGCTGAGACTACACTCATTACACCGAGGGCCCCGTCACTGGAGGGAGCTCAGACTACACTCATTACACTGAGGGCCCAGTCACTAGAGGGAGCTCAGACAACACTCATTACACTGAGAGCCCAGTCACCAGAGGGAGCTCACACTACACCCCCGTCACTGAAGGGAGCTCAGACTACACTCATTACACCGAGGGCCCGGTCACAGGAGGGAGCTCAGACTACACTCATTACTCTGAGAGCCCAGTCACCAGAGGGAGCTCAGACTACACCCCCGTCACTGAAGGGAGCTCAGACTACACTCATTACACCGAGGGCCCGGTCACAGGAGGGAGCTCAGACTACACTCATTACACTGGGGGCCCCGTCACTGGAGGGAGCTCGGACTACACTCATTACACTGGGGGCCCCGTCACTGGAGGGAGCTCAGACTACACTCATTACACTGGGGGCCCAGTCAACTACACTCATTACACCGAGGGCCCCGTCACTGGAGGGAGCTCAGACTACACTCATTACACCGAGGGCCCCGTCACTGGAGGGAGCTCAGACTACACTCATTACACCGAGGGCCCAGTCACTGGAGGGAGCTCAGACTACACTCATTACACCGAGGGCCCCGTCACTGGAGGGAGCTCAGACTACACTCATTACACCGAGGGCCCAGTCACTGGAGGGAGCTCAGACTACACTCATTACACTGAGGGCCCAGTCACTGGAGGGAGCTCACACTACACTCATTACACTGAGGGCCCAGACACTGGAGGGAGCTCGGACTACACTCATTACACCGAGGGCCCCGTCACTGGAGGGAGCTCAGACTACACTCATTACACCGAGGGCCCAGTCACCAGAGGGAGCTCAGACTACACTCATTACACCGAGGGCCCCGTCACTGGAGGGAGCTCAGACTACACTCATTACACCGAGGGCCCAGTCACCAGAGGGAGCTCAGACTACACTCATTACACCGAGGGCCCCGTCACTGGAGGGAGCTCAGACTACACTCATTACACCGAGGGCCCAGTCACCGGAGGGAGCTCAGACTACACTCATTACACCGAGGGCCCCGTCACTGGAGGGAGCTCAGACTACACTCATTACACCGAGGGCCCAGTCACTGGAGGGAGCTCAGACTACACTCATTACACCGAGGGCCCCGTCACCAGAGGGAGCTCAGACTACACTCATTACACCGAGGGTCCAGTCACCAGAGGGAGCTCAGACTACACTCATTACACCGAGGGCCCCGTCACTGGAGGGAGCTCAGACTACACTCATTACACCGAGGGCCCAGTCACCGGAGGGAGCTCTGACTACACTCATTACACCGAGGGCCCAGTCACTGGAGGGAGCTCAGACTACACTCATTACACCGAGGGCCCTGTCACTGGAGGGAGCTCAGACTACACTGACACAGGGCCCGGCCACTCGAGGGAGCTCACACTACACTCATTACACCGAGGGCCCAGTCACCAGAGGGAGCTCAGACTACACTCATTACACTGAGGGCCCAGTCACTAGAGGGAGCTCAGACAAAACTCATTACACTGAGAGCCCGGTCACAGGAGGGAGCTCAGACTACACTCATTACTCTGAGATCCCAGTCACCAGAGGGAGCTCAGACTACACCCCCGTCACTGAAGGGAGCTCAGACTACACTCATTACACCGAGGGCCCGGTCACAGGAGGGAGCTCAGACTACACTCATTACTCTGAGATCCCAGTCACCAGAGGGAGCTCAGACTACACCCCCGTCACTGAAGGGAGCTCAGACTACACTCATTACACCGAGGGCCCAGTCACCGGAGGGAGCTCAGACTACACTCATTACACCGAGGGCCCAGTCACTGGAGGGAGCTCAGACTACACTCATTACACCGAGGGCCCAGTCACTGGAGGGAGCTCAGACTACACTCATTACACCGAGGGCCCCGTCACCAGAGGGAGCTCAGACTACACTCATTACACCGAGGGCCCAGTCACCAGAGGGAGCTCAGACTACACTCATTACACCGAGGGCCCAGTCACTGGAGGGAGCTCAGACTACACTCATTACACCGAGGGCCCAGTCACTGGAGGGAGCTCAGACTACACTCATCACACTGAGGGCCCAGTCACTGGAGGGAGCTCACACTACACTCATTACACTGAGGGCCCAGACACTGGAGGGAGCTCGGACTACACTCATTACACCGAGGGCCCCGTCACTGGAGGGAGCTCAGACTACACTCATTACACCGAGGGCCCAGTCACCAGAGGGAGCTCAGACTACACTCATTACACAGAGGGCCCCGTCACTGGAGGGAGCTCAGACTACACTCATTACACCGAGGGCCCAGTCACCAGAGGGAGCTCAGACTACACTCATTACACCGAGGGCCCCGTCACTGGAGGGAGCTCAGACTACACTCATTACACCGAGGGCCCAGTCACCGGAGGGAGCTCAGACTACACTCATTACACCGAGGGCCCCGTCACTGGAGGGAGCTCAGACTACACTCATTACACCGAGGGCCCAGTCACTGGAGGGAGCTCAGACTACACTCATTACACCGAGGGCCCCGTCACTGGAGGGAGCTCAGACTACACTCATTACAGAGGGCCCAGTCACTGGAGGGAGCTCAGACTACACTCATTACACTGGGGGCCCCGTCACTGGAGGGAGCTCAGACTACACTCATTACACTGGGGGCCCCGTCACTGGAGGGAGCTCAGACTACACTCATTACACCGAGGGCCCCGTCACTGGAGGGAGCTCAGACTACACTCATTACACCGAGGGCCCCGTCACTGGAGGGAGCTCAGACTACACTCATTACACCGAGGGCCCCGCCACTGGAGGGAGCTCAGACTACACTCATTACACCGAGGGCCCCGTCACTGGAGGGAGCTCAGACTACACTCATTACACCGAGGGCCCCGCCACTGGAGGGAGCTCAGACTACACTCATTACACCGAGGGCCCAGTCACTGGAGGGAGCTCAGACTACACTCATTACACTGAGGGCCCGGTCACTGGAGGGAGCTCAGACTACACTCATTACACTGAGGGCCCAGTCACTGGAGGGAGCTCAGACTACACTCATTACACTGAGAGCCCAGTCACTGGAGGGAGCTCAGACTACACTCATTACACTGAGGGCCCAGTCACTGGAGGGAGCTCAGGCTACACTCATTACACTGAGAGCCCAGTCACTGGAGGGAGCTCAGACTACACTCATTACACTGAGAGCCCAGTCACTGGAGGGAGCTCAGACTACACTCATTACACTGAGGGCCCCGTCACTGGAGGGAGCTCAGACTACACTCATTACAGAGGGCCCAGTCACTGGAGGGAGCTCAGACTACACTCATTACACCGAGGGCCCAGTCACTGGAGGGAGCTCAGACTACACTCATTACAGAGGGCCCAGTCACTGGAGGGAGCTCAGACTACACTCATTACACCGAGGGTCCAGCCACTGGAGGGAGCTCAGACTACACTCATTACACCGAGGGCCCAGTCACCGGAGGGAGCTCAGACTACACTCATTACACCGAGGGCCCCGTCACTGGAGGGAGCTCAGACTACACTCATTACACTGAGGGCCCAGACACTGGAGGGAGCTCGGACTACACTCATTACAGAGGGCCCAGTCACTGGAGGGAGCTCAGACTACACTCATTACAGAGGGCCCAGTCACTGGAGGGAGCTCAGACTACACTCATTACACCGAGGGCCCAGCCACTGGAGGGAGCTCAGACTACACTCATTACACCGAGGGCCCAGTCACCGGAGGGAGCTCAGACTACACTCATTACACCGAGGGCCCCGTCCCTGGAGGGAGCTCAGACTACACTCATTACACCGAGGGCCCCGTCACTGGAGGGAGCTCAGACTACACTCATTACACTGAGGGCCCAGTCACCGGAGGGAGCTCAGACTACACTCATTACACCGAGGGCCCCGTCACTGGAGGGAGCTCAGACTACACTCATTACACGAGGGCCCGGTCACTAGAGGAGCTCAGACTACACTGACACAGGGCCCGGCCACTGGAGGGAGCTCAGACTACACTCATTACACCGAGGGCCCAGTCACTGGAGGGAGCTCGGACTACACTCATTACACGAGGGCCCGGTCACTAGAGGAGCTCAGACTACACTGACACAGGGCCCGGCCACTGGAGGGAGCTCAGACTACACTCATTACACCGAGGGCCCAGTCACTGGAGGGAGCTCGGACTACACTCATTACACCGAGGGCCCCGCCACTGGAGGGAGCTCAGACTACACTCATTACACAGAGGGCCCCGTCACTGGAGGGAGCTCAGACTACACTCATTACACCGAGGGCCCAGTCACCGGAGGGAGCTCAGACTACACTCATTACACCGAGGGCCCCGTCACTGGAGGGAGGTCAGACTACACTCATTACACCGAGGGCCCAGTCACCAGAGGGAGCTCAGACTACACTCATTACACCGAGGGCCCCGTCACTGGAGGGAGCTCAGACTACACTCATTACACCGAGGGCCCGGTCACTGGAGGAGCTCAGACTACACTGACACAGGGCCCGGCCACTGGAGGGAGCTCAGACTACAGTCATTACACCGAGGGCCCCGCCACTGGAGGGAGCTCAGACTACACTCATTACACTGGGGGCCCCGTCACTGGAGGGAGCTCAGACTACACTCATTACACCGAGGGCCCCGCCACTGGAGGGAGCTCAGACTACACTCATTACACCGAGGGCCCCGCCACTGGAGGGAGCTCAGACTACACTCATTACACAGAGGGCCCCGTCACTGGCGGGAGCTCAGACTACACTCATTACACCGAGGGCCCAGTCACCGGAGGGAGCTCAGACTACACTCATTACACCGAGGGCCCCGTCACTGGAGGAAGCTCAGACTACACTCATTACACCGAGGGCCCAGTCACCAGTGGGAGCTCAGACTACACTCATTACACAGAGGGCCCAGTCACTGGAAGGAGCTCAGACTACACTCATCACACCGAGGGCCCCGTCACTGGAGGGAGCTCAGACTACACTCATTACACCGAGGGACCAGTCACCGGAGGGAGCTCAGACTACACTCATTACACCGAGGGGCCAGTCACTGGAGGGAGCTGAGACTACACTCATTACACTGAGGGCCCCGTCACTGGAGGGAGCTCAGACTACACTCATTACACGGAGGGCCCAGTCACTGGAGGGAGCTCAGACTACACTCATTACACTGAGGGCCCAGTCACTGGAGGGAGCTCAGACTACACTCATTACACTGAGGTCCCAGTCACTGGAGGAAGCTCAGACTACACTCATTACACCGAGGGCCCAGTCACCAGAGGGAGCTCAGACTACACTCATTACACCGAGGGCCCAGTCACTCCAGGGAGCTCAGACTACACTCATTACACCGAGGGCCCCGCCACTGGAGGGAGCTCAGACTACACTCATTACACCGAGGGCCCCGTCACTGGAGGGAGCTCAGACTACACTCATTACACCGAGGGCCCCGCCACTGGAGGGAGCTCAGACTACACTCATTACACCGAGGGCCCAGTCACTGGAGGGAGCTCAGACTACACTCATTACACTGAGGGCCCGGTCACTGGAGGGAGCTCAGACTACACTCATTACACTGAGGGCCCAGTCACTGGAGGGAGCTCAGACTACACTCATTACACTGAGAGCCCAGTCACTGGAGGGAGCTCAGACTACACTCATTACACTGAGGGCCCAGTCACTGGAGGGAGCTCAGGCTACACTCATTACACTGAGAGCCCAGTCACTGGAGGGAGCTCAGACTACACTCATTACACTGAGAGCCCAGTCACTGGAGGGAGCTCAGACTACACTCATTACACTGAGGGCCCCGTCACTGGAGGGAGCTCAGACTACACTCATTACAGAGGGCCCAGTCACTGGAGGGAGCTCAGACTACACTCATTACACCGAGGGCCCAGTCACTGGAGGGAGCTCAGACTACACTCATTACAGAGGGCCCAGTCACTGGAGGGAGCTCAGACTACACTCATTACACCGAGGGTCCAGCCACTGGAGGGAGCTCAGACTACACTCATTACACCGAGGGCCCAGTCACCGGAGGGAGCTCAGACTACACTCATTACACCGAGGGCCCCGTCACTGGAGGGAGCTCAGACTACACTCATTACACTGAGGGCCCAGACACTGGAGGGAGCTCGGACTACACTCATTACAGAGGGCCCAGTCACTGGAGGGAGCTCAGACTACACTCATTACAGAGGGCCCAGTCACTGGAGGGAGCTCAGACTACACTCATTACACCGAGGGCCCAGCCACTGGAGGGAGCTCAGACTACACTCATTACACCGAGGGCCCAGTCACCGGAGGGAGCTCAGACTACACTCATTACACCGAGGGCCCCGTCCCTGGAGGGAGCTCAGACTACACTCATTACACCGAGGGCCCCGTCACTGGAGGGAGCTCAGACTACACTCATTACACTGAGGGCCCAGTCACCGGAGGGAGCTCAGACTACACTCATTACACCGAGGGCCCCGTCACTGGAGGGAGCTCAGACTACACTCATTACACGAGGGCCCGGTCACTAGAGGAGCTCAGACTACACTGACACAGGGCCCGGCCACTGGAGGGAGCTCAGACTACACTCATTACACCGAGGGCCCAGTCACTGGAGGGAGCTCGGACTACACTCATTACACGAGGGCCCGGTCACTAGAGGAGCTCAGACTACACTGACACAGGGCCCGGCCACTGGAGGGAGCTCAGACTACACTCATTACACCGAGGGCCCAGTCACTGGAGGGAGCTCGGACTACACTCATTACACCGAGGGCCCCGCCACTGGAGGGAGCTCAGACTACACTCATTACACAGAGGGCCCCGTCACTGGAGGGAGCTCAGACTACACTCATTACACCGAGGGCCCAGTCACCGGAGGGAGCTCAGACTACACTCATTACACCGAGGGCCCCGTCACTGGAGGGAGGTCAGACTACACTCATTACACCGAGGGCCCAGTCACCAGAGGGAGCTCAGACTACACTCATTACACCGAGGGCCCCGTCACTGGAGGGAGCTCAGACTACACTCATTACACCGAGGGCCCGGTCACTGGAGGAGCTCAGACTACACTGACACAGGGCCCGGCCACTGGAGGGAGCTCAGACTACAGTCATTACACCGAGGGCCCCGCCACTGGAGGGAGCTCAGACTACACTCATTACACTGGGGGCCCCGTCACTGGAGGGAGCTCAGACTACACTCATTACACCGAGGGCCCCGCCACTGGAGGGAGCTCAGACTACACTCATTACACCGAGGGCCCCGCCACTGGAGGGAGCTCAGACTACACTCATTACACAGAGGGCCCCGTCACTGGCGGGAGCTCAGACTACACTCATTACACCGAGGGCCCAGTCACCGGAGGGAGCTCAGACTACACTCATTACACCGAGGGCCCCGTCACTGGAGGAAGCTCAGACTACACTCATTACACCGAGGGCCCAGTCACCAGTGGGAGCTCAGACTACACTCATTACACAGAGGGCCCAGTCACTGGAAGGAGCTCAGACTACACTCATCACACCGAGGGCCCCGTCACTGGAGGGAGCTCAGACTACACTCATTACACCGAGGGACCAGTCACCGGAGGGAGCTCAGACTACACTCATTACACCGAGGGGCCAGTCACTGGAGGGAGCTGAGACTACACTCATTACACTGAGGGCCCCGTCACTGGAGGGAGCTCAGACTACACTCATTACACGGAGGGCCCAGTCACTGGAGGGAGCTCAGACTACACTCATTACACTGAGGGCCCAGTCACTGGAGGGAGCTCAGACTACACTCATTACACTGAGGTCCCAGTCACTGGAGGAAGCTCAGACTACACTCATTACACCGAGGGCCCAGTCACCAGAGGGAGCTCAGACTACACTCATTACACCGAGGGCCCAGTCACTCCAGGGAGCTCAGACTACACTCATTACACCGAGGGCCCCGTCACTGGAGGGAGCTCAGACTACACTCATTACACCGAGGGCCCAGTCACCGGAGGGAGCTCAGACTACACTCAATACACCGAGGGCCCAGTCACTGGAGGGAGCTGAGACTACACTCATTACACCGAGGGCCCCGTCACTGGAGGGAGCTGAGACTACACTCATTACACCGAGGCCCCAGTCACTGGAGGGGGCTGAGACTACACTCATTACACCGAGGGCCCCGTCACTGGAGGGAGCTCAGACTACACTCATTACACTGAGAGCCCAGTCACCAGAGGGAGCTCAGACTACACTCATTACACTGAGGGCCCCGTCACCAGAGGGAGCTCAGACTACACTCATTACACTGAGGGCCCAGTCACTAGAGGGAGCTCAGACAACACTCATTACACTGAGAGCCCAGTCACCAGAGGGAGCTCACACTACACCCCCGTCACTGAAGGGAGCTCAGACTACACTCATTACACCGAGGGCCCGGTCACAGGAGGGAGCTCAGACTACACTCATTACTCTGAGAGCCCAGTCACCAGAGGGAGCGCAGACTACACCCCCGTCACTGAAGGGAGCTCAGACTACACTCATTACACCGAGGGCCCGGTCACAGGAGGGAGCTCAGACTACACTCATTACACTGGGGGCCCCGTCACTGGAGGGAGCTCGGACTACACTCATTACACTGGGGGCCCCGTCACTGGAGGGAGCTCAGACTACACTCATTACACTGGGGGCCCAGTCAACTACACTCATTACACCGAGGGCCCCGTCACTGGAGGGAGCTCAGACTACACTCATTACACCGAGGGCCCAGTCACTGGAGGGAGCTCAGACTACACTCATTACACTGAGGGCCCAGTCACTGGAGGGAGCTCACACTACACTCATTACACTGAGGGCCCAGACACTGGAGGGAGCTCAGACTACACTCATTACACCGAGGGCCCCGTCACTGGAGGGAGCTCAGACTACACTCAGTACACCGAGGGCCCCGTCACTGGAGGGAGCTCAGACTACACTTATTACACCGAGGGCCCAGTCACCAGAGGGAGCTCAGACTACACTCATTACACCGAGGGCCCCGTCACTGGAGGGAGCTCAGACTACACTCATTACACCGAGGGCCCAGTCACCGGAGGGAGCTCAGACTACACTCATTACACCGAGGGCCCCGTCACTGGAGGGAGCTCAGACTACACTCATTACACCGAGGGTCCAGTCACTGGAGGGAGCTCAGACTACACTCATTACACCGAGGGCCCCGTCACCAGAGGGAGCTCAGACTACACTCATTACACCGAGGGCCCAGTCACCAGAGGGAGCTCAGACTACACTCATTACACCGAGGGCCCAGTCACTGGAGGGAGCTCAGACTACACTCATTACACCGAGGGCCCAGTCACTGGAGGGAGCTCAGACTACACTCATTACACTGAGGGCCCAGTCACTGGAGGGAGCTCACACTACACTCATTACACTGAGGGCCCAGACACTGGAGGGAGCTCGGACTACACTCATTACACCGAGGGCCCCGTCACTGGAGGGAGCTCAGACTACACTCATTACACCGAGGGCCCAGTCACCAGAGGGAGCTCAGACTACACTCATTACACAGAGGGCCCCGTCACTGGAGGGAGCTCAGACTACACTCATTACACCGAGGGCCCAGTCACCAGAGGGAGCTCAGACTACACTCATTACACCGAGGGCCCCGTCACTGGAGGGAGCTCAGACTACACTCATTACACCAAGGGCCCAGTCACCGGAGGGAGCTCAGACTACACTCATTACACCGAGGGCCCCGTCACTGGAGGGAGCTCAGACTACACTCATTACACCGAGGGCCCAGTCACTGGAGGGAGCTCAGACTACACTGATTACACCGAG
The DNA here is from genome assembly GCF_964263255.1 of Lissotriton vulgaris. Classification (NCBI taxonomy): domain Eukaryota; kingdom Metazoa; phylum Chordata; class Amphibia; order Caudata; family Salamandridae; genus Lissotriton; species Lissotriton vulgaris. The sequence goes on along the minus strand of NC_141698.1, from coordinate 11,441,174 downwards.
GGCCCCGTCACCAGAGGGAGCTCAGACTACACTCATTACACCGAGGGCCCAGTCACCAGAGGGAGCTCAGACTACACTCATTACACCGAGGGCCCCGTCACTGGAGGGAGCTCAGACTACACTCATTACACCGAGGGCCCAGTCACCGGAGGGAGTTCTGACTACACTCATTACACCGAGGGCCCAGTCACTGGAGGGAGCTCAGACTACACTCATTACACCGAGGGCCCTGTCACTGGAGGGAGCTCAGACTACACTGACACCGGGCCCGGCCACTCGAGGGAGCTCACACTACACTCATTACACCGAGGGCCCAGTCACCAGAGGGAGCTCAGACTACACTCATTACACCGAGGGCCCCGTCACTGGAGGGAGCTCAGACTACACTCATTACACCGAGGGCCCAGTCACCGGAGGGAGCTCAGACTACACTCATTACACCGAGGGCCCAGCCACTGGAGGGAGCTCAGACTACACTCATTACACCGAGGGCCCCGTCACTGGAGGGAGCTCAGACTACGCTCATTACACCGAGGGTCCAGTCACTGGAGGGAGCTCAGACTACACTCATTACACCGAGGGCCCCGTCACTGGAGGGAGGTCAGACTACACTCATTACACTGAGGGCCCAGTCACTGGAGGGAGCTCAGACTACACTCATTACACTGAGGGCTCAGTCACTAGAGGGAGCTCAGACTACACTCATTACACCGAGGGCCCAGTCACCGGAGGGAGCTCAGACTACACTCATTACACAGAGGGCCCAGTCACTGGAGGGAGCTCAGACTACACTCATTACACGGAGGGCCCAGTCACTGGAGGGAGCTCAGACTACACTCATTACACTGAGGGCCCAGTCAATGGCCGGAGCTCAGGCTACACTCATTACACCGAGGGCCCCGTCACTGGAGGGAGCTCAGACTACACTCATTACACTGAGGGCCCAGTCACTCCAGGGAGCTCAGACTACACTCATTACACCGAGGGCCCCGTCACTGGAGGGAGCTCAGACTACACTCATTACACCGAGGGCCCAGTCACCGGAGGGAGCTCAGACTACACTCAATACACCGAGGGCCCAGTCACTGGAGGGAGCTGAGACTACACTCATTACACCGAGGGCCCCGTCACTGGAGGGAGCTGAGACTACACTCATTACACCGAGGGCCCAGTCACTGGAGGGAGCTGAGACTACACTCATTACACCGAGGGCCCCGTCACTGGAGGGAGCTCAGACTACACTCATTACACTGAGGGCCCAGTCACTAGAGGGAGCTCAGACAACACTCATTACACTGAGAGCCCAGTCACCAGAGGGAGCTCACACTACACCCCCGTCACTGAAGGGAGCTCAGACTACACTCATTACACCGAGGGCCCGGTCACAGGAGGGAGCTCAGACTACACTCATTACTCTGAGAGCCCAGTCACCAGAGGGAGCTCAGACTACACCCCCGTCACTGAAGGGAGCTCAGACTACACTCATTACACCGAGGGCCCGGTCACAGGAGGGAGCTCAGACTACACTCATTACACTGGGGGCCCCGTCACTGGAGGGAGCTCGGACTACACTCATTACACTGGGGGCCCCGTCACTGGAGGGAGCTCAGACTACACTCATTACACTGGGGGCCCAGTCAACTACACTCATTACACCGAGGGCCCCGTCACTGGAGGGAGCTCAGACTACACTCAGTACACCGAGGGCCCCGTCACTGGAGGGAGCTCAGACTACACTCATTACACCGAGGGCCCAGTCACCAGAGGGAGCTCAGACTACACTCATTACACCGAGGGCCCCGTCACTGGAGGGAGCTCAGACTACACTCATTACACCGAGGGCCCAGTCACCGGAGGGAGCTCAGACTACACTCATTACACCGAGGGCCCCGTCACTGGAGGGAGCTCAGACTACACTCATTACACCGAGGGTCCAGTCACTGGAGGGAGCTCAGACTACACTCATTACACCGAGGGCCCCGTCACCAGAGGGAGCTCAGACTACACTCATTACACCGAGGGCCCAGTCACCAGAGGGAGCTCAGACTACACTCATTACACCGAGGGCCCAGTCACTGGAGGGAGCTCAGACTACACTCATTACACCGAGGGCCCAGTCACTGGAGGGAGCTCAGACTACACTCATTACACTGAGGGCCCAGTCACTGGAGGGAGCTCACACTACACTCATTACACTGAGGGCCCAGACACTGGAGGGAGCTCGGACTACACTCATTACACCGAGGGCCCCGTCACTGGAGGGAGCTCAGACTACACTCATTACACCGAGGGCCCAGTCACCAGAGGGAGCTCAGACTACACTCATTACACAGAGGGCCCCGTCACTGGAGGGAGCTCAGACTACACTCATTACACCGAGGGCCCAGTCACCAGAGGGAGCTCAGACTACACTCATTACACCGAGGGCCCCGTCACTGGAGGGAGCTCAGACTACACTCATTACACCAAGGGCCCAGTCACCGGAGGGAGCTCAGACTACACTCATTACACCGAGGGCCCCGTCACTGGAGGGAGCTCAGACTACACTCATTACACCGAGGGCCCAGTCACTGGAGGGAGCTCAGACTACACTGATTACACCGAGGGCCCCGTCACCAGAGGGAGCTCAGACTACACTCATTACACCGAGGGCCCAGTCACCAGAGGGAGCTCAGACTACACTCATTACACCGAGGGCCCCGTCACTGGAGGGAGCTCAGACTACACTCATTACACCGAGGGCCCAGTCACCGGAGGGAGTTCTGACTACACTCATTACACCGAGGGCCCAGTCACTGGAGGGAGCTCAGACTACACTCATTACACCGAGGGCCCTGTCACTGGAGGGAGCTCAGACTACACTGACACAGGGCCCGGCCACTCGAGGGAGCTCACACTACACTCATTACACCGAGGGCCCAGTCACCAGAGGGAGCTCAGACTACACTCATTACACCGAGGGCCCCGTCACTGGAGGGAGCTCAGACTACACTCATTACACCGAGGGCCCAGTCACCGGAGGGAGCTCAGACTACACTCATTACACCGAGGTCCCAGCCACTGGAGGGAGCTCAGACTACACTCATTACACCGAGGGCCCCGTCACTGGAGGGAGCTCAGACTACGCTCATTACACCGAGGGTCCAGTCACTGGAGGGAGCTCAGACTACACTCATTACACCGAGGGCCCCGTCACTGGAGGGAGGTCAGACTACACTCATTACACTGAGGGCCCAGTCACTGGAGGGAGCTCAGACTACACTCATTACACTGAGGGCTCAGTCACTAGAGGGAGCTCAGACTACACTCATTACACCGAGGGCCCAGTCACCGGAGGGAGCTCAGACTACACTCATTACACAGAGGGCCCAGTCACTGGAGGGAGCTCAGACTACACTCATTACACGGAGGGCCCAGTCACTGGAGGGAGCTCAGACTACACTCATTACACTGAGGGCCCAGTCACTGGCCGGAGCTCAGGCTACACTCATTACACCGAGGGCCCCGTCACTGGAGGGAGCTCAGACTACACTCATTACACTGAGGGCCCAGTCACTCCAGGGAGCTCAGACTACACTCATTACACCGAGGGCCCCGCCACTGGAGGGAGCTCAGACTACACTCATTACACCGAGGGCCCAGTCACCGGAGGGAGCTCAGACTACACTCAATACACCGAGGGCCCAGTCACTGGAGGGAGCTGAGACTACACTCATTACACCGAGGGCCCCGTCACTGGAGGGAGCTGAGACTACACTCATTACACCGAGGGCCCAGTCACTGGAGGGAGCTGAGACTACACTCATTACACCGAGGGCCCCGTCACTGGAGGGAGCTCAGACTACACTCATTACACTGAGGGCCCAGTCACTAGAGGGAGCTCAGACAACACTCATTACACTGAGAGCCCAGTCACCAGAGGGAGCTCACACTACACCCCCGTCACTGAAGGGAGCTCAGACTACACTCATTACACCGAGGGCCCGGTCACAGGAGGGAGCTCAGACTACACTCATTACTCTGAGAGCCCAGTCACCAGAGGGAGCTCAGACTACACCCCCGTCACTGAAGGGAGCTCAGACTACACTCATTACACCGAGGGCCCGGTCACAGGAGGGAGCTCAGACTACACTCATTACACTGGGGGCCCCGTCACTGGAGGGAGCTCGGACTACACTCATTACACTGGGGGCCCCGTCACTGGAGGGAGCTCAGACTACACTCATTACACTGGGGGCCCAGTCAACTACACTCATTACACCGAGGGCCCCGTCACTGGAGGGAGCTCAGACTACACTCATTACACCGAGGGCCCCGTCACTGGAGGGAGCTCAGACTACACTCATTACACCGAGGGCCCAGTCACTGGAGGGAGCTCAGACTACACTCATTACACCGAGGGCCCCGTCACTGGAGGGAGCTCAGACTACACTCATTACACCGAGGGCCCAGTCACTGGAGGGAGCTCAGACTACACTCATTACACTGAGGGCCCAGTCACTGGAGGGAGCTCACACTACACTCATTACACTGAGGGCCCAGACACTGGAGGGAGCTCGGACTACACTCATTACACCGAGGGCCCCGTCACTGGAGGGAGCTCAGACTACACTCATTACACCGAGGGCCCAGTCACCAGAGGGAGCTCAGACTACACTCATTACACCGAGGGCCCCGTCACTGGAGGGAGCTCAGACTACACTCATTACACCGAGGGCCCAGTCACCAGAGGGAGCTCAGACTACACTCATTACACCGAGGGCCCCGTCACTGGAGGGAGCTCAGACTACACTCATTACACCGAGGGCCCAGTCACCGGAGGGAGCTCAGACTACACTCATTACACCGAGGGCCCCGTCACTGGAGGGAGCTCAGACTACACTCATTACACCGAGGGCCCAGTCACTGGAGGGAGCTCAGACTACACTCATTACACCGAGGGCCCCGTCACCAGAGGGAGCTCAGACTACACTCATTACACCGAGGGTCCAGTCACCAGAGGGAGCTCAGACTACACTCATTACACCGAGGGCCCCGTCACTGGAGGGAGCTCAGACTACACTCATTACACCGAGGGCCCAGTCACCGGAGGGAGCTCTGACTACACTCATTACACCGAGGGCCCAGTCACTGGAGGGAGCTCAGACTACACTCATTACACCGAGGGCCCTGTCACTGGAGGGAGCTCAGACTACACTGACACAGGGCCCGGCCACTCGAGGGAGCTCACACTACACTCATTACACCGAGGGCCCAGTCACCAGAGGGAGCTCAGACTACACTCATTACACTGAGGGCCCAGTCACTAGAGGGAGCTCAGACAAAACTCATTACACTGAGAGCCCAGTCACCAGAGGGAGCTCACACTACACCCCCGTCACTGAAGGGAGCTCAGACTACACTCATTACACCGAGGGCCCGGTCACAGGAGGGAGCTCAGACTACACTCATTACTCTGAGATCCCAGTCACCAGAGGGAGCTCAGACTACACCCCCGTCACTGAAGGGAGCTCAGACTACACTCATTACACCGAGGGCCCAGTCACCGGAGGGAGCTCAGACTACACTCATTACACCGAGGGCCCAGTCACTGGAGGGAGCTCAGACTACACTCATTACACCGAGGGCCCAGTCACTGGAGGGAGCTCAGACTACACTCATTACACCGAGGGCCCCGTCACCAGAGGGAGCTCAGACTACACTCATTACACCGAGGGCCCAGTCACCAGAGGGAGCTCAGACTACACTCATTACACCGAGGGCCCAGTCACTGGAGGGAGCTCAGACTACACTCATTACACCGAGGGCCCAGTCACTGGAGGGAGCTCAGACTACACTCATTACACTGAGGGCCCAGTCACTGGAGGGAGCTCACACTACACTCATTACACTGAGGGCCCAGACACTGGAGGGAGCTCGGACTACACTCATTACACCGAGGGCCCCGTCACTGGAGGGAGCTCAGACTACACTCATTACACCGAGGGCCCAGTCACCAGAGGGAGCTCAGACTACACTCATTACACAGAGGGCCCCGTCACTGGAGGGAGCTCAGACTACACTCATTACACCGAGGGCCCAGTCACCAGAGGGAGCTCAGACTACACTCATTACACCGAGGGCCCCGTCACTGGAGGGAGCTCAGACTACACTCATTACACCGAGGGCCCAGTCACCGGAGGGAGCTCAGACTACACTCATTACACCGAGGGCCCCGTCACTGGAGGGAGCTCAGACTACACTCATTACACCGAGGGCCCAGTCACTGGAGGGAGCTCAGACTACACTCATTACACCGAGGGCCCCGTCACCAGAGGGAGCTCAGACTACACTCATTACACCGAGGGCCCAGTCACCAGAGGGAGCTCAGACTACACTCATTACACCGAGGGCCCCGTCACTGGAGGGAGCTCAGACTACACTCATTACACCGAGGGCCCAGTCACCGGAGGGAGCTCTGACTACACTCATTACACCGAGGGCCCAGTCACTGAAGGGAGCTCAGACTACACTCATTACACCGAGGGCCCTGTCACTGGAGGGAGCTCAGACTACACTGACACAGGGCCCGGCCACTCGAGGGAGCTCACACTACACTCATTACACCGAGGGCCCAGTCACCAGAGGGAGCTCAGACTACACTCATTACACTGAGGGCCCAGTCACTAGAGGGAGCTCAGACAACACTCATTACACTAAGAGCCCAGTCACCAGAGGGAGCTCACACTACACCCCCGTCACTGAAGGGAGCTCAGACTACACTCATTACACCGAGGGCCCGGTCACAGGAGGGAGCTCAGACTACACTCATTACTCTGAGAGCCCAGTCACCAGAGGGAGCTCAGACTACACCCCCGTCACTGAAGGGAGCTCAGACTACACTCATTACACCGAGGGCCCAGTCACCGGAGGGAGCTCAGACTACACTCATTACACCGAGGGCCCAGTCACTGGAGGGAGCTCAGACTACACTCATTACACTGAGGGCCCAGTCACTGGCCGGAGCTCAGGCTACACTCATTACACCGAGGGCCCCGTCACTGGAGGGAGCTCAGACTACACTCATTACACTGAGGGCCCAGTCACTGGAGGGAGCTCAGACTACACTCATTACACTGAGGGCCCAGTCACTGGGGGGAGCTCAGACTACACTCATTACACTGATGGCCCAGTCACTGGAGGGAGCTCAGACTACACTCATTACACTGGGGGCCCCGTCACTGGAGGGAGCTCAGACTACACTCATTACACCGAGGGCCCAGTCACTGGAGGGAGCTCAGACTACACTCATTACACTGAGGTCCCAGTCACTGAAGGGAGCTCAGACTACACTCATTACACTGAGGGCCCAGTCACAGGAGGGAGCTCAGACTACACTCATTACACTGAGGGCCCAGTCACTGGAGGGAGCTCAGACTACACTCATTACACTGAGGGCCCAGTCACTGGAGGGAGCTCAGACTACACTCATTACACTGAGGGCCCCGTCACTGGAGGGAGCTCAGACTACACTCATTACACCGAGGGCCCAGTCACCAGAGGGAGCTCAGACTACACTCATTACACCGAGGGCCCAGTCACTGGAGGGAGCTCAGACTACACTCATTACACTGAGGTCCCAGTCACTGAAGGGAGCTCAGACTACACTCATTACACTGAGGGCCCAGTCACAGGAGGGAGCTCAGACTACACTCATTACACTGAGGGCCCCGTCACCAGAGGGAGCTCAGACTACACTCATTACATCGAGGGCCCAGTCACCACAGGGAGCTCAGACTACACTCATTACACCGAGGGCCCAGTCACTCAAGGGAGCTCAGACTACACTCATTACACCGAGGGCCCCGTCACTGGAGGGAGCTCAGACTACACTCATTACACCGAGGGCCCCGTCACTGGAGGGAGCTCAGACTACACTCATTACACCGAGGGCCCAGTCACTGGAGGGAGCTCAGACTACACTCATTACACTGAGGGCCCAGCCACTGGAGGGAGCTCAGACTACACTCATTACACCGAGGGCCCAGTCACCAGAGGGAGCTCAGACTACACTCATTACACCGAGGGCCCAGTCACTGGAGGGAGCTCAGACTACACTCATTACTCTGAGAGCCCAGTCACCAGAGGGAGCTCAGACTACACCCCCGTCACTGAAGAGAGCTCAGACTACACTCATTACACCGAGGGCCCAGTCACTGGAGGGAGCTCAGACTACACTCATTACACCGAGGGCCCAGTCACCAGAGGGAGCTCAGACTACACTCATTACACCGAGGGCCCAGTCACTGGAGGGAGCTCAGACTACACTCATTACACCGAGGGCCCAGTCACTGGAGGGAGCTCAGACTACACTCATTACACTGAGGGCCCAGTCACTGGAGGGAGCTCACACTACACTCATTACACTGAGGGCCCAGACACTGGAGGGAGCTCGGACTACACTCATTACACCGAGGGCCCCGTCACTGGAGGGAGCTCAGACTACACTCATTACACCGAGGGCCCAGTCACCAGAGGGAGCTCAGACTACACTCATTACACAGAGGGCCCCGTCACTGGAGGGAGCTCAGACTACACTCATTACACCGAGGGCCCAGTCACCAGAGGGAGCTCAGACTACACTCATTACACCGAGGGCCCCGTCACTGGAGGGAGCTCAGACTACACTCATTACACCGAGGGCCCAGTCACCGGAGGGAGCTCAGACTACACTCATTACACCGAGGGCCCCGTCACTGGAGGGAGCTCAGACTACACTCATTACACCGAGGGCCCAGTCACTGGAGGGAGCTCAGACTACACTCATTACACCGAGGGCCCCGTCACCAGAGGGAGCTCAGACTACACTCATTACACCGAGGGCCCAGTCACCAGAGGGAGCTCAGACTACACTCATTACACCGAGGGCCCCGTCACTGGAGGGAGCTCAGACTACACTCATTACACCGAGGGCCCAGTCACCGGAGGGAGCTCTGACTACACTCATTACACCGAGGGCCCAGTCACTGAAGGGAGCTCAGACTACACTCATTACACCGAGGGCCCTGTCACTGGAGGGAGCTCAGACTACACTGACACAGGGCCCGGCCACTCGAGGGAGCTCACACTACACTCATTACACCGAGGGCCCAGTCACCAGAGGGAGCTCAGACTACACTCATTACACTGAGGGCCCAGTCACTAGAGGGAGCTCAGACAACACTCATTACACTAAGAGCCCAGTCACCAGAGGGAGCTCACACTACACCCCCGTCACTGAAGGGAGCTCAGACTACACTCATTACACCGAGGGCCCGGTCACAGGAGGGAGCTCAGACTACACTCATTACTCTGAGAGCCCAGTCACCAGAGGGAGCTCAGACTACACCCCCGTCACTGAAGGGAGCTCAGACTACACTCATTACACCGAGGGCCCAGTCACCGGAGGGAGCTCAGACTACACTCATTACACCGAGGGCCCAGTCACTGGAGGGAGCTCAGACTACACTCATTACACTGAGGGCCCAGTCACTGGCCGGAGCTCAGGCTACACTCATTACACCGAGGGCCCCGTCACTGGAGGGAGCTCAGACTACACTCATTACACTGAGGGCCCAGTCACTGGAGGGAGCTCAGACTACACTCATTACACTGAGGGCCCAGTCACTGGGGGGAGCTCAGACTACACTCATTACACTGATGGCCCAGTCACTGGAGGGAGCTCAGACTACACTCATTACACTGGGGGCCCCGTCACTGGAGGGAGCTCAGACTACACTCATTACACCGAGGGCCCAGTCACTGGAGGGAGCTCAGACTACACTCATTACACTGAGGTCCCAGTCACTGAAGGGAGCTCAGACTACACTCATTACACTGAGGGCCCAGTCACAGGAGGGAGCTCAGACTACACTCATTACACTGAGGGCCCAGTCACTGGAGGGAGCTCAGACTACACTCATTACACTGAGGGCCCAGTCACTGGAGGGAGCTCAGACTACACTCATTACACTGAGGGCCCCGTCACTGGAGGGAGCTCAGACTACACTCATTACACCGAGGGCCCAGTCACCAGAGGGAGCTCAGACTACACTCATTACACCGAGGGCCCAGTCACTGGAGGGAGCTCAGACTACACTCATTACACTGAGGTCCCAGTCACTGAAGGGAGCTCAGACTACACTCATTACACTGAGGGCCCAGTCACAGGAGGGAGCTCAGACTACACTCATTACACTGAGGGCCCCGTCACCAGAGGGAGCTCAGACTACACTCATTACATCGAGGGCCCAGTCACCACAGGGAGCTCAGACTACACTCATTACACCGAGGGCCCAGTCACTCAAGGGAGCTCAGACTACACTCATTACACCGAGGGCCCCGTCACTGGAGGGAGCTCAGACTACACTCATTACACCGAGGGCCCCGTCACTGAAGGGAGCTCAGACTACACTCATTACACCGAGGGCCCAGTCACTGGAGGGAGCTCAAACTACACTCATTACACTGAGGGCCCAGCCACTAGAGGAGCTCAGACTACACTCATTACACCGAGGGCCCCGTCACTGGAGGGAGCTCAGACTACACTCATTACACCGAGGGCCCGTCACTGGGCTCCCCAGGACCTGGTCACATGTCGGAGTTCAACAATAGCCTTCATTGGCTTCCAATGGAGAAGCGTGTTCTTTTTAAAGTGTAATTTGTCCACCGTATCCTTAACCCTCAATCCCCTGAAATCCTTGCAAACCGCCTCATACCTTATCCTCTTCGGTGCTCATGACGAGACCAGCTCGTCATGAGTCACGATGGAGCTGTGCTCATGACAAGCTGGTCTTGTCATAACGGCACCACTCCAGCCATGCACGATTGATTCCCCGCCTGTGCGGGCAAATTAAACAGTGGGCGGGGTCATGACGAGACCAGCTTGTCATGAGTACAGCTCCACCGTGACAAGCTGGTTGTGTCACAAGCACCTCAGCGCCGCTCACCCCCCCGCCCCCCCCCCCCCCCCGCTTCCCCAGCACCGTGGGGGAATTTCCCACGCAGGGAAGGGGTTATAAGCCCACTCGTCTCCTGCGCTCTGTCAACCAGAATCTTGCAGCTTAAGAGAGCCGGAGCCGGAGGACGCTCCTTTCGAGCTTTCCCCGGTCCACCACTAAGCATTCAGATTGTGTGGAGGGATTGATCGCCATCACCGGAAGTGTCCCCATCACACTTCTGGTGTCAATGGAGGTCAGCAGTCCAGCAGCTGACCTACCGCAACTTTAAAAGCACATGCCTCTCCCAACGCGCGTCAGACGTGCACGGCAGACGCGCGCAGCGGGTGCGCCTCCGGCGGGCCAAAGGCAAGCCAGTCTGCGCCCGTCTGGGCCTAGGGCCAGTCCCCCTGTCCCTGTAACACCAACAAGAGGCAGAAATGTATTATTTTACACTAGTTCCCAGCTCACGAACACTCATCACTGCCCCCGCTTCAGCCTGGACTCAGTTGCCAATAAGCCATCCTCCATTTGCCCCATTTTCTCGTTCAAACTGGTATTTAACATGTACGTGTCGGATTCAGGGGCATTAAAGCACACGGGATTAGACAACCTCGTACGCCGACGACACCCAACTGGTGCTGGCAGTGCGCGACGATGGACTAGCAGTGGCAGCCAGTGTCCAGGAGGGACCGCTAGCCATCAGCTCCTGCACGGCACTCAACTGGAAGCCAGTAAAAACCTGGCTCTTCAACCAGTAAATTGCAAAAACCACAGTTGATGGACAGAATGCAGAACAATGTCATACATTCACCCCAGTACAAAGATCTGGGCCTAAATCCATCGTCGTTTTGCAGTCCACACCACCCTAGGTCAGACAATGGCTATATGCAAATCAGCCTTGACCCTGTGCCTCATGGGAACAGTCCAGTCCGAACTACCAAGCCAGGTCTTTCCTGGACTGGAATCAAGCATCCAAGGACCGGTTTCTGGCTATCAGCCTTCTTCAGCCTGGATAGCTTGACTCCAGTGGTGTGGAGAGCCTGGGACAGTCTGAGTATACCCAGCACACTCAGGGTGAAAATTGCAAAAAAACACAGTTGATGGACAGAATGCAGAACAATGTCTTACATTCACCCCAGTACAAAGATCAACCAGTAGTCACCCATCTTAACTGCTCTACTATTCGCTCCACAGCGCCGAGACAGCCCAGGGTATTTGCGCGCTATATAAATTGCATAAATAAATAAATAGCTCCCAAAGTCTGAAACTCCGGCTATAAAAACTCATCTGGTTTCTAAATGATTGGCCGCGGCGTTTACTTGGCCCTGTGACCGGTCTCCCTTCTGAGCTCAGCGCTGGGACGCCTCTTGGACGGGGCGGCCATGCCATCTATGCATGTTATAACATACAATATAACATAACAAAGACATCCGCAGTGATTGCATGAACCAACTGAGCTTCCATGGCACGCACCAGATCCGCAGTGAGCTCATTAACCAACTGAGCTTTTATTAGGTGCACCCCCGACCCCCTCCTTCCAGGAGCACCCCCGTCTCCGCCCTCTGATCTTACTCCTGTTTTAATGACTCCTGTTCCCTGGGCTGAAATGAAAGTGAAACTCTTTAGTGTCGAATCTGAAAAGGAAACGCCTCGGCCTCGCCCATAGAAACCTCGTTTCTGAGAAGTCTGTGCCTCGTCGGGTGTCACCAGCAACAACACACGAGGAGTCATGAGTGCGTCTGGAAGGGGGGGGGGGGGGGGGGGCGCGCCTCCTCTACCTGCAAGGTGTGAGCGGCGTCATCAGCTGACTCTGTTTACCAGCTGACAGGTTTCGTTTCCTCAGCTCTGCCTCTGTCCACGCCTCGGCTTAGGACAGACAGACAGACGCGCTGTTCCAAAGGTATTAATATGTGATTAAGGCCCGGCTTTACAGCGCCGCGCCTGTACCTCGGCAAGGCGCTTTGTTATCATTCATCTGTCTGACCGCAAAGCTGGGGGTGAAACTGAGCGATGAAAACAACTTCTTTCTTTTAATAGCTAACCGGTCGAGGCGTGTGATGGAGAATTAATAATAGATTACTTTTAAAGAGGTCTGTTGTTCATTCCACGCCTCGGCCGGCGACTCCCGCGGCGCTCTGACGTCAGGAAAGCGCCTACGCGCTCCGGGTTCACCATGAAGCGCTATTTACCATAATACTGTGCGCTGCCCACCCTCAGCTGGGGACCCCCAGAGCAGGCACCGAGTGACTTCACCTGGGGGCCCCCAGAGCAGACACTGAGTGACTTCACCTGGGGACCCCCGGAGCAGGCACCGAGTGACCTCACCTGGAGACCCCCAGAGCAGGCACCGTGTGACTTCACCTGGGCGCCCCCAGACCAGACACTGAGTGACTTCACCTGGGGACCCCCAAAGCAGGCACCGAGTGACCTCACTTGGAGACCCCCAGAGCAGGCACCGTGTGACTTCACCTGGAGACCCCCAGAGCAGGCACCGAGTGACTTTATCAGAGGACCCCCAGAGCAGGCACCGAGTGACTTCACCCCCCTGGGGACCCCCAGAGCAGGCACCGAGTGACTTTACCTGGAGACCCCCAGAGCAGGCACCGAGTGACTTCACCCCCCTGGGGACCCCCAGAGCAGGCACCGAGTGACTTCACCTGGAGACCCCCAGAGCAGACACTGAGTGACTTCACCTGGAGACCCCCAGAGCAGACACTGAGTGACTTCACCTGGGGACCCCCAGAGCAGACACTGAGTGACTTCACCTGGGGACCCCCGGAGCAGGCACCGAGTGACCTCACCTGGAGACCCCCAGAGCAGGCACCGTGTGACTTCACCTGGGCGCCCCCAGACCAGACACTGAGTGACTTCACCTGGGGACCCCCAAAGCAGGCACCGAGTGACCTCACTTGGAGACCCCCAGAGCAGGCACCGTGTGACTTCACCTGGAGACCCCCAGAGCAGGCACCGAGTGACTTTATCAGAGGACCCCCAGAGCAGGCACCGAGTGACTTCACCCCCCTGGGGACCCCCAGAGCAGGCACCGAGTGACTTCACCTGGAGACCCCCAGAGCAGACACTGAGTGACTTTACCTGGAGACCCCCAGAGCAGGCACCGAGTGACTTCACCCCCCTGGGGACCCCCAGAGCAGGCACCGAGTGACTTCACCTGGAGACCCCCAGAGCAGACACTGAGTGACTTCACCTGGAGACCCCCAGAGCAGACACTGAGTGACTTCACCTGGGGACCCCCAGAGCAGGCACCGAGTGACTTCACCTGGAGACCCCCAGAGCAGACACTGAGTGACTTCACCTGGGGACCCCCAGAGCAGGCACTGAGTGACTTTACCTGGCGACCCCCAGAGCAGGCACCGAGTGACTTTACCTGGCGACCCCCAGAGCAGGCACCGAGTGACTTCACCTGGGGACCCCCAGAGCAGGCGCTGAGTGACTTCACCTGGAGACCACAGCTTGGAGCATGCCTCAACCCAGGGCCTGTGTGCGGGTAAATGTAATGTAAATTGATACTTGTATAGCGCACTACTCACCCGCAAGGGTCTCAAGGCGCTTGTACGAATACCGCTGTGGAACCCATCCTGGCTTTCCCTGTGAGGCGTCCACTCCTGGGCACCCCCAAGGTGGAGGCCAGGCATCCTTCGTGTTGTGGGGGCCGTTGTGGAGATTAAGCAAGCTATTGCCCAGAGTTGCAGAGTGGGACTCCATGATTGGAATAGGCACCGAGAATTATCAGGTCAGTGGAATTTTGAGCCCAAGACCCGCGTGAGGGTCACATACCCCACATTCTCTGGGGCGGAGGTGCTGTTTTCAGCCCCCCCGCCCCTCACGTTTATCCCCAGATGCCGCCTCCCTCAGAATGTTTTTTAAGAACTGAAACCACTCTGGGGAAGCGACTCTTGGAGGAAAGGAAACCCCCAGCTGTGAGCCGCCCCTCACGTGCCCCCCCCCCCCGTGCGTGAGTCACTGGCACGTCTCTAGAGTCTGCGGTCAGGCCACAGCAGTGGGTAAACAAGCATTTACAATGCAATGGTTTTGCCTTTGTTAAAGTTAGAGCTATTGGCATTGCTTTTGACACTCTGCACTCTGAAGCTCCACTCTGCACTCTGCATCTGCACTCTGCATCTGCACTCTGCATCTGCACCTGCACTCTGCACTCTGCACTCTGCACTCTGCACTCTGCACTCTGCACTCTGCACTCTGCACTCTGCACTCTGCACTCTGCACTCTGTATCCCCACTTATTTTTTAGGATTTGTTCCCTGACTATAACCCACCACCAAGCAATGCACATACCAGTCTGCTCCCAGCCTGCCCGCCTCTCTGAGGGACACATTTCTACACACAACCGCATTCACGCCAGTGAATGGGCGAGCCGGACAGGGGACGCGGATCCTGAAAGGTTGGGATTGTGCGATTCAAGTGCATTTAACGTAACATCATATTCGCATGCAGGGTTTCCGGATTTTTAGAGGTACAAGCTGTCTTCATGACTAATGAATGTTATGCCCTGTACGTTTCCTGTTAACCGGTATCTTGGTCCCGTTTGTTTAATTGAAACTGGCCAAGACTACATCTCCCACAATACAACAGGTTGATACATGAAAGCTCAACACTGAGGCCGTCTTGAAGCCCTATATTTTAACAAGCCATAACGGTAATGTTTCATTTACTATAGAACTCGAGATGCCTCATCGCACCCCCGGGCAGAGCTGTGGGTGGGACCTGCGATCACAGGCTCGAGTCCCGGTTCTTGCTTCGGTCCTCCCAACCCCAAGGCTGGTGACATTTGCAGCGCTTTGAAACTGCCCTTGCGTTGAACAGGCACTTTACAAGTAGCTAAGATATTTGCAAACTTTCCAAATTCATACATTTCTATGTCAAACATTAAGTAGTCCGTCTCTTCGCTAGTTTGCTCGTCAGGACTTTGCCAATGCTGTGCACTTGAAGGTGGCGCGAGTACTTGTACATTCGGTAACTTGCAATGCGCAGCTTGTCGTAGTGTTAATGAATGACAGATATAATGGGGTTGACATTGACCGTACCACACGTACAGACTGCGATCAGGCCTACTTGGAACAGGGCATCAGTGCAGAAGATCAAGGAGGCCCTACTGAGGGCATGCCCTATGGGTACTGGCTGAAGGTGAGTGGTGCTCTCTGCCAGTGAAGCATTGCCATGCCCAGAGATTACCACAAGCAAGGGAATTTTGGCTACAAGGCATGTCTGCAGTGTATAGGCAGTGAACTTGGGAAGGCAGTGGTACCACTGCGAACCACAAATAGGCAAAGTGCATGCTTTTTAAGGTTTTGGATACTAATTATAACTTCAGCAGTTGTTTCTTGCAGGAATGAGTTCATAGTTACAAATTACGTATTTTGCATAATTTGCAACCAGTTTGAATTATGGATTTCAACAAAAGAGAAGCTAGGAAGCCGTATAGTACACTCCAGGATACAGCACTTCATGCATTATGGTCACGTTTGCAAAGCACTCACAAAAGATCAAGGGAACATTCTAGATGATACACCACATTTTTAGTCAACAGCAGTGTTTAAAAGGAAGTGGAGAGACGTGGGAGAACTCACTATCCCAGAGTACCTGTTTGCTTCCGACAAGTGCGGGTAGTCTCCCATTAAAGTATTGTACCTGTGCTGGGAAGCATGGTTACTCTCCCAAGTCAAAACAAATAAGTGTAGGTACTCAGTACCTGCCCATTTAAAGAACTGGCCAACAAAGATTTGTATCTTGACCGACCTTTTCAGGTTGATATTTACCTACAACACTGAAACAGAAACAAAGTCCCAGAGAGCAAATGAAATAAAATAAAAAGCAATGACACGCATGGCACGAGCCACCCACTCAGCAACTATGCACCTTAGGTGGAAGGCTCCTGATTTTAAGGCAAGACATAGAGGCTAACATTATGCAGCATCCTTCATTGCTCTCATTCACTGCACGTTAGCTCATGTCTTTTTAATATAATCCAGATTCTCTGCTCACCAAGTATTCCTTGCATAAATATCAATACTTTTAATCATTTTCTCATGCCCCCATCCTGAAATACACAGCAGTCTACATCACGTGCATGACAGAAATTCCCCTCGTTTGTGTGCCATAATTATGGCATGGGCACTACATAACTCCACACACCATGGGTAGCATTTAAAAATATTGCGTCTGAAATAAATTTGTTTAAAAACAACAGCTGGTTGCATCGGGGTAGCCCATGGCCATAAGCATCAGCAGATGGAGTGCCAGGCCTGAACATTAACATCAGCACTAAAGGCTGCGTGTCCTGTGCTGACTCTAGTGTCAGCCACCACCCGGGGCGGAAGTAGAGAGCGGCGAGGGTCAAGCAGAGTGTAACGTGTCACACAAGACAGGCAGGGTGGCCGGGCTGTCAGCGCAGCTACACCAACCCCTTCGACCCAGCCCATGGGCACCCTAGACTTGGCATAGCGTTTAATTCGCAGTTGAAGGCACGAGACAGCTTTATCACCGGGAAGGGGGGCGCATGAATAACTGGCACAGGGGGGCACGTAGCACAGGCATGTTAGTGACGGTCTTGGCGGGAGTTCAGGGGTCCCCTCAGCCCTCACCATATGCCCGGACGAAGGCAGCACTCACCCCCTTTCTCGCCGATAGCGGGCTGCAGCTTGGCGGCTCCAATCACCAAAACGATGCCGAGGATGAACCATTCCTTGCGGACACGTTCCAGTAGGCCCATGCTGCCGGGAGATCTGAAACGGACTGTCCCAAGAGTCAACGAGCAATCGGGTGGGGGGGGGAGCAGGAACAGACACACACGGACAGGCACGGAGAGCGGAGGGGGGCGGGAAGACATAAGGCAATAACAAGAAAAGCGGGAGGGGGCGGGAAAGGGGGCGGAGAGACGCCGATGACGGCCTTGGAGCAGGAAGGCGGCCATGAGGAAACAAGCGGGAGGGGGCGGGAAAGGGGGAGGAGAAACGGAGCACGAAGGAAGACGCTGACGACGGAAGGCGGGTGCCGGCAATGCCGGACCAGACTCGGGGGCGTTCCCGGCGTCGCGTGACGTCGGCAAAAGCCAAAGAATGTCGGGAACGCCCCCGTGTCTGGTCCGGCATTGACGGACAGGCCCCTCGTCCAATGGCAAGGCTCCGTTTACGGAGCCAGCCAATCAATGACGAGGGCCGAACCAAAGCCACACTACTCTTCTCATCAGGTTTTCGCCTGCGCGAAAAAGCTGCGCAGAAAGTGCAGCTTTCGCCAGGCAAAACCTAAAAACTGGAGGCGCCCCCCCCCCCCCCCCCCCCCCTGCAGAGCGTGGCGAGGGGCCCCTGAGACTCCATTGGATTGAAGGATGTGGCCCCAAAAGGAGGGGGCGGTGCTACGCCCCTATGCTGGATGTGGCGAGGGGC